>NC_135823.1:53067647-53684755 GCF_964213995.1 Mustelus asterias | reverse complement strand
TGACAGGTTTACTGTTTCTATTGTGTGAACGGAGAGCGTATGAATTTTCTTTGTCGGCCATCTTTATTTTAAAATGCTCAGCAGTCAACGGAGGAGTTTTGTGGAGACATCTCAAAATGACGCACGGCAGAATTTCCAGTTACCAATCCTCCAGGTTTTCCCTGGCCTTTTGAGGGGTCAGAGGTTAATAAAATAGTGAGTGGAACTCAACAACTTGCTGGCAAATTATGCCACAGCACCCCTGGTGGCAGTAGGCCTGTCACAGTTGACGTAGAAAATGTGACAAAAGTTTTAAAGTTTATTTATTAGTGTCACAAGTAGGGCTTACATCAACATTGCAATGAAGGTGAAAATGCGGCATGATGGCACAGTGGTTAGTACTACAGCCTCAAAGCGCCAGGGACCCCGGTTTGATTCACAGCTTGGGTCACTGTGTGAAGTTTGCACGTTCTCCCTGTGTCTGTGTGGGTTTCCTCCGGGTGCTCCGGTTTCCTCCCACAGTCTGAAAGACGTGCTGGTTAGGTGCATTGGCCACGCTAAATTCTCCCTCAGTGTCCCCGAACAGGCACCGGAGTGTGGCGACTAGGGGATTTTCACAGTAACTTCATTTGCGGTGTTAATGTAAGCCTACTTATGACACTAATAAAACATTTTTAAAAAAATATCCCTGGTCACCACACTCTGGTGCCTGTTCGGGTACACTGAGGGAGAATTTAGCACAGCCAGTGCACCTAACCAGCACGTCTTTCGGACTGTGGGAGGAAACCGGAGCACCCGGAGAAAACCCACGCAGATGTGGGCAGAACATGCGGACTCTGCAAGACAGTGACCCAAGCTGGGAATCGAACCTGGGTCCCTGGTGCTGTGGGGCAACAGTGCTAACCCCTGTGCCACCTTGCCACCCTTAATGCATTTTATGCCAAATCCTGGCAAGCCAGAAGTTGTACAGGAAATGCATTCAAATTAAGAAGAAGGGAGTAAGTAGGTAGATACAAACACAACATGAAATCTGCTGCAAGTAGACAACAGATACGTTGGTGCAATTATCCTATTTGCCAATTACACTGAACAATGAAATCCCCGGCAAGCTCCTTTTTCCTTTCTCAGACACCTGATTCCTTGCTTTTCAGAGTGCTTCGGGAACAATGGATTCGTGCCAAATATGAAAGGAAGGAATTTATCTGCATTGAGAAACAAGAACCTTACTCTGCAGGTAGGAATGGCTTTTTAATCTCAAAGTAGCAGGACAAAAGGTATCTCAGATCTGCTTAAATGGGTCTTGGGTCGAGCGCTTGGCTCTCTGGTGAACTCACCCAGTTCCCAATGCGTCAGGGGACAGGACGACTCCCTTGCGAAACCATCTCTACATTTAAGATGAATATAAAGATTTATGAAAATGCTGGCATGGGAATAAAACACCAGCATTCAATTCAGTAAGGGGCGTATCCCAAAAGAGGCCAGTGTTGCTACAAATGTCCTTTTAATAAATTCCGGTAAGTACTGCTGAAAAAAGAGACATGCCGTCAAAGCTTTTCATCTTGCACTCATTGGGACAGTTCACGAGAATACCAACAGTAAAGGGAGCAACAGATTTTACTGCATGAATGGAGGGTGCTGATTGGTTGGAAAGGGGGCTCTTGATAGAGGTGTTGCCATGGAGAATGCACCAGGGGATAGTTAACTGCAAAGCTTTTGTTCAAATTCAAATCTGGCAGTTCGACTCCGATTCAACAAGGCATTGGTCCTTGGGGAATGAACCAGGGAATGGCTGTCCCCCGAGCATTTGTTTAGTTAAAAAAGACGCAATGCGTGAACATGCTCCTTCTGTCTGTAAAGAGCCAGGTCCTGTTATATTTTTCAGCAATACTCGAATTCTGTACTTCCAAATGATTGAATTCCAATAAATGATTATGAACTATATTACTTCAGCTTTTTAAAAATAATGACCAAGTCAGGGGAAATAATTACAAAGAATCTTCCAGCTCAAAGGGAGGCCATTAGGCCTATCACACCTATGCAAACTCTTCAAAAGTATAATACCATTAGAGCCACTCTCCTGCTCTTCCCCCATGAAGTAACCATTAAATTCCCTTTTCAGAATGACTTTCAGAATGCACTTTTAGGCAGTCTGTTTTATAGAGAGGCATATGGCCTGGATCAAACATTCTCCTCATCCTTCCTCTGACAAATAAGAGGGGCGCCAAGCAAATATCTTGTTCCAAAAGCCAGAGGGGCATTGTGCAAGGCCGGAATGGAGTAACACACAGCTCCTCTTAATCATTTAGCGAAGAGAAATGTTAAGAGTGGGAAAATGTTACAAAACCAAATATAATTTTGCTGTATTAATGTTGCTACAGGACAGCAGAATTAAGCTTTACAGTCATCTCCCTAAAGGCTTGTGAGGCCTCCTCTGACATGTCGTTAGGGATACACGAACCCATCCTATTTACCATCAGTGAAGGCACATCAGGACAATATTCAATTGACAAAGTGATTAGAATTATTTCATTCATATTGGGTTGGCTCCATTTAAGAAAAACTGTCAACCACTTGCACACTTTCGTTTTAGCTAAGGATACAGACTCGCCTGTTTTCCCCTTCCCTCCCTCCCTCGCGCCTGCCGCGCTCCCTCCCTCCCTCGCGCCTGCCGCGCACCCTCCCTCCCTCGCGCCTGCCGCGCTCCCTCCCTCCCTCGCGCCTGCCGCGCTCCCTCCCTCACTCGCGCCTGCCGCGCTCACTCCCTCCCTCGCGCCTGCCGCGCTCACTCCCTCCCTCGCGCCTGCCGCGCTCACTCCCTCCCTCGCGCCTGCCGCGCTCACTCCCTCCCTCGCGCCTGCCGCGCTCACTCCCTCCCTCGCGCCTGCCGCGCTCACTCCCTCCCTCGCGCCTGCCGCGCTCACTCCCTCCCTCGCGCCTGCCGCGCTCACTCCCTCCCTCGCGCCTGCCGCGCTCACTCCCTCCCTCGCGCCTGCCGCGCTCACTCCCTCCCTCGCGCCTGCCGCGCTCACTCCCTCCCTCGCGCCTGCCGCGCTCACTCCCTCCCTCGCGCCTGCCGCGCTCACTCCCTCCCTCGCGCCTGCCGCGCTCACTCCCTCCCTCGCGCCTGCCGCGCTCACTCCCTCCCTCGCGCCTGCCGCGCTCACTCCCTCCCTCGCGCCTGCCGCGCTCACTCCCTCCCTCGCGCCTGCCGCGCTCACTCCCTCCCTCGCGCCTGCCGCGCTCACTCCCTCCCTCGCGCCTGCCGCGCTCACTCCCTCCCTCGCGCCTGCCGCGCTCACTCCCTCCCTCGCTCACTCCCTCCCTCGCGCCTGCCGCGCTCACTCCCTCCCTCGCGCCTGCCGCGCTCACTCCCTCCCTCGCGCCTGCCGCGCTCACTCCCTCCCTCGCGCCTGCCGCGCTCACTCCCTCCCTCGCGCCTGCCGCGCTCACTCCCTCCCTCGCGCCTGCCGCGCTCACTCCCTCCCTCGCGCCTGCCGCGCTCACTCCCTCCCTCGCGCCTGCCGCGCTCACTCCCTCCCTCGCGCCTGCCGCGCTCACTCCCTCCCTCGCGCCTGCCGCGCTCACTCCCTCCCTCGCGCCTGCCGCGCTCACTCCCTCCCTCGCGCCTGCCGCGCTCACTCCCTCCCTCGCGCCTGCCGCGCTCACTCCCTCCCTCGCGCCTGCCGCGCTCACTCCCTCCCTCGCGCCTGCCGCGCTCACTCCCTCCCTCGCGCCTGCCGCGCTCACTCCCTCCCTCGCGCCTGCCGCGCTCACTCCCTCCCTCGCGCCTGCCGCGCTCACTCCCTCCCTCGCGCCTGCCGCGCTCACTCCCTCCCTCGCGCCTGCCGCGCTCACTCCCTCCCTCGCGCCTGCCGCGCTCACTCCCCCCCTCGCGCCTGCCGCGCTCACTCCCCCCCTCGCGCCTGCCGCGCTCACTCCCCCCCTCGCGCCTGCCGCGCTCACTCCCCCCCTCGCGCCTGCCGCGCTCACTCCCCCCCTCGCGCCTGCCGCGCTCACTCCCCCCCTCGCGCCTGCCGCGCTCACTCCCCCCCTCGCGCCTGCCGCGCTCACTCCCCCCCTCGCGCCTGCCGCGCTCACTCCCCCCCTCGCGCCTGCCGCGCTCACTCCCCCCCTCGCGCCTGCCGCGCTCACTCCCCCCCTCGCGCCTGCCGCGCTCACTCCCCCCCTCGCGCCTGCCGCGCTCACTCCCCCCCTCGCGCCTGCCGCGCTCACTCCCCCCCTCGCGCCTGCCGCGCTCACTCCCCCCCTCGCGCCTGCCGCGCTCACTCCCCCCCCTCGCGCCTGCCGCGCTCACTCCCCCCCTCGCGCCTGCCGCGCTCACTCCCCCCCTCGCGCCTGCCGCGCTCACTCCCTCCCTCGCGCCTGCCGCGCTCACTCCCCCCCTCGCGCCTGCCGCGCTCACTCCCTCCCTCGCGCCTGCCGCGCTCACTCCCTCCCTCGCGCCTGCCGCGCTCACTCCCTCCCTCGCGCCTGCCGCGCTCACTCCCTCCCTCGCGCCTGCCGCGCTCACTCCCTCCCTCGCGCCTGCCGCGCTCACTCCCTCCCTCGCGCCTGCCGCGCTCACTCCCTCCCTCGCGCCTGCCGCGCTCACTCCCTCCCTCGCGCCTGCCGCGCTCACTCCCTCCCTCGCGCCTGCCGCGCTCACTCCCTCCCTCGCGCCTGCCGCGCTCACTCCCTCCCTCGCGCCTGCCGCGCTCACTCCCTCCCTCGCGCCTGCCGCGCTCACTCCCTCCCTCGCGCCTGCCGCGCTCACTCCCTCCCTCGCGCCTGCCGCGCTCACTCCCTCCCTCGCGCCTGCCGCGCTCACTCCCTCCCTGCGCCTGCCGCGCTCACTCCCTCCCTCGCGCCTGCCGCGCTCACTCCCTCCCTCGCGCCTGCCGCGCTCACTCCCTCCCTCGCGCCTGCCGCGCTCACTCCCTCCCTCGCGCCTGCCGCGCTCACTCCCTCCCTCGCGCCTGCCGCGCTCACTCCCTCCCTCGCGCCTGCCGCGCTCACTCCCTCCCTCGCGCCTGCCGCGCTCACTCCCTCCCTCGCGCCTGCCGCGCTCACTCCCTCCCTCGCGCCTGCCGCGCTCACTCCCTCCCTCGCGCCTGCCGCGCTCACTCCCTCCCTCGCGCCTGCCGCGCTCACTCCCTCCCTCGCGCCTGCCGCGCTCACTCCCTCCCTCGCGCCTGCCGCGCTCACTCCCTCCCTCGCGCCTGCCGCGCGCTCACTCCCTCCCTCGCGCCTGCCGCGCTCACTCCCTCCCTCGCGCCTGCCGCGCTCACTCCCTCCCTCGCGCCTGCCGCGCTCACTCCCTCCCTCGCGCCTGCCGCGCTCACTCCCTCCCTCGCGCCTGCCGCGCTCACTCCCTCCCTCGCGCCTGCCGCGCTCACTCCCTCCCTCGCGCCTGCCGCGCTCACTCCCTCCCTCGCGCCTGCCGCGCTCACTCCCTCCCTCGCGCCTGCCGCGCTCACACCCTCCCTCGCGCCTGCCGCGCTCACTCCCTCCCTCGCGCCTGCCGCGCTCACTCCCTCCCTCGCGCCTGCCGCGCTCACTCCCTCCCTCGCGCCTGCCGCGCTCACTCCCTCCCTCGCGCCTGCCGCGCTCACTCCCTCCCTCGCGCCTGCCGCGCTCACTCCCTCCCTCGCGCCTGCCGCGCTCACTCCCTCCCTCGCGCCAGCCGCGCTCACTCCCTCCCACGCGCCAGCCGCGCTCACTCCCCCCCTCGCGCCTGCCGCGCTCACTCCCCCCCTCGCGCCTGCCGCGCTCACTCCCCCCCTCGCGCCTGCCGCGCTCACTCCCCCCTCGCGCCTGCCGCGCTCACTCCCCCCCTCGCGCCTGCCGCGCTCACTACCCCCCTCGCGCCTGCCGCGCTCACTCCCCCCTCGCGCCTGCCGCGCTCACTCCCCCCTCGCGCCTGCCGCGCTCACTCCCCCCCTCGCGCCTGCCGCGCTCACTCCCCCCTCGCGCCTGCCGCGCTCACTCCCCCCCTCGCGCCTGCCGCGCTCACTCCCCCCCTCGCGCCTGCCGCGCTCACTCCCCCCTCGCGCCTGCCGCGCTCACTCCCCCCCTCGCGCCTGCCGCGCTCACTCCCCCCTCGCGCCTGCCGCGCTCACTCCCCCCTCGCGCCTGCCGCGCTCACTCCCCCCTCGCGCCTGCCGCGCTCACTCCCTCCCTCGCGCCTGCCGCGCTCACTCCCTCCCTCGCGCCTGCCGCGCTCACTCCCTCCCTCGCGCCTGCCGCGCTCACTCCCTCCCTCGCGCCTGCCGCGCTCACTCCCTCCCTCGCGCCTGCCGCGCTCACTCCCTCCCTCGCGCCTGCCGCGCTCACTCCCTCCCTCGCGCCTGCCGCGCTCACTCCCTCCCTCGCGCCTGCCGCGCTCACTCCCTCCCTCGCGCCTGCCGCGCTCACTCCCTCCCTCGCGCCTGCCGCGCTCACTCCCTCCCTCGCGCCTGCCGCGCTCACTCCCTCCCTCGCGCCTGCCGCGCTCACTCCCTCCCTCGCGCCTGCCGCGCTCACTCCCTCCCTCGCGCCTGCCGCGCTCACTCCCTCCCTCGCGCCTGCCGCGCTCACTCCCTCCCTCGCGCCTGCCGCGCTCACTCCCTCCCTCGCGCCTGCCGCGCTCACTCCCTCCCTCGCGCCTGCCGCGCTCACTCCCTCCCTCGCGCCTGCCGCGCTCACTCCCTCCCTCGCGCCTGCCGCGCTCACTCCCTCCCTCGCGCCTGCCGCGCTCACTCCCTCCCTCGCGCCTGCCGCGCTCACTCCCTCCCTCGCGCCTGCCGCGCTCACTCCCTCCCTCGCGCCTGCCGCGCTCACTCCCTCCCTCGCGCCTGCCGCGCTCACTCCCTCCCTCGCGCCTGCCGCGCTCACTCCCTCCCTCGCGCCTGCCGCGCTCACTCCCTCCCTCGCGCCTGCCGCGCGCACTCCCTCCCTCGCGCCTGCCGCGCGCACTCCCTCCCTCGCGCCTGCCGCGCGCACTCCCTCCCTCGCGCCTGCCGCGCGCACTCCCTCCCTCGCGCCTGCCGCGCGCACTCCCTCCCTCGCGCCTGCCGCGCGCACTCCCTCCCTCGCGCCTGCCGCGCGCACTCCCTCCCTCCCCCGCGCCTGCCGCACGCACTCCCTCCCTCCCTCGCGCCTGCCGCACCCACTCCCTCCCTCCCTCGCGCCTGCCGCACGCACTCCCTCCCTCCCTCCCTCGCGCCTGCCGCACGCACTCCCTCCCTCCCTCCCTCGCGCCTGCCGCACGCACTCCCTCCCTCCCTCGCGCCTGCCGCACGCACTCCCTCCCTCCCTCGCGCCTGCCGCACACACTCCCTCCCTCCCTCCCTCGCGCCTGCCGCACACACTCCCTCCCTCCCTCGCGCCTGCCGCACTCACTCCCTCCCTCCCTCGCGCCTGCCGCACTCCCTCCCTCCCTCCCTCGCGCCTGCCGCACTCCCTCCCTCCCTCCCTCGCCTCACGCCTGCCGCCTCCCTCCCTCCCTCCCTCGCGCCTGCAGCACTCCCCCCTTCCTTTTGTGTCTACAATAGTTTGTGGTTCCCTACAGCATCAGAGTTGATATGTGGGGAATAGCACAGACCACGGGAGAAAGTCAGACAGTCCATCAATCAGCTGAGGAACTGCACTTTGGAGAACAGGCTGTTCAAATAAAAATAGGAAGCAGTCTTCTGCTAGATGTTGGTCGGATGGGACTGGGTGGGTTGTGTCTGAGGCTCACAGTTATTGTGTTAACTTGGTAAATATTGCAGAGTTCCATTGTCTCTTTGCAATTCAACTGTCGGTGCATCCTTTGAATAGTTTGACAAGATATTGAAAATTTGGTGGGATTGTCATCTTTGATTAATTTACTAATGAAAACTTTATTTGTTAATCACAAGTAAGCTTATATTAACACTGGAAAATCCCCTGGTCGCCACACTGCGGCACCTGTTCGGGTACACTGAGGGAGAATTTAGCATGGCCAGTGCACCTAGCCAGCACGTCTTTCAGACTGTGGGAGGAAACCGGAGCACCCGGAGGAAACCCACGCAGACACGGGGAGAACGTGCAGTCTCCACACAGACAGTGACCCAAGCCGGGAATCAAACCCGGATCCCTGGCGCTGTGAGGCAGCAGTGCTAACCACTGTGCCACCGTGCCCCCAATGTCTCCAGGAGCAGTTGGCTGTCGCACAAAGGATTTTCTTTTTGAGTCTCTGAGATTTCTTTAGGGTTTAATATCTCCAACACTATGAGCAATCATGAAACTTTGTGGTCACTTGGGAGGTGAAGAGGAACTCGTCACAGTTGTATCAGAATGGAACATGGGGACAGGAGGAGGCCATTCAGCCCCTCCAGCCTGTTCAGCCAATCAGTTGGATCATGGCTGATTTCTATCGTAACCGCAGATGGGATAATCAGCTACATTGGGGACAATGTTTGGCCTCTCAACCATGGTTATGTCCTGACTTTTTCCCTGCATCCCCTCACCGCTATGAATTTATTTTTCTGCTAACTTTCCGAATCATACTAATTCAATAGTGTGCCAAGAACCCCCCCCCCAAACAATATTCCATAACTGTGTTAAATACAACTTTCTTTTCTAATGAGGGGTGCATTGATACACCCAGCTGCAGGCAACATCAAAGAGTGTTACAAAGGGGATTATATTACATGCTGATCTTTATAAAGAAGTTGCCATGTTATATGAGCTGGGTATAAGCACTCCTCTATGTACTGGAATTTTACAATGCCAGACTACACTAACTTCAGCTGAGGCAGACGTGGAAAGAGCTATAATTGGTCCCGACGTGTTGTAGTAAGGAAGGAGAAATTGGCTTCTCGAGTGCTACCTGGTGAGCCATGCTGCAAAGCCAACTTTTGGGTGTTGGAGTGAGGTCAGGCTTTGCTGCAGTGTTCCCCAGAGTTGTACTGTAACTTTCTGTTCACACACTCTGTCTATGTCAATTGTGTGTGGCACCATATAAAACTGCCAAGTGTTTTAAAAAAAAAGGCAACTGATGCAGCCGTTGCCCCTCATCAACCCCATCACCAAAAAAGAATGGCTCTGAATATAGACTCATGACATGTAAAGACAGGGAGTTACACTGAGAGTGCAGGGGGGGACAGGGTGGGTGTAATCAGCACTGCAGGCATACCCAATATTCCAATACGCATTGCCCTCCAATTAGCTGCTGCGTTTCCCGACATTACAATAGTGACTGCCCTTCAGAAGTATTTCTCTAAAGGTAAAGTGTCGGGGAGGTTCTCAAAGACGCTATAGAAATGCAGAGCTTTTTCTCTTTGACCATTAGTTTGTAGCACAGTTGGGGATTTCGGCACTCGCTGAGTGGGGAGGTGATTCATATATAGAATCCCTACAGTGCAGAAGGAGGCCATTTGGTCCATCGAGTCCGCACCGACCACAATCCCACCCAAACCCTATCCCCGTAACCTCATGCATTTACCCTAGCTAGTCCCCCTGACACCAAGGGGCAATTTTAGCATGGCCAATCCCCGTAATCCGCACATCTTTGGACTGTGGGAGGAAACCGGAGCACCCAGCGGAAACCCACGCAGACTCGGGGAGAACGTGCAAACTCCACACAGACAGTGACCCAAGCCGGGAATTGAACCCAGGTCCTTGGTGCTGTGAGGCTGTGCCACTATGCCACCCCTGAAATGTTATATGAACCAAGATGGCGCCGGAACATGGCACCTTCTTGCGAACTGTGCCCAGCATACCTTCTAATTCTATCTTTTACTCTCATTCTATGCTTCTAAAACTTTATTCTAACTCTTTTAAACTCTCTAACAATGCTTTACTATGACTGTAACACGACATTCTACATCCTCTCCTTTCCTTCTCTATGTACAGTGTGTTTTGTCTGTATAGCGTGTAAGAAACAATACTTTTCACTGTATAATACATGTGACAATAAATCAAATTAAACCTGATCTGATGCATTTTTAAAAATCATTTTGATGCCTCCTGCGATTCTGATCTCTCCTGATCCTCCTCCCACTTTACTTCATCCCTCACGCTGCCAACGTACCTTTGTATTCCTTTCTGTTTCTATAACAACAACATATAATTATATAGCAGCTTTAAAAACATCCCAAGGAACATTATAAAAGAAAATATGACACCGCAACACAAAAGGAGATTTTTCTCAGTCCTGTGATAGTTTGGTCAGAGAGGGAGGTTTTAAGGGGCACCTTGAAGGAGAAGTGGAGAGATGTGGGTGGGAAAGTTGCAAGTTTGAGGGTTCGGGCAAGAAGGCATGACCGCGGAGCGATTTAAAGTCACCCCCTCACTGTGTCGAAACTATTTGCATCAACCACTTCCTGTGGTACTGAGTTCTGCATTCTAACAGCTTGGAGTTCTCCTGAATATAGGGAACGTGTTTAACAGTCGCAGCACACCCGTCTTTTCCAGACACAATGCCGAACAAATATTGCTCAGGGAGTACTTGGAACCAGAGAAAGGTCACATCTGATGCCTGAGAGAGGTTTGTTAATGTCAAAGAAAATCCCCAACGGGCAACATTTTAAATGTGACTAGAGGTGTGGTCTTTGTCAGACTAGACTATTTTTCAAAGTGTGCTGAATCTATAAATACATCACAGATGGAAAAGCCTATGCAGGTATTACAATGGCCACAGAACAGGAAGCTTTGTGTGGGTGTGTGTGTGTGTGTATGCATACAGCTTTGGGGTCAGTCGTGGTACTCTCTGATTCTCGCTCTTTCTTCAAGAACAGGCAATTGGGGTAGCCACCTTGGAGTCCCACTCTGGTAGTGTGTGTGTGGGGGAAAGGACCCATCAGGCTAGGGAGGAATTCAAGCAACAAAAAAAAACAATTTCCCACTGCGCCTATACTCAAAAAGAATTTTCAGTCCGCTAAGTATTAGTTTACTTTCTGACACAGGTTCTGGCAGCTCACCTGCAAGGTAGATTGGCAGAAACACAAATCCCTCAGTATGATGGAGACCAAGGAAGCTAGCTCCCAGTAAACTGGCAAAGCCAAATTATACCCTGCATTCCTTCTGAGATCATTGAGTCAGCCTAACGTTAATTCAGACATTTGCACCACCTTCTACTTAAGCTGCTTCTTTGTTGAACTTCTCTTTTGTGCATAAAATACCTGATAAACCAACAATGTGATCTCATTTGCTTATCTCCTGCTTTGTATTTGGAAGTGTAGGGAGGGAAGGTGATGAGTGCTCACTCCCAAGCCAGCGAGCTTGGAAATTGGGAGACAGATCAGAGCAGAAATAAAGGACATTTAATTTTCCAACCCGCAGCAGGCAAGATTGCAAGAAGCAGTGAGGTGAGCAAAGAACTTTCCAGTGTGTGCGGTTCTGGTCACTTGGTGGAGAATTCTCGAACCAGGGGACATAGATTCAAGGTAATTGGCAGTAAGTGTAGAGGGGGCGCGAGGAAAAACTTTTTACTCAAAGGGTTGTGGGTGTCTGGAATTCACAGCTCGGGTTGGTGGTGGAGACAGAGACCCTAAACTCTTTTTTAAAAAGTACCTGGATCTACACCTTAAGTGCTATACTCTCGCTTTGATATTATGAGCTCCCTATCCAATGCACTTGTGCAGTGAATTGCTGATTTAGAATGCACTACCTGAAAGGAGCACAGATTTGACCATTTTCAAAAGGGGCAATGGCTAAATTCTTGAAAAGGAGACCTTTGCCAGGCTCTGGGGAAAGAGCAGGAGGAATGAAATTCATTGGTTAGCTCGTTCAAAAGGTCAGTACAGGCATAATGGGCCAAATGGCTGTGATGTAAGATTCTCTAATCCAATTAAAGTTGCTCCCTACTCCTTTTGGGCAGACAGAGGGAAAAATCCAAAATTCTCATTTAATTCTACTTCCAAAATTGGGAAGCTTTTGTTTTAATGTAATGTTACCATGACTGGGAACAACATAGACCTTAAAGCTGTACTTGTTGAGATTTTTCCAGCAATTCTGGTTTCCTATCCATAGGGAGTTTTCTACAAAAACAAATTATCTGCTTCTGATTGAGACTGTAAGACCACATATCCACAGCTCTACCAGAAAATTCCTTCCCACCTCATTTTCTTGTCTGAGGTTTATTTATTTTTATTCACGTAACCTAGTTCTGCACTCGGAGGTGGCTGTCAATGTGAGATTTTAGGGGCTTTTGGAGGCCTGAGGCTCCGAAAGTGTCACAAACGGGTTTGGAGCTGTGCCAAATCTTGACCTGTTTACAACCCTCTGCAGCCACAGATAGAAAACATCAGCTTGGGCTAAATTTAAACCGGTTGAAAGGGTGGCCAATGATAGAATTTATTCAGTTCATTTTAATGGAACTATAACTAGCAGGCACCATTTGAGCGTAGGGGGCTCCGAAGCCACTTAAGGTGGAGATGAGGAGGAATTTGTTCTCTGAAGATCATGAATCTTTGGAATTCTCTCACAGCCGAATCATTGGAGATATTGGAGGCTAAGAGACAGATCTTTGACCTAAAGGGATGTCAAAAATTATGGGCAACAGATAGGAAATTGGAGTTGAGGACGCCATGGTGGCACAGTGGTTAGCATTGCCGCCTCTCAGCGCCAGGAAACCAGGTTCAATTCCAGCCTCGGGTGACTGTCTGGGTGGAGTCTGCAAGTTCTCCCTGTGTCTGCGTGGGTTTCTTCCAGGTGCTCTGGTTTCCTCCCACAGTAAGAAGTCTCACAACACCAGGTTAAAGTCCAACAGGTTTATTTGGTAGCACAAGCTTTCAGAGCACTGCCCCTTCATCAGGTGAGCGGGAGTTGTGTTCACAACCACAACTTGTTTGTGAACAAAACTCCCACTCACCTGATGAAGGAGCAGTGCTCCGAAAGCTTGTGGCTTGTGCTACCAAATAAACCTGTTGGACTTTAACCTGGTGTTGTGAGACTTCTTACTGCTTACCCCAGTCCAACGCCGGCATAGAAAAACTGCAGCACAAACAGGCCCTTCGGCCAACAAGTTGTGCCGAACACATCCCTACCTTCTAGACCTACCCATAACCCTCCATCCTATTAAGCTCCATGTACTCATCCAGGAGCCTCTTAAAAGACCCTATTGAGTTCGCCTCCAACACCACTAACGGCAGCCGATTCCACTCACCCACCACCCTCTGTGTGAAAAACTTACCCCTGTACCTACCCCCCAGCACCCTAAACCTGTGTCCTCTCGTAGCAGACATTTCCACCCTGGGAAAAAGCCTCTGAGAGTCCACCCGATCTATGCCTCTCAACATCTTATACACCTCTATTAGGTCTCCTCTCATCCTTCGTCTCTCCAAGGAGAAAAGACCGAGCTCCCTCAGCCTCTCCTCATAAGGCATGCCACTCAATCCAGGCAACATCCTTGTAAATCTCCCCTGCACCCTTTCAATCTTTTCCACATCCTTCCTATAGTGAGGCGACCAGAACTGAGCACAGTACTTCAAGTGGGGTCTGACGAGGGTCTTATATATGTGGCATCTCCACATCATTCCTCCCACAGTCCAAAGATGCGCAGGTTAGGTGGATTGGCCATGCTAAATTGACCATTAGCGTCAGGGCGACTAGCAGGATAAATACGTGGGGTTACGGGGATGGGGCCTGGGTGGAATTGTTGTCTCTGCAGGTTCAATGGGCCGAATGGCCTCCTTCTGCCCTGTAAGGATTCAATGATTCTAAGATCAGAACATTCACGATTTTATCGAATGTCAGGACTGAGGGGCTGCATGGCCTACTGCTGTTTCTGATTCCTCATGGCAGCCTTCCGTCCTGTGAGACAATGATTTGTGCCTCGGTGGTCAGCTGATGTGGCTCAGGAGCTGACATGGCAGTCTTGGCCGTACTTGCTGCGTTTGAAGACAGTAGGCTGAGTAGTTGGAGGATCCGCTGGCCCCTCTTCTCATCCAGCTGAGCTTTCTGGTGTTCCTTGACTCTTCCCGATGCCCCTCCAGAGAGTGCCCTCCAGAGGTCATGGCCATCGACAGTTGTCTCTAGTCTGTGTCAGTGCCTGCCCACCTTCATACCCTGATTTGTAGCAATGGTGTAACAAAGGTCATGGTCCAGCACCGGCCCACTGTAAAAAAAAAAAGGTCTTTGTGTATGCGGCTGTCATCCACCTGGGGCCTAACCAGCACAATCAGGGTTGGATTAAATCAACATACGTTTCCAAAACCTGCAGCTGCTCTGTCCAAGTTGAATCATAGAATCACTCCCTGCAGAAGGAGGCCATTCAGCCCATCAAGTCTGTACTGGCTCTCTGACCGAGCCCTAGCCTCATAAGCCCATATATCTATCCCACTAACCTTTGATTTGATTTATTATTGTCACATGTATTGGTATACAGTGTAAAGTTTTGTTTCTTGCGCGTTATACAGACAAAGCATACTGTACATAGAGAAGGAAGGGAGAGAGTGCAGAATGTAGTGTTACAGTCATAGCTAGGGTGTAGAGAAAGATCAACTTACTGTGAGGTAGGTTCACTCAAAAGTCTGATAGCAGCAAGGAAGAAGCTGTAATCTCTGTAACCTCCACATCATGGGACAGTAAGGGGCAATTTAGCATGGCCAATCCTCCCAAGATGCATATTTTTGGACTGTAGGAGGAAACCGGAGCACCGGAAGGAAACCCATGCAGACACGCGGAGAACGTTCAAATTCCACACAGACAGTGACCCGAGGCCAGAATCAAACCCTGATCCCTGGCACTGTGAGACAGCAGTGCTGAGACTGTAAACTCCACGCAGACAGCCACCCAAGGCCGGAATTGAACCCCAGTCCCTGGCGCTGTGAGGCAGCAGTGCTGACCACTGTGCCGCCATGACTATGGAACGCCAGCCACCTGACTGAGAACACCAAAGTGCAAATTTGCCAAGTGTGCCCGGGGTAATGAGACCAGGACAAACTACGCTAGGCAGGAGAAAGGCTGATCAGTCCCTGCCTTTGCTGTCTCGAACCTATCGTCAGCATCTCTTGGCGGGACAACGTCACCAACTCCGAGGCCCAGGAGTGTACTAATTCTGTCAGTACGGGCTCATTACAAAGCGGCTGATATCTTATTAGTCTTGCCCTTAGGAGCTTAACAACGTGAACTTTATTCCCAACTCCAGACCTCATCACGTTGGCTGGGGAAGCTGTCAATGAAAGTAATTGCTGTCAAAGTGACCTTAAACCTATTGGTAAATCTTTTTTTTTGAGTGAATTGTTATGCAGGTGGCGAGGCATGAAGGTGCTCTTCTGGAAATAACCAGTGAATCACATGGGGATAGTGAAACCTTTGCAGTGTCAATTTAGCCAATTGCTGGGGGCAAATCCAATTAATTCAACAAAGCGTTTCATGAATAGTTTAGGTGACGTGCACACGAGGAGCTTTAAGATTGGCACCAGTTTCTGATGAAATTGAGACTGTCACAATTCATTTCCACATGCGAATGTGACACGTTTGGATGGAATGGGGAGGCTGTCATTAAGGTGATCGGCTAATGGGCTCTTTGTTAATGGCAGGTCAGCCTTCGCTGTCAAAGACAGTTCAGTTCAGCTTCGAAGACGAGTCACAGAAATAGCCCCAGTGCCCAAGAGACTGCAGACTGTCTTTGTTTGGTTCTCCGTGTGGGGGAAGGGATGGCATCACGTCGAGCTGATGAGGTTACAGCCTTTCAAAAGGTGACGCGGACCTGTGGACCTTCCCGAACCCTTCCAATTAGCAGGATGTATGCAAAATATAACCACTCGAACCGCCTTTATCAAACAGTTGATGTCATTCCTAGGTCTCCGTGGATCCGCACAGTCCCTGTTGTATTAGTGAGCGTGTCGCAGGCTGGTTTAAGTCGTAATTGTGGCCATCCTTAGAGAAAAGGCAATTATAGTGGCTTACAGAATGAGCTATTACTAACGGCAAGTAGGTGAATTCTGAAATCAAACTCTGGCCACTTTTTAATATCCTGGTTGGTTGATAATCTAGTTATATCTGAAAGGCAACCAGGAATTGATCATTGTATTGGTCACATGCAAGCATTTTACTAAAGCAAATCAGATACCTCTTCCTCACCCAGAGAAACCCACGCAGACACGGGGAGAACGTGCAAACTCCACACAACCAGTCACCCGTGGCTGGAATTGAACCCGGGTCCCTGGCGCTGTGGGACAGCAGTGCTAAGCACTGTGCATATAGGCCAGATCGTGGGAGGATGGCAGATTTCCTTCCTTAAACGGCATTGGTGAACCGGACAGGGGTTTATGACGTTCAACAATAGTTCTGCGGTCACCATTACTTTTAACCGAATTTAAATTACTCAGGTGCCATGGTGGGACTTGTGTCTCTGGATCACTTGTCCAGGGCTCTCTGAGGTTACTAGTCCAGTAACAAAACCATTCTGCTACCGACCACGCAAGATGGTGTAATTATTGTGGGATTGTGACTGACGACTGGGCATTACAACCAATCATTTCAGAGGCAGCTTCAGTGTTGGTTGGTTTTAAGTTGTATTAGTTTGATTTAACTTCAATCGAGCCCACAGCACCGTGTACGTAGGTTTTCAGTGCAGCCTGTGAACGACCCGTTGTTTTTGTTCGGCTCCAGTGCCACACAAGGACAGTTTCATCACCTTTGTTTGTGACCATCCTTGTATCAGTAAGGATGCCATGTCTTGATGGCGAGAGGGGTTGAGAGTCACGTGAAAGGCTGCACAATAAAACAGTTGTATTGCTAAGAGTCATGGGTGCGAGTGACTGTGTTGGTGTGGGGTTCCACGACTTTGTTGAACACAAAACTGTTATTCAAGTCCCCAGGAACAGAGAAAGGATCCTTTAGTCCAAGATTCACAGTACTAGTTCAAAAGGAACTTTGTTTGGTCGCCCAGCTGTGTCGGGTGAGGCATAGATGGAGGCCTGTTTCTGAGATTTCAAGCCAGCATCGGCTAAGGATTCCGAGAATATTACATACCATGTTCTACAGTCACAGTGGTGGCCAAGATTATCACTTAGCAGTGTCAGCTATGGCTCAGTGGGCAGCACTCTCGCCCGAGGCAGAGTCTGGGTTGAAATCTCCACTGCAGAGATATTGGCAGAACGAGACTAAGCTGGTAGTCTGAGTGCTGGCACTGAGGGCATGGTTTTTTAAATTCATTTGTGGGACATGGGTGTCACTAGCTGGCCAGCAATTATTGCCCATCCTTAGTTGCTCTTGAGCTAAGTGGCTTGCTAGGCCATTTGAGGGCAGTTGAGAGTCAACCACATTGCTGTGGCTCTGGAGTCACGTGTAGGTCTGACCAGGTGAAGACGGCAGATTTCCTTCCCTAAAGGACATTAGTGAACCAGATGGGTTTTTCCGTCAATCAACAATGGTTTCATGGTCAGCAGTAGATTCTTAATTCCGGATATGTTTTATTGAAATCAAATTCCACCAGCTGCCGTGGACCCGAGGCCCCAGAACATTTAAATGAGTTTCTGGATTAAAATTTATTTATTAGTGTCACAAGTCGGCTTACATTAACACTGCAATGAAGTTACAGTGAAAAGCCCCTAGTCCCCACACTTCAGCGCCTGTTCGGGGACATTGAGGGAGAATTTAGCATGGCCAACACACCTAAATAGCATGTCTTTCGGACTGTGGGAGGCATCCGGAGGAAACCGGAGCATCCGGAGGTAACCCACGCAGATACAGGGAGAATGTGCTCCGTACAGACAGTGACCCAAGCTGGGAATTGAACCCGGGTCCCTGGCGCTGTGCTACAATACCATTAGGCCATCGCCTGCCCCGTGTAGTGTTCAGAGATGCCATTTCTCAAGTGGGTGTCAAAGATCCCATGGGCGCATCTCTTGAGAGCAGGGAGCCTTATCCTCCCCCACATCCAGCTCAGCATTTATCCCATTACCAGAAGTCTACTCATGGTCACTGGTGGGAGCGTGGTGTACGCACATTCAATGCTGTGATTACATTTAAGTACAAGTACTTCACTGGCGTTCCAGCACTTTATAGCACAGAGGTGCTGCGGAAATGCAAGTCTCTTTTCTTAGCAGCAAGAAGGAGGCTATGACCGAGCAGTGAGTTCCCCCTAACCCTCCAGAGAGCAGGTGGGAGGATTTTCTGTTTACCCATTGAATTGTGCACAGTTTGGGGCAGCAGATGGGAGAACTGTGGAATCTGTAATTAACATGGTGAATACCAGTTGGTCTGTGCACCCATTCAACCTCATCAGACCTGTGCCTAAGAGGGCGTTCCTTGCTATTCAATCCACAGTGTTCTGTTCACTGAAGTTAACAGGCTCTCTCGGGAGGGCTCACTCACCACCTGTTATACTCCCTGTCCTAGTATTACGTTTGATGATAAAATTGAAAGTTTTGAAGTTTATTTATGAGTAAGCTTACATTAACGCTGCAGTGAAGTTACTGTGAAAATCCCCTAGCCGCCACACTCCGGCGACTGTTTGGGTACACTGAGGGAGAATTTAGCACGGCCAATGCATCTAACCAGCATGTTTTTCGGAGTGTGGGAGGAAACCGGAGCACCTGGAGGAAACCCACACGGACATGGGGAGAACATGCAGACTCCACATAGACAGTGACCCAAGCTGGGAATCGAAGCCCAGTCCCTGGTGCTGTGGGTTTCCTCCGGGTGCTCCGGTTTCTTCCCACAGTCCAAAGATGTGCTGGTTGAGTGGATTGCTATGCTAAATTGCCCCTTAGTATCAGGGGGATTAGCAGGGTAAATACGTGGGATTGCAGGGATAGGGCCTGGGTGGGATTGTTGTCGGTGCAGGCTCGATGGGCCGAAAGGCCTCCTTCTGCATTGTAGGGATTCTATGATTCTGTTTCTGTGATATCAGGAGATAACTATTGGCAAGGACATTGGAGACAAATCCCCTGCTGTTCTTTGGAATAATACCATCTTTATAACCATTAGTGGTAGACAAGGCCATTGCTTAAGAGCTCACCTGAAAGGTGACTCTTCCGACAGCACAGCACTCCCTTTGATTTGATTTATTATTGTCACGTGTATTAGTATACAGTGAAAAGTATTGTTTCTTGCGTGCTATAGAGACAAAGCATACCGTTCATAGAGAAGGAAAGGAGAGAGTGCAGAATGTAGTGTTACAGTTATAGCTAGGGTGTAGAGAAAGATCAATTTAATGCAAGGTAGGTCCATTCAAAAGTCTGACAGCAGCAGGGAAGAAGCTGTTCTTGAGTCAGTTGGTGCGTGATATCAGACTTTTGTGTCTTTTTCCTGACGGAAGAAGATGGAAGAGAGAATGTCTGAGTGCATGGAGTCTTTAATTATGCTGGCTGCTTTGCCGAGTGCTGCATTGGAGTGTCAGCCTGGACCTTTGGACTGAGGTCCTGGAGTGGAGAATGAAGCCTCAATCTGATGTCTTAGACTACTACATGAGCCACAGATGGAACACAGCCAGAGAGAGGGCATGCCTTGAGGTGATGGTGGTGGTGGCATGTAGGGGGTCCACTCTCCATTTCAGTATTCAAACATCATTCCATCCTTCCCGACCTCCACCTTAAGGCATCTTCTTTTGCCTGCATTAGCAGCCTCCAGCTTTCTCACTGCTGGAAGGCCTCCTGTTGTCCTCCAGGAGCTGGTCCTCCAGAAGCTCACCCACCATCTTTAATTGGCCCTTCCAACCATGCTACGTGGGCGGGGGCGGTGGCGGGGGGGCCAAAATAAAAATCCTGCCCAATATTTCAATCGTTAAATCATCACGCTCTCTTCATGTTTGTTGTAAGAGGGAGTGAGATCATCTGGAATTGGTGAGGGGAAAGTGAGATGTATCGTCATAATTAGCAAACTTTATTGAGGTAGATCTTCCAACGATGACATTACAGTTTCCAGCCTGAATAGGTTCTAAAAGCCTTCAGCAAAGCTCCATGACTGACTGATAAGTTTAGCCTGTTTCAGCCTCTCTTAGTGGCCAACAGGTCCAATTTCTGAGACATTTTATATTTTGTTTTATTCATTCGTGGGACATGGTCGTCGCTGGCTGGCCAGCATTTATTACACATCCCTAGTTGCCCTTGTTCAGAGGACAGTTGAGAGTCAAACCACATTGCTGTGGCTCTGGGGCCACATGTAGGCCAGACCGGGTAAGGACAGCAGATTTCCTTCCCTAAAGGACATTAGTGAACCAGATGGGTTTTTCCGACAATCAACAATGGTTTCATGGTCATCAGTAGATTCTTAATTCCAAATACTTTTTATTGAAATCAAATTCCGCCGTGGCAGGATTGGAACCGGGGTCCCCAGAACATTAGCTGAGTTTCTGGATTAATAGTCTGGCAATAATACCACTAGGCCATCGGCTCCCCGTTTATCCTTCGAGCAATTATTATTTGACAGAACTGGAGTACACCCTTGGACCTTCGCGTCTAACTAATTCAGAAACTGAAACCAAGCATCATTTTCCAAACAGCACTTTACACATACAACAACAACTTCTATTTACATACTGCCAGTAAAAATCTCTCCACAGGAAGGTCAGACAAAACATTTGGCGCTGGAAAAGTGATGACATCACAGAATCCAAGGGACAAATGTTGTAATTTTTAAGGAAATTTATGCAATTAATTTCTTTTGCAATGCTCAGTCAAGTAAACAAACCCCTAATTGATCCCTAATTAAATGAAAGGAATTCATGTGGAGCCAATCACCACTGACAACCACCGCGTCAATGATTTGTTTTGGTATAGTTTAAATACTTTAACTGAAAAAGTCATCCCAACGCTCTTCAGGAAGGCATATGTAGGAAATAAATGGATTCCAAGCCAAAGAGGGTGACTATTATTAATAAGGATATTATTCAACTAGAAAGAGTGCAGAAAAGATTTACTCGGATGCTACCAGGACTTGATGGTTTGAGTTAGAAGGAGAGGCTGGATAGACTGGGACTTTTTTCCCTAGGGTCTAGGAGACTTAGGGGTAATCTTATAGAGGTCTATAAAATAATGAGGGGCATAGATCAGCTAAATAGTCAATATCTTTTCCCAAAGGTAGGGGAGTCTAAAACTAGAGGGCATAGGTTTAAGGTGAGAGGGGAGAGATACAAAAGGGTCCAGAGAGCCAATTTTTTCTCACACAGGGTGGTGAGTGTCTGGAACAAGCTGCCAGAAGTAATAGTAGAGGCGAGTACAATTTTGTCTTTTGAAAGCATTTAGACAGTTAGATGGGTATAGAGGGATATGGGCCAAACACGGGCAATTGGGACTAGCTTAGTGGTTTTGGGCCGAAGGGCCTGTTTCCATGCTGTAAACCTCTATGACTCTATGGCTAGGAACTTGATCAAAGATGTGGATTTTAGTAAGGAGAGAGAAGAGGAGTTTACAGAGGGAGGGCAGAGTATTGTGGCCTGTGCAGCTGAAGACAGGGCGGTCTATTGTGAGGTGAAAAAAGGTGGAGTTTGCAGAAGAGTGACCAGTCAGAGGAATGGGATATCCGGTGAGGGAGGATTCTTTAGTACAATGTTGTTAGTGAAGGTTGTCGCAAGACTTCATGGCAGACCTTTCCAGAACAAGTCAGCGGGGGAAAGGCCATGGAAGGATTTAAGCACAAGAATTAGGAATATTAAATTTGAGGCAGGGCCACTGTAGATCAGCAGGGGCAGGACTGATACGTGTCAACCAGAGCTTCTCATTAACCTGGGCATTTGGTCAATTTGCTGTATGAGCAGTGTGCCTGCACAGAGCCCAAGTAGCTTTGGAGTAATGCAGTGAGTAGAAGTAATGCACAGGAACCTTCATCGATCAACTTGTTTCACTTTCACAGAATCCCTACAGTACAGAAAGGGGCCATTCGGCCCATCGAGTCTGTACTGACCACACTCCCACCCAGGCCTTACCCTATTCCTGTAATCCTCATTTACCCTATTAATCCCCCTGACACTCGGGCAATTTAGCATGGCCAATCAACCTAACCTGCACATCTTTGGACTGTGGGAGGAAACCGGAGCACCCGGAGGAAACCCACACAGACACTGGGAGAATGTGCAAACTCCACACAGACAGTGACTCAAGGTTGGAATTGAACCCTGGTCCCTGGGACTGTGAGGCAGCAGTGCTAACCACTGTGCCACCATGATTGATGCTGTATTGCACACCAACTCCTACCTCATTCAGCCCAGCAACTGATACAAAGTCCAGAGAATTGCGGGTTAGGTTGATTGGCCATACTAAATTGATCCTTAGTGTCAGGGGGATTTGCAGGGTCAATACTTGGGGTTATGGGGATAGGGCCTAGGTGGGATTGCTGTTGGTGCAGACTCGATGGGCCGAATGGCCTCCTCCTGCACTGTTGGGATTCTATGAATATCGAGCCTTGGTCTCCAAACTTTTTAAAGCACAAGATCACTTCAGTATCAGCATGAGATCTACTCTTTAAAAATTTGACTTTATTAAAACCTCCCAAAATGTACTTGTACATAACACTCAGCACATCCTTGGACAACAATTCCACCTTTCTGGCTCCCGTTAAACTCCAAGCGGCACGCTCTCGATGGCTGTTGTAACTTCACCTTTGTTTTTAAAGCCTTTGAACAAGGTGTCAGGGCAACCATCATTGCATCCTTGGGGCACGGTGGCATAGTGGTTAGCACTGCTGCCTCACAGCGCCAGGGGGCCTGGGTTCGATTCCCGGAGTCTGCACATTCTCCCTTTATCTGCGTGGGTTTCCTCCGGGTGCTCCGGTTTCTTCCCACAGTCCAAAGATGTACTGGTTAGGTGGCTGGGTTATGCTAAATTCTCCCTCAGTGTACCCGAACAGGCGACTAGGGGATTTTCACGGTAACTCCATTGCAGTGTTAATGTAAGCCTACTTGTGACTAGTAAACAAATAAACTTGATAACTTTGCCATCGGTGAATGGTTTCTTATGTTTCGTCAGCAGGCGGCTAATGTGAAAAGATGCCTCTTTGCTGGCCTTGCGTTTAGCCATGATGTGGAGATGCCGGCGTTGGACTGGAGTAAACACGTAAGAAGTCTCACAACACCAGGTTAAAGTCCAACAGGTTTATTTGGTAGCAATGTTATCATGATGTGGAGATGCCGGCGTGGATTTGCTACCAAATAAACCTGTTAGACTTTAACCTGGTGTTGTAAGACTTCTTACTTGCGTTTAGCCACAGGTTTCAAGAAGAGTGACTGTTGAACTTTCAAAATTCCTTTTAACTCTCCAACTTTCTTCTCCCAAATGGCACTGTCTAAAGGGAAATCTTCTTGACATTTTGCATGCACTATCTTGTGATGTCATTCCAAATTACCTCTTTTACTCCAGGCTACATTCTGCTGACAAATGAGACAAATGGTCTTGCCTTTGACATTCAAGAAATTCACTTCCCCATTGCTGGTGAAAATGGTAGGCTTTTGCCCTAATTGAGGCCCCAGGCTCCTCGCTCATCGTTTTGGCGCCTATGATGGTAGTCAATGAGTTGATTCACTCGCCATCATGGACGCCTGAGTCACGCGCATTTTCAGCAGTGGTTCGGCAGCCAATGACTTTTCAAGACTCCAGGACCACAGTCACCCTGGAGACAAGCCTCGGGTGACTGTGGAATTTGCATATTCTCCCCATGTCAGCGTGGGTTTCCTCCAGGTGCTCCGGTTTCCTCCCACAGTCCAAAAGACGTGCTGGTTAGGTGCATTGGCCGTGCTAAGTTGTCTCTTAGTGTCAGGGGGATTAGCAGGGTAAACATGTGGGGTTACGGGGATATGGCCTGGGTGCGAATGTTGTCGCTGCAGACTCAATGGGCCTTCCTTCTGCACTGTAGGGATTCTGTTCTATTCTATTCTATTTGTGTAACCATTTCATTGGTTACAAGATGCACTGCAGGAACTTACCAAGGTTCCCTAGACAGCACCTTCCATAATCATGACTGCCACCATCTAGAAATGGAGATGCCGGCGTTGGACTGGGGTAAACACAGTAAGAAGTTTAACAACACCAGGTTAAAGTCCAACAGGTTTATTTGGTAGCAAAAGCCACACAAGCTTTCGGAGCTCTAAGCCCCTTCTTCAGGTGAGTGGGAATTCTGTTCACAAACAGCATATAAAGACACAAACTCAATTTACATGAATAATGGTTGGAATGCGAATACTTACAACGAATCAAGTCTTTAAGAAACAAAACAATGTGAGTGGAGAGAGCATCAAGACAGGCTAAAAAGATGTGTATTGTCTCCAGACAAGACAGCCAGTGAAACTCTGCAGGTCTGCAGAGTTGACCTGCAGAGTTTCACTGGCTGTCTTGTCTGGAGACAATACACATATTTTTAGCCTGTCTTGATGCTCTCTCCACTCACATTGTTTTGTTTCTTAAAGACTTGATTAGTTGTAAGTATTCGCATTCCAACCATTATTCATGTAAATTGAGTTTGTGTCTTTATATGCTCTGTTTGTGAACAGAATTCCCACTCGCCTGAAGAAGGGGCTTAGAGCTACGAAAGCTTGTGTGGCTTTTGTTACCAAATAAACCTGTTGGACTTTAACCTGGTGTTGTTAAACTTCTTACCATCTAGAAGGACAGGAGCAGCAGATACATGGGAATATCACCATCTGGAGGTTCCCCTCCAAGCCACTCATCATCCTGACTTGGAAATATATTGCCGTTTTTTCATTGGCACTGGGTCAAAATCCTGGAATTCCCTCCCTAACAGCATGGTGGGTGTACCTACACCACGTGAACTGCAGCGATTCAAGAAGGCAGTTCACCACCATCTTCTGAGGAGAAATCGGAGATGGACTATAACTGCCAGCTGGTCTAGCCAGCAACGCCCACATCCCGCAAAATGAGTTTAAAAAAACAAAGTGTCATTGAATTACATGGAAACTGAAGTCCCATTGGTGTATTTGGTGATTATAATGTCCCGAGATGTGTGGGTTAGGTGGATTGGCCCTACTGAATTGCCCCTTAGTGTTAGGGAGACTAGCTAGGGTAAATGTATGGAGTTATGGGGATAGGGCCTGGGTGTGATTGTGGTCAGTGCAGACTCGATGGGCCGAATGGCCTCCTTCTGCACTGTATGATTCTATGATGATCTATGATAAGTCACAAGGGCCAGCTCCCACCCTGCACTCCTCCCCCCATTCCCTGTTTCCTCCTGTGAACATCACACTTCTCCTTAAAAGCATCAATTCTCTCTGCTTCTCCCACTACGAGTGGCAGCCAGTTCTGAGCTCTCTGTGTGTAAGCCGCCTGTTTAATAGTTCTACTAAAGGTGAAATATGATGCCCACTCATCACTGTGCAAGCCATGAATTAAATGCGGTTCTAGTTTTACGCACATTACCCACTCCTGCAGTCGGGTTGTGTCTGACTGATCATGTATTATTGATGAGCCACAGGCAGTCAGTGGATGAGCTCAGGAAGGATTCTGTGTTATCTCATTCTTGGCATCGTTGCAGTGACAAGCAAGAGCGTCAGAGCAGTCATTTCTCCAGCTTCTAAACGGGGTAGGGTAAATATGAAGGCTGTACAGACTTGGCAGGGCTTGCTCTATATTGTAGGAGAGAGCAAGTGAGGCCTTATTCCCAGAGAATTACAACTAACACATCTTGGGTGGGGGGGTGGGGGAAGGAATGCAGCTGGGTAAATGCAAGCATTTAATTTATGGTTCCAGATGGTGGGATTTTCCAGTCCCGCCAAAGTTGACGCTCTGCGGCAGGTTTCCCAGTGACAGGGCAGGCGAGACCTGTAGACTTTGGCAGGGTTGGAAGACTCCATCTACACTTCCCACTGCCTTGGAAAAGCAGCCAGCATAATCAAGGACCCCAGGCACCCTGGACATTCTTTATTCCACCTTCCATTGGGAAAAAGATACAAAAAGTCTGAGAACACGTGCCAACCTCTTCCCTGCTGCCATCAGACCTTTGAATGGAGTTACCATATATTAAGCTGATCTTTCTCTACACCCTATCTGTGACTGTAACACTACATTCTGCACCCTCTCCTTTCCTTCTCCCCTCTATGAACGGTATGTTTTTGTCTGTGTAGCGCACAAAAAACAATACTTTTCACTGTATACTAATACATGTGACAATAAATCAAATCAAAAGAACTTGCTGTTGGAAAATGGCCGTGTGAAATCCCAGCTACAGTACTTTTAATTCCAGTTTATAATATTCAGTTCTATAAATATTAATAGTGATTCTTTATTGCACTTATCCAACTATTACTTGTAATGGCTTGTCTTCTTGCTCCTGTATGATTACCTCTGGTACTCTCAAGGATCTATCCTTGGCCTCCTTCTATTTCTCACCTACATTCAGCCACATTAGCAACGTCATCTGAAAACACAGCATTTAGTTTTCACATGTACGCTGACAACACGAATCTCTACTTCACCACCCGCTCTCCCGACGACTCCACTAGTTACCAAACTGTTTATCTGACATCCAGTTCCTGATGAGCAGAAATTTCCTCCAATTAAGGTAGTGGGAGATTGAAGTAATTGGCTGGAATTCTCTGGCCGTTCACCCCGGCAGGATTCTCCGGTTCCGCCGGCAGTGCATCCCCTGCCCACGGGTTTCCCGCCAACGTGGGGTGACATCGGTGGGAATTCCCATTGATAGCAGTGGGACCAGAGAATCCCGCCGCTAGCAAACAACGTGCCACCTTTTGCCAGCGGGAAACATGCGGCTGGGAGGCAGGAGAATCTTGCCCATTGTTTTTAGTGCCACACTCCAAACTCTGTCCCCTAGCTGTTGACTCCAATCGGTAAAGGAATAAGGGCTCTGATATATGGGATAGATATAAGAAATTACTTTTCAGTAAAACCTCGTGCAAGCTGCGTTTTCCAAGAGCAAAGTTGACCAAGCATCTACAAGGTCAATGTGGCATTGCTGATAAAGATTACACACATCTGGAAGTCACTATCATAAGGGTCCTTGCAGTGACAACTAGCACTAAAATACAGTGCTAGTTTGGATAAGTAAAACGACAATCTGATAAAGGAAAACTTGGTCCCAAGTATTACTATCTCTCAGCGCAATACGTTGACCAAGCAAAAAGATAAAAGCAACTTACTGCGGATGCTGGAATCTGAAACAAAAACAGAAAATGCTGGAAAATCTCAGCAGGTCTGACAGCATCTGTGGAGAAAGAATAGAGCCAACGTTTCGAGTCTGGATAACCCCTCGTCAGAGCTAAAGACAGCTGGAGATAGGATGAGATTTATACTGTTGTGGTGGTTGGGAGGAGGAGCGGCGGGGTGCTGTGGGTCCTGGATAGAGGGCCAGCGATAGGTGAAGGTAAGGGAGAGATTGACAAAGATGTCATGGACTAAGGGAATGTAAATGATGGTAGATATACAATGCAGAAGGAGACCATTCAGCCCATCGGGTCTACACCGACCACAATCCCACCAAGGCCCTATTCCCGTAACCCCACATATTTGCCCTGCCAATCCCCTGACACTAAGATCAATTTAGCCTGGCCAATCAACCTAACCCGCACATCTTTGGACTGTGGGAGGAAACCGGAGCCCCCCCAGAGAAAACCCACACAGACACGGGGAGAATGTGCAGGCTCCACACTGACAGTGACCCGAGGCCGGAATTGAGGCTGGGTCTCTGGTGCTGTGAGGCATCAGTGCTAACCACTGTGCCACCTTGCTGCCCCTAAGTAGGGTACTAATAGTGGCACAAGCAGAAATCCAAATGTGTTAAGGGCAAAACAAAGGTAAGCTGTGTGTCAAAGGACAAATTGAAACAGGTAACATATGGCCCTAGTGGGGTTGACGTTCACGAAATAGTTTGACGAACATGATCATTGCCCAGTTTTTCAAGAATAAATTTAGAAAAATGTTTCTTAGAAATTAAATAGGGCAACCTAATGAAATAGGAGGGTCTTCTCATCTGATATTAAATAATGATTAGAGGTAGTTTATTATTGAGCAATTTGTGTCCACCATGCCATCTTTTAATTATACAACACCAAAAATACATTGTAAATGTATCCAACTAATTTGAATTGTCTATCTTCATTAGGGGAGTGTGGGGTAGTGGTCACCTCTGTGTAAGATCCATCTTAAACCTAATGAATCTCCCAGTCTCAGGGATCAAGGTAATATTATTTTGATGTTTGATGGATATCCGACCTCTCTTCGAAAGTCTAGTATTTGGGATTCTTCCATAGAAATCAGAATTCATTATCTTTTTGGGATATTATGGAAGTATCATGATTATATAACCACCCAGTTGCATGCTTTTTATAATGTCAAGTTTACGTGTTTACTTGTGATTTAAATGATCTCACCTAATGTTTTGTTTGATTTGATTTGGTTTATTATTGTCACATGTATTAGCATACAATGAAAAGTATTGTTTCTTGTGCGCTATACCGACAAAGCATACCGTTCATAGAGAAGGAAAGGCGAGAGTGCAGAATGTAGTGTTACAGTTATAGCAAGGGTGTAGAGAAAGATCAACTAAATGCAAGGTAGGTCCATTCAAAAGTCTGATGGCAGCAGGGAAGAAGCTATTCTTGAGTCGGTTGGTACGTGACCTCAGATCTTTGTGTCTTGTTCCCGACGGAAGAAGATGGAAGAGAGATTGTCCAGGGTGCATGGGGTCCTTAATTATGCTGGCTGCTTTGCTGAAGCAGCAGGAAGTGTAGAAAGAGTCAATGGATGGGAGGCTGGTTTGTGTGATGGATTGGGCTACATTCATGACCTTTTGTAGTTTCTTGCAGTATTGGGCAGAGCAGGAGCCATGCCAAGCTGTGATACAACCAGAAAGAATGCTTTCTATGGTGCATCTGTAAAAGTTGGTGAGAGTCGTAGCTGACATGCCAAATTTCCTTAGTCTTCCGAGAAAGTAGAGGCGTTGATGGGCTTTCTTAACTATAGTGTCAGCATGGGGGGGACCAGGACAGGTTGTTGGTGATTTGGACACCTAAAAACTTGAAGCTCTCGACCCTTTCTACTTCGTCCCCGTTGATGTAGAACAGGGGCATGTTCTCCTTTACGCTTCCTGAAGTCGATGACAATCTCTTTCCTTTTGTTGACATTGAGGGAGAGATTATTATTGCCGCACCAGTTCATCAGATTCTCTATCTCGTTCCTGTACTCTGTCTCGTCATTGTTTGAGATCCGATCCACTACGGTGGTGTCGTCAGCAAACTTGAAAATCGACTTGGAGGGGAATTTGGCCACACAGTCATAGGTGTATAAGGAGTATAGTAGGGGCTGAGAACACAGCTTTGTGGGGCACCGGTGTTGAGGATGATCGTGGAGGAGGTGTTGTTGCCTATCCTTCCTGACTGTGGTCTGTGGGTTAGGAAGTTCAGGATCCAGTCGCAGAGGGAGGAGCCGAGGCACAGGCCATGGAGTTCGGAGATGAGTTTCGTGGGAGTAATGGTGTTGAAGGCTGAACTGTAGTCAATAAATAGGAGTCTGGCATAGGCATCTTTGTTATCTAGGTGTCCCAGGGTTGAGTGCAGGGCCAGGGAGATGGCGTCTGCTGTGGACCTGTTGCAGCGGTAAGCGAACTGTAGTGGATCCGGGAGGCTGGAATTGATTTGTGCCATGACTAACCTTTCGAAGCAATTCATAATGATGGTTGTCAGAGCCACCGTTCAATATTCTTTGAGGCAAGCTGCTTGGCTTCTGTATCAAACACTCTGCAAACCCTATTCCCTTGGTAGAATAATAATTTCTGAGGAGTTCTCACCCAGACCCTTATAATATCCAGAAAATTACAATCTAGCTTAAAAAAAACAATTGAATGTTAGACTATCGGGAGGAAGGTAATACTCTGAACTCACTTTCTTACCTTTGGGTGGGGGGGCTAGTTGGATCCTCTGGACACAAGTTATGTGTCCTGGAGTCTAGCGCCCTCTGGCTGAGGTTGAGGGAAATTAGCAATAGACTGGATCCTGTTGGCTTCACATTGCATTAAAACACCACAAACCCTCTCCCTGGCAACAGTCTGAGATTCAGTCAGTCTGTTCACAACCTTGGTGTCACATTTGACACAGAGAGAAACTTCTGACTTCATATTCGTACCAGACCCAAGATCACCTATTTCTGCTTCTGTAAAATTGCCAGAATTCGCACCTGTCTCCGTTCATTGTTACTGTAACCCTCATCCATACCTCCGTTACCGCTACACTCAACAATTCCAATGCACTCCTGGCTGGTCTCCCATATTTTAACCCCCGTAAACTTGAGGTCATAAAATAAATCAACATACGATACATACATGAATCTACATACAAGAAACTCGCGTAGATACTTCCCACTGCCTCGGAAAAGCAGCCAGCATAATCAAGGACCCCACGCACCCCAGACATTCTCTTTTCCACCTTCTTCTGTCGGGAAAAAGATACAAAAGTCTGAGGTCACGTAGCACCCCACTCAAGAACAGCTTCTTCCCTGCTGCCATCAGACTTTTGAATGGACTTACCTTGCATTAAGTTGATCTTTCTCTACACCCTAGCTATGACTGTAACACTACATTCTGCACTCTCTCCTTTCCTTCTCCCCTCTGTACTCTATGTCTGGTATGCTTTGTCTGTTTAGTGCAAGAAGCAATACTTTTCACTGCATCCCAATACATGTGACATTAATAAATTGAATCAACTCAACTCAACTAAATCTGCTACTCATGCCTTCATTTGCACCAGGTGTTGTTCCCCTCTGTGCTTGTTGACCGACATTATTTAAAGATTATTTTATCACTTTATTATTATAAATAGGCTAACATTAACACTGCAATGAAGTTACTGTGAAAATCCCCTAGTCGCCACACTCCAGTGTCTGTTCGGGGACACTGAGGGAGAATTTAGCATGGCCATTGCACCTAACCAGCACGTCTTTCAGACTGAGAGGAAACCGGAGCACCCGGAGGAAACCCACGCAGACATGGGGAGAATGTGCAGATTCCACACAGACAGTGAACCAAACCGGGAATTGAACCCAGGTCACTGGCACTGTGAGGCAGCAGTGCTAACCATCGTGCCACTGTGCGGCTCCTAGTCAAGCAAGGTCTTAACATAGAACAGTACAGCACAGAACAGGCCCTTCGGCCCACGATGTTGTGCCGAGCTTTATCTGAAACCAAGATCAAGCTATCCCACTCCCTATCATCCTGGTGTGCTCCATGTGCCTATCCAATAACCGCTTAAATGTTCCTAAAGTGTCTGACTCCGCTATCACTGCAGGCAGTCCATTCCACACCCCAACCACTCTCTGCGTAAAGAACCTACCTCTGATATCCTTCCTATATCTCCCACCATGAACCCTATAGTTATGCCCCCTTGTAATAGCTCCCTCCACCTGAGGAAATAGTCTTTGAACGTTCACTCTATCTATCCCCTTCATCATTTTATAAACCTCTATTAAGTCTCCCCTCAGCCTCCTCCGCTCCAGAGAGAACAGCCCTAGCTCCCTCAACCTTTCCTCATAAGACCTACCCTCCAAACCAGGCAGCATCCTGGTAAATCTCCTCTGCACTCTTTTCAGCACTTCCACATCCTTCTTATAGTGAGGTGACCAGAACTGCACACAATATTCCAAATGTGATCTCACCAAGGTCCTGTACAGTTGCAGCATAACCCCACAGCTCTTAAACTCCAACCCCCTGTTAATAAAAGCTAACACACTATAGGCCTTCTTCACAGCTCTATCCACTTGAGTGGCAACCTTTAGAGATCTGTGGATATGGACCCCAAGATCTCTCTGTTCCTCCACAGTCTTCAGAACCCTACCTTTGACCCTGTAATCCACATTTAAATTAGTCCTACCAAAATGAACCACCTCACATTTATCAGGGTTAAACTCCATTTGCCATTTTTCAGCCCAGCTTTGCATCCTATCTATGTCTCTTTGCAGCCTACAACAGCCCTCCACCTCATCCACTACTCCACCAATCTTGGTGTCATCAGCAAATTTACTGATCCACCCTTCAGCCCCCTCTAAGTCATTAATAAAAATCACAAAGAGCAGAGGACCAAGCACTGATCCCTGTGGCACTCCGCTAGCAACCTGCCTCCAGTCCGAAAATTTTCCATCCACCACCATAGCCAGTTACCTATCCAATTGGCCAACTTTCCCTCTATCCCACACCTCCTTACTTTCATCATAAGCCGACCATGGGGGACCTTATCAAACGCCTTACTAAAATCCATGTATATGACATCAACTGCCCTACCTTCATCAACACACTTAGTTACCTCCTCAAAAGATTCAATCAAATTTGTGAGGCACGACTTGCCCTTCACGAATCCGTGCTGACTATCCCGGATTAATCCGCATCTTTCTAAATGGTCGTAAATCCCATCCCTAAGGACCTTTTCCATCAATTTACCAACCACCGAAGTAAGACTAACCGGTCTATAATTACCAGGGTCATTTCTATTCCCTTTCTTGACTTTGAAATTCTCCTCATTTTCAAATCCCTCTATGTCCTTGCACATGCTCTCCTGTCTGTGCAATCTCCTCCATCCAACAACACTTTGGGATATCTGTCCTCCTGTAATTCTGACCTTTTGAGCTTCCCTGATTTTAATTGCTCCACCATTGTGGACGCTAAGCTCTGGAATTTCGAAACCTAAACCGCTCCGCCTTCCATACGTTTCTTTAAAACTTACCTCTTTCACGAAGCTTTTGGTCACCTGATGTCTGCCTCTGGAGCTGGCTGCCGTACTTTCTTTTATCATCTCTGCAAAGCACTTTGGGATGTTCTATTACAATAGCGGTGCTATGTGAATGTATTGTTGTTGATGACCTGAATTCAGAGGAAAGCTTTCTATAGACACCACCATGACTTACTCTATTGGTGGTTAGAGTTAAATATCCCAGTAGAATAGAATCATAGAATCCCTACAGTGCAGAAGGAGGCCATTTGGCCCATCGGGTCTGCACCAATTCGCTGATGGAGGAGTATCTTACCCAGACCCTCCACCCCGCCCTATCCCATTTACAGTGGCTAATCCTCTTAACCTGCACATCTTTGGACACTAAGGGGCAGTTTACCATGACCAATCCACCTAACCTGCACATCTTTGGACAGTAAGGGCAGGATTTTCTGGCCGTATCGCCCCAAAAACTGGAAAATCCCGCCTGAGGTCAATTCACCTTTGCATGGTCCATCTCCCCCCCCCCCCAGCTATGATTCCCATGGCGGGCGGGACGGGAGACTTCCACCCTTGGGGGCAATTTAGCATGGCCAATGAACCTAACCCGCACATCTTTGGACTGTGGGAGGTACCCGGAGGGAACCTACGCAGACACAGGGAGAATGTGCAAACTCCACTCAAGGCTGGAATTGAATCTGTGTCTCTGGCATTTGGAGGTATTAAAATACATGGGAAAAGTTCTGTTTTCCCCCAGAGAAACACAAAATCCATAGAAGAATTGCAGAGCCTGAAATTTCGGCCGTTGGGATTTGTTCTTCCTTTCCTGCTTGTATTTCTGTCTTCCGTTCTTTCCTGTCCTTCCCCAGTGTAATGCTGTCAGTTCAGGACTTTGCTGTTTGTCTCTCCCGCTCCAGCACGCTCCATTCGAGTTTCACTGAAGTGATTCCAAATGGGTTGAAGTTCAACTGGAGACTGTGCAGGCCCACCAGGCCTGCAGTCTGTTCCACGCTGGAAATACCGAGGCTTTCCCCTCGGGAACCTCCGCAATATTTTAAATAACATATCAATGTGAGGTACGATGCAAGTTCGTTGCGGAATCCCCCGAATTCTTTGTTTGACCTGAATGGTGAATGGACACTGCTCCTGCGTTTTTAATTTCACACACGCAGTTGTACAATAAACATTTAGTAGTGGCCCTCCAGGCAGTACGGGTATCAGTTATGCTCACAACATAAACGGACCTGGCCTATTCTAGTGAGGAGCTCTTATCGAGCATAGCCCCGGGCTACACATGCTTGTGTGTTGAAATGCAGGATGTTATCTCGTCCTTACCAAGAGTGATAACAATGTGGTTCCTATTAAAATACCCCGTGTTAAACTGGATTGTTGAAACAGACTTGTGAGGCAAATTCTCTGTTTTTAGATTCCCCCCCCCCCCCTCTTCTATGTCCTACCTAGCACTGAACAAAGAACAATACAGTACAGGAACAGGCCCTTCGGCCCTCCAAGCCCGCGCCGCTCCCCGGTCCAGGATTGAATCCTGAATCCAGGATCCCCGCCCAATTTTCCAGCCTATCTACATCCTAATATCCTATCCACCGAGCAGTCCCTCACAGCTACGATGCTTTGTTCATCACAACCTATTAACTCACCCCCACCCCCCCCATTCCAGACCATGTGATCTCCAGGGAGAGGCGAAAACCCAGAGTGAAAACCCCAGGGCCAATATGGGGAAAAAAAATCTGGGAAATTCCTCTCCGACCCCCTGAGGCGATCGAAACGAGTCCAGGAGATCACACTGGCCCTGATCAGACAATGCTTCCCAACCCTATTCATTTCCACTTCTGCTTTACGAACACCATCTGAATTCCCTGCCCCCGAGACAGGTTCCCAACTATCCGCAGTCTCGCTCGGTACTGGCACCAGCAAGATGATCATAGAATGAAGCCTTGAAACGAGAAACAAAGAACAATTAGCCCGCGCCGCTCCCTGGTCCAAACTAGACCACTCTTTTGTATCCCTCCATTCCCACTCCGTTCATATAGTTGTCTAGATAAGTCTTAAACGTTCCCAGTGTGTCCGCCTCCACCACCTTGCCCGGCAACACATTCCAGGTCCCCACGACCCTCTGTGTAAAATATGTCCTTCTGATATCTGTGTTAAACCTCCCCCCCCTTCACCTTGAACCTATGACCCCTCGTGAACGTCACCACCGACCCGGGGAAAAGCTTCCCACCGTTCATTCTATCTATGCCTTTCATAATTTTATACACCTCTATTAAGTCTCCCCTCATCCTCCGTCTTTCCAGGGAGAACAACCCCACTGCGTCCAAAACTTTCACACCCAGTCTATGTAGAACTGCCATCTTCCAATTACAACCTTCCGGACTTGACCTTGAATTCAACAAATTCAGACTGTGAACTCTTTCCTCCATCTTCACCTCATTTTTAATAAAGGAATCTCCCACTTTCTCTGCCTTTTAGCTTTGACAAAGGGTCATCTGGACTCGAAACGTCAGCTCTTTTCTCTCCCTACAGGTGCTGCCAGACCGGCTGAGATTTTCTAGCAATTTCTCTTTTGGTTTCACCCCACTTTTTTTTATTTCTATCAATCTATTTTCCTTTCTTCCATTGATTATTTTTTCCATCCTTTTTTAAAAATTCCGCTTTCCATCTTTTTTTTTTCCCCTTGTCACTGCCTCTCCTCCCCCACCCCACCCCACTCTGTTACCTCTTCCAGGTTGGCCTTTGACACGCTGCTTACCTTTGTTCTGCCATCAACACATTCTGATCTCTTAACGTGCTGCCATCAGCACTCTTCTTTGCCACGGTCATCACCATTTACATTCCCTTTGTCCATGACATCTTTGTCAATCTCTCTCTAGTCTCCACCTATCGCTGCCATCTATTCGGCCCCTACTGCTCCACCACCCCCTCACCCCACACAACAATATAAATCTAGCTCTGAGAAAGGGTCATCCAGACTTGAAACACTGGCTCACTTCTCGCTCCACAAATGCCGTCAGACCTGCTGAGATTTTCCAGCCTTTTCTGTTTTTGTTTCAGATTCCAGCATCTGCAGTATTCTGCCTTTTAATATAAATCTCATCCTATTTCCACTTCTCTTTAGCTCAGACGAAGGGTCATCCAGACTCGAAACATTAGCTCTGTTGCTCTCTCCGCGGATGCTGCCGGACCTGCTGAGATGTTCCAACATTTTCCGTTTTCGTGTCTGTAGAACTGTATCTGGGAGCAATCCTTTTTGAGGGTGAGCTTACAGTTAGTAGTTCAGATTGTAGCCAGGCAGAACCCTCCCTGTTGTGTCTTTAACTGCCCTGTTTAAGGTAGTTCGGTGCATGGATCTAGACACATGTGTAGTGGGACTGCTACACAAAGGTTAGAACTCTTCCTCTTCACCCACTGCACTCACCACCTGCTGTTTTGTTTCTTTATTCCATCAAGGGATGTGGGCATCACTGGTTGGGCCAGCATTTATTGCCTTTCCTGAATTGCCCTTGAACCGAGCGACTTGGCCATTTCACAGGGCAGTTAAAAGTCAATCACATTGCTGTGGGTCTGGAGTCACATGTAGGTCAGACCAGGTAAGGACGGAAGATTTCCTTCCCAAAAGGATATTAGGACCAGGTGGGTATTTACATAAATCGCTGATAGTTGTTATGGTCACCGTTACTGAGACTAGCGTTAGCTAGCCATGTAGTTTTTTATTATTCATTCGTGGGACATGGGCATGGACATGGCTGGCCAGCATTTATTGCCCATTCCTTGTTGCCCTTGAGAAGGTGGTAGTGAGCTGCCTTCTTGAATCGCTGCAGTCCATGTTCTGTGGGTTGACCCACAATGCGGTTAGGGAGGGAATTCCAGGATTTTGACCCAGCGACTGTGAAGGAACAGCGATAGTAAGATTTGAACTCTTGTCCAATGCATTAGTCTGGGCTGCTGGATTACAAGGCCAGTGACATTACCACTATGCCACAGTCTCCCTGTTACCCACTATTGTTAGTCCTCCTCAGCCCCATCCTGTCCTGACATATTTCCATGGCAGATATCTCTGCTCCTGTTCTCCTGTAACTGCAGATTTCCAATCTGTTCTAACGTTTGCAATGTGCATCAGCCTATCTCCCTGTACGCACTTCCACATTCTGAGGGTGCAATAATATGTAACTATCAATTTGACAACTCATTAAAGAATGCACAGTGGAATTTCCTGTGTGTGCTGCTCTGGATGAGTCAGCGGTTATTCTGCTTCATAAGAACATGAGATGATACCAAGTAAAAACAGAACGTGGATCTTTATCTCAAGGTCAAAATGTGCAAGTATCCCCTGCCTCTGTAAACTCCTCCAGCCCCCTGCAAACCCTCCCTACCTCCTCCAGCCCCTCACAAACCCTCCCTGCCTCTGTAACCTCCTCCAGCTCCTACAAACACTCCCTACCTCCTCCAGCCCCTACAAACATTCCCTACCTGAGTAAACTCCTCCAGCCCCCTACAAACCCTCCCTACCTCTGTAACCTTCTCCAGCTCCTACAAAGTCTCCCTCAGTAACCTCCTCCAGCCCCTACAAACCCTCCCTACCTCTGTAACCTCCTCCAGCCCCTACAAATCCTCTCTGCCTCTGTAACCTCCTCCAGCCCCTACAAACCCTCCCTACCTCTGTAACCTCCTCCAGCCCCTACAAACCCTCCCTACCTCTGTAACCTCCTCCAGCCCCTACAAACTCTCCCTCAGTAACCTCCTCCAGCCCCCTACAAACCCTTCCTGCCTCAGTGACCTCCTCCAGCCCCTACAAACTCTCCCTCAGTAACCTCCTCCAGCCCCCTACAAACCCTCCCTATCTCTGTAACCTCCTCCAGCCCCTACAAACCCTCCCTACCTCTGTAACCTCCTCCAGTGATTCCAACCTCTGAACTATACTTTTCCAATTCTTGCCCCCTGTACATCATTAACACTGTTGGTGATGTTCCTTCAGCTGCCAATGCTCTGAACTCTGGAATATCCACGCCAAACCTCTCCGAACCTCTCCACCGCTGGGATTTTTCTAGCGATGGAGGAGATAGAATTATAGAATCTCTACAGTGCAGAAAGAGGCCATTTGGCCCATCGAGTCTGCACCAACTCTCTGACAGAGCATCTTACCCAGACCCTATCCCTGTAACCCCAAGTATTTACCCTGCCAATCCTCCTAACCTACACATCGTGGGGCACTAAGGGGCAATTTAGAATGGCCAATCGACCTAACCTGCACATCTTTGGACTGTGGGAGGAAACCGGGGCACCTGGAGGAAACACACCCAGACATGGGGAGAATGTGCAAACTCCGCACAGACAGTGACTCGAGGCTGGAATCGAACCCGGTAACCTAGCGCTTTGGGGAGCTGCCCCTTTTACTTTGTCCCGACTTAATCTGAGTTTGTTTATTTGGTTTGACCTAAAAAGAAGGCAGCAGTGCTAACCATTGTGCCACCAGAAGACCATAAGATACATGAGCAGAATTAGGCCATTCAGCCCATCGAGTTTGTTCCGCCATTCAATCATGGCTGATATGATTCTCATTCCCATTCTCCTGCCTTCTCCCCATAACCCGTGCCGCCGTCAGCTTGCCTGTGGGTCAATTGAGGCCCTTAAGTGGCTAATTAAAGGACACTTAGCCTTATCCCACCACCGCTGGTATTTTACCTTTGGGTGGGGGGTGTGTACAGACCACGTGGCAAGGCTGTTAGGTGAGACCTCGTAACCTTTCCTCAAGCTGAGGGGGAGATGCCTCAGGTTTGGGCGCCTTGTACCTAATGTTTCCTCTCAGAGGAACTCTCTTTGACCTCCCAAATGCAACCCCTTTCACTGGGACCTCCAAACTGGTGCCAGACACCCTGCCTCCCACCCCTCTCACCTACCCTCCCCTTCTCGCCTTCTATGATTCTATTGCAGGCAAATGGGGTTAGCTTAGGTGGGCTATTTGGTTGGCAAGGGCCAGTCTCCATGCCGTAGGTTCTAAATGATTCCATCCGGCTCTACAGTTCCTCTTTTCTTTTGGGACTGGCTGCAATCCCAGCACTGGCCACCGCTTCCAGTAGTGCTGTTGGGACTGAAGAGTCCCGACCAAACGGCCGGCAGCTTTCACAGGTGGGACCTCCTTCCACATGGGGATGGAATCTGACCCTGAACCAATGGCTCGAAGACCATAACGGAGAGGGGGGGGGCTCAATATCCTAATTGTCAGAATCATTGTTTGGGCAGTATTTGGTTATTTTCCGTTAATCATTACTTCCTTCTCTGTAACCTCCAGTTCTTGAGAAAGTGGAAGTCAGGGTTGGGAATCAGCAAGTGACAAAAAAAAAATGACCCAGTCAGGTGCTTTGCGATAAATCTGCGATGTGATGCAGCGTGCACTTCCTGTTTGTCAAGATTTACTTCCTGTTGTCATCTTTGCCTCCTCACTTTGGTGCAGAGGTAAACAGCAGCAGCAAAGGGTCAGAAATGTACAAGGTAGCTAGAATATTTCCAGTGAGTGAAAGGACTGGTGAGTACAGCCAATATTTAATAGCCATAAAGGAGGAAGAACTGTTTTTTAAAATTCTTTAATGGTATGTGGATATCACTGGTATTTATTGCCCATTCCTAATTGCCCCTGAGTGGCCTGCTAGGGCCGTTTCGGGCAGCATGGTGGCACAGTGATTAGCATTGATGAGGCGATGGCCTTGTGGTATTATTGCTAGACTTAATGTTCTGGGGACCCGGGTTCGAACCCTGCCATGGCAGACGGTGGTATTCGAATTCAATAAAAAAATATCTGGAATTAAGAATCTACAGATGACCATGAAACCATTGTCGATTGTTGGAAAAACCCATCGGGTTCACTGATGTCCTTCAGGGGAGGAAATCTGCCATCCTTACCTGGTCTGGCCTACATGTGACTCCAGAGCCACATCAATGTGGTTGACTCTCAACAGCCCTTGGGCAACTAGGGATGGGCAGTAAATGTTGGCCAGCCAGCGACACCCAGGTCCCATGAATGAATTTTTTAAAAACTGCGACCTCACAGCGCCAGGGACTCGGGTTCAATTCCACCTTTGGGTCACTATCTGTGTGGAGTCTGCACGTTCACCCCGTGTCTGCATGTGTTTCCTCCGGGTGCTCCGGTTTCCTCCCACAGTCCAAAGATGTGCAGGGTTAGGTGGATTGGCCATGCTAAATTGACCCTTAGTATCCCAAAATGTGTTGGTTGGATCGATTAGCCACGGTAAATATGTGGGGTTACTGGGATAGAGATGGGGAGAGAGGCTGGATAAGATACTCTGTCAGAGAGTCGGTGCTGACTCGATGGGCCAAATGGCCTCTTCTGCACTGTAGGGATCTATGATTCTACGAAATGTCAATTACTGTGGTGTCAGATGTAGGCCAGACCAGGTAAGGATGGCAGCTTTCCTCCCCAAAGTGAACCAGATGGGTTTTTATGAATGACAATTGCTGATAGTTTCATGGTCACCTTTCAATTCCAGATTTTATTGAATTAAAATTCCACCAGCTGCTGTGGTGGGGTTTGAATCCCAATCATTAGCCTGAATTTCTGGACGGCTCGATCAGTGATCTTACCACAGCACCAGCATCTTTCCCAGTTGACACCGACAAGAGGAGACAGTAACCAGAGGACACCCGATTTGAGGTGATTGGCAGAGATCTGAGGCAAATTTCTCTTACAGATCCAGCTGTTGTGATCTGGAATGCTACAGATCCAGCTGTTGTGATCTGGAAAATTACAGATTCAGCTGTTGTGATCTGGAATGCTACAGATCCAGCTGTTGTGATCTGGAAAATTACAGATCCAGCTGTTGTGATCTGGAATGCTACAGATCCAGCTGTTGTGATCTGGAAAATTACAGATCCAGCTGTTGTGATCTGGAAAATTACAGATCCAGCTGTTGTGATCTGGAAAATTACAGATCCAGCTGTTGTGATCTGGAAAATTACAGATCCAGCTGTTCTGATCTGGAAAATTACAGATCCAGCTGTTGTGATCTGGAACGCTACAGATCCAGATGTTGTGATCTGGAATGCTACAGATCCAGCTGTTGTGATCTGGAAAATTACAGATCCAGCTGTTGTGATCTGGAAAATTACAGATCCAGCTGTTGTGATCTGGAAAATTACAGATCCAGCTGTTGTGATCTGGAAAATTACAGATCCAGCTGTTGTGATCTGGAAAATTACAGATCCAGCTGTTGTGATCTGGAACGCTACAGGTCCAGCTGTTGTGATCTGGAATGCTACAAGGTCCAGCTGTTGTGATCTGGAACGCTACAGGTCACAGCTGGACCTGGAACGCTACAGCTCCGGCAGAAGCAGATTCGATCGTAACACTGAAGTGAATTGGATGAATATTTGCAGGATTACAGGGAAAGAACAGGGGGGTGGATTAATTGGCTAGCTCCCACAAATTAGCACAGGCACGATGGGCTGAATGGCCTTCTTTTCGGTGCTTTTTCATTTTGATTCTATGAGAACATGGCAACAGGAAGAGAAATGAAGAGTCATTTTTGGGGCAGCTGGCTGTTTGATCAAGTAATGCTCTGTTATGGGGAGCGATCGAGGCAGAGACCATTGGTGAAGTATAGAGGAGGGGAATGCAAGCCTGGAAAATAGGCTTGGATTTCCTCAAAGAGCAAGCTCAAAAGTAAAATGGTGGATGGCCTCCTTTTGTGTTCTTGTGCCTTTATGATTCCTGTGTTTGATCCTTGATCTATTCTGAAGCGTTTAAACAATACTTACGGTGCTTCAATATCTTCATTGATTCTGACGCGAGGTCTAATTTCCGGCATCCCTCTGTTTCATGGGAAAGGATTGCGAGACCTTGGGAAGAGCAAGATTTATTAGTCTTTTTTTTTTCTGTTTCTGGAAAGGATCCGAGAGTCTTCATTCAAGACCGTTCACAGAGCCGAGTCAATGGGGAATGCGATATTTATTTTAATGCCTTTTTAGCCGATCCATGAAGGAATGGTCTCTTGGGTGTTGTGCTTGGATGGGGAGAGTGGTAGTGAGTGTGATGTGGATTGACGTCTTTGCATTCTGTGTTTCGATCGGATACATACCAGTCTGCAACCAAATGTAGAAACAAATATCAAACCAAAGCTGTATCGTTGCTGAATGGGTTCTACTTAAACTTGGCAGAAGCTGGCACCCATACTCGAACAACGTGGAGTAGAAATGTGTGCTTGTTTTAACCCCTTTTCCATACGTTAAAAAGGGGGAGTAAAAGGGGGGGGGGTACAGGAGCAGGAGCACTTCTTCCCCACTCTGTCTTCCTCACTATTTTTGATTTGATTTATTATTGTCACATGTATTAACATACAGTGAAAAGTATTGTTTCTTGTGCACTATACAGACAAAGCATACTGTTCATAGAAAAGGAAAGGAGAGGGTGCAGAATGTAGTGTTACAGTCATAGCTAGGGTGTAGAGAAAGATCAATTTAGTGCGAGGTAAGTCCATTCAAAAGTCTGATGGCAGCAGGGAAGAAGCTGTTCTTGAGTTGGTTGGTACGCGACCTCAGGCTTTTGTATATTTCACCGATGGAAGAAGGTGGAAGAGAGAATGTCCGGGGTGCGTGGGGTCCTTAGTTATGCTGGCTGCTTTTTCGAGGCAGCGGGAAGTGTAGACAGAGTCAATGGACGGGAGGTTGATTTGCGTGATGGATTGGGCTACGTTCACAATCCTGTGTAGTTTCCTACGGTCTTGGTCAGAGCAGGAGAGATAGCAACGTGTGATACATCTGGAAAGGATGCTTTCTATGGCGCATGGGTGGGACCTGGAGGGGGGTGCAGGGGCAGGAGCTCTTCTTCCCGACTCTGTCGCTCTCACTATCCATCCTGTCTGCCTTTCTCGCCCCACGTTACCGCACCAAGTGCACCCTCCTTCGATGTATCCTGAGGCTGCTGTCTTTGTTAGATGAACTGGCAGTGGAGGAACAACAGGTAACTTGTGCTGAGGCATGGAGACCAATTTTCTGGGAAAATGGGCCCTAAACCTTTTTCACTCCATTGCGTCACAACCAGGTCTACGTACTGTGAAGATAGATAGATGATCAGTCTGTGGGGTATTTTACCGTCCTGGATGCCATATAAATGCAAGTTGTTGTTTTCACTGGCACAGCAATCACATTTTAATGAAGCACGTGTCACTATTTCAGATGGCGCGGCGGGTTCGTTACCACGGAGGAGTGTGGGTTTGATGATGTCACGCTTTACCACAATAAACTCCAGCACCTGTTCCAGCCCCCCCTTGAACAGCTTCAGGGGTGGCCGTTAAATGGTGCCAGTCTCACACGAGCTTGGGCATGCAGCCACTCAGCAGCTGGGCTGGGAGCCACCAACATTCAACTGAGCACAAAGATTTTGTGTTGTCTGCGTTACTTTGAGTGGGGCAAAGGTTAAGCGTGGATCATTAAACACTGCCCCTGTTTTAGGAGGCTTTCCAATTTTTTAGCACCTCCGCGCCTGGGACCTGGGATTTCCTGTCCGGAATCATATCCCCGCTGGTCCGGGAGGACATTGGTTAAGTCTGCGCCTGTTTCGAAGGTCTAATTCTCGTATGTAGCAACACTTATTCCTCCTTGTTTGTGGCACTTAGATTGGCACACAGGGCATCTTGTTCTAAGTGTGCCACTGTCAAGCGCATCAGCAGTGGCTCAGTGTTAGTCATTTTAGTCTCTGAGTCAAAGGGCTGTAGGTTTAAAGCAGTGGTAACTATCCCTTTAAGAGCAACACAAAATCCTGAACTCATAAACCCAGGCCGACACACACACTGCCAGGACCAGGAAGGATGTTACACCATCAGAGGCCCAGGCTTTCAGATGGGATATGAAACGGAAATCCCACCTGCCTTCTCAGGTGGGCATAAAGTATCCTGTGGCACTATTCCCAGTACTTGCGCTGGCTATCAGTATGTAGTGGGTTCCAGTATCTCGTTATAATCCCTATTCAATACTGAACCAATGGCTGGGTCTTGCAATGTGCTTTTGATTAGGCTTAATGAATGAATTGGTTAGATTTCATGTATTATTCAGGGCTTTAATGAGACAAATGTGCAGGGATATTTTAATTAACCATCTTTTATCATAATAATGACTCCTTGATGACTTACAGGAACATTTCAATTAAAATAAGGTTATAAGAGAAGTCCCTGAACACTAGATGAAGTGCAGGACTATTGAATGTGCCTTTGTGTCATCCAATGACATGCAGACTTGTGCAAGTGAACGTAGGCACACAAGTGGGCCATTCGGCCCCTCTTGCCTGCTTCCCACCATTCAATAGGATCATAACTGATTTGATTGGGGTCTTATCTCCACATTTCTGCCTTGATCCTTGACTCCATTTGTCGATCAAAAATCTGTCGAACTCAGCCTTGAATATTTTCAGTGACCAGCCTCCACTGCTCATTGGGATGAGAATTTCAAAGTTTAACTACCCTCTGAAAGAATGAATTCATCTTCATCTCCTTATTTTGAAATTGTGCCCCCTATTTCTAGGGGGAATAGCCTCACAGCGTCAAGCCAAGATTCCCTCAGAATCTTGTATGTTTTTGATTTGATTTATTACTATCACATGTATTGGGATACAGTGAAAGGTATTGTTTCTTGCGCGCTATACAGACAAAGCATACCATTTATAGAGTACATAGGGGAGAAGGAAAGGAGAGAATGCAGAACGTAGTGTTACAGTCATAACTAGGGTGTGGAGAAAGATTAACCGAATATAAGATAGGTCCATTCAAAAGTCTGATGGAAGCAGGGAAGAAGCTGTACCAACCATGATCTCAGTCTTTTGTATCTTTTTCCCGATGGAAGAAGGTGGAAGAGAGAATGTCCAGGGTGCGTGGGGTCCTTGATTATGCTGGCTGCTTTTCCAGGGCAGCGGGAAGTGTTGATGGAGTCAATCATAGAATCGTAGAAACCCTACAGTGCAGAAAGAGGCCATTTGGCCCATCGAGTCTGCACCGACCACAATCCCACCCAGGCCCTAACCCTATATCCCTACATATTTTACCGGCTAATCCCTCTAATCTACGCATCTCAGGACACTAAGGGGCAATTTTAGCATGGCCAATCAACCTAACCTGCACATCTTTGGACTGTGGGAGGAAACCGGAGCACCCGAAGGAAACCCATGCAGACATGAGGAGAATGTACAAACTCCACACAGACAGTGACCCAAGCCGGAAATCGAACCCAGGTCCCTGGAGCTGTGAAGCAGCAGTGCTAACCACTGTGCCACCATGCCGCCCTAGATAGATAGGAGGCTGGTTTGTGTGATGAACTGGGCTATGTTCACAACCCTTTGTAGTTTCTTGTAGTCTTGGACAGAGCAGGAGCCGTACCAAGCTGTGATACATCTATCTATGGTGCATCTGTAAAATTGGTTAGAGTCAAGCGGACATGTCGAATTTCCTTAGCCTCTTTTTAATAAGATCAGCTCTTAGTCTTCTAAACTCCAGTGAGTGTAGGCTCAACCTGCTGAACCTTTCCTCATAAGACTACCCGTTAGCCCAGGAATCAACCTAGGGAACTTTATCTGAACTGTCTAATGCAAATACGTCCCTCCTAAAATAATTCAATAAAAATTATGCAGTAGTTTAGGTGTGTCCTATACAGTTGTAGCAAGATATCCCTACTTATATCCTCCAATAAAGGTCACCTTATTTGTTACATCCTCGAAAAAACTCTAATACATTTTCAAACACTGTTTCCCTTTGATAAAACCACGTTGACACTTGCTGATTGTATTATGATTTTCCAACTGCTTTTCTTGATGATGGATTCCAGCATTTGGCCATTGACAGATGGCTAACTGGCCGAGAGGGCGGAATTCTCTGAAGCCTCTGCCAGTGAGTTCAGTGGCGGGCACGGTGGGAGAATATGGTGGAATGGCCAGAAATCGGGTTCAAACCCGCTCTGCGTGGCAAGATATTCCATTGGTGCCTGCCATGCAGAGCGGAAAACCGGTCAGAGGTAAATCTTAATTGCATCCTGTTAATAGAATGCAGATGAAGGCCCGAACCCACCCCCCACCCATGCCAGATTCTCCCGATGTCGGTGGGAACACATGCCGACGTAAAACACACCTGGAATAACCTGGCGTGCGGATGTCAGGACTCATCTGAACAGTGCCTGAAGCTGCTTCCGGAGTTCAGGACGAAGGCTGCCTGCGAATCCGGGACCCTGGAACACCACCGCAGTGGGTCATGGGCGCACCTGCAGGTGGACCTTCCAGATTCGGTATCCCGGAGCGGGGTCCATCTTCCAGCCTCAGAATATTCCTGGAGATCCATCTTCATTCTCAGGAGGTCCACCTTTGTTCAAAAATGGCGGGTCAGTGAGGTTGGGTGCCTTATCAATATGGCGTCCGGACATGACAGCAGACTGCACACCATCCAGACCTGTCCCGTTACGGAATATAACGGATGCATACTTAGTGAGGTCAGGGCCAGCCTCCATAACGGGAAACACTTCACGTTCCTGCCCCACCATAGTACTTAGTTACAAAATGGGAGAATTCCACCCATAGTTCCCTGCTTTCCATCTCCCTGTCTTTCTTGAATAGTGCTGTTAGATTTGCAGTTTTCTAAATGGGACCTTTTCAGAATCTAAGGAATTTTGAAAGACCACAATCAATGCATCTAGTGTCTCTGCAACCAAGATTCTAGGATGCAGGCAGCGGATCTCGCAAACTTGACAACTTTTAGTCCCATTACTTTTCCTAGTAGCTTTTGTTTAGTGATAGCGATTGTTTTAAGATCCTTCCTTCTTTTTGACCCCTGATTAGCTGCTATTCTTGGGATGCTTTTTTGTTTCTTCTACTGTGATATACCTGTCCAAAGTATCCGCCATTTCCTTATTTCCCCATTATTAATTCTCCACTTCTCATCCTCTAAGCGACCAAGATTTGCTTTAGCTACTCTCTTCCTTTTTAAATACTTGTAGAAGCTCTTACTGTTTGTTTTTATTTTTCTTGCTAGTTTACTCTTGCAGTCTATCTCTTTATTTTTTTAGTCATCCTTTGCTGGTTTCTAATATGTTCCTAATCTTCTGGCCTATGACTATTCTTCACAGCATTGTGTGCCTTTATTTTAATTTGATACCGTCCTTAACTTCCTGAGTTAGCCATAAGTCATGCATCTTAGTTGTGTTGTCTTTCTTGTTTCTGGTTGGAATATATCTTTGTTGAGAGTTATGAAGTAACTTTTATTCTTTGTCAGCATCGGTGGGGAGTCATGGTTGAGAAGAGTGTTGGATACAACAATTGATTCAAGATACAAGGCTGTGGTCCAATCACTTTGCTTGAAGTAGATCATCCTTTTTGTGAAGCGTGTATAAAATATCTATCTCAGGGAATCAAAATAATTCCCCTTAGTAAGATATTTTATGTTTAGAATCATCCATACAATGAAGAAGGAGGCCATTCAGCCCATTGAATCTGTACTGACTCTCCAAAAGAGTATCTTGCCCGGGCCCACCAAGCCCCCAACCCTATCTCCATAATCCCACGCATTTTACCTTGGCTAATCAAAAGTTTATTTATCAGTCAAATTAACCCTGCAGTGAAGTTACTGTGAAATTCCCCTACTCGACACACTCCGGCACCTGTTCGGTTACAGAGGCTGGTCCTGACCTCACTAAGTATGCATCCGTTGTATTCCGTAACGGGACAGGTCTGGATGGTGCGCAGTCCGCTGTCATGTCCGGACGCCATCATAGAAATCATAGAAACCCTACAGTGCAGAAGGAGGCCATTCGGCCCATCGAGTCTGCACCGACCACAATCCCACCCAGGCCCTACCCCCACATATTTACCCACTAATCCCTCTAACCTACACATCTCAGGACTCTAAGGGGCAATTTTCTTTTTAACCTGGCCAATCAACCTAACCCGCACATCTTTGGACTGTGGGAGGAAACCGGAGCACCCGGAGGAAACCCACGCAGACACGAGGAGAATGTGCAAACTCCACACAGACAGTGACCCGAGCCGGGAATCGAACCCGGGACCCTGGAGCTGTGAAGCAGCAGTGCTAACCACTGTGCTACCGTGCCGCCATGTTAATAAGGCACCCAACCTCACTGACCCGCCATTATTGAACAAAGGTGGACCTCCTGAGAATGAAGATGGATCTCTAGGAATATTCTGAGGCTGGAAGATGGACCCCGCTCCAGGATACTGAATCTGGAAGGTCCACCTGCAGACGCTCCCATGACCCACTGCGGTGGTGTTCCAGGGTCCCGGATTTGCAGGCAGCCTTCGTCCTGAACCACCTAACCAGCACGTCTTTCGGACTGTGGGAGGAAACCCACGCAGACACTGGGAGAATGTAGACAGTGACTCAAACCGGGAATTGAACCCGGATCCCTGGCGCTGTGAGGCAGCAGTGCTAACCACTGTGCCACCCAACCTGCATATCTTGGGACACTAAGGGGCAATTTAACATGGCCAATCCACTTAGCCTGGTTGATAAAAGTGACTTTCTGATTTTCAGAAGAAAGGAAACTACCTTAGTGCCATAAAGCACATCTTTTTCCTTCTTCAGCCAAACAAGTAATGAAAAGGTTTTCATTGAAATTTTTAAGGAAGTGTAAATAATAATAGTAAGATCACTATATATGATGAAGTGACTTTATTGAAGCTTACAAAATTGTTACAATACTTAACATGGTTTTTTGATTTGTTTATTATTGTCACATGTATTAGCAAACAGTGAAAAGTATTGTTTCTTGCGCTATACAGACAGTTCATAGAGAAGGAAAGGAGAGGGTGCAGAATGTAGTGTTACAGTCATAGCTAGGGTGTAGAGAAAGATCAACTTAATGAGAGGTAAGTCCATTCAAAAGTCGGATGGTAGCAGGGAAGAAGCTGTTCTTGAGTTTATCTTATGCAGTCAAAGACTCAACTTCCAATAATTAATAACGCTGCAAGTTTTCCAACAATCTGCTGTCAAACCTAAACTAAAAGGACATTGATTACGTTGCCTCCACTCGCGTACCAAGCATCCAACTACAATAGCAAACCCCATTGCGTACCATTCGGGAGTGAACTCACTTGGTGCACAGGACAAGTTTTTATATCTCGGAAGGCTGGAGGACAAACCCGGGGAGGGGCAGAACTCTGTTGGCCACAGGAATTTGGACCCAGAACGGAGACTGAAAGATCCCAGAAATATCCAACAGCTGCGCTTGGGTGGGAGGGGAAATCATCAAGTTACATCGAGTGGAGTCAGTGTTTCTCAAATCTCCACACCAGCAGAAAAGTAGGAACACGTTCAGTTAAATAACAGTAAGCTGTGGCTGACTAGAACATTAACCATTTGCTGATGTACAGCCTTCCAATTCAAAGGTTTACTCAAAGATTTCCCCCCCATGTCTCCCCCAAACTTAGCCCCTCTCACCTTAAATCTGTGTCCGTTTGTTGTTGAGCCTTCCAGCCTGGGAAAAAGCTTCCGATTGCCCACCCTATCTATAATCTCATAATATTCTAGACCTCCATCTTCCTAGTGAAAACAATCAGAGTTTATCTAACCTCTCCTCATACCTAAAACCCTCCAGACCAGGCAACTTCCTGGTAAACCTTCTTTGCACCTTCTCCAAAGCATCCGCATCCTTCTGACAGTGCAGCGACCAGAACTGCACGCAATATTCAAATGTGGCCTATCTAAAAAGTTTTATACAGCTGTAACATAACTTGCCAACTTTTAGACTCAGTGCTCTGGCCAATGAAGGCAAGCATGCTGTATGCCTTCTTGGTCACCTTATCCACCTGTGTTGCCACTTTCAGGGATCTATGGACCCGTACACCCAGATCCCTCTGCATGTCAGTGGCTTAGGTCACTCAGGAGTGATCACCGGAAGTGATTAACAGTTAAACTCCAGTGTGTCCAATAAAACAGTAAAATAATGCGAGCAGTGGTTTGCCAGTGATTGAATTCTATGGTAACAACAGCACATATTTCTACTTATGTTGGACCCAGTGCACTTTACAGGAGCAATTATCAAGCAAAGTTGAACACCAGGAGGACAGAAGGAGATATTAGGATGTCTGACTAAAAGCTTGGTGAAAGGGATAAGTTTGAAGCAGTGTTTGAAAGGAGGACAGAGGTGGAGATGTTTACGAGGAAGTTATAATGGGATGGCCTTGGGGGATTAATGGTAGCTATTGTATCTAAAATAAGCCAGATGTTGGCAGAATTGGAGCATCCATCAGGAAGGCAGGAGAGGCCTGGTATAAACTATATCGTCACGGCAGAATGGGGGTACAACAGCAGGACTCAGTATCACCAGCCCTGCTTTATAGGAGAGGAAAGAGTCACCCCGAGTTCCTAGTGATTATCCCATTGACTCATCTACAGTATGTTAGGTTGATTGGCAATGCTAAATTGCCCCTTAGTCTCAAGGGGATTAGTAGGGATAGGGCCTGGTTGGGATTGGTGTCGATGCAGGCCCAATGGGCCGAATGGCCTCCCTCTGCATTGTAGGGTCAATGGTTCTGTGACGTACAGATGGCTGATGGTTAAACAGCATGCAACATTTACCACCCGGACTTAACCAATGTCCTCCCGGACCTGCGGGGATCTGATTCTGGACAGGAAATCCCAGGTCCCAGGCCGGAGGCAGAACCTTCAGACAGGGAATAGGGAGTGAATCAAAATGACCCTTGGAAAGGCCGGGTGAGATACAACTTACCGAGAAACCCGATCTGGAAAGCAGTGGGCTGAGCAAGCACAGATAAAGAACCCGATTTTGAGCTCTCCAAACCACTGGGAATTGGAGACGGACGGACTGCCCAACATGAGGGGTTGATATTTTCAGTATGAACAGATGTAGTGTTGGGTTTCGAACCCCCTTCTGCCAGCAGTGTCAGAAATACATTGGCGCCTCTGTCGTAATGCGGTTAGGGTCTGAATTACTGCAGTCTAATTTCTTTTTAAATATGTGTTGACAGCGCAAAGGATAATTGGAAAGCTTCACAAACTCAACGCACATTGTGAGTGCTTCAAGATTCACGTTGGGAGATGAGAAAAGGGCTGTATCATTATTCCCACTGCTTTATCTCCTTCTCCCCCACTCCTGCAGGGTGACTCACGCTGCAGTGCAGTTGCACACTCCCAGCTGCCCTCCACCAGCTCATCCCAGGGGTAGCCTCTAGTGTCCAGACAGTAATTGTTGACAGGCCATTTGACCAGAGGAAGTGCATCTCAGCAGCAATTTCCATTTAACCCAGTAAAAGATCCCTAGATGCTCTGCAGCAGTGTTACCAGACTCCGAGTCACATAAACTCAGAGACACACACAGCGTCCTGCCTGCCATGGGAATCGTAGCGGGCGGGGTACGGACCATGCAAAGGTCTGTTGACCTCGGCAGGATTTTCCGGTCTTGGGGCGAGCATAAAATCCCGCCCACGGCCTGGTGTTCTCAGGAGGGACGGCACGGTGGTTCGTGCTGCTGCCTCACAGCACCAGGGACCCGGGTTCGATTCCCGGCTCGGGTCACTGTCTGTGCGGACTCTGCACGCTCTCCCCGTGTCTGCATGTCTTTACTCCGGGTGCTCCTGTTTCCTCCCACAGTCCGAAAGACGTGCTGGTTAGACGCATTGGCCATGCTAAATTCTCCCTCGGTGTACCCGAACAGGTGCCGGAGTGTGGCGACTAGGGGATTTTCACTTCATTGCAGCGTTAATGTAAGCCTACTTGTGACACTAATAAATAAACTTTGAGGGCGGCACAGTGGTTAGCACTGCTGCTTCACAGCTCCAGGGACCTGGGTTCGATTCCCGGCTTGGGTCACTGTCTGTGTGGAGTTTGCACATTCTCCTCATGTCTGCGTGGGTTTCCTCCGGGTGCTCCGGTTTCCTCCCACAGTCCAAAGATGTGCGGGTTAGGTTGATTGGCCATGCTAAAATTGTCCCTTAGTGTCCGTAGGTTAGAAGGAGTAGTGGGTAAATATGTAGGGATATGGGGGTAGGGCCTGGGTGGGATTGTGGTCGGTGCAGACTCGATGGGCCAAATGGCCTCTTTCTGTGCTGTAGGGTTTCTAAGATTCTAAGGTGGAAAGCGAGGTTAGGAGGAGGAGTGGTTTAAAGAGGGAATTTCAGATAGCTGAAGACATAGTTGCCAGTTGTGAGCCGCAGGAAATGCACGAAAGACCAGAATGGGATGAGCGCAGAAACCTCGGAAGATCGTGTATCTGGACAAGATTGGAGAGTGGGAGTGAGGCCATGGATGGGTTTGTAAACCAGAACAGGAATTATAAACTTTGAGGTGTTGCAGGCTGGTCAGCGAGTACATGGACGAACAGGACCGGACATGAGTTAATCCTCGGGTGACTGAATTATTTACTGAGCTGATGACCAGATGACCTGTATCACTAGATAAAGAAAGAACTTTATTTATATAGGGGCATTTCACAACACTGGGACATCCAAAAGTGCTTAAAGCTTGAATAAACAGTTTTGAAGTGTAGTCTCTGCTGTAATCCAATTCACACCCTCCTCCCCCTGTTTAATTTATGTTGTGCTGAAAATTCTTTCATGTTAATGGTGGGCGGTTGGGGAGAGTTGCAGAACAAAGAGATCTAAGGGTACAGGTTCATAGCTCCTTGAAAGTGGAGTCACAGGTGGACAGAGTGGTGAAAAAGGCATTCGGCATGCTTGGTTTCATTGGTCGGAACATTGAACACAGGAGTAAATGTCTTGTTGAAGTTGTACAAGACATTGGTAAGGCCACACTTGGAATACTGTGGACAGTTCTGGTCACCTTATTATAGAAAGATGTTATTAAACTAGAAAGAGTTCAGAAAAGATTGACTGGGATGCTACCGTGACTAGAATGTTTGAGTTATAAGGAGAGGCTGGATAGACTGGGACTTTTTTCCCTGGAGCGTAGGGGTCTTAGGGTTGATCTTGTAGAGGTCTGTAAAATAATGAGGGGCATAGATAAAGTCAACACCTTTTCCCAAAGATAGGGGAGTCTAAAACTAGAGGACATAGGTTTAAGGTGAGAGGGGAGAGATACAAAAGGGTCCAGAAAGGCAATTTTTTCACACACAGGGTGGTAAGTATCTGGAACGAGCTGCCAGAGGTAGTAGAAAAGGCGGGTACAATTTTGTCTTTTAAGAAGCATTTAGACAGCTAAATGGGTATGAGGGATATGGGCCAAACATGGGCAATTGGGACTAGCTTAGTGGCTTAAAAAAAAAGGGTGCCATGGACAAGTTGGGCCCAAGTTCTATGAATCAGAACTTCACCGAAGAGTAATTCATAAGAGTTCAACCTCCATCAAGATCACATAGCTGGTCGTTCAACTTGCTGGTTTAAAAAACCTTGGGTCGTGCCACTTTTGATGTTATTTGTACTGAGTGGTCTATACCATGAACCCACGCACAACTGGAGCTTCCTGCTAAATTCCGACAGCACAGAATAATTCATAAAGAAGGCTGAGGAAGATTCAAGTGAGACATTTAAAAGTCTGCCTGGCCAGGTGGGGCATCAACAGTTGGAATGTTGGGACTCCTCTCCCAGATATGTAGAATCAAATGGGCTGCAGCTTTACCTTATCCCAACCTATTTCCTGCTGTTAAATCCATAAGTAGTTGTGTGGTCCAACCGTATTTGTAACTTGTTGTGATATATCTTTAAGGGACAGCAGCATGACATCACTAGAAGGGAAGTGTGTCATGTCACTCAATTTTACTTTGGCCGGTGAGCAAAGCACTTGGTACTTAGGTCCATAGAATCCTTATAGCACAGAAGGAGGTAATTTGGCCCATCGAGTCTGCACCAACCCTCACCGAAACCCCACCCCTCCACACTTTCCCGTAACCCCTGCACATGTACCCAACCTATGCACCTTCTGGACACAGAGGGGCAACTGAGCATGGCCAATCCACCTATCCTTCACATCTTTGGACTGGGAGGAACCCCATGAAGATACAGGAAGAACGTGCAAACTCCACACACAGTCACCCAAGGCTGGGAATCGAGCCCAGGTCCCTGGCGCTGTGAGGCAGCAGTGCTAACCATTGTGCCACCATGCCACCCTTTAAACACCAGCATGGCCTATTTCTGTTCTTCAAAATTCTGTGCAACTGAATTGAAGAGATTTTATTTTCTAACTTTCTTCCCACATTTAATAACTGAGCCACTGTGCTCCGCTGCTCATGTCAAGCTTGCTATTCATGGATATATATTCTCATGAGCCTAATTTAAATAAATGAACCCCCAATGCGTTTACCTTATGCGCTTATGAGTGATCGGTGTCTTTCTATCATTAGAACAGCACATGACACTGGAATAATGGTGCTTGAAGATGACTGTAGGATCCAGAGCTCATGGCTGTATTACGTTCCCTCCAATGTTGCATTCTCAAACTCAACAACACATGCATTATTAAATGTGGGTTCGAATCCCGGCTTGGATCACTGTCTATGCGGAGTCTGCACGTTCCTCCCGTGTCTGCGTGGGTTTCCTCCGGTTTCCTCCCACAGTCCGAAAGACGTGCTGGTTGGGTGCATTGGCCATGGTAAATTCTCCCTCGGTGTACCCGAACAGGCGCTGGAGGGTGGCGACTAGGGGATTTTCACAGTATCTTCATTGCAGTGTTAATGTAGGCCTACTTGTGATACTAGTAAATAAAACTTTAATGCTTTACATGAACCTACTCTTGCCTTAATTTCACCTCACCCTGTCAACATATCCTTCCATTCCTTCCTCCTTCATATTTACCTAGTTTCCCCTTAAACATCCATGATATTCATCCATGATATTGTGTCCATGATATTCGCCTCCTTGTGGTAATGGGTCTCACAAAGGAGAATAAGTGATTTCTCTGGAAGACTTTGGTTTCCAACTGTGAGGAGAGCTGTTGTCCCGGTGGCTGTGATTCAGTCTCCTGTTGTGTTTCATTCCAGGTTACAGAGAAGGTTTTCTGTGGAAACGAGGGCGTGACAATGGTCAGTTCTTAAGCAGGAAGTTCATACTATCAGAGCGAGAAGGTGTGCTGAAATATTTCAACAAACATGATGTAAGTAGGCAACCTCGTCATCTCCGCTAAATACCCCTGCCCCACTCACCTTTGCATGGCAAAATCAGAAACCTGCATCAAACTCTCAGATTTAAGTTACGGTTTGCAAGTTTTAAAAATAAATGTTTGGAAGAGTTTACTACAAACATCAGCATCTCTGGATGTAACCGATGCCTCCAATAACTATCAAAATCTATGGGAAATATTCCCATGCAATGCACCTACTTCAGACTCAATCTGATCCGAACACCCACTCATTCTCTTAAATAGACACATGAATGTCTTTTTTATTCATTCACAGAAAATGGACACCTCTACTGGAAGGTTGGCGGGAGGGGTTGCCATAGAGATCAGCATAGTCTTAATGTTAGTGGACTCGCGGCACGGTGGCACAGTGGTTAGCACTGTTGTCTCACAGTGCCAGGGACCCGGGTTCAATTCCTGGCTTGGGTCACTGTCTGAGTGGAGTTTGCACATTCTCCCTGTGTCTGGGTGGGTTTCCTCCAGATGCTCCGATTCCCTCCCACACTCCAAAGATGTGCGGGTTAGGTTGATTGGCCCTGCTAAATTTGTCCCTTAATGTTCGGGAGTTTTAAAATGGTGGGGGGGGGGTGTCACCTCAAGTGTTGGGGTCCATGTGGATTAAAGCAGTTCTTTGTAGCTGTCCTTGTGGGGCTGCAGCTATTTGAAATGGCAGCTACATGTCAACCGCATTGCAGTGGGTCTGAAGTCAGGTATAGGCTAGACTAAAGTTGCTTGATTTGCATCACTATAGGACATTAGTGAACCGAATGGGTTTTTACAACAATCCATCGATGGTCACCACTGCCGATGCTGTCTTTTTAATTTCAGATGTAATTAATTATCAGGGGTTTGAAGACGCGCATCTCTGGCTCACCAGTCATAGAATCCTAGAATCCCTACAGTGCAGAAGGAGGCCATTCAGCTCATCGAGCCTGCACAGACAACAATCCCACCCAGGCCCTATCCCCATGTAAACCCTGCAAATCTCCCTAACATTAAGGGACAAATTTAGCATAGCCAATCAACCTAACCCGCACATCTTTGGACTGTGGGAGGAAACCGGAGCATCTGGAGGAAACCCATACAGACACGGGGAGAACCTGTAAACTCCACACAGACAGTGACCCAAGCCAGGAATCAAACCCGGGTCCCTGGCACTGTGAGGCAGCAGTGCTAATCACTGTGCCACCGTGCTGCCAGTCCAGTAACATAACCACTATGTTGATCTCTATGGAAATACTGGAGGACGGGAGGGAGCAATTGGATTTAGCGCCACTGGGAAGGGGTAGAGCAGGTAATGGGCCAGGTACTGAAGGAGGAAGAGAGTGGATTAGGTTTTCCCCGGATGGTGTCAAACTTTGTGGCATTTTTTTTTTCCCCCCTGTGCCATCCTCCCCAAAATTTTGGCAGGAAACGCAACTCCCTTGCTACAAGGTTAGTGCCAATCCTGTGGAATGATTAGTTATTAAGAGACATGCAAGGATTGCCTAAACTGACTCACTTCCTTGAATCTGATCCATCCCACCCACTGATTGAAAATGACTGTGTAGAAATGTGGGCAAAAGCCACATCCTCCCTTTCACAGAACAGCTCATTGGCACATCAACTTGCACTTCTGCAGTCACTCACACACGGCCTACATAAACTCCCAACCAGCGCATCTACTTCACTCTCCCACCCCTCCCTGATTTCTGAGGGCTATCTTGAGCATTCTGGTTCCTGTATGAAAGAAAAGTCATCAGCCAATGTTTGATTCAACCCAAACTGGAAACAAGAACTCAGTATGGAATGACAAAGTAGGTCACTGCTGGCATTTCTTTTGGGCAAATCAACTGAACTAAATTGAACAAACTCGGGGACAAAGCAAGAAAGGCAGCCCCCAAAAAGATGGGAACAGCCCGAAACAAAAGGCAAAGCAGAAAGGAAACGTAAAACATTAAATCAATGGCCATGGGCCACTGTGGGCGGCACGGTGGCGCAGTGGTTAGCATTGCTGCCTCACAGCGCTAGGGACCCGGATTCGATTCCCGGCTCGGGTCACTGTCTGTGCAGAATCTGCGCGTTCTCCCCGTGTCTGTGGGCTTCCTCCGGGTGCTCCGGTTTCCTCCCTCAGTCCAAAAATTGTGCAGGTTAGGTTGATTGGCCATGATAAGTTGCCCCTTGGTGTCAGGGGGATTAGCAGGGTAAATCCGTGGGGTTACGGGGATAGGGTTTGGGTGGGATTGTGGTTGGTGCAGACTCAATGGGCCAAATGGCCTCCTTCTGCACTGTTGATTCTATGAAAATGTGGTTAAAGGGGTCGATAATACACCCCAGTCCTTGGGATGACCAATGGGCATGGAAGGCCTCGATGGTGCCCCTGGACACCTCATGCCCCCACTCCAGGGATACCCGGCCACGAATGTAGCCGCGGTAGAGAGGCAGACAGTCGGGCTGGGTGACCCCCACAGATGGGCTGGGCAACCCCCTCGGTCGTCCTCTGCCTGGACCTGTTTATAATAGGCCATAGCTGACTGGGCCCAAGAAACTGAGGAATTGACATTGTTGTCCAACCCAGGATATAAGTCTCCGAGTCCTCATGAGGGCCACTGAAGTATCAGATCAAAGGTGAATCTATTCTTCGATGTGTCTATTGCGTAGCTGAACCGTACAAATCAGGAGGGGGCGGAAGATGAAAAGGAAAGAACATACATTTTTGCTGGGCTAACATTGTTAGCTTATGCCCTTGATAAATAATACGCTTAAGAAAATATCTGCTTCCAGTGCTTGGGTGTGTTATTACTACCAGATTTCTAGCCAGAGTATTGGCTTCCCTTTGATATATTTGATGTAGAGCTAAGGAGAGGCCAGTTAGCCAGCATGCAGTTGCAGAAGCCATGATCAATGCACCTTTCTTAAACTGTTTAACCTTAGAGAATCATTACAGAGAGGGGAGCCTCAAGCTACAGACAGAAACAGTTCTTTCTCTAATGTCCATCATGGCCTGAAGCAGCTCTTTATTTGGGAATAAACTCGAAATCAACTTGCCTGTTACTCTGAGCCTTGGAAGCCATCCACATGTATGCAGATCTAGCAGCCTGAAGTTACACCCATGGCCAGTGAAAGAAAGTAGCATTCGATTAGTTAGCATTGCCAATCTCCAATCTTCACTCCCAATGGACAAAGCTGACGTTTTTGTCTGAAATGTGAAGAAGTTAAGCTATTTAAAGCATTTGACAGTTGGTGGGCATTAACCCTCAATATCAGAACATGGAATCATAGACTCCTACAGGGCAGAAGGAGGCCATTCAACCCATCGAGTCTGCACCGACCACAATCCCACCCAGCCCGATCTCCATAACCCCATGCATTTACCCTAGCTAGTCCCCCGACTCTAAGGGTCAATTCAGCATGGCCAATCCACTTAATCCGCACACCTTTGGACTGTGGGAGGAAACCGGAGCACCTGGAGGAAACCCACGCAGACACGGGGAGAACGTGCAGACTCCGCACAGACAGTGACCCAAGCTGGGAATCAAACCTGGGTCCCTAGCACAGTGAGGCAGCAGTGCTAACCACTGTGCCGCCCTGAGGAGCAGGAGTAGGCCATTCGGCCCTTTTGAGCCTGCTCCCCCCATTCAATCAGGTCATAACTGATCTGGTTGTGGTCTCAACTTCACTTTTCTGTGTGCCCCCCGTCCCCCTACCCCATAATCCTCGACCCCTTTGTCTATCAAAAATCTGTCTAACTCTGCACTGAATAAATTCAATGACCCAGTCTTCACTGCTTTCTGGGAAAAAGACTTTCACAGACCCTCTGAGAGAAAGAAATTCTCCTCCACATCTTAGAAGGGAGATCTTTTATCTTAAACTGTGTTCTCTGGGTCTAGTCTCCCCCACATCCTCCGGTTTCTCCCCTATCAAATCTCCTCAGGATCTTGTATATTTCAATAAGATCACCTCTCATTCTTCTAAACTCCAATGGGTAATAGGCCCAACCTCTCTTTATCCGATTAAACCTTTCATCCCAGGAATGAGTTGAGTGAAAATTTTCTGAATTGCTTCCAATGCAATTATATCTTTTTTTTCAATTCAGGAGACCAAAACTGTATCTGGTCTTCCAGATGTGGTCTCACCAATGGCTTGTACAGCTGCAGTAAAATATCAATATTTTTATATTCCATTGCAATAAATGCCAACAGTCCAGAGGAGAATATCTGGGGTTTGCCTCTTTACTTCCCCCTGCTCTCCCTACACACAATAGGTGGGATTTTCCCATCCCGTCCACGACGGGAATCGTAGCGGGCGGGACACAGACCATTGCAAAGGTCTGTTGACCTCGGGTGGGATTTTCCGGTTTCGGGGCAAGCAAGGCTGGAAAATCCCGACCAATGTTTCGCCTAACTTGGTGGGGGGAAGAAAATCTTTTACAGAAGAAAAGAACGACTCCCATATATATAGCACCTTTCATGACCTGTCCCAAAGCCCTTTCCAGCCAGTGGAGTACTTTTGAAGTGTCCTCATTGTTGGGAATGTCATGGTTAAATGTAACAGCCGACTGACACGCAGCAAGGTGCCACAAATTGCAGTGTGATAATGATAGTTATGATGCTGATTGAGGCATGAATATTGGCCAAGTCACGGGGGTTCAATCCCCTGCTCTGCATAACAGTGCCATGGTGGGTGGCTGTTATGGAGATACGATGGGTTGAGACTATGGAGAGATTTAAAAGCAAAGGTGAGAATTTTAAAATCAAAACTTTGCTTAACCAGGGAGAACAGGAACCACAGTTGAATGTGCTGTCAATGCAGAACAGAAGTAGTCAGGATGACGACTGTCAGTGCCAGAGAAATTGTGATTGCGAATTACTTAAAAATAGAAAGCTCAAAAGGCCCCATTCAGAGAATCTTAGAATCCCTACAGTCCGAAAGAGGCCATTCGGCCCATCGGGTCTGTGCTGACTCTCTGACAAAGCATCTTTCCCCAGGCCCACCCCCCCTGCCCTATCCCCGTAACCCCACGTATTTACCATGGCTGATCCCCCTAACTGACACATCTTTGGACACTAAGGGGCAATTTAGCATGGCCAATCCACCTAACCTGTACATCTTTGGACTGTGGGAGAAAACCAGAGCACCCGGAGGAAACCCACGCAGAGATGGGGAGAACGTGCAGACTCCGCACAGACAGTGACCCAAGCTGGGAATTGAACCCGGGTCCCTGGCGCTGTGAGGCAGCAGCGCTAACCACTGCACCACTGTGCCTCCTTCTAGGGTTTCCAATTCCAGGATGACCTCTGGAGCCTGCAGGGATTGAAGATCAGGTCTAGGGGCACTGGTGTGAACAAACTCAGGAGAAAATCATCGGGTGAATGTAAGATATTCTGGGCAGGTTTTGCGGTAACATCTGTTGCTGGGATTGTCCAGTCCCACCGAAAGCCAATGAAGATTGTCTGGCCCACTGCACCCCCCACGGCGGGTCCCAGTATGGCGCGATGAACTGTTAGTGTGGAGTCTGCATGTTCTCCCGTGTCTGCATGGGGACAATGTTTCCTCCGGGTGCTCCGGTTTCCTCCCACAATCCAAAGATGTGCGGGTTAGGTGGATTGGCCATGTTAAATTGACCCTTAGTGTCAAGGGGATTAGTAGGGTAAATATGTGGGGTTACAGGAATAGGGCCTTTGTGGGATTGTGGTCGGTGCAGACTCGATAGGCCGAATGGCCTCCTTCTGCACTATGATAGAGTTGGCAACCTTTTCGCCCCCACCGCACCCCCTCCCCTCCCCCCACTTCACCTTTTGTTCCCTCTATTTTTTCAGGCGAAAGACCCGAAAGCGGTTCTAAGGCTCGAACAAATCAACGCCACCTTTCAACCATCGAAAATCGGGAACCCTAATGGACTACAAATTACATATTTAAAAGACAACAGCACAAGGAATATATTCATTTATCACGAAGATGGAAAGGTGAGTTAAGGCCTGGTGCAAATGAAAGTAACTCATCTAACAACTAATCAGGAGTGGTGTATAATGAGGGTATTTTCTGCAGGGGAGGGTGGGGCGGGGATTTGCTTTCTTTCGTGCTGTGGTCCTGGCGTTTTTACAAATGGCTCTGGGCCTCTGCGCTCAGTCCAGCTGGCAGCAATGAAGCTATCAAGAGAGGCTGGTCAGGCCGGGGTAGTTTGTCCTTGGAGCAGAAGAGGCTGAGGGTGGGATCTGATCGAGGTGGACAAAATTATGAGGGACAAAGGTACGGTAGAGGGGCATGGATTTAAGGTGAGGGGCATTTGAGGAAAATCTTTTTCTCCCAGAGGCTGGTGGGAATCTGGACCTCGCTGCCTGAAAGAGTGGTAGAGGTGGGAACCCTTGCAACATTTAAGCAGCATTTAGATGAGCACTTGAAATGCCGTAGCATATAGTAATAGTGACCCTAACAACGATCATCGAATTATGCAAACACCCATCTGGTACACTATTGTCCTTTAGGGAAGGAAATCTGCCGTCCTTACCCGGTCTGGCCTACATGTGGCTCCAGAGCCACAGCAATGTGGTTGTCGCACAACTGCCCTCAAGGATTGGCAATAAATGCTGGCCCAGCCAATGACGCCCACATCCCATGAACGAACGGAGCACGTGTGGAAAAATGGGATCAGGGTAGGCGCTTGATGGCCGTCTCACACACACAATGGGCTGAAGGACCTCTTTCTGTGCTATAAAACTCTATGACTCAATTGACTGCCCGCTAGTCATTCGCGATCTCCTCTAGTTGCGTGCTATCTCTCAGTGCAGTGACCCACGAGCTGGTTTCTCGTCAGCTGCTCTTGCTTTGATTTGTTGCCGTTTTAACAGCTGCGTTTAACAGCAAAGACCATGAGCAGCCAGGTAGCCTACGCTGAGCTGGTGTTCGATAGGCCTGTGTTAATGGGGCAGTAACCATCTCAAAATGAGGCCGTTAACAGTAGCCATTCATTCGCAGGACATGGGCATCGTTTGTTGGCCAGCATTTGCTGCCCATTCCAAGTTGCCCTTGAAACTGGCTTGCTGGGCCATTGCAGAGAGCAGTTGAGAGTCAACCACATTGCTGTGACTCTGGTGTCACATGTAGGCCAGACCAGATTTCCTTCCCTACGGGACATTAGTGAACCAGATGGGTAGCGCGATAATACCGCTAGGCCATCGCCATTATAAATATGCCGCACTCCACTTGAATCCCAACCCAGAATACGTGCTGAAGACACGTAAGTGGGATTTGAATGCCCAGCCTGTTATTTGAAATAGTCATGATGTGGAGATGCCGGCGTTGGACTGGGGTAAACACAGTAAGAAGTTTAACAACAAGTCCTGTTGGACTTTAACCTGGTGTTGTTAAACTTCTTAATTTGAAATAGTGCCATGGGAACTTTTGCATCCATGAGAGGACAAGGGATTAACTTAATATCTCATCCAAAAAATGGCACCTCCGGCAGTGCTGCACTTCCTCCGTACTGCATTACGAGTGTCAGCTTAGACTTGTGTGCTCAAGTCCTGGAGTGGGACTTTAACCCACAACCAAAGTTGTGTTCCACAGCTTACCCTTAATGAGATATAAAATGCAGAACAGCGCACACATTGCACAAATTATAATCCATGCAGCATTTAATTATGGTTCATGTATTCCCAGAACTGTTGTGCTATTAAATAAACCATCCCAGTGCATCCTCATACATGTATCTTTTGTTTGTTCACGGAACATTGGCGTCGCTGGCTGGCCAGCATTTATTGTAAGAAGTCTCACAACACCAGGTTAAAGTCCAACAGGTTTATTTGGTAGCAAATACCATAAGCTTTCGGAGCGCTGCTCCTTCGTCAGATGGAGTGGAAATGTGCTCTCAAACAGGGCACAGACACAAAATCAAGTTACAGAATACTGATGAGAATGCGAATCCCTAAAGCCAGCCAGGTCTTAAAGGTATAGACAATGTGGGTGGAGGGAGCATTAAACACAGGCTAAAGAGATGTGTATTGTCTCCAGACAGGACAGCTAGTGAGATCAGCATTTATTGCCCATCCCTGAGGGCAGTTGAGAGTCAACCACATTGCTGTGGCTCTGGAGTCACATGTAGGCCAGACCCAGGTAAGGACAGCAGATGTCCTTCCCTAAAGGACATTAGTGAACCAGATGGGTGTTTGCATAAATCGATGGTAGTTGCTATGGTCACCATTACTGGGTGGCATGGTAGCACAGTGGTTAGCACTGCTGCTTCACAGCTCCAGGGACCTGGGTTCGATTCCCGGCTTGGGTCACTGTCTGTGTGGAGTTTGCACATTCTCCTCGTGTCTGCGTGGGTTTCCTCCGGGTGCTCCGGTTTCCTCCCACAGTCCAAAGATGTGCGGGTTAGGTTGATTGGCCAAGCTAAAAATTGCCCCTTAGTGTCCTGGGATGCGTAGGTTAGAGGGATTAGTGGGTAAATATGTAGGAATATGGGGGTAGGGCCTGGGTGGGATTGAGGTTGGTGCAGACCCGATGGGCCGAATGGCCTCTTTCTGCACTGTAGGGTTTCTAAGATTCTAAGATTACTGAGACTAGCGTTACGACATTTGACTATGGTTTCATGGTCACCATTCGACTTTCAATTCCAGATTTATATTCAAATTTCACCATCTGCCGTGGTGGGAATTGAACCCTGGTCTCCAGAGCATTACCCCTGAGCTACTGGATTACTAATCCAGTGACCATACCACTACACCACTGCCAATATGGCCAAGTGCTCAGCCTTTTAATGAAATAACCCACGGTTGTTCGGTGTTATCTCATTTGTTAAATTCAAAATGCATCTTCTGTAATTATTTTAAGGTTTAATGATGTATATAGGCTATCGGATATATAACATCGGTCAATTGTTTGGTCAGATGTACAGTGACGGTCACTTGCCTGACCAATAGTAATTGTATTTAAAGGATATATTTGCTAATTCATTCTTCCTTACAAATAGGAAATAGTTGACTGGTTCAATGCAATCCGAGCAGCTCGTTTCCATTACTTACAAGTGGCATTCCCAGGAGCCAGTGACGCTGACGTGAGTCCCATTGTATATTGAACTTCTTTACCCAGAGAGTGGTTAGAATGTGGAAAATGCTGCCACAATGAGTGGTTGAGCTGAATAGCTAAGATGTCTTTAAGGGGAATCTCGATAAACACAGGAAGGAGAAAAGAATGGAAAGACGTGTTGATGGGTTGGATGAAATAGTTTGACACTCCCGTATCATCTCTGCCATTTTTTCCGACCAAAGTAAATAACCTTACATTTTCCCACAACATACTCATCTGCCAAATCTTTGCCCACTCGTTTAACCTTTCTATATCCCTTTGCAGATTCTTTGGGCGGAATTTTCCCACCCTGCCCACCACGGGAATCGTAGCGGGCGAGACACGGACCATGAAAAGGTCCGTTGACCTTGGGCAGGATTTTCCGGTTTTGCGGCGAGCGCGACCAGAAAGTCCCACCCTTTCTGTCCCCCTCGCAAGTTGCTTTTCCACCCATCTTTCCATTATCAACACAGTTGGCCTCTCAACCAATTCATTAACATAGATTGTAAATAGTTGAGGCTCCAGCTACTTACTTCGATTTGATTTGATTTTTTATATACAGTGAAAAGCTTCCAACTGAAGATGACCCATTTATCCCACACTCTATTTCCTGTTAGTTTTCCTGTCCACACCAATATATCACTTATGGCATCATGCGTTCTTGGACATTAACCTTTAATGAGGCCTCTTACTGAATGCCTTTTGGAAATCTAAATACACTCCATCTACTGGTTCCTCTTTATCCACCCTGCTTGTTATAATCCTTAAGAATCCTTAAAAATTTGTCAAAAATTATTTCCCTTTCACAAGACGTAGACCATTTGGGTCAATTGATCCGCTTCTGTGCCATAAATTGAATGTTAATTTCAATTATTTATTTATTTTTGATCCAACTCTGATATTGTTCAGCTCCTTTGTCCTGCTTCACAGTTCTTTGTAAAATAAAGGAATGTCACCAATTTAAATAGAGGATCCAAAAAGGAATAAACTGGAAGTGCCAATGCAGTGATCTCATACAGTGAAGCGTCTCACAATCTCCAGGTGTTCCCACTGTACCAGAGGGGACAGGGACTTTCAGCATGACCCGATGTGTGACAGCCCTATCTGAAAATTATCAATGATAGAGATACCACAGATCTACCACAGCTTTTACGAAGGGTCATCTGGACTCGAAACGTCAGCTCTTTTCTCTCCTTACAGATGCTGCCAGACGTGCTGAGATTTTCCAGCATTTTCTCTTTTGGTTTCAGATTCCAGCATCCGCAGTAATTTGCTTTTATCCACAGATCTATCAATTGTGACAAAAAACAGAAAATGCCGGAACATCTCAGCAGATCTAACAGCCTCTGTGGGGAGAGAATAGAGCCAACGTTTCGAGCCTCGATGACCCTTCGTCAGCGCTGAGAGCAAAGAGAATCAGCAGAGATTTATACTATGAGGGTGGGTGGGTGGGGGGGGGGGGCGGATGTGGGGAGTGGGTGGAATGGGACAAAGGGAATGTAAAAGAGGATACAGAAGGCTGCAAAGGTTTTAAAAGTCTCCATTAAGTGATCAGAATGCGTGAATGGCAGAACACAAGTACAGATTGTTAAAGGACTGCCTGAGGAATGTGGCAGTTGCCCTGAAGAGAGGTGGGGGGAAAGAAGAAAGCAGGAGAGTTGGAATGGGGAAGTGGAATAATGGAGGTGAGAAAGAAGGATGATAAAAGGGATGAATGAGATGAAATGAAATAAAATAAAATAAATGGAAATGGGGTGAAGATGGAAGACAGAGTTCATGCTCTGAAGTTGTTGAACTCAACGTTCAGTCCAGAAGACTGTAAAGTGCCCAATCGGAAGATGAGATGCTGTTGCTCCAGACTGCAGTCTACTCTACATCGGAGAGACCAAACGCAGACTGGGTGGTCGCTTTGCTGAACACCTTCAGTCCGTCCGCAAGCAGGACCCAGACCTTCCTGTCGCTTGCCATTTCAACACACCACCCTGGTCTCCTGTCCACATGTCCGTCCTTGGCCTTCTGCAATGTTCTAGCGAACCCCAGCACAAACTGTGCTAGCCACTGTGATCTAGCTGAGTCACCCAGTTTTAGCTCCAGGGCTTGGTTTGAACTCTAGATGTAATACTGCCCATGTGTCATGGCAGAATATTAACAACAACATTTTCCTTTTATGTCTCAGTTGGTACCAAAACTGACAAGAAATTATGGGAAAGAGGGATACATGGAGAAGACAGGTCCAAAGGTCGGTAAGACTTTGGCACTTAAAATCATTGGAACAAAATGATGTACATTTGAGTCATGAGAAAGATCGACTGTTTATAAACAAGCCAGATAATACTTGCTCTACAAATGCTTCTGTTACCATGTCTCCATGAAGTGAAATATTAAGTCTGATGTGTAGGTCACACATTGCCAATCCTTCCAGAATATTACATCTCCCGCATGCATCATCCTGCCTCGCCTAAGGTTCTCCTCTATTGGTTTCCCACAATGGCTGTTCCAAGAGTTGACCGCTCTCTATATAAGGGAATTCTCCCATCTGTTTAACACATTCCTTTCACCAGTTTTAAACCTTTCGCAGTTTTGTTCCAATATCTACAGATGCCTTGGGAGCTCTGTCTAAAATTAGCTTCTGCTAGGCCAGTCTGTGTTTGAATCCTCAGTTAGAATTTAAGAAAAGTTTAATGCCCCACTCGGTCAAATGGTATTTATTGTGACAAAGGTCCCCTCTTGCCCTGGAGTTTTCAGGATTTTAATTAAAGATTAAATTTCCTGGACATTGCAACAAGTTACCCGGGAAGGAGAAAGGGCGATTGAACAGGGATAGACGGGAGGTAGGATTTGCAGTGGCTGAGGGCATGGTTGGAGGAGTTGGTCCACCTTCAGGGTCACACCCAGCTACTGTTGGCAATCCTATCTCTCAACTGTCTTATTTTCTACTATAATATCCTCGTGCCTCCATTGAGGTTTAACGGAAGCCTTGGATCTTCAAAGCAACTTCTTGTTCTTCTGTGCATTGTTTTAATGCCAAGAACTCAGTTGCTGGTATTTTACGACCGTGGCTTACATAAGAACATAAGAAGTAGGAGCAGGAGTAGGCCATCTAGCCCCTCAAGCCTGCTCCGCCATTCAATAAGATCATGGCTGATCTGATAGTGGGTTCAGTTCCACTTACCCGCCTGCTCCCCATAACCCTTAATGGTTAAAAATCTATCTGTGACTTAAACACATTAACGAGGTAGCCTCTACTGCTTCATTGGGCAGAGAATTCCAAAGATTCATTACCCTCTGGGAGAAGAAGTTCCTCCTCAACTCTGTTCTAAATTGACTCCCCCGTATTTTGAGGCTATGCCTCCTAGTTCTTGTTTCCATTGTAAGTGGAAATAACCTGTCTAGCCCCTTCATTATCTTATATGTCTCTATAAGATCTTCCCTCAACCTTCTAAACTCCAATGAGTACAGGCCCAGTCTACACAATCTCTCCTCATAAGCTAACCCCCTCATCTCTGGAATCAACCTGGTGAACCTTCTCTGTACCCCCTCCAAAGCTAATATATCCTTTCTTAAATAAGGGGACCAAAATTGTACACAGTACTCTAGGTGCGGCCTCACCAGTACCCTGTACAGTTGCAGCATGACCTCCCTGCTTTTATACTCCATCCCCTTCGCGATAAAGGCCAACATTCCATTTGCCTTCTTGATCACCTGCTGCACCTGCAAACTGAGTTTTTGTGATTCATGCACAAGGACCCCCAGGTCCCTCTGCACAGTAGCATGTTGTAATTTTTCACCGTTTAAATAATAGTCCATTTTACTATTATTCCTTCCAAAGTGGATAACCTCACACTTACCAACGTTATACTCCATCTGCCCACTCCTTGCCCACTCACTTAGCCTATCCAAATCTCTCTGCAGACTCTGTGTCCTCCACGCAATTTGCTTTCCCACTCATCTTTGTGTCATCCGCCAACTTTGTTACCCTACACTCGGTCCCCTCCTCCAGATCGTCTATGTATATGGTAAATAGTTGAGGCCCCAGCACCGATCTCTGCGGCACGCCACTAGTCACTGATTGCCAACCGGAAAAGCACCCATTTATTCCGACTCTCTGCTTTCTGTTAGATAGTAAGAAGTTTAACAACACCAGGTTAAAGTCCAACAGGTTTATTTGGTAGCAAAAGCCACACTTAGATAGCCAATCCTCAATCCACGCTAACACTTTACCCCCAACTCCGTGTACCTTTATCTTATGCAGCAACCTTTTTGTGAGGCACCTTATCGAATGCTTTCTGGAAATCTAAATACACCACATCCTCCGGTTCCCCTCTGTCAACCGCACTCGTTATATCCTCAAAAAATTCCAGTAAATTAGTCAAACATGACTTTCCCTTCATGAATCCATGCTGCGTCTGCTTGATTGAACCATTCTTTTCCAGGTGTCCTGCTATTTCTTCCTTAATGATAGATCCTGCCCCAAGCCAACAGAGAATGCTGTTCTGTGAGCCTTGCCCGCCTCAATTCTGGGGCGGGTGAGGTGGTAAAATTCCAACCAGTATCTTGGGCGTAGTCTGACCAGGGCCCTGTGTAGTTTCATTGTGACGTCGTCTCAGTGAAGCACTCTAAAAGAGGCTATATAAATGCAAGTTGTTGTTGCTGTCCCAGTGATGGAGCAAATGCCAACTCAATTCAGAGACTTTATACGGCTCTGGTGAGATCACGTTTAGAATCTTGTGAGCAATATTGGGCACATTGGACCTATGATGTAAAGGAAAGATGTGCTGGCCTTAGAGAGGATCAGAGGAGATTCACAAGAATGATCCCGGGAATGAAAAGCTTGACTTATGAGGAGTGTTTGAGGACTCTGGGTCTGTACTTGATGGAGTTTAGAAGGATGAGGGGGGGGGATCTCATTGAAACTTACAGAATACTGAAAGACCTGGAAAGAGTGGACGTGGAGAAGATGTTTCCATTGGAAGGAGAGACTGGGATTCGAGGGCACAGCCTCAGAGTAGAGGGATGACCCTTTAGAACCGAGAATTTAGAAGGAGGAATTTCTTCAGCCAGAGGGTGGTGAATCTGTGGAATTCATTGCCACAGAAGGCTGTGGAGGCCGGGCCGTTGAGTGTATTTAAGACAGAGATAGATAGGTTCTTGGTTGGTAAGGGGATCAAAGGTTACGGAGAAAAGGCGGAAGAATAGGGTTGAGAAACTGATCAGCCATGGCGGAGCAGACCCGATGGGCCGAATTGCCTAATTCTGCTCCTATATCTTATGGTCTTATGCCAAGAATCCTTTTGGCTTAACAAAAACAACAACTTGTGGTTATAGATTACCTTTAATGTAGTGAAACGTTCCCAAGGTGCTTCCTGAATTTAACCTGAATTTAACAGACATTTTGTCAAGCCTTGCGTTTTCAACACCACCCATAGTTTATTGGACCTATGATGTAAACTATGTTGTTCTTCGACAAAGTCATTAGTTCACAAGAAAGGGAAGTATTTTTGCAGTGCTTAAGAATAAAAGTTTCACATCTTTAAGAGGTTTTTCGGAATTATGTAGGAACTCCTACAGACAACCACCGATTGCTTTCATTCAAAGAGGAAGCTGGAGTCAACAGGCTCCATAAATGAATTGACAAATTTAGCCAGCTACCAGTGAGCGGCAAGGAAACTGACACTTCCAGCCTCTTGGCTCCCCCTGCTGGCTGCTGTCATTGACTGCCCAAAATCAGTCGCGATTAGTCATAAGAACATAGGAATTAGGAGCGGCTGTCGGCGATTCAGCCCTTCCAGCCCGCTCTGTTATTTAACATGATAATGGCTGATCTTAACCTGGTCTCCTCTCCACTTTCCTGCCATTTCCCCCATAGTCTTTTATCCCGTTTTCCATCAGAAACATAGCTATCTCTTTCTTGAATCTGTTGATTGATTCTGCCCTCTGGGGCAGCGAGTTCCGCCACACTCTGAGAGAAGTAGTTCCTCCTCATCTGACTTTTTAACCCACCTCCTCTCGTTCTAAGGCCGGAATTTTACCGGCCCGCCCACCACGGGAGTCGGAGTGGGCGAGGGGCGGAGGGTGGTAAAGTCCATTGACCTCGGGCGGGGATTTTATGGTTTCGGGATGAGTGTGGCTGTAGATTCCCACCCTGTATCTGTGACCGCTTGTCCTAGACTGTCCCACAAGGACAAATGTTTCCTGTGAGGAGATGGCTCAATGGGTAGCAACAGCAATGTATTCAGGTTGCTCACACGCACATTAAAACATTGTAGAATGTTGAATATATTCTAACAAAAAAGTCTCTTTTAAAATCTCTTGCTCAGCAGTCTAGAAATCATAGAAATCATAGAAACCCTACAGTGCAGAAGGAGGCCATTCGGCCCATCGAGTCTGCACCGACCACAATCCCACCCAGGCCCTACCCCCACATATTTTACCTGCTAATCCCTCTGATCTACACATCCCAGGACTCTAAGGGGCAATTTTTTAACCTGGCCAATCAACCTAACCCGCACATCTTTGGACTGTGGGAGGAAACCGGAGCACCCGGAGGAAACCCACGCAGACACGAGGAGAATGTGCAAACTCCACACAGACAGTGACCCGAGCCGGGAATCGAACCCGGGACCCTGGAGCTGTGAAGCAGCAGTGCTAGCCACTGTGCTACCGTGCAGTCTAATTTGAGGGACGTTGTTTAGTTCAGTTTGTTTGGGTCATACGTACGATTAATGCAGTGATTCGCAAGACATGCATAAAACATAAGAATTCTGACCGCTTGCTGTGTCTCCTCAAGCTCTACTAATTACCTAGGACCATCCCAAGTCTCAAAGGGAAGTTAGTAACTGCTACCAAAAGGTTGAGAGTGATTAGAATTAGATGAATGTCCACAAGATAGTTTAAATATGGTCTGCAGCAGCATGCAAATAAAACAAGTTTCAGGTTGGAGAGGTCAGGAGGATTTTTAACCTAGGCACCAATGCACATCCTATCCACCATCTTAAATAGTCATTCTTCTACTCCTGGTGCACAGTGGCTACAGCATAACCATCCGCAAGCTGTATCGCAGCAACTTGCCAGGACTACTTGAGCAGCGCCTATACCACGTACAAGGACAAAATGAGCAGATACATGGTAACACCATCAATGCAAGCTCCCCTCCAAGTCCTACCCCATTTTGTCTTGGATATGTATTGGCTGTTACTTCACCGTTGCTGGGTCAAAAATCAAGGAACTCCTTAGCTAACAGCACTGTTAGGTGCACCTACACCACATGGACTGCAGCACTTCAAGAGGGCAGCTCGCTACCACCTTCCTAAGGGCAAATTGGGATGGGCAACAAATGCTGGCCTTGCCAGTCAGGCCCACATCTCAAGAATGGAATTTGAAGACATATCCATGAAGAATCTAATCAGATATATGGAGACTTGTCGTGGCTGCATAAGCAAGACTGCAAACGATGATCAGTGTGGATAGACTGCTTTACATTATTGTAAAATAGATTGTACCCTTTGGGTGAGATTCTCTGGCTTCCCAGCCACATGTTTCCCGCCAGTGGAAGGTGGCGCGTTGTTTGCTGGCGGCGGGACTCTCCGGTCCCGCTGCTGTCAATGGGAATTCCCACTGACATCACCCCATGCCAGCGGGAAACCCACGGGCGGGGGTGCGCTGCCGGCGGGACCGAAGAATCCTGCCGGCGTGAACGGCCAGAGAATTCCAGCCTTTATTTTTCGACAGTGATATGTTCTGCTTGAAAGCTTTTCGGTCATTCCCTTTTGTTTCAACTTCCCCCCTTCCTCGTCACACCCCCCCCCCCCCCCAATGAAAATGTGGAAACAAAATAACTGGTCACGACAGCAAAATGACTTTGTATGTTTATTTTACAGAATAATTTTTACCCCATCTCTTACATCTTAATCTTGTTCTGTTTCCTCAGCAAACCGAAGGCTTTAAGAAGCGGTGGTTCACGTTAGATGACAGGAGGCTGATGTATTTTAAAGATCCACTGGTAGGTACAGGATGCGTATCCTCATTTCTTACTTTCCGGAAGCTCACCTATTCCTTTTTCTCAATGTTCATGGTGTAATCTCACACAGGCCGACCTTGGCACAAGGTCCCTCCTCGAGGCCAGTACTGGCACCAGCTCTTTTCCGCCGCTTTTTATTTTTTTTAAAAAGGGAGCGATAACTTTATGCATTTCGAGTACAAGGCAACTTAAAAGGAGGACAAGTGGAATTAAAAATGGACAGCCGAATTCGAAGCAAGCCAGATGTACTAAACTTCCTCTGGTCCTAGCAGGGGCAGCATTTGAGGACCGGTACCCTCCAGCGGATCCTTAAACAGCAAAAATACAGGGGAGAAAATGCATCAATGCAAAATGAACTCTTGGCACCTCACATTCTTTTGTATCAGAGTGAACGAACATAGGGGCGAATTTTCTCATTCTGCCCACCACGGGAATCGTAACAGGCAAGGGGCAGATCATGGAAAGGTCCAGTCACCTTGGGCAGGGTTTTCCGGTTTCGGGGCGAGTCCGGCTGGAAAATCCCGCCCAAAGATTAGAACTGGCCACTGATCCATCATGAGGTCCCTTTCATTCCTTCCCGTTTTCCATTTATACCCCCCTCACTAGAATAATCAGCAGAGGAGTCATTTCACCGCCAGATGTTGATGGCAATGAGCAGCAGTTTGGTCAATGCATATTCTTAAATTAAATTCTACAAAGCAAGCATCAGGGAGAATGGCCCCATAATTTTCTACCAGCATGAGGTTATCAACAAGGCCATCAGTCTCTGAGTGAGATGGATTCTGTGTTGTTGTATTTTGATTGTGGCTATTTGCAGATAACAAAATGGTTTTGTGTGTGCCAAGGCAATATTCACCAAAATCTGAGCTGCTATTGGATTGTTTAACATTGCTTGTAAGCGGAGGCAGTGGCCTAATGGTATTGTCACTGGGTTAGTAAACCAGAGTACCACCGTAATGCTCTGGGGATCCCACCACAGCAGATGGTGAAATTTGAACTCAATTTTTAAAAATCTGTCTAATGATGACCATGAAACCATTGTCGATTGTCGTAAAAACCCACCTGCTTCACTTGAATCCTTTATGGAAGCAAATCTGCCGTCCATACCTGGTTTGGCCTATATGTGACTCCAGACCCACAGCAATGTGGTTGACTCTCAACTGCCCTCCAAATGCCTCCTCATATATGTACCTTTGGTTCGTTCATGGAACGTGGGAATTGCTGGCTGGGCCAGTATTTATGGCCCATCCCGGAGAGCAGTTGAGACTCCATCACATTGCTGTGGGTTTGGAGTCACATGTAGGCCAACTAATATGTGCACAAGATCTGACAAATGTGACAATCACCAGATAATCCGTTTTAATGAGGGATAAATATTGGTCATGGCACTAGGGACAACTCCGCTGTTGTTTGAAATAATGCCATGGGCTGTTTTACATCCACCTGATACAGCAGGTCTGTGGTTTAATATTTATAGGGGAGGCGATGGTCTAGTGGTATTATTGCTAGACCATTTAATCCAGAAACTCAGCTAATATTATGGGGACCCGGGTTCGAATCCTACCACGACAGATGGTGGAATTTGATTTCAATAAAAAATATCTGGAATTAAGAATCTACTGATGACCATGAAACAATTGTCAGAAAAACCCATCTGGTTCACTAATGTCCTTTAGGGAAGGAAATCTGCCGTCCTTACCTGGTTTGGCCTACATGTGACTCCAGAGCCACAGCAATGTGGTTGATTCTCAACTGCTCTCCAAGGGCAACTAGGGATGAGCAATAAGTGCTGGCCCAGCCAGCGATGCCCATGTCCTATGAATGAATTTTTAAAAAATTTGAAAGGCAGCATACCCAACAGTGTAGCACTCCTTCAGTACTGCCTTGCGATAGTCTACTTAGATTTTTGTGCTTAAGGTGCTGGGGTGGGACTTGTACCGGAACCTTTTGACTCAAAGGCTATCCACTGCATCATGGCTGAATTTGAGAACTTGGGTAAGGCCCAGAATGGTAGCTGTGGGATTGTACTCCAGCAACGAATGGCCTGATCATTCAAGGTATAAATCACATTCAGTAGTCTTTCTTTCGTTTTACACAATGAAGCAGAACAACGCTGAAGAGAGAAGGAACAAAATACTGTCCACATTCTCTCATTGCAGGATGCCTTTGCTCGCGGCGAAGTGTTCATTGGGAGTAAGGAAAATAGCTATAGTGTTTTAGCCGGTCTTCCTCCAGCAACCCAAGGAAATCATTGGCAATATGGAATTACCATAGTGACTCCTGACAGGAAGTTCCTGTTTGCATGCGAAACCGAGAATGAGCGGCGCATTTGGATGGAAGCCTTTCAGAAGGTCATTGACAGGGCAATGTTGCCCCAGGAGTACGCAGGTAAGAAGCAACGTCTTTTCTCTTCTGTGTACAAAGCGAGGAGCAAAGTCTGCCGTATAATCGACAACAAACTGCACTCACACACAAACTTCTCATGGCCCTTCACAGGAGCAATCAATCAAACAAAAATTAACACAGAACCACATATGGAGATATAGGGCAAGCAACCTAAAGCTTGGTCAAAGAGGTAGGTTTTGAGTTTTTTTTTAAAGAGAGAGCTGGAGAGGTGTTAGTCCAAAAGACGTGCTGGTTAGGTGCATTGGCCATGCTAAATTCTCCCTCAACGTACCCAGTGTGTGGCAACTAGGGGATTTTCACAGTAACTTCATTGCAGTGTTAATGTAAGCCCACTTGTGACTCTAATAAATAAGCTTTAAGGAATAAAATCCTGAGCTTAGGACCCAGGTGACACAACTGTGAATGGTGGAACAATTAAGATTAACGATGTGCAAAAGGTCAGAATTAGAGTAGTGCAGAGATCTCCGAGGATTGTAGGATGGGCAAAGGTTACAGAGATGGGGAGAGGCAGAGCATGAAGGGATTTAGGAACAAGGGTACGAATTTTCAAAATTTGAGACATTGCCAGACCAGGAGTCAATGTAGGTTAGCAAGGGCAAAGGCAATGGGTGAAATATTCTTTAAATCCTGAATGCACTGAAGGGTTGTGACAAATATGGGACTTGTTTTTAGATTCATTTGGTTTCATGTGTTGAGATCAATCTGTCTGTTCTCCTATCCTGTAAATTCCTGCAGCAAGGCCATTGCAAAAATAGAATAAGGATTAATAGAGGTACAGTGCTGAATATCAGCTGTGATTGAGATTTCTGTATAGTGCTGGCATTCTCCTATTGAATAATTCATTCAATCGGGCATCAGGCTGTGTCACATCATCTGGTACAAATGCTTCATGCACTGAAATTAAAATTTGCAATAAAAACTTGTTGCTGAAGAAGTGGGGGGGGGGGGGGGGCGGTGGCGGTGGCACGGTGGTTAGCACTGCTGCCTCACGGCGCCAGGGACCCGGGTTCTATTCCGGCCTCAGGTGTCTGTCTGTGTGGAGTTTGCACAGTCTCCCCATGTCTGTGTGGGTTTCCTCCGGGTGCTCCGGTTTCTCCCCTCAGTCCAAAGATGTGCGGGTTAGGCAATGATAAATTGCCCTTTAGTGTCAGGGAGACTAGCTAGCATAAATACGTGGGGTTACTGAGATAGGGCCGGGGGTGGGTGGGGGGGGGGGGGGGGGGAGGGGGGCGGCGGGGTGTAATTGCGGTCAGTGCAGACCTGATGGGCCGAATAGCCTCGTTCTGTACTGTAGGGATTCTATGAATGTTTGACAGCCAAATTAATCTCAACTGTTTCTGCCTTGAAGAGATGTGTTTCCATTGTTCCAGTTTTTATGTTTCTGGAATTTATCCTCCTTTAGTGTACGTTTCCTCCATTAGCATAAGAGAAAGGAATTTGATACCAACCTGCTGGAGATTGCGGTGATGATATCCCATAACATTGAAGCTCATGTCCCTTTTCTACATTTATTTAAAGTGCTTTCCTTTCAAATTTAAACAAGATAATTTACATGGCTGGGGGAAGAGAACACTGTTGCATCTTATGCACCAACACACTAACTACTCTTGCTGAACCTTTAGTATTTAAAACAACATGGTTCCATGATTAGCAGGAAATGAAACTTCAGTGTTGACCAATTACAATGCAAAGACATACTCTGTTCAGCCATTAGACCAATCACACTAAGTCAAAGGGAGCATAGCGATGGATTCTCATCAGCTTCTTCTATACATGCCCCATGACCTCCCCATTTTGCCTACATAATTTTGGCCCTCAGCAGAGCTCTCCTTTTTCTTCCATTCCTATCCCCTGTTTTCCGAGCTTAAAAGCTTCTTGGCTCTAACGTCTTCCAGTTCTGACCAAAAGTCACTGACCTGAAATATGACCTGATTCCCTGGATCCATCGATACCAGCATTCTCTGCTTTTAGACCCAGGGGCCTTTTTCTTAATCTTCAACGCTTATTTTTGCTGTCAAAATGCATTTACAATGAAATAACCTCCGCCTGTTTGTTTTATTTTCCAGTGGAAGCACATTTTAAACACAAACCATAGAAGGATCTTTGGTTCCTGAAACCATGGGAACATTTAGGACATCATCTGCTCGTCACTGTTCTTTTTGAAATATGAGTTGTTCGGTGTTTGTGCAGCAGTCTGTTTCCCTCTCCTCCCATCTTTGTGCCCCCTCCCCCCCAGTACACCCCCAACAATTAGCAGGATGGGGGCTGGGAGATGGGGTGCAAGCACTAAAAGAAAACTAAACTGTGGCAAAAAAAGTGAAGTCTGAAGTGGATGTGCATGTCGCTAAACTGTAAAATTGAGAGCATGAATTTCGCCTCAGCATTTGGAACGACTGTCAAAACGTATGGTTCAATTCACACAACACTGCATGAGTATTTTTGTTCATTAATATTTAATCCCAAAATGTTTCCGCTGCAATAGGACACTATAAATACGATGACATGAAAAGTTGAAGTTTCTTTTTTTTTTAATTCAGTCTGTTTCATGTACCCACCTGTAATTGTCCATTGCTGGTCATGTGCCAATTCCCTGTTGGTCAACTTTGTTCTACAAGTCTTCAAACAACTGTATTTATGTGTATGAAGTATTTAAGTATATGAAGTAAAAATTAAAATGAGCTGTACAGACTTTAACCAGCAGTGATTCTACATTATAAACTGTTTTCCAACATCCATGAGTTTTCTTTTGTCTTCGTTGCAATTGTGCAGCAACAAAACTTGAAGTTGCTTTTAATTTCTCCTAAATGTGTATATTTTCTGCAGACGGTCAAAGGAAAAAAAAAACATACTGATGTTAGTGAAGCTGAAATTACAGTCAGTACGTAGTCTGTGGTACCGCGCTTTTTTCTGTACAAAATGTACAGCTTGAATTAAATTATGTATCTATCCTGTAGCTGTTTTTAGAGGGTGTGTTCTCAAAGGGATGTGTTCTCCGCTTGAAGTAAATGTTAGTTACCCTGTATTGCTCAGTTTAAAGTTAAATTTCCATGATAAATTGTGTTCTGTGATGTCTGTGCCAGATTATAGAGTAATTTATAATTGCCATGGTAATGTAAAAAGCTTTCCCATTGCAACAATTCTTCCAAAATTGTATCCTCAGCTTTTTAATATGCATATTTTTAAAAACTGACGTAAAAAATATCTGAAATTTATTTTGAAAAGTTGTGAATGAACTCCTGTAATTAAGCCACCAACTGTATCTATCAATTTTCATTCACCAATTACAGTAACATTAATATTACACTAAATGCATTCTTTAAGGTGTACCTCAACAATGGGACCAATAATTTTTTTCTCCTTGAGATGTAATCTCAACCCAAAACATTGCGCATCCCTAAGGTACCTGACAAAATAGCATCCAAACATAGAATTTCTATTAATGTACAGCAAGCTTGTTACATACAGACAGTGCTTGAGACTAAACATGATTGTTTGGTGAATGTAGTTATTTTTAACAGAAAAGTCAGTGGAAGCTTTCTCTTGTAACGTGATTGCTCCAGTCTTCAAAGCGAAAGCAAATTGATATGCGGGTTTCACTGTAACGTTTTGACCGTGTGAAAAGTGGATTATGTCAACTGACATGGAGGGAAACTGCTTCTGCAGGTGTCACTGACAGCACACTTGCCAACCCTATATCTCAGCTAACCCACACTTTATGACAGCCGACTTAAGATAGATAGGCCTCAGCAGAAAGTGAATTAAGTGAAGGAAGAAAAAAATGATCTAAGTTATATTCTTTATTCCAGATACAGAATGTAGTTTTCAGAATCTAATTTATATATTGCTTTAAAGTTATATGTGCAATTCGCACTTTTTCAGCCTCTTTGTTTTCAATCACTTGCACCTCCCTGTATAATGCAATATATTCACAGCCAGTATGTCAAACGAGACTGTAGCTGAAGAATTATATATTGGAAGTCACATAACCTGCATTTTGTTTCTTCCTCCTTTCTTGTAGTCATTGGGATTTTGCAATTGGTCTTTCTGGTAATTTGTCTCTGGTGTTTGGAAATATTAAATGTTATATGCTGCTAACAATTAAAATGAAGAATGCACTGGTAGCTATAGAGGAGCAGAACTAATTTACTCACTAAGTTTCAAGATTGTGGGCAATATACTTGAATAGGAATGTTATCAAAAAAAGAAACAAGTGGATAACCAAAAATTAAGATCCTGATGGTTACGAGGAAGAGTAAAATGAAGCATAGGATTAATCGAAGCATAAATGTGTTCACGTTCATTCCATTTGTCTTATTTTAATATGGTGTGCACTTGGTTGTGGAAATTATGCATAATGTACAGTGGATAAAATGGTGCTGAAATGAAAAAGTTATCATGATGTCCCAGACCAGACTTTGTATGTTGATACTTTCAATTAAAGGTCTTGATTGTGTTGCACAAGTGAGATGAGTTGTGTTGTGGTAATTGCATGCTATTCCTTCAAATCAGTTTTAAATTTTCCTTTCACGCATGGAAAGCCTTTAAGTGAAAGGACACTAGTAAAAACAGAACTGCTTTCAGTATCACTGAAACATTTCTTTTGTGAAATGTGTTGTTTAATATTGTACCAGTTGGAATACCATCACCTCCACGTCATGCACCATCCCAACATGGGCATATAATTGCCATTCCTTCACCATCACCACCTTCAGCACACAGCCTGCAGTGATTCAAGAATGCAGTGCACCACTGCCTTCTCTAGGGCAAAAAAAGGACCCAATGCATGCTGGCCTTGCAGTGACACCCAAATCCTACAAAATTTTTTTTTTAAATCATCCTGATTATTTGCATATTTTAAAACCTTTTGAGGTAGGGCCACATACTATTACTATAACTGAGGCTGAAATAGTTTTCATGTAAGAGTATCAAGGATGGTTTTGGGATATTGTCTAGACGGAATGTTAGATAATCTTTCCCATTGGAAAATACCACAGGCTAGATGTACAATAAATTTTTTGATTGTCTCAATATGCAACCTATAAATTACAACATTTCCAACACTCTTATGGTGTCTTTACACACCAGTCATTGCACCATCTCTCTAAATGAAACTGTTCCAAATTAATGGCTTAAACTCCCCACAAGCTAAATCGAGACTGACCAAATTCCTCAGATATCTGAGTAATTTGAGACAAGACCGATGGTTGGTGCAGTACACTTGGAAGGAACGAGTGACTTTGGCCTTACGGATCCCAAAACGTTCCATATTTTGATGGGTCTGCTGACATTGATGACTAGTTAGCCGACAAATCCATCATCAATGTATCATATAACAAACATAGTGATAAAAAGTGAACTGAGATGGTCCTTGGTCTTTTTTCATCCAGCAATTCCTATGTAGTAACGAACAAAAACTGAAATGTAGATACGCGCTGGTGGAAGAGCAATGTGCTAGCTCTCTCTCCACTATTTGCCATTCCAGTTCTAAGTAAGAAATTCAGTTTCCTACATTACAACAGTGACTCCATTTCAGAAGTACTTAATTGTCTTGTAAAGTGCTTGGGACATCCTGAGGTCATGAAGTGCTATATAAATGAAAGACTACTTGGTTTCTTTTTCTATGGTACTGTAAAATACAGATTCCACCCGTTTCCCCATTCGATGTAGACAAAGACTCTTTCACCACAGTATTCTTTTAGGTGAGGTGTTAAATTCAAATTCAATGGAATAGTTTTTAATGGCACGATGTAAAGAACAGCAGGGTCTTCTGATATTATTGCCATCAATCCACCCTCAACCACCATTCATAGGAAGCAAATCAATCATCCTTTCTTCCCTGTCATGTGGTCAAAATCTCAGAACTCCTTCACAAACAGATGTATCTACAACATAAGGGCTGCAGTGGTTAAAGAAGGTAGCTCACCGCCATCGCCTCAAGGTGAATTAGAGATGGTCAATAAGAGAGATTGACTAGGTTAGGATTGTTTTCACTGGAGTTCAGACAAATGAGGGAGGATCTCATAGAGACTTATAAAATTCTAACAGGGCTAGGCAGGGTAGATAGCGGGAGGATGTTCCCGATGGTGGGGGAATGCAGAACCAGGGTCACAGTCTGAGGGTTCAGGATAGACCATTTGACGGAGGTGAGGAGACATTTCCTCACCCAAAGAGTGGTGAGCCTGTAGAATTCATTACCACAGGAAGAAGCTGATTGCAAAACATTGAATGTATTCAAGAGGCGACTAGATATAACACTAGAAAGCAGGATTAGGCTATTGAGTTGGACGGTTAGCCCTGATCGTGATGAACGGCGGAGCAGGCTCGAAGAGCCAAATGGCCTCTTCCTGCTCCTATCTTCTTTGTTTCTATGTTAATAAATGTTGGACTTGCTAGTGATGCCCACATCCCATGAACAATGAGAAAAAGCTCATCATAATTCATATGGAGCTTCATTGTACACCACATTACTGCTGAATTTTCCCACATAAATTAGAAATAACCTGACCAGGTGTTGTAAAAATGCAAATCTTCACTGCAATTATAATTGAAAAAATGGGATAGTATGCACTAGGTTGAAAAATACTTGTGGTTATTGCACTTCACCTGACTAAGGAGCAGCACTCTGAAAGCTTGTGATTTCAAATAAACCTGTTGGACTATAACCTGATGTCATGTGACCTCTCACCTTGTCCAACACCAGCATTTCCCCATCACAAAAATATGATCTTCGATTTCCATTGAACTGGTATACAGCTTATTCAGCGTGAATAATTAACCAAACATGCAGATTTAGGAGCAAGTTATTCTTTTAAACAGAGCATTCAAAGAACAAAGCAGCAAGACAGTGAAGCATAAGGCTCAGCAATTATTCAGGTGTTTAAGGCCACTAGCTAATCATAGAATCCCTACAGTGCAGAAGGAGGCCATTCAGCCCATCGAGTCTGCACCGACCACAATCCCACCCAGGCCCTATTCCCGTAACCCGACATATTTACCCTGCTGTATCTCACTGACACTAGGGTCAATTTAGCATGGTGAATCAACCTAACCCACACATCTTTGGACTGTGGGAGGAAACCGGAGCATCCTGAGGAAACCCACGCAGACATGGCGAGAACATGCAAACTCCACACAGACAGTGACCCGAGGCCGAAATTGAATCCGGGTCACTGTGAGACAGCAGTGGTAACCATCGTGCCACCCTGTTGTCTTTTTTAGATCAATGGTATTACCCATTTAGGCTTTCAGAGTACATATGCTCTTTGCTTAAAACTGCATCAGCCTGTTCTGATCCATAGTTGAATTGCAAATTGTACTCATGGAACTGTGCATGTAATTCACCTCTGGTTATAAATTACGACTGAGAAAATCAACATCAAACCATTTGAAAAGCGATGGAAAGCTTTGATGGATGTCTTCCACTGTGCAAGCTGTTTCCTCTTCATGTAATATTTTAGGGTGACTGAGCAAAAAAAAGGTAATAAACATTCTGAACAACATGCGGTCAGAGTCCTGTAAAACATTTTCGTTAAACAACACACAATTTCTCTATATTACTCCAGTTTTTTAAAAAATTCAATTTGTAAATTATAGTTGAAAATAAACTATTCCACGTCCTTGGAAATGCTATTTACCTCAATCTCGGCTGTCACAGATTTGAATACATTTAGCTCCATCTACAACAGCTTTTTGCTTCCCCTTGATTTAATTTCTGATCCAGTTCACGTTCCCCACACTATCTATACTCTCACACATCACTGTGTGAAACGTTGTGCTACAACCTACATAAGGAAATTTTAAATCAGGATTGCGAGGTAAGGTCAGCAACATGAAGATGGGTCTATTTTAGCTGGACGTTTTGGCTCATTCAGAACGATCAGATATGGAGTTAGACTGACAGCAGTCCCAGGGTCAACAAAAGACACAGAGCTACGTGCGTTATCAGTGAAAACTGACATACTTCTCAGGTGGTGTGTGTGAAGAATGAGGAGTGGGCCACTGGTAGGATGCACTTGATATACGTGACACAATGAGGATGGTAGTGGATGTACAAAATAGTGGGAAAATGTTCATGGAGGATTGATAACATCAAAAGCAGCGGAGCATTCAAAGAGGTTACAAGCCCAAGCTGCAACCTAGGAGGATGTTGCTGATCACCTCAGTCAGTGTGGCTGGTTGTGACTGGCAGCTTTTCAGGACGGCACAGCAATTCATTGGTTTAGTCTAAAAGCAGCCGGATATCTTATTCTATACAAATCTTATGAAATAAATAGAAGTTAAGGAGGAACAGTTCCCGTTGGCAAAACGATCAAGAACTTGATTTAAGATGAATGGCATAAGAACCAAAGACAATATGAGAAAAAAAACAATTTTGTTTTTACACAGCAAGTAGTTAGGATCTAAAATGCCTGAGTAGGGATAGATTCAATCTTGTCTTTCAAAGGAGAATTGGAAAATTATTTGAAGAAAAAAACATTTGCAGGGCTAAAGGAAAAGGTTGGGGAATAGGACTAGTTAAGTTGCTGTTACACTGAGCTACAGTGACATGACAGGTCGAATGGCACCCTTCTGTGTTCTAACAAATCTAAGATTCTATGATAACTGGGGAGTGGGACAAATTGGATAGCGCTTTCAAAGTGCCGACATAGATATAATAAACTGAACAGCCTCCTTCTAGGCTATATGATTCTACATTCAATCTAAAGCTTACAGTTAACAAATTGATCAAGATGCCATTTTTCCATTAAGAGTATGTTTGAAGACATCTGCGTTTAAGTTTAGAAACGATTCAGGTTTTTAGAAATATTAAATCAGATAGCTTCAATAGCAAAATCAGTATGGTAAAACAAATATATCAGCTACAAAATCATTCAGGCTCAGTTGCAAAATCGTGTTAAAAGCATTTCCACATTTAGTAGGTGTGCTCAAAGATGTATACGCGTGTAAAAGTCAATCTCATGTAAACGTTGACCCCATAATGTTTGGGTTGAAAAACATGATTTTTCATTTATCTCATGTATAGAACCATAGAAATGATATAGCACAGAAGGGGGCCATTTGGTCCATCGTTAGAAGAATGAGGGGAAATCAAATTGAGGTATTCAAGATGATAAAAGGTATGGATAAAGTAGATGTGGAGCGGATGCTTCCACTGGTGGGGCATTCTAGGATGAGAGGTCATAGTCTTAGGATAAGGGGTAGCAAATTTAAAACAGAGTTGAGGAGAAACTACTTCTCCCAAAGGGTTGTGAATCTGTGGAATTCGCTATCCCAAATTGCAGTGGATGCTGGGACAGTGAGTAAATTTAAGGAGTTAGACAGATTTTTAATTGGTAATGGGTTGAAAGGTTATGGGGAGAAGGCAGGAAAATGAGGATGAGGAGCATATCAGCCATGATCGAATGGTGGAGTGGACTCGATGGGCCGAATAGCCTAATTCTGCTCCTATATTTTATTAACTTATAAACTTATCTTGCCTATGCCAGCCCAAAGACACCCAGGTGCCCTTTCTAATCCCATCTTCCTGCACCCAACTCATAGCCCTGCAACTTACAGCACTTAAGGTGCATATCTAGGTACCTTTTAAACAAGTTTAGGGTCTGTGCCTCCACCACTAACTCAGGCAGCAAATTTCAGACACTTATTAATGCTTCCCAATGGTTTACTACTGATTTAACTTTAGCAGTCTTGTTCAGTCCAGCTCATCCAAATCACTTCTCAGTTTTGTCAAATTTGCTTTCCTCCAGTTTAAAACTTTTACTCCTAATTTATCTGTCAATTTACGTAATACTAAATCTAACCAAATTGTGTTCACTATCCCCAATATGGTCGCCCACTGTCACTTCACCCACTTGCCCATCTTGATTTCCCAAGCCTAAATCCAGAATTGTTTAAAAGGTTCCTGAACACAGTACATGAACTTTTCACCTTCAATGCCCCTTGTATTGTTTGAAACCCAGGTGATATTGGGAAAGTTAAAGTCGCCTACTATTATTGCCCTCTTATTTCTACAGGCAGAAATTTGTCTACATATATGTTTTTCTATTTCTCTCTCACTATTTGGGTGTCTGTAGTATTTCCCTAGTAGTGTGACCTGCTTCTTTTTTATTCCTAATCTCAACCCATAAAGTCACATTTGTTAACCCAATTAGTATAGCATTCCTTCTCACAACTGTAATTGATTCCTTAACCAATAATGCTAGCTCCTCTACTTATTTGTCACCCACTCTATCCTGCCTGAAAACTCTATATCCAAAAATATTGAGCTGCCAATTTTGCCTCCTTTAGCCAGGTTTCTATTATAGCAACACCATCGTGCTGCCATGTGTCTATCTATGCCCTTAGTTCACCTGCCTTGTTTGTAACAGTCCTTGAAGTATAAGCAGCTCAACCCCATCAATTTTCTTTGCTAGATGCTTTTTTAACCCTTGTTTCTTTTGTCTTTCCAAGTCGCTGACTACATCACTAACTAATGTTCTACCTCCCATTTCCTGATCTGAATCTGATCCATTTAAGCCTACCCTTTGGTTCCCATCCTCCTCCCCAACTGAACGAGCAAAAGCCCCGCAAGGATATTGGTCCCAGCTCTGCCAGGTGCAACCCGTCTGGCTTGTACAAGTCTCACCTTCCCTGGAACTGGTCTCAGTGCCTCAAGAATCTAAACTTCTCCCTGGTACACCATTTTTCCAGCCTCACATTCATAGAAATCATAGAAACCCTACAGTGCCGAAAGAGGTCATTTGGCCCATCAAGTCTGCACCGACCACAATCCCACCCAGGCCCTACCCCCATATCCCTACATATTTACCCACTAATCCCGCTAACCTACACATCTCAGGACACTAAGGGGCAATTTTAGCATGGCCAATCAACCTAACCCGCACATCTTTGGACAGTGGGAGGAAACCGGAGCACCCGGAGGAAACCCACGCAGACACGAGGAGAATGTGCAAACTCCACACAGACAGTGACCCAAGCCGGGAATCGAACCCAGGTCCCTGGAGCTGTGAAGCAGCAGTGCTAACCACTGTGCTACCGTGCCGCCCATCTGATTATCCTCCTCATCTGATCTATCCTCTTGCGAGAGTGCGGCATTGGAAGTAATCATCTGATTACTACATCTGAGGTCCTGCCTTTTAATTTATCTCTCAAATTCCTATATTTAGTTTTCAGAACCTCATCCCTTTGTTTACCTATGTCATTGGTACCAATGTGTGCCACAACCACTAGCTGTTCACTCTCTCCAGAATGTCCTGCAGCTGCTCTGTGAGATCCTGACCCTGACACCATGGAAGGTAAATACCATCCTTAATTCACAGCTGTGGCCAAAGAAAGGCCTGTTTGTACCCCATACTATTGAATCCCCTATCACTATAACCCTTCTGCGCATTTTCCTCCCCTTCTTTGCAGTAGAGCCACCTGTGGCGCCATGAACTTGGCTGTTGTTGCTTTCCCCTGAGAGGTCACCACCCCACCCCACCCGAAGTATCCAAAGCGATATATCTTTCTGAGATGGAGGAATGACTACAGCGGACACATGCATTTCCTTCCTGAGCCTTTTATTTCGTCTGATGGTCACCCATTCCCTTTCTGCTCATGTAATCTTCACCTGTGGCGTAACCACTTCACTAAACATGCTATCCACAATGTTCTCAGCATTGAATCCATCCGCAGCTCCAGCTCCGAAATGCAGTTAGCCAGTTGCCGCAGCTGGACACACTCCTTGCACACATGATCGTTAGGGACACTGGAAGCATACCTTATTTCCCACAATGTGCAGGAGGAACATACCACTGGTCTGAGGTTCCTTTCTCTCTAAACTAGTTGCTCCCTTTAAGGGAATTTGATTAAACTAGGAACGTTCCTTCGCTTGAAACACTTCTATTTTAATCAAACGTCCCTAGCGCTATTTAGAACATAGATCGGTACAGCACAGAACAGGCCCTTCGGCCCACGATGTTGTGCCGAGCTTTGTCTGAAACCCAGATCAAGCTATTTCCTCCCTATCATCCCGAAGTACTCCATGTGCCTATCCAATAGCTTCTTAAATGTTCCTAAAGTTTCTGACTCCACTATCCCTGCAGGCAGTCCATTCCACACCCCAACCACTCTCTGCGTAAAGAACCTACCTCGGACATCCTTCCTATATCTCCCACCATGAACCCTATAGTTATGCTCCCTAGTTACCGCTCCATTCACCCGAGGAAATAGTCTTTGAACGTTCACTCTATCTATCCCCCTCATCATCTTATAAACCTCTATCAAGTCTCCTCTCAACCTCCTCCGCTCCAAAGAGAAAAGCCCAAGTTCCCTCAACCTTTCCTCATAAGACCTACCCTCCAAACCAGGCAGCATCCTGGTAAATCTCCTTTGCACTCTCTCCAGTGTCTCCACATCCTTCTTGTAGTGAGGTGACCAGAACTGCACACAATATTCCAAATGTGGTCTCACCAAGGTCCTGTACAGTTGCAGCATAACCCCACGGCTCTTAAACTCAAACCCCCTGTTCATGAATGCCAACACACTATAGGCATTCTTCACGGCTCTATCCACTTGAGTGGCAACCTCCAGAGATCTATGGATATGAACCCCAAGATCTCTCTGTTCCTCCACATTCTTCAGAACCCTACCTTTGACCCTGTAATCCACATTTAAATTTGTCCTACCAAAATGAATCACCTCGCATTTGTCAGGGTTAAACTCCATTTGCCATTTTTCAGCCCAGCTTTGCATCCTATCTATATCTCTTTGCAGCCTACAACAGCCCTCCACCTCATCCATTACTCCACCAAATTAGCTTATTTAAGCTAATATATCATACTTTAAAAACCGCAAGAAAATACTCTGCAGGTATCACTTACCAATCAGCTGTTTCCGTTGGGAGAGTGTCACTTTCTGAACTGTCACCTCCGAAAGCAGTTTTTGGTGGCCCAGATGGACCCCACTGCAAGTCGACCTAGTCTTTCAATGATCAATACCCAAAGGTTTCAGAACCAAAGTAAAATCCTGGAGAAGCTAATGATTCAATTTCATCGCAAATGTATAAATACTAATGAAATGAGTACCAGCAAATAAATGTTTTTATTTATTTCAAATTAAATTCAGATTATCGATGACAGTTAATTCTTCAAGGCTGTTATTTTTTTACTTTATTCTACTGCAAGAGTCTTTTTTGGATTTCACTTGGGCCCAAATAACGCACCCACGTGTTTGCCTCAAAAACCAAATCACCTCCAAACTTCTGACCTAAAAGAATAGTTTCAAAAATTTGTCCTTTACACAGGTTTTGTGGTATGGCAAAAATCAAGTGCTACTGCCCTCTACTGAACAAATCTGGGGTGTCACAACAATGCTGGCACAGACACCTTTTCATAAGAGGGAAATGGAAGCATTAGACAGAAACTGCTTCTGTGGAAGCTAGCTAGACTGGACCTGTCGCCTCTGATGTGTTAATTCTACCCTGGTCGTACGTTTTAACAAAGCCTTTTCCTTCATGCATTCGAAACAAATGATTTGTCAGATGGTCAATACAAAACAAAGTGATCTTGGAAATTTTATAGATTCCTATTTCATATACAACACACCACGGAATGCCTTGTGTTTTGCATGCTAATAGCCCACATGAATACTTAACCGTAGTTAAGAAAGAGTTTTATCACGTTAAAAAGTAAACATTCCACCTCAAGGCAAAGTTCTGACTTTGTATCAAACAAAGAGACTAATTATTTTTCTTTAATGTGATAAATACAAGTATTAAAAAAGCAACAGTCCAACTTATGCACAAAAATATCACTGAAAAAGAGGAATCTATTCCGTCGTTTAAAAGGCTGCCATTTAATCCCCATTAGGTTTAACCTCTGTGAACATTTCATAGGCCATGAGTTACAGAGAGTACCTAGTGGAAAAACAACTAGATACGGTTACCAGATCTATAAAGCATAATGTACAGTCACTCTTAAATTGTTTGTGTTACGAGCTCCAGTTAAATCAGGTCCTTGCATTTCACTACAAGACAAACCCAGGTCCTGATTAAGGAGTCATTGTGCAAATTTCCCTTAAGTTCCAGCACTTGAAATGTCAATGCTTAAAAGTACTTAAGTGTCTGGCATGCAAACCTTTAACATGCAGAATCAGCCCTGACAAAGTATTTACAGCATTCTTGTCGCAGCTGTATACATTTTACTTGTATCAGAATATAATATACCACCTCAAATAAAGTCAGGGTGACAACAATCTTCTTTAATGTTGTTTATTGGTTCAGAAATAATTAAGCCCGTTTTTGTGCATGATCCTTTGTAATCTGTGCGTAACAGCTACACCAATTGTGTAAGTTAAATCAAGTGCTGCTGATCCCTACAGCTTTTCCTTTGTTCCTATTGACAATCACTCTTACTTGTTAAACAAGAGCTAGTTTTAGCAATTTGAAATGTCTCAACTTCCATTGGCAAAGTTTGCTATACGATGAGCATCTTTTTGCATGGCTTTACATCATACAGCCCGAGACCATTCATATGTAGTGCCATGTGTACCAGTTCCCAGTACAAAGCTGTAAAGTACTTAAATCTTATGTAAAATAATCTAAAAAGACAAAACTTATTACATCAGTCAACACACCGCCAATTGGAACCTGGTCTTTAAATCATGAAATATCTACTGAACATAAATAATACAGCATTTCCAATAAAGACAGCAATAGGAAACATCCTTTGCACCTTCTGCAGTAGAAAGGGAAAGAGAGCCCTTTGCAGGTGCTCAGATGTGAAACTGTCATATAAAATGTCCCATGGTATAGCTGTTTCTATTTCTTGTATAAGCAGATCATTCTGTAGACACCTCAGTGGAATATTGTCTTTAGACCTTTAGGTTAGAAAGTTAATTTTCTTCTTAGTCAAGATCAATAGGATTGACATCTTCTGGTCCTTCGCCATCCACCTCATCTTCCTCTCCTGCACCCATCAGACTGTTCAAAAGGTTTCCTGCAAAGGGAATATGAGAACTATAAGAGTTCAATGCTTGATTTTCTCATTTTTGATAATGCCGTTGGATAACGGGCAAAACCTCTTCTAATTCATACGGTGCAAGCCATCTGTCATATTAATAGATGCATCTAAAATCTATCAAAAGTCTGACAACTGGATGCATTTCCAGCACTGACACTACAAATTCGAGAGCCCACAATTACAATGGAAACAGCCAATGGAAATTTGTCATGTTGTGATTACGCCCTCCCACCAGTGAAGGCATTGTTACACTTCTGTTTTGTACATTCACATGTTTGAGCTGAATTTTATGGGGCGGAATGTCCGAAAAACCAGGGGAGGGGGATGGAAGGTAGCATGCCACCACCATGGAATGCTATCACCAGTGGGGGACGTGCAAGACAGTCTTCTTGCCCAGAGGCCAATTGAGATTCTTAAATGGCCAGTTTGGAAATGGAGGGTTGGGGGTGCAAGATCCCCTCATTAAACAATCTGTGGCCCACACAAGTGCCCAGCAGCAATAGTAACCCCCAATCTTCATCAGTGCTGGCCTGACTAGCTCCCTGAGGCACTGCTAGGACTAAACAGCTGATTGGGTGTCAGCTCTTGTAGACGAGCTCTTTACCCTTAAAAGGACGGAAACCACAATGGCAGCTGCCTCACGCCACAGACTCTGGTTGGGATTACCCAAAACAGTTGTAGAGGAGTTGCCTCTGGCTTCCCATGGAGCCGACACTTTCCCAACAAAATCCAACCTGTGAATGTGCGTGTTCTCGGAGCAAGCTTTTCCAATCTCAGTCAGATTAACAAGGGCAGAATACCTGCCTTGAGAGGGGGATCCTTTCGTACCATGCATAAATATACATTCAGGTAGAAACATAGATCATACTTGATCAGTTGGCCAGAGGTTACCCATTTCAATACCAAATTGTTCCATGTTTTGTCCACCTTTCTAATGTTTTCTTCCAACAGATGATCCCTCCACCCCTCCCCCACCACCCACTCCCCCAGCTAGTTTGATTGGACTATCTTTACACACGATTGTACAGCATCTTTGATCACTATCTTTTCAATGTTCTACTTGTGGTCAGGATTCTCTTACACCAGTATCAATAATCCTTGCCTAGTAGAGTATACGTACCTCAATGCCCTGCAGTTTATTCACAACTGTCCTTGTGTAAAAATAAAAGTGTGTCCTTTAAAGCCATACCTTTATTTGATCTCATTATATTTACATTTTCTCTTAACATGAATGTTATCTCCATTTGCATTAATCATTGACATTGTTTGTTAATAGTTTACCCCATCCCTATCTAAATCTAGTTCAAATAAATTTGGGGCGGCACGGTGACACAGTAGGTAGCACTGCTGCCTCACAGTGTCAGGGACCCGGGTTCACCACATTCTCCCTGTGTCTGCGTGGGTTTCCTCCGGGTGCTCTGGTTTCCTCCCACAGTCCAACGATGTGCAAGTTAGGTGGATTGGCCATGCTAAATTGCCCCTTAGTGTCAGGGGGACTAGCTAAGGTAAATGCATGGAGTTATGGGGATAGGGCCTGGGTGGGATTGTGGTCAGTGCAGGCTCGATGGGCTGAATGGCCTCCTTCTGCAGTGTAGAATTCCATGATTATATGAAATTCATTTTCTAACACAAAGTGAATAAATAAAAGCACATTAAAAAAGTTGAGGCATTTAATTATAAAAATAGCCAGTTTTCAGTTTTGGGATTTGACTTGTTGGCAGCTAGTTGGCAACATTCTCTAAGGGTGTACACAATTTTCCAATCCAGTGTTAATGTGAATGAATTTGAGCTTTTCGACGACACTAATTTGGGAGTGCTATAGCCAACACTCAAAAGAGAAGCAGAGATTCGCTGAAGAAGCTGGCCTCACATCACTCCTGTTTGATGTTGCACGGAGTGTAATCCAGTGCAGCGTCAAACCTGGTTTTACAAAGTGATCAGCAATCAATCAGATCTCCAGGAACACTTTCAATCCAAACCTCAATTTGACAAAGATTCTCCTCTCCGTGTGTTTTGAATATTTTAAAATTTGAAGGATGCATTACTCCTCTGGGCAGATCCAGTACAGTGCAGCATCCATGCAATGCAAGATTTTAAAATGTGTAATTCTTACGTTTAATAATTGCTGAATTATTGTACGACTGCCCCGCTTCTTGACTGCCCACTCCCCTCCCTCCACCCCCCGCACCACAATGGAATCGAAGATAAGCGAGATGTGAGAGCACCATCAAAACGGAAAAAGATAAACTGTAGATTTTAAAAATCACAAGTGCTGCAGTTAAAAATGGTGCTATAATAACAGACCCATAATATAATACTTCTGATATTGGCAAAGTCCATGCATGCGTTGTTTCAGAATGCATGTTATCTTTTGAAATCACTGCCTCAGTGTTGTCAGACTGTCAGCTTGTCCAACATACAGTCTTGAATGCCCGTAGTTTCCTTCAGCTAAACACTGAAAAATTGTCATCAATTTAATCTCTTGTGTCTACTCTATTCAATTATTTTATCATTCTAAAAATTACAAATAGATCATTCCTTAAACTTTAAAGCTCAAGAGGAATATAAACCCAATTGGGCAGGGATTGATAACTCAAAGCCGTTACAAGTTCAGCGGATAATAAAGAAAGCAAATGGAATGCTGGCATTTATAGCTAAAGGAATAGAATATAAAGGTAAGGAAGTATTGTTGCAACTATACAAGGCATTGGTGAGGCCGCACCTGGAGTATTGTGCACAGTTTTGGTCCCCGTATTTGAGGAAAGATGTAGTGGCATTGGAGGCAGTTCAGAGGAGGTTCACTAGATTGATTCCAGAGTTGAGGGGTTTGTCGTATGAAGAGAGATTGAACAGTTTAGGCCGATACTCTCTGGAATTTAGAAGAATGAGGGGAGATCTAATTGAGGTATTCAAGATGATAAAAGGTATGGATAAAGTAAACGTGGAGTGGATGCTTCCACTGGTGGGGCATTCTAGGACGAGAGGTCTCATAGTCTTAGGATAAGAGGTAGCAAATTTAAAAGAGAGTTGAGGAGAAAGGGTTGTGAATCTGTGGAATTCGCTACCCCAAAGTGCGGTGGATGCTGGAACAGTGAGTAAATTTAAGGAGGAGTTAGACAGATTTTTAATTGGTAATGGGTTGAAAGGTTATGGGGAGAAGGCAGGAAAATGGGGTTGAGGAGCATATCAGCCATGATCGGATGGCGGAGCGGACTTGATGGGTTGAATGGTCTAATTCTTATGAACTTATGACACTCAGCACTGAGTACCACAGGATGACTGATGCAAGAAAAAAAATCGCACTGGTGCAATACTGGAGTTGGACTGCTGGTCTGATCATCTAGCTACATCTGATCTGTTAGAGCCTAATGGTAAATGTTTCTCTGAAGTGCTCTGAAATGGACAGTAATATCCTTTGACCTTGATGAGCATTTTAGAAAGAAATATAGTCAGAAACAAATAAATGCTATTTTTTGTTGTTGTCCCAATGGGTTGCAGTTTGTAGGCATCATGACCTTAATGACACACATCCAGATATTATTTGTTTTCTTAACTTCCCTGTTACACCTCACAAAAAGGAGTTGTAGTTGCACATATACATACTAGCTACAGGTGAATTAAACAACATTTGAAGAAATCAATCACAATTTAATATGTAAATGGTTCCATGCTTAACGTACCTAATAATCCCCCATATGAGGAAGTTTGTCTCGGCGCAACTCCAAAGAAGATCTGACCTATTCGGTCTAGATACTAGAATTAAAAATAGTGCAGAATTAAAAGGTTAAGACTTTTTGTTTGTATTTTTATTCCAATTCAATCAAATCAAGTCCAATTCAGAGTCTCAACAAGTTGAGACATTCCCGATCCAAGCTGACAAGACAGGGCTCTCACCTCCTGTCTTGGGCTTGATCTACATGATCCAAGCTGATTGGAGTCGGCATAGCTCCTCCTCCAAGGCTTGATCTCATTTGCATCTTAGCCAAAAGGCCGAGATGCCGCGTTTAAAAATTGCTTCAAATGAAGCTAAAATGTAGCCTAATGACTTCAACCAAGCACAGCATGTCAATACTACACTTGATCTTAGCCAAAGCTTAAGACTTAATTTTTTTTAAATACTTTTCCAATTCAATCAAATCAAGTCCAATTCACAGTCTCAACAAGTTGAGACATCCCCGATCCAAGCTGACAAGACAGGGTATGCAACCCCTGTCTTGGGCCTGATCTACATGAGCCAAGCTGATTGGAGTAGGCGCAGGTCTTCCTCCTCCAAGGCTTGATCTCATTTGCATCTTAGCCAAAAGGCCGAGATGCCGCTTTTAAAAATTGCTGAAAAGCTTAAGACTTAATCTAATAAAAAAGAAAGGAAACAAAAATGATTAAACAATCAGGAGCTACTCAGATGGAGATTCTCTCAAATGAACCCTTATTACAGTAACACTATCCCGATGGGTTAAAGTTCTGTTTTGATTAACACAATATACAATTTACATATTTTTATATATAAAAACTGGATTTCCTGCGCAACACTTTATGGAACTTTGGACACTGGAAAAATCAAAACTATGCAAATTCATTTTAATTTGATTTAATACATTTTTAAAGTACTTTGCATTTTTGTACTGGAAATAATTTTAATACACTAAAATGATCATAGGTATCCTAGCTTAACAACAGAATCCATACCATATTGGTATTTAGCAAACTAAAAATGACATATCCATTTTAGCTGGTGTTCACTGGCAGCTAATCTTCACTGAATAGTAAGTAGTCCAGCAGGTTTGTTAACATGCTTGACACAAAATAGAGTATGTACTGCTTTTAATTTATGCTATAATGAATAAAAATTGCATTATGGAAAGCTGCAATGGAAGTACAGTGAAAGCCACATATCAGCTTGCTGATGTTACAAAATATATATTTTATTGTAAAAAGAAAATCCACTTAGGACCCCTCGAATATCACAAATTTGCCTTGCAGTAATTTGAATTTGATATGCAAACACACCCACCCTGTATATCAATGGTGCTTTTGATTTCTACCCAGCAGTTTTGCAACTTGCGTTAATTCACTGCCTTTCTACGCTCCCACACAAATTTTCCAGAGCTCAACAGAAAGTCCAATGTAATTTGTTTTTATCATGGCTTCACTTCAGTTATGTCTACAATTCCATTTAACTGAATAGTTGAGTATGGCATGATGATTTCAATGTTACCTTATTTAGCTACAATAAGATCTCATAAAATAAAGGTCAACTGATATAAATTTTTCTTGGGTAACTTATGATTTTGATTGCCTGCATGCTTTGTTATTTAAATAGTCATCAAAAAGCATTCACTCTCAGTTTATTAATTTACTTGTACAGAAGTTTAATCCATTAAGGCAGCGATTGGTAGAAAAAAATACTTGAGGAAAATGTTTGTTAATGTCTTCTTTAGTTGTGACAAATCCAGTTACCTCCAATTATGGAGGAAGATTTCCTTCTTAAGCAGTGTGAGAGAACATTTTAAACACATGATCAACTGGAAATCTTCCCAATAGGGTTCTAAAAACTATACATGATCACAACACTGCATTAGCAAAATGACAATCCGGGGCAACAATTTCAGCCTAACAAAAGTTTCTATCAAGATATATGATGAAAATTCCCATGTATCTAAAAGCAGAAAATGCACATTGCTATTCACTATTGGTATTAAAGCTTACTCACCGTCTCAGAGTCCTCATTCAAATGGAGTGACTCCTCAATACGCAAATGGACATTTGCTTCCCTTTGCAGCCTGAAATGTGTGAATGGGAGAAAGAGGAAATAAGGGCTTCCTAATCCTCTTCATTGTGCTTTTCCCCCCATTGATATTGTGGCCCAAATTTCAATTTTACCAGCTCTGGGAATTCAAATAGCTTGTAGCGAGAGATGGGGGAATTGTCTGTGTACGTACATAGATCCACAGCACACAGGAAGCCATTCAGCCCATCGTGCCTATGCCAGCTCTTTGAAAGGGCCGATCACTCCCACTTGCCTGCTCTTTCTCCAAATGCAAATGTTTCTTTTTCAAGTATACATCCAATTCCAGTTGAAAGTTACTGCTGAATCTAATGGCATTGCCCTCAGGCAGCACGTTCCAGATCATAACAACTCGCTGTGTAAAAATGTTTGTGAACGCCTTTATATTGCTGGGTGAGCAATGAATTTTCTTCATTTGTTTCTCTGGTCTCCAAACACATAACGCATACTGAAAGCAGGTGCTCCACAAAATAGTATGGTGGAATGGGGGAAGAGCAGAAACAAATAAACTCTGGTATCTGGTGCTGGATGAGTATTGGCCTGTATTTAGTGGAGAAGCAAAATTAAAAAGAGTTAGGCCCAATCACAAAAGCAATTGGTCTTTACCTACGCCATATGAAATGCAGCATCTAATAGATTTAATTGAAATGGGGCCATTTTCTTGCCCCATGTCTCAGATAGATACAGCACAGCTCCAAGGCTCACACGTACTGCAGTTAATTACAGCTCCGTTTCTCCCTGTCCACACACATCCCCCACCGCCTTTTTAGGAAATTCCAGAACAATGTAAAGGGGTATCTGTCATTTTTCTGATCTTTGCACTCTGGAAACAGACACCGTTCATGGCTAAAGGTCAGGAACATAGGTCCCACGTGACCCCCTGTTAATCACTTGTCTATTGTGCAATGACTTTAGTGCAGTTTTGAGAAATGGCATCATCAATCTTTTTTGGGAAGTGGGAGTGATGAAAGGATGTATAAAAGCAACTGACCTTGAGATTTCAAAAAAAAAACCTCAAGATTATGTCAATCACTACGCAGTGTGTTCTGCACTGTGTTACCTGTTTGGAAATTCTAACATGATGCACTTCTGATGGACGGAGGAATAGCATAAAAAGTTCAGTACCTCGCTGATGAAGAGAGTGAGTTTTAGTTGTCATTAAAAACTCTCAGGTTCTTATATGAAGCAAAATTTGTGTCACGTGAAATAAACTGTCGCAGGGCTGAAAGAAAATTATGTTGTACAGTCATAATCTCACTACATCAAGGAAAGGCTAAGAGTATGAGGAGGATTAGGGATGCCTGATTTTCTCTTTTCTCTTCAGGCATACCACAGGAGGCGAATTTCCATTTGTGAGGGGATGAGTCCTGAGGAGATAAGAACGTCAGTCCCAACAGTACACAAGCTACATGGTTATCTGCATTTGAGTTCCTGCAAACAAGCAACTTGTCTAAAATCTGGCTTTGAATTTGCTGGGGAGTTCAGCAACCGCCGCAGTTCTTGGGATGATGAACATATAAGCAAATTCTTTCATTTTGGTGTAGTACAGAGAGGCATTGGATGGTGATGGGGAGTGGAAAAATCTCTGAAGCTGATCATTTAATTGACGATGCACCAAAACAGTCTCTCACTTTTCTGAAAGTTAGGACATTTTCTGAAGTGACAACTTACGGGATGGCTTATAGACATGCAGGCACAAGCCTGTATAATGTTGTGCATAGCTCAGAATTTTAAAATGTTGCTTTCCATTCACATCCAAATAATTCATAGAAAACAAATTAAAACATGAATCTTGGTTCCACCCAACTTAAACAAATGCAGCAGGGGAATAGTAACTCACCTCAATGTACATTGGATCTCTCTTTAAAGATGGCTGATACTGTTCACATAACACTGTAAAAACGGTTAGTTTCCCCCTTCAGTGAAAAAAAAGTACAATGGTGATAACGTTGGATGAGTTTTTTACATTTTTAAAGTACCAATAATAACTTCTTTAATATAAAAAAGTACCTACCCCTCAACAGCAAGTAATAAGAACCAAATAAAGTTTAACAAGGGCTGTATAAATGGAGGTCCTTTTTCTATAGAGGGATGCTTTTCTGTGTAAGTTGTGAAGACCAATGATGCAGTGTTTTTATTTTTTAAGCAAAGAAATCTGGGGAAAAAAATCAGAACCATTTTCAGAAGTAGCACTTCTACTCATCTGTGAAAACAATCTGTAGTAACAACAAATATAAAAGGAAGCCACAAATGTGCAACACACAGACAGCATATCAATTTCATAAGAGTGTCAGCTGTGGCTCAGCTGGTAGCCACAACCTGAGCACCAAAATCAAGACTGAAACTCCTGTGAAGTACTGAGGGAATGCTGAACTGTTGGAAATACAGTCTTTTGGATGAGATGTTAAATGGAGGCCCCTTCTATCCTGTCAGGCAGAACCTAAAGATTCCATGGCATGACTTTGAGGAAGTGCAGGGTAAGTTCTCCTCGTGACTATTTTTCTTTCAATCACCATCACAAAAACAGATTATTTGATAATCGGACCGTTGTTTGTGGAAGCTTGAAGTGCACAAGTTGGCTACCTACATTAAAATAAGTGCCTACGTTTCAAAGTTCATCTTTATTTTAAAGTGCTTTCAGACGTCCTGAGGTCATGAAAGGTGTTATAGAAATGCAATTTTTTAGTTTGTTCCAATATTTGACTCAACTACATAGGTGAGATCTCACTTAACTCTTTAATGGCCAGAAAATAATTATAGAACCCTGACAGTGCAGAAGGAGGCCATTCGGCCTATTAAGTCGGCTCTGACCACAATCCCACCCAGGCCCTATTCCCGTAACCCCACATACTTGCCCTGCTAATCCCCCTGACACCAGGGTCAATTTAGCATGGCCAATCCACCTAACCTGCACATCTTTGGAGTGTGGGAGGAAACCGGAGCACCCAGAGGAAACTCACGCAGATACAGGGAGAATGTGCAAACTCCACACAGACAGTGGCCCGAGGCCGGAATTGAACCTGGGTCCCTGGCGCTGTGAGGCAGTAGTGCTAACCACTGTGCAGCCCTCAATTGCACCTCATCAACTCAAACATGCAAAGATAAACACTTGGTTTGATTTGGGATTTCTATGAATGTGTAAATGTTATTTTCTCTTCATAACTGAAAAATATTCTACATTCCTAAATCACAGAATAGTAACACTATAGACAACAGCTAGATGAGCATTCTGAAAACAATTACAAGTCAAATTTACTGCTCTGATTTAAGTAAAAATTGATCCACCAGTATGTTACATGGGATTACACGTAAACCTGAAACTTTGGCTGGAGGAGATGGGAACATATGTGTGCTTGGAACTACATATATTCATATGCGGGCAGACAGACAGAGCATGTCCACACATTGCATCTTTTTCAACTGAAAAAAAGTTTGGGGACAGCCATTCCTTGGTTCATTCCCCAGGGCAATGCCTTGACCAGAGTCAACCTGCCTGGTTTGAATTTAAACAAAAGCTTGGCAGTTAACTGTTCCCTGGTTCATTCTCCATGTTAATGCCTCCACTGATCAAAGTCCTCTTGCCAGTCAATCAGCGCACTCTTCATGCAGTATAATTTGTTGTTCGCTTTGCTACTGATATTCTTGCAAATATGTCCTGATGAGTACAAGGCGGAAAGCTTTGACAGCATGTCTCTCTTATTATTCTATGGGTTTTTATGTGGTACTCAACACACATAATAAAGCTTTATTAACTTCACTCATTTGAAAATATAATTTTAAAAGTTTTACCCCATTTCCTCTGCCCCTCTCTTGAACATGTCAACTCTCACTGGGATACTGTTCAAAGGGCACCAATCAAAATGCAATAAAATTACTCTTTTGATCCAAGGACTTAAGAGTTAAAATATACACAGAGTACTTTACTTTTTTGCAGGTGAAGCTCACTGTACTTTACTACTGTATTGTTTTCTAAAGCGCACAGGTGAAAGCCCAAGTAAAACTACAAATAGCTATGGCATAATTACTGTGGCTTTTTCTACATTTTTTTTCCAAAAAAGATTTGTCAAACAAGTCAGTCTTGTGTGAAGAATTTCAAATAAACATTGACAAGAAAATAAATATATATCCAGAAATACCATTAAAAGACTTTTAGTCAATTAATCTGTCTAAATCTATTTAGGGAATGCCTTTTTAAAACCCCAAAACACTCAATTTCCGAAGTGCACGAAGGTTGTACAATGTTATGAGTCAATATGTATTTTTGTTTTGTGACAGTTTCCAAGTGCCTCGTAAAAGAATTCTGCAGAAGACATTAGTCCAATTGTGGAGTACAGAACAGTTATTTCTCATTTCTTTCTGCCTTGTAGTTCTGACTAAAAGATAAAAGGCTTGCATATCAGGCTATTTTTAGGCTGGTGTGCTGCTCCAAATGGACTCATAAAAATAGTGAATTCTCAATAGAAATCCAGGTGCATCAGATTCAGCTAGGATTATCTAACAATATAAATGCAAAGGGACAGCTTTTATTTCACTGTAAAGGGAGCAACCAGTAAATTAACACATTTGTTTTTTGTTTACTAAATACTTACTGTAAGACTGCCTGAGCCACAAACATGTCCACTTCATTCCGGTAACCCTTTGATGCAGAATATTCTACTAACATATTTGCACAACCTTCCCCATCTGCTGAATGCAGGAAGTGATATCGAGATTCACTATAGTTTTGCTCTAGAAAGAGAATGCAAAATCATTGTGTGTAAGCAATGAAACTGACAAAATAATTTGCCGGCACAAACACGATGGATTGAATTGTCCTCTTTCTGTGCCGTAGATTTCCTATGTTTATATCTGAAGCATGTTCACTGGTTATCTAAGCACACTATAAGGAAAATGCAAACAGGTTGAGCAATATATCCCAATTAGAAATTGGCCAAAACATGAAGTCCATTAACACAACAATATATGGGACTATCTTTTGTCAATAGAATGGATGGCAGCCAATTTCATCATTAACTTGGTACTGTCATATTTTTAAATTGTATTTAACAGAAGCATTTCTATGCCACAACAAAATTCCAAATTTCTTATCTGCTGATTTTCTTTTCTCAATGAACAATGATCAGCACTGTGAGTTACCGAAATAACTCATGCAGAACATATATAAAGATTATTATTGTGAAGGGTGACGGGTGTGGACAGCAGCAACCACTTTCTCAAAACATTAAACCGACCAATGATCACATTTTGACAAAGGGTCGTCTGGACTCGAAACATCAGCTCTTTTCTCTCCTTACAGATGCTGCCAGACCTGCTGAGATTTTCCAGCATTTTCTCTTTTGGTTAAAGATTAAATTTGTAGTATAGATCTCGAGCTCAATTAGATTACAAACAACTTTTAAACCTAGCTTCACACTAGTTAGGAGTCATACCCTGTGAGCATCGTGCATTGTTTCCTCATCAGGCTGCTGCAGTGCTTGGGCATCAGATGAAAACCTAACACAAGTTATACTGCCACCTTAACTTACTCCAGATCATCACAAAATAGCAGAATAACTGCAGCTTTGGATATTGATTTTGCCTACCCAGTCTTACCTTTCCACAGTGTGACTGCCAGCAGTTGATGCAGTTTCGGGTGGCCGAGTTTTGCTGAACCTCCGCTGGACCACTTCAGTGCTCTGGATACGAATGCTGCTCTCTCAGGAGAGTTTGGATCCATTAGACTAAAAAGTTTACCAAGATTTTCTGAAAGACATGATTTGTTAACAAGTTTTGCAACTGCTTTACTAAATTCTGAAGGGCACCTAGAATTAAGACAAAATAGCATTTAGTCCTGTCAAAATCTGTACTCAGTTAAAATACATGAAACAAGTAAATCATGGGATCTTTGAAGGAGGAAATGCAGTTACGCATAGGATCTAAAACATGCCAATATCTAAACACATTCAAAAAATAGTAATTAGTGTTGCAGAAACAAAAAAGAAATTTGCTTCCAGTTTAAATGGAGGCTTTAAGTATGGGAATGAATAATTTCAAAGATTTTGGAAAATGACAATTTAAATGCTTCTACAGCCAATCTAAAGTAAAGTTTATTTATTAGTCACAAGTAAGGCTTACTGCAATGAAGTTACTGTGAAATTTCCCTAATCGTCACACTCTGGCACCTGTTCGGGTAAATGTACCTAGCCAGCACGTCTTTAAGACTGTGGGAGGAAACCGGAGCACCTGGAGGAAACCCACGCAGACACGAGGAGAACATGCAGACTCCACACAGACAGTGACCCAAGCCGGGAATTGAACCCGGGTCCCTGGCGCTGTGAGGCAGCAGTGCTAACCACCGTGCCACCCCTAATCTGTACAATATCAGTCCAGCTATCCAGTATGACGAAAGCAAAAAATTACTGTGAAATGATGCTTCAAATATTTTTTTAATTATTGACATATTACTTGGACAAACAGATTTTCAAAATCTTTAGCTAGTTACACTAACTGGGCAGATCTGAGGCATTAACTCCAAATAATTCAAAAAACGTCTGTAAGGAAAAGTCCTTTGTGTGCACCACTCAAGACTAGAAACAATGAAGGCTGATCTGCACATAAAAGTTGTGGAATGGCCAACCTGCAGGAGTGAGATGACCTACAACATGTTGAACTTTAAACGAGTGTGTCTGTGTGTCTCTGCCTGTGTGTGTGTGTGTGTGTCTGTATGTGTGTGTGCGTGTCTGCATGTGTGTGTGCCTGTGTGTCTCTGCCTCTGTGTGTGCGTGCGTGTATGCGTGTGCCTCTGTGTGCATGTGCGCGCATGTGTGCATGCATGCGCACACACAGGATAGCCAACAGCAACAAGAACTTGTGTACCAAGCCTAATTGCTGCCCTTGCTGGAATTTGCTAACCTAGTACAGGTAAACTGCATCTTCAGAATGTAATTGATAGTTCATGAAATCACTGTGTGAAGTTTTGAAATACTTTAGGATATAGATCAGTTGGAGACTTGGGCGGAGAGATGGCAGATGGGGTTTAATCCGGACAAATGCGAGGTAATACATTTTGGAAGGTCTAATACAGATAGGAAATATACAGTAAATGGCAGAATCCTTAAGAGTATTGATAGGCAAGGGGATCTGGTTGTACAGGTATACAGGTCACTGAAAGTGGCAATGCAGGTGAAGAAGGTAGTCAAGAAGGCATATGGCATGCTTGCCTTCATCGGCCGGGGCATTGAGTTTAAAAATTGACAAGTCATGTTGCAGCTTTATAGAACCTCAGTTAGGGCCGCACTTGGAATATAGTGTTCATTCTGGTCGCCACACTATCAGAATGATGTGGGGGCTTTGGAGAGGGTACAGAAAAGATTTACCAGGATGTTGCCTGGTATGGAGGGCATTAGCTATGAGGAGAGGTTGGAGAAACTTGGTTTGTTCTCACTGGAACGACGGAGGTTGAGGGGCGACCTGATAGAAGCCTACAAGATTATGAGAGGCATGGACAGAGTGAAGAGTCAGAAGCTTTTTCCCAGGGTGGAAGAGTCAATTACTAGGGGGCACAGGGTTAAGGTGCGAGGGGCAAGGTTTAAAGGAGATGTACGAGGCAGATATTTTACACAGAGAGTAGTGGGTGCCTGGAACACGTTGCTGGGGGAGGTAGTGGAAGCGGATACGTTAGTGACTTTTAAGGGGCGTCTTGACAAATACATGAATAGGATGGGAGTAGAGGGATATGGTCCCCGGAATGGTAGGTGGTTTTAGTTAAGTCGGGCAGCATGGAGGGCCGAAGGGCCTGTTCCTGTGCTGTAATTTTCTTTGTTCTTTATAACTTCTTCTGAAACTGTTCACCACATTGACTAACTGACCTGTGTTTAATTTTTAAAAATCAAATTTCAGTGGAAGATTTAGGTCGTCTTGCAGGCAACAATATTAAAGGTTGAAGTCTAAGTTTATTAAGGTATTGTCACTGGTCAGTACATAGAAATGATGCTTGAATAAATGAATTCTAAGCATTAGTTACTTTGGTTCAAGAACTCCTACTACAAAGGACCAAATGTCTGAGCACAAAGTGTTTCAGCAAAATGTGATGGGTCTAAAGGAAGACATGGAAGCCTTAGTGAAGCTCTTCAGGAGTATATTCTTGGAATTAAACCAGCTGTGATTTAACAAGCCATTCATTAAAACCAGCTCTGTCCTAGGGTTATACAGCACCAGCCAGTGGAGCAGCTGACATGTCAATCTGAATTCAGGATTGCAAACACAAATAATGTCCAGCCCCAATGTCAGGCAATCCTAACATCTTGCCTTAATCCTTATTTACCATCAAAACCAGGCGGAATTGCTCATCCACGGAACTATAGTGTAATTACAGCACCAGGAAGCAGCCATTAGGCCCGTCAGGCCATACCAGCTCTCAGTAAGAGCTGCTCGCTAGTCCAACTCTCCTGGCGGTGTTCTAGAAAGATTCACCCTGCTAACCTGCATCTCCGCCAAATCTAAATATCTACAAAATACTTCTGATCACAAATCATCAATCCGCATAGTTCACTTTCGGATTCTGATAATCCTGCTGCACATTTGCAGTGTTTCCTATTACTTTCTCTGAGGCAGGGGAAATGTTCAAAATCAATATATTTATTATTTGAAGGTAACGAACAGGGCAGCTGCCGTGCAGAAAAGGTTCTTTACATTACAGGAGGACCTGCACCCTGACGGATAGCTTGTTCACATTGGTGCAGAACTGGTTGTTTGGTCAGTTCATGTGGACAGACTGACAATTTGGAAGAAAAATCCAAATTTTTATTTGCCAGCGCAAATATCATGTCGAGCAGATAGAAAGCGAACAGCAAATACTGGAAACCAGAATTAAAATATGAAAATGCTAGAAATATTCAGTAAATGACATATATATAGGGGAGACACATTCGCATTTGGAAGTTAACCCTCCACCAGAACTGCCTGACAAAGTATTACACTGCAGACTTGAATCTACCCTTTCTATTTACAGATGCCAACAGACCTGCAATATTTTGCATATTTTTTTAAAATGCAAAAACAAGACAGGGTGCCACAAGAAGAGAAACAATGTTGGAAACTGAAAGGACATTGGCCAATTTTACTATTAAAATTTTCTATCCCATTTCTATTTTATTGAAAAACACAAGCTTACTTTGAGAAAGACTACCAGTTAAAGTACAATCAAAAATGGTCAGTCTCCTACAAAACCATCAAGAGTTGCGGACACCAAAACTTGGATGCGGCAATACACTGCCCAGCACAAGAGAGGTACATGGCACACATCTACAAACCATAACAACAGCCTTTATTTATTTTTCATACATTTCCAGCTTTCTCACAAATAACAGTAAAACATGCTTGGAGTTGAACTTTGGGCGGGGGAGAAAAAGAAAAATAAGTAATCATATCTAATTGACATCCAGCAAGTTACAAGCTGAACCTGAACTTTCCCATTATATCCTTTCCCAGCAAGTGTGCTTTTGGTCATTTCTGAGCAATAAATATTGCTTGTAATTGTAGTGAAGTCTAGAAGAATGTCAAAATCTCTGCCTTCATATGTTCATTTTTCAGACCTCTTTTCTTTCTCTTCCACATCACCTTTTGTTCCTGTTTGCAAGGCAGCCATGTCAGAAATTTTCAAGTTTGTTGGCAAAGGTGGAATGGAATCTGCCAACCTCCACCCAATTCTAACTGACATCCGTTTTCGATCAGCAAGTCCCAGGGTCTCAAGCTGACATGCCCCTCCTTAACCTCTACAGAAACCAAATATAGGGCGGAATTTTGCCCGCACGTACGATCCTGCCCAAGGCCAATGGAGAATGCTGTTCTCCCGAGCCTCGCCCGCCCCCGGAATCGGGGCGGGCATGCCAGTAAAATTCCGGCCATAGTGTCCCATTTACAGGTTGACTGTAAACAATAAATTCAGTGGAGACCAGCAGCTCAACCTTGGGACCTTCTTGATCCATATGCTTCAACAATACACCAAGCACTCAAATTTCTTACTGAGCAACTGGCAAGATATCTGCATTGGCTGTTAATAATACGCATTGCCTCGGAGTTATTTCTTGTGCTACATCAGTCCCTCCGCATTCAGAAACGCTAATTTCCTCACATACAAAGGACCTTAAGTAATAGTAACTCAAAATAGAAAATAAATATAACTCATTGTAAAGATGGCATACACCAAGTTTATTTTCTTCAATTTCTGCCATAACATTAATATTAATCTTATTTCATTGTTAGAATATCTGCAGAAATGTTGGAAGAGCAGAAAAGGGAGAAAGTCAACAATTTACATACCTAAGAGTTCATCTGCAACCTTTGCTTCGGACTTTTCCAAGGACTCTAAAACTAGCATAGATAAATCAGCAGCACTGTTTAGCTGTACCAAGAAAACAAGAGCAAATTAATATCTTGGGAGAAAACTTTCATCTTCAGAAAGTAAACACCATTGGACAATAAAACAGACTCCTGGCATCTGTTGGAATGTTTGCTGATAATTACAGTGTTCAGCACCATTTAAAACTCCTCAGATACTGAGGCAGTCCATTCCTACATGCAGCAAGACATGGACAACATTGAGGCTTTGGCTGATAAGTGATAAGAGACACCCACTCTACACAAGTGCCAGGCAATGGTCTTCTAAAGAAAAAAGTATCTAACCATGTTCCCTTGACATTCAACATCCTGGAGAGCTAACATTGACCAGAAACTGAACTGGATCAGCCATGTAAATACTGTGGCTACAAGAGCAGGTCAGAGGCTGGGAATTCTGCAGCAAGTAACCGATCTTCTAACTATTCAAAGCCTGTTCACCATCTACAAGACAAAAGTCAGGAATGTGATGGAATACACTCCACTTGCCTGGATGACTACAGCTCCAACAACATTCAAGAAGCTCAAGATCATCCAAGACAAAGCAGCCCACTTGATTTTCACCCCATCCACCACCTTATACATTCGCTCTTTCCACCAGAGCACACAGAGGCAACAGTGTGTACCATATACAAGATGCACTGCAGCAACTCATCAACGCGCACTCCACACCACCTTCCAAACCCACGACTTCTACCACCTGGAAGGACAGGGGCAGCTGATGCATGGAACACTGCCACCTGCAAGTTCCCCACCAAGTCACTCAACATCCTGACTTGAAAACACATCGCCATTCCCTTCACTGTCGCTGGGTCAGAATCCTGCAACTCACTCCCTAGTGGTTCAAGGCAGTACTCCCCATCACCTTCTCAAGGACAATTAGAGATGGACAATAAATGCTGGTCTTCCTGGCAATGCGCAGATCCCAAGAACAAATAAAATAAACTAGGAAGTTATGGTACAACAACCTTCTGTAGGCCTTGCCAAAAAAAACCTATCCAGTGAAGTAACTCAGTATAATTGAATACTCTTGGTCATTGCTAAATTTTAAAATGAAGCACAAGGACAAAATGAGGTGGAAATATTTGCATTTTTGTAGCATGGCATTAAACTCTGAATAATTAATCATTTTCAACCAAAAGAACAGATAATTGTTCGCATAATATTTTATGAGGTAGCAAAACGGTCAAGAATTGCAAATTTTATAATTTTTGAAAAAGATATTACCTGATTGTAACTGAAGAACAGCAATGCCCCAGAATACATAAGTTCTCTAGCTTCAGCATGTTTACTTTGTGACATATACCTGGAAAAAAAAGGCAAGCATTATTTTTGGAAGTAGTAGAAATTAATATGCTACTTACAATCTAGAAGCAATGATACCAGAAACAGTTGTAAAACTGCACTTACATAATTCTACCAGGACACCTCCAGCAATGCTTCCACTTCACCAACTAAAGAGTTCTTTCAAATATCTAACTATGTAAATTAGGTATTATGTTACAATCCTTATTCTCAGAATCAGAATATAAGATAGCTTTTTAAATCACCAGAAATGTAATAATTGGGAAAATTTGCATTAAGATCAAGGTACAATTACCTCAAATGTTCATTATTTGGCACAATTAAGCAAAGGTAGCACCTGGAAACGTTACAAAACAGGAAACATCTGTCACCAGTTTTGTACCAAAATATACAAATGAAGATCTTTAGGAAATGTAACCTGCATTTTAAACCAAGAATCCTCCTAAAACTGCATATAAATAAAATGGAATGGGGAACATGAGACAGACATGTCATACATTAGAAGCAAATATCCTTAAAATAATGTGTTACAGTATCTTGGAAAAATCATCTTTCGCTAGGAAAAGCTTCAACATTCATGTCACTGAAAATTCTTACCCAAGCAGCGAACATTTATTAAGGGGCTGCTGAAATTTAACTTCCAATTAAATTCAGTAATACAGTCCTGCCAGTGAAACAATGCAGTTCTAAACTTTCACATTTTACTGTAAAGCAACAGTAAGGTTCTTTTTTAAAGAGCATAAAAAATAGGAACAGGAGGTCATTTGGCACATCGAGCCTGCTCTACCATTCATGATGATCACAGCTGATCATCCAACTCAATTGCCTGATCCTGCTTTCCTCCCGCCCCCCCATATCCTTTGATCCCTTTGTCCCAAGAACCATATCTAACTCCTTCCTGAAAACATACAATGCTTTGGCCTCAATTACTTTCTGTGGTAGAAAATTCCACAGGCTTACCACTCTCTTGGCGAAGAAATTTCTCCTCATCTCTGCCTAAAACATTTACGGCAAGTGATCGCCAAGTTCCGCACACATGAGGACGGCCTAAACCGGGATGTTGGGTTTATGTCACATTATCAGTAACCCCCACACCTTGCCTCCTGGACTTGCAGAATCTCACTAGCTGTTCTGTCTGGAGACAATACACATCTCTTTAACCTGTGTTTAATGCTCCTTCCACCACATTGTCTGTACCTTTAAGACCTGGCTGGCTTTAGGGATTCGCATTCTAATCAGTATTCTGCAACTTGATTTTGTGTCTGTGCCCTGTTTGAGAGCACATTTCCACTCCATCTGACGAAGGAGCAGTGCTCCGAAAGCTTATGGTATTTGCTACCAAATAAACCTGTTGGACTTTAACCTGGTGTTGTGAGACTTCTTACTGTGTTCACCCCAGTCCAACGCCGGCATCTCCACATTAAAACACTTACCCCATATCCTTAGCATTATGACCCCTGGCTTTGGACACCACCACCATCGGGAATGTCCTTGCTGCATCTACCCTGTCTAGTCCTGTTAGAATTTTATAGGTTTCTATGAGATCCTCCCTCATTCTTCTAAACTCCAGCGGATATAATCCTAACCGACTCAATCTCTCCTCATACGCAAGTCCCGCCACCCCAGGAATCAGTCTGGCAAACCTTCTCTGCACTCCCTGTATAGCAAAACATCCTTCCTCAGATAATGAGGCCAAAACTGCACATAGTATTCCAGGTGTGGCCTCACTAAGGCCCTGTATAATTGGAGCAAGACATCCCTGCTCCTGTATTCAAATCCTCTTGATATGAAGATCAACATACCATTTGCATTCTTTACTGCCTGCTGCACCTGCATGCTTACCTTCAGCGACTGGCATACAAGGACACCCAGGTCTCGATGCACATTCCCCTCTCTTAATTTATTGCCATTCCTGTCTTCCTGTTTTTGGCTACCAGATTGGATAACCTCACATTTATCCACATTGTACTGCATCTGCCATTCTAAAAGATTTACCCCATATCCTTAATCTATGACCTCTGGTTCTGGACAACACTATCATCGGGAGTATCCTTCCTGCATCTACCCTGGGTAGTCCGGATAGAATCTTATAGGTTTCAATGAGATCCCCATCATTCTTCTAAAACTCCCAGGTTAGGCACTGAATTGGTCAGAGTAAGTCCCACTTCACACTAGTCCAATATACCACACTCGCTCTAAGATACATTATTTTTCATTTATTAGCATTGTCGGTAATGCTGATGGGATGTTTGACTGACTAGATCAGTGTGAATTTTCCAATTTGACACAAAAACATGAATGATTTTCTTGATAATCGCTGTTAATTGACAGTGCATTTAGCATCAAATGGTACTGAAATATAGTGCCCTATTAGATTCCAGAGTCACTGGGAACTGTATTGAAACTATCGAAATGTAACACTGCTAATGTTTCATGTTTCATCTGGCTTAGGACTGCGGGTATCAGAGCAATGTTGACCAGGAAAGGTGATCCCCATTCTGTGCCGAGTAAGGTGATTTCAGCCAAGGCAATCTTTGGCCTCCTATAATTACACAACACACAAGAGCTAAAATAATACAAATTTCTGAAATTTCATTCAAGATTCTGACTTCCCAAGTGAAGGTAGACAGATATTACTTTATATCCAGAATGATTAAAGGTTACACATGAATTAAAATGCTACAGTTTTGATGCCTAGAATGGGGCAACGGTCATTCTGTGCAGTTGGAAATACAGAGTGGAGGTCAGGACCAAGCGTACTGCAAAGTTGTAAAGGGAGCTCTAACCTGCATGATTATGTGTTTGATGCTAACATTGGATGCTACAAGTGCAAGGGCTTCGTTACCCCAATGCTAACATATATTAAAGCATAAAATAATATAGGTGTGTGGCATCTGTAATAGAAGCAAAAATGATGGAAACACTTAAAAAGCCTGGCATAGTATCTGCAAAGTGAGGCAAGAGAAGGATCCCCCCACCCCCGTTGATACATTAATGGCAGGATGGCCTGCATTTCTGCTGATGATTTGCCTTTTTCTTTCACCAGGTCTCATATCCATCTTTTTCTCTCTTCATACCTCCTTTCATCTCACACTATTATCAATTCTCTAAGTTAACCATCACCTGTTCTTCTCCACCAATTACTTCAAAGCTTATCTTTTGTAACAAGGTTTTTTCCCCCTCAACTCTTAGAAGCTGCTAATCTGCCTTATTTAATGCCAAAAGCATTAAAGTTGCTTCTCTCTGCAGAAGCTGTGTGTTATTGACATCTTTCACACTGATAACCACTGGAAGATTTTGATAAAGCCGCAGGGAGCTGATCGTAATGGGAAAAATCGAGTGAGAGGGGAATCATTTTTAGGTCAGATATACAATCATGAACAAATCATGTCTGTCAGAGAGATGCAGCCCAAATAAGGCATAATCTATTGGAGCAAAGCTGGGTTTGACAGCAATCCAAGAGTGTTAAAGCATATTTCCTCCACACAATCATATCTTGTTGTTTTACAATATTTTTCTTTTCAAATCTGTTCTAAAAGACCTAATCCTCTGAAGAGTTGTAATCAGAGTCATAAAGTCAATTAACAGGACACTTAGAAATTATTTCTCATTAATCCTACGCAGATTTAACGACGGTAAAAACATATCTGTTCAAAATGAACCAAAATAGGAAGCTTAAAGATCTGGAAAGTATTGAAATGAAGGAAACATACGATCATGTAAAAGGGGACTAAAATGAGATACCAACATTTCCCTGTCCCTGCATTTGGACAATGTACATCATTTTAAATCAGTTTTCTACATTAATCTAAGACTACACAATTAGAAAGCAATTGTTGACCTTTTTGTGACTCAAATTTTAAAATCCCTTTATTAAAATGATTTTTCTGACATCTCAAACACTCCTGATGTAGTTATATAATTTTGTAGGCACTTTCCATTCCTGTTGTCAAATGCAAAGCCAGTTAAGCTTGGCACGATTATTCACAACTAAGATGTTTTTAAGTTCAAGACACTGAGAAAATAACAAACCAGTGGCCAAAGCAACCTAGTTTCTTTAAACTGAACTCCAAAAGTGAGGAAAATCTGAGACAAATAAACATACTGCCTCTCTTGGCCAAGCAACATGTGGGAGGAACAAGCAAGCCTGCACTGCAGTGATATTTAAACATCATCTGAGTCATTGAATTGAGCCACTAAGCTGGAGTACAGTTTAGAATATATTTTGTTCTCCACAAAAATATCCATTGTAACCCTGCAGTTTGACAACCAACACAATACAATCCCCAGCCCTCTTTACTGATACAATGCCCAGACTTTGTTTAAAAAGACAGCACAGAACCAGGTCTGGCAGAACAGACCGAGCAGAGGTGGCAGCAAGCGGTATACAGTCGGGACGGAGTTGCCCTGGGTGTCCTCAACACAGATTCTGGGCCCCATGAAGTCTCATGGGGCAAGGGAATCTCCTAAAGATTACCACATACCATCCATCTTCAGCTGATGAATCAGCACTTCTTCATGTTGAACATCACTTGGAGGAAGCACTGCGGATGGCAAGGGCACAGAATGTACTCTGGGTGGAGGACTTCAAGTTCATCAGCAAGAATGGCTCGGTTGTACCACCACAGACATAGCTGAGCAAGTCATAAAGGACATATCTGCCAGACTCTGACTGCAGCCGGAAGTGAGAGAACCAACAAAAGGGATAAATATACTGGACCTCATCCTCACCCACGTGTCTGCTGCAAATGCATCTGTCCATGAAAGTATCAGTAGGAGTGACCACCACAGTCCTTATTGAAACAAAGTCTCATCTTCACATTGAAATACCCTCCATTGTGTGGAATTACCACCATGCTAACTGGCATAGACTTCAAAGTAAGAGTTTTAACAACACCAGGTTAAAGTCCAACAGGTTTTTTGGTAGCAAATGCCATTAGCTTTCAGAGCCCTGCTCCTTCGTCAGATGGAGTGGAAATCTGCTCTCAAACAGGGCACAGACACAAAATCAAGTTACAGAATACTGATTAGAATGCGAATCTCGACAGCCAACCAGGACTTAAAGATACAGACAATGTGAGCGGAGGGAGCATTAAGCACAGATTAAAGAGATATGTATTGTCTCCAGACAGGACAGCCAGTGAGGTTCTGCAAGTCCAGGAGGCAAGCTGTGGGGGTTACTGACAGTGTGACATAAACCCAACATCCCGGTTTAGGCCGTCCTCATGTGTGCGGAACTTGGCTATCAGTTTCTGCTCAGCGACTCTGCGCTGTCGTGTGTCGTGAAGACCGCCTTGGGAGAACGCTTACCCGAAGATCAGAGGCTGAATGCCCGTGACTGCTGAAGTGCTCCCCCAAAGGAAGAGAACAGTCTTGCCTGGTGATTGTCGAGCAGTGTTCATTCATCCGTTGTCGTAGCGTCTGCATGGTTTCTCCAATGTACCATGCCTCGGGACATCCTTTCCTGCAGCGTTATCAGGTAGACCACGTTGGCTGAGTTGCAAGAGTAGGTACCGTGTACCTGGTAGATGGTGTTCTCACGTGAGATGATGGCATCCGTGTCGATGATCCGGCACATCTTGCAGAGGTTGCTGTGGCAGGGTTGTGTGGTGTCGTGGTCACTGTTCTCCTGAAGGCTGGGTAGTTTGCTGCGGACAATGGTCCGTTTGAGGATGCATGGTTGTTTGAAGGCAAGAAGTGGGGGTGTGGGGATGGCCTTGGCGAGATGTTCGTCTTCATCAATGACATGTTGAAGGCTCTGGAGGAGATGCCGTAGCTTCTCCCCTCCGGGGAAGTACTGGACGACGAAGGGTATTCTGTCCACCGTGTCCGTCTTCTGAGGAGGTCGGTGCAGTTTTTTGCTGTGGCGCGTCGGAACTGTCGATCGATGAGTCGAGCGCCATATCCTGTTCTTATGAGGGCATCTTTCAGCGTCTGGAGGTGTCTGTTGCGATCCTCCTCATCCGAGCAGATCCTGTGTATACGGAGGGCTTGTCCGTAGGGGATGGCTTCTTTAACGTGTTTAAGGTGGAAGCTGGAGAAGTGGAGCATCGTGAGGTTATCCATGGGCTTGCGGTACAGTGAGGTGCTGAGGTGACCGTCCTTAATGGAGATGCGTGTGTCCAAGAATGCAACTGATTCCAGAGAGTAGTCCATGGTGGGATGGAACTTGTTGATGTCATCATATAGTTGTTTCAGTGATTGTTCACCATGACTCCAAAGAAAGAAAATGTCATTGATGTATCTAGTGTGTAGCATCGGTTGAAGGTCCTGTGCGGTAAAGAAGTCTTGTTCGAACCTGTGCATGAAGATGTTGGCATATTGAGGTGCGAATTTGGTCATAGACTTCAAAAACAGATCTAGCAACTCAAGACTGGACATCCATGATGGCAGTGTTGTCCATGAGCAGCAGCAGAATTGTACTCCTCAAATGATGCAGCAGCCCAGCACATCAGGGCAAAAGATATGGCTGAAGCATTTGCAACAATCTTCAGCTAGAAGTGCCAGGTGGATGATCCATTTCGGCCTGCTCCAGACGTCACCAGCATCACAGATGGCAGTCTTCAGTCAATTCGATTCACTCCATGTGATATCAAGAAATAGCTGAAGGCACTGGATATTGCAAAGGCAATGGGCCCTGACAATATTCCAGCAATAGTACTGAAGACTTGTGCTCCAGAACTTGCTGCGTCCCTAGCCAAGCTGTTCCAGTACAGCTACAACACCGGCATCCACCCGGTAATGTGGAAACAGGACAAATTCAACCCAGCAAATTACCTTCCCATCAGTCCACTCTCGATCATGAGTAAAGTGATGGAAGGGGTCATCAACAGTGCTATCAAGTGCCACTTACTCAGCCATAGCCTGCTCACTGACGTTCAGTTTGAGTCCCACCAAGGTCACTCTCAGTTCCTGACCTCATTACAGCCTTGGTTCAAACATGGACAAATGAGCTGAGATCCACAGGTGGGGTGAGTGACAACCCGTGACATCATGGGAGCATTTGACTGAGTGTGTCATTAATGAACCCTGGCAAAACTAGAGTCAATTGGAATCAGATGGAAAACCTGGTTGGAGTTAAACCTGGCACAAAGGGAGATGGTTGTGGTGGTTGGAGGTCAATCATCTCAGTTCTAGGATATCACTGCAGGAATTCCTCAGGGTAGTGTTCAAAGCCCAACCATCTTCAGTGACTTAATCAATGACCTTCCTTCCAGCGTAAGGTCAGAAGTGGGGATGTTTGCTGATAACTGCACAATGTTCAGCACAATTCACAACTCCTCAGATACTGCTCATGTCCAAATGCAGCAAGATGTGGACAATATCCAGGCCTGGGCTGATAAGTAGCAAATAACATTAGTACCACAGAAGTGCCAGACAATGATCATCTCCAAAGGAGAGGATCAAACCATTGTCCCCTGACATTCAACAGTATCACCACTGCTTAACCAGAAACTGGACTAGCCATAGAAATACTATGGCAACAAGAGCAGGTCAGAGGCTTGGAATCCTGCAGCAACTGACTCATTTCCTGAATCCCCAAAGCCTGTCAACCATCTACAAGGCACAAATCAGGAGTGAGATGGAATACTCCCCACTTGCCTGGATGAGTGCAGCTCCATAACGCTCAAGAATTTCAACACCATCCAAGACAAAGCAGCCTGCTTGATTACTATCCCTTCCAAAAGCATTCAATCCCTCCACCATCAATGAACAGTGCAGCAGTGTGTAGCATCTACAAGGTGAACTGCAGAAACTCACCGAGGCTCCATAGGCAGTATCTTCCAAACCCACAACTGCTACCATCTAGAAGGGCAAGGGCAGTTGATACCTGGCAACACCACCATCTAAAGGTCCCCCCCCCAGGTCATTCACCATCCTGGCTTCTAGAAAAATATCGCTGTTCATTCAATGCCACAGGGTCACAATCCTGGAATTCCCTCCCTAACAGCACCTTGGCTGTACCCACACTTCAGGGACTGTAGCTGTTCAGGAAAGCAGCTCAGTACTACCTTCTCAAGGATAGACAATAAATGCTGGACTAGCTAGCAATACCCACATCCCATAAATGAGTAATCAAACGCTATAACCATTAAACTATGTACAGTTTAATGTGATAAATCTTTTAAGCCACACATATGCGACACCGCATACACAAACCATCTGGGCATGTGGCCTACTTAAACCGAAATCTATGAAATTTACTTTGCATTTCGCTGTGTACAACAGCAACCAGACAACACGATATTTTGCATTAGTGTACAATTACGAGCTACAACTCAAGAAATTCCTTTTCCCTTAATTTTACACTCATAAGTCATTCCATGGTTCGTGATGGTTCTTCACAACAATGAAGTTAAAAATATTTTACATCTGAAAATATCGCACGCTCCTTGCAACATGCTGTATGCATGAAAAACTGAGTATCCTCCTGTGCACATACGTCACAACAGATCTTGAAGTCACATCACCATGGTAACCACCATCAGTACTACACCGTATGCTGTACTTTTAAAATCCCAGTACTGTTCACATTGAAACAGCAACTGCTCCACCTTTTAAAATAGAAGCTTATTAATTGCTAGGTTGATTTTGTGATCAACACCAAATTCATTCACACTTGTCAAATAAACTCAATGAATTTTCAGAGTTCACATGTTTCAGTGATCCTCTTCTTGTCTGTGGGTACATGCATTTTGGTTTTATACTGCACTGAACCAAAGGATGTTTCAGAAGCATCAATAAATGGTGTGGAGTACAGTAATAAAAGTGACAAATTCAATTAAATCCAATATCTTTAAAACTGTGAAGGAGGAAATTTTCCAGAAAACCATATTTGTATCATCAAACATATTTTTATTGGACTAATTGGCACCACTCATAACGGGCCAACAATGCAGAGGGGCACCCCCGGATGGATATTCGATCGGGTCTCCCCCTGCACAGCTGAGAGACTCACGAATTTCAGAAACTGCGGGAGATCCCTAATCTGCCTAGCAACAGCCTGTAGCTGCATTTTAAACTGGTCAAGGACGATCAAGACCCCTATGAAACGAGCCATAGAGTGGGTTATCAAAACCAAGCTATCACTGAAACATTACTAATTCGGCCAAGGCAGACATAAAAATCTGATAAACCAAGATATAAGAATAAAAGGTTAAGAATGAAATACCCCAGACACCCAACAGGACAGGATGACATTAACACTCAATCTCACAAGCAGGAAACACAGACACGGAACAATAGGACCAATTTAAATAAGAGGACACATAGAGATAGTAATGGGAAACGGATTTAGACACCGGGGCAGGACCAAGTAATCCCATTAACACGAACACACACCATACAAATGCTAATCCATGAAACTTCCTAGGGACTTTTGAAACTGACAGACCACTTTATACATATTGTAAAAAGATGCATAATCAAATGTTCCCGCTCAAATTTGGAGCCCTATAAAGATCCAGGGCTGATGTAATCCAATTGAGATCAACGTGGCCAAGCCACTGTTTCTGAGCTGGCTACGGGGGTCTCCCTAGGATCCTAGTAAATTGTACAATAAAGACACGCTTTGAACCTTGATTTGCGACTCGGCTTCGATTCTGTGCTGGTAAGGGATTTTTCCCTACAACAAAATGGCGTAGTCACGGCAGGATTTGATATCTGACTTCTGACTGATGGCCACAGTTTGAAAGTCGGAATCAAATTTAAACGAATCTGATACAAATCCAGAGCAGTCAAAGGCGAGTGCAGTCTGTTTTAAGTATTGTTGTCTTGTAGAACTGTATAATCTTGCCTAAGTTTTAAATTGAAACAGAAGTCCGCACTAAAGAGGTACAGGTCAGAACAACCGCGTGGAAGAAGGTAAGTAACTTTTAACTTTAATAGGAGTAAAGGACCAGAGGTAAAGATAACAGGTTTTGGGCTATTTGATAACAGGAATTAAGACTAATATAAAGATAAGTACCGCATGCAGAACTAATTGGTGTAACTAACCCAGGATTGTAAATGAAACCACTGTCTGTGCCAAGGCAATAGGACAAGGGAGTGCTTGACTCAAGGTGCCCTACCCTAAACTGGACGTTAAGAGGAGAAATCTCCCACGCTAAGGTTGGGTTTTGAAGCGGGCGCTAAGAGGCACAGGCACTCAGGGTGCAAGGCACGGACAGTGTAAATCGGGTAACAACACTGACTCTGAAGGGACGAACAACCTCAGAGTCGATACAGTTACTAACTATAACAGGGGCTTTGATAACAGAGTACAGGTGTGTAAGTGTTGAGGAAAAGTGGACCCGATCCATCCTGACCAAGAGACACGACGACGGAGGATCCATTAGGGACCCGGGCGGAGTTTGATAACCTTGTTCGTCTGTAGGGAACACCACAGCCCATAGCAGGATACCCGGTTTTGGGGGGTAACGGATCAACCCTGCTAGTGGGGGTGGTGGCCGAGCGGGAGGCGTTGTACTTAGAGGGGCTGGGAACAGGGGCGGACAAACCCACTAAACAACCAGCACACATCCCAATAAGACAACACAAAATAGTCCAAGCGTGAGGTGTCAGGAATAGTTGGGGGAGCCCAGGGGAAAGAGACCCACTGGAACCTCACTACGAGGCTCTACAGCAATACAGACGGTGCTGGGGCAGTATCAGTGACAGGAGTTGAGGCACTTTTACTGTAGCAGCCAGCATACGGGGGTTGCAGGACTGCTAGACAGAAAAATGGCAGACCACGTTGTTAAGGGAGAAACTGCAGTAGCTCTCATTTTAAAGTATCTGTTAGCCAGAGAAGCGATTGTTGCAAAGATGAAACGGAACGGGTGGAACGCATCACAAACTTTAGAAGATCAAAGAAAGTGGGTAGACGGAGTTAAACGGGACAAAACAAAAGTAATGGGAGTAATATTAGTGACCCAGTTAGCTGGACTAATTGAGGAAGTAAATGCCTCCATGGAGGAGAGACACAAAGAGACAGAACAAATTAAAGTATTACAGGAGAGAGTGAGGGAGTTAGAATACAGAAACAACACTGCGGAGATAACGCAGAGATCAGAGGAAACGGACCCTCGGCGCCCATACGAGTCAGTGCAGAAACATACAGCCACTCCAGCATCAAAAGAAAACATAGACAATTATAATCTAGCGCCAGTCACGAGAGGAGGGACGTTAGCACAACCAAAGGCAACCTATAAGCCTTTTACGCCAGGGGAAAGGCAGCAGATGGATAGGAGAGATCTTAGTTTTTGTATTTCAGTGTGTTTGTGAGATCTGGTAGCTTGTCGAATGTAGGTGGTTGTTGTAGTAATTAGATTGAGAGCAGGGAGCTCTTTGTTCCTGTGGAATGTTTGCTACAGGCAGTGGGTGCAGTACATTGCACCTTGGTTTAGCCTCAGGGGGGCTGGGAGAGTGTTAAAACTGTAAAGATTCAAGTGATAGGATTTCTTGAATTTACTTCTGCTTTGAGTCAATTACAGTTTGGAAGAAAGAAGAATAAAAGCGATTGTCTTAATCAATGTTCAGTATTCTCTTTGAATGTTTTACACTCATCCCAGTCTGAAATGATAAGTTTGAATGAAAAAGGATGTACTGTGGAATGACTTTTGGAAGCTTCCATGTGTGTGTCTGTGTGTGTTTAAACAAAGTGGTTGCGTGGATGCTTTGTTGTTGTTTGTTTTAATGTTAAGAAAGGATTTAAACCTTGGAAGGAAGCATGTGCTCTTTCCTTTGTCTTGAAGTAGAAATTATAAGAGTTAGTTGAGGAGTTAAGAGAAGAAAATAAGTTATTTTGTGGAAAGGTAGAAAAGCAGGAACAAAAGACTGAGGTCTATGAATTAGTTTAAAGTATATCAAGTCAGTGAAATACAGTATTAATCGCAGAATATCGCGATTTGCGAACGTCAGATAGTTTAGTATTCTGAACTAGTTAAAATTATGTACTGCCGTCAGAATTTCATGAGCCATCAAGGTTCAAGGTTTGCCAAATATAAAAGCACTGCAAAGCTTAAAACCTAGCCAGTTAAGAAACCAAAATGTTCCTAATCAAATAACTGGTATGTATTGTACCTGCTTTGATTTTGATTCGGCGCCTGTTACTTTTCCTAGAGTGCGGGGGTTTCGATCTGGAGCTCAGTTTAAAAAAAAAAGAAACGGCTTAAATTAAAAGGGTTTGGATATCACGGGTACGATGTGTAAAGTGGTATGATACAACTGCCGCTTGATTATTTTTATTATACAGTATAGCACTGCCATATAGACACAAGAATAACATCAAATCCTGAAAAGCCTTAACCAACTTTGTATGATATATTCATATACTATATTGGGCATTGATAAAGACATAATTATTTTGTGAAGTACTGTGGTGTAGCGCTTGCACGCAAACAAATGATCAAATTAGAGATAGTGTAAGAGTACTCGTATAAAGATCGGAACTCTATGGCATGTGATTTTAATGGGGAAAGCGATGTCTTTTGATAAGACTACATACAAATGAATGGATGCCCAATTGCAGCCAAAAAAGGCCAGTACAAAGTGTTATTTAATTCACACTAAGCTTGCTATGGATGGGGGATGCCAATTCAAGTTGATTCGGACCAGGGAACACATTTCACAGGAAAGGTTCTGAAAAACATTTGCCAACTATTAGGAATAAAACAAAAAATTTCACATCCCCTATCACCCACAAAGTTCCGGGATGGTGGAGAGGATGAATCGGACTCTAAAAATAACAATGGCAAAAGCAATGCAATCCTCAGGTAGAAATTGGACAGAAGTCCTACCTGCAGTTCTGATGAGGCTTAGGGCGACCACAAATCGAACTACTGGCTTGACTCCATACGAGCTGATGACCGGGCGAGCAATGCACTTACCCGAAAACATTATTACAGGCTGGACAGATGTGGGTCCGATAAAAGATAGGATCCGACAATACATCCGAGACCTTAGCACCCAATTGAAGGGGATGCGCCGGTCCGTAATTTCTAATCAGGCACAGGTCGACGCAGAGGGGGACTCAGAAATATTACCAGAAGTCCCAAAAGCCGGGAGCCGGGTATTAACAAAAGTGCTTCCTGCAAAACCAGGATTTGCCCCAAGATGGCACGGACCTTACGAGGTCATTATTAGCGGAGATACCTGTGCCTGTATAGATATAAGGGGACAAGGGGTCTGGAAACACTGGACCCAATTAAAACTATATGAGGACAAATGAACTAAAAAATACCGTTTTGCTCATTCAACTTCCACAGGAACCAGGACCAGATCTACTATCAAGACGTCGGAACCAACTACTTTTAATTTGATTGCCTGTTTATTTTCTGTATATACTGTAATTGTAAAATACTGTTGAAAAAAAAAAGAGCGATATGGGAACAGGGACATATCTGATAATAACCCTGACCATTGTAAATACACTCCAACATATGGGGGTTAGGGGAGCAGAACCACCAATCATGGAAGGAAACCTATTCCTGAGAACACACATCCAGATCTATGGGAATAGGACCGCTTGTTACCCCTCAGCGCGATCAGTAAACTCCCTATTCATAGCAACACCAGGGTGGCTCCCACAAGAGTTATTCACTATTGACACATCGGGGGCACCCTGCAAAGAACATATTGGGTACTTTAAGCAAGGGATACAAGGAAGGTGTGTAGAGCTCACTGAGCCGGGAATTCTAAGGGGGACGGGACCCCAACCGGAGGAGACACTTGGGAACTACCCACAATGTTTTAAGGGAGAGGGATGGGGGTGCGTGCATGCCTTTGTCCCTAAAAATGATTCGTGCGCTGAGGCACATTGTGCTCTCCAGGAGTGCCGGGTCCGGGAAGGACACTTCACTTGTGACTGCAAGCAACAAAAATGCATTGCAGTCACCGCGGGTAGGCAGCTTATGTGTGGCAAGTGCAACAGCACCCACGTAAGCTCAGCCTCAGGGACATATCCATTTGATTCTCACCAAGAGGTACAATCAAGTGGACAGTCCAGGGGGAGGGAAGGTTCCACAAGATGGGGCCATGCGGTCAAACGACCCCGGGGTAATGCATGTTATCGGGTTAAAGACGGGTACGTGTTTTTATTTAAAAATGTATACATGACGGCCACAGACAGGCCTCCAAGGTTCTTTTCCGTAGGGACAATCAGACCTCTCACGGTTCCATGCCCAAGTGAGGGGCATGTCCAGAAACGCATAGTGACCAGGGCCATCAGCGCAGAATTTTGCTCCGACTGGCAGGCCCCTGTCACACTAGGGTCTTCTTTAGGATATGGATTTCTGGGGACACTATCCCTGGGAGGCGCCGCAGGGGTGATCAGTGCCAGTAATAGGAACTTCTTCATATGTGGACTGACCATTTTAGGAAACAACACCCTACAAGCATTAGGCGCAATTGACCAAGAACTCGCAGAACTCAGACTATACACACAACAAACGAGATATGCGGTGGACTATCAGCTAGCCAGACAAGGGGGGGTATGCACCATCATCAAGGAAAAATGCATCACATACGTACACGACGAGACACTAAACATAACAGCAGCCATGTCCGGGATACAAAAGCAATTGGATAACTTTGAACAGGGGTTAACAGGGACTGATGGGTGGTTAGGATGGCTGTTTAACACAGTTTGGGGAGCATATATTATGAAGGGATTAATCCTAGTAGTAGCCATCCTGTTCACACTCTGCCTTGGCCTAACCTGTATTAAAGTGATATGTGCAAATATTACATCAAGAATGCTACCCACTGCCAGTATCCAGATGCAAGAACTTAACAACGACCCAGAAGAGGAGGAACAACGGCAAGGACAACAGCTGTACAAATCACTGTTCCTCTGAAGGTCGTCCATGGGGGGTCAGCCATGAATGGCACCCCCTGGACGAGAGGAGGGACTGAAGGAGGAAATTTTCCAGAAAACCATATTTGTATCATCAAACATATTTTTATTGGACTAATTGGCACCACTCATAACGGGCCAACAATGCAGAGGGGCACCCCCGGATGGATATTCGATCGGGTCTCCCCCTGCACAGCTGAGAGACTCACGAATTTCAGAAACTGCGGGAGATCCCTAATCTGCCTAGCAACAGCCTGTAGCTGCATTTTAAACTGGTCAAGGACGATCAAGACCCCTATGAAACGAGCCATAGAGTGGGTTATCAAAACCAAGCTATCACTGAAACATTACTAATTCGGCCAAGGCAGACATAAAAATCTGATAAACCAAGATATAAGAATAAAAGGTTAAGAATGAAATACCCCAGACACCCAACAGGACAGGATGACATTAACACTCAATCTCACAAGCAGGAAACACAGACACGGAACAATAGGACCAATTTAAATAAGAGGACACATAGAGATAGTAATGGGAAACGGATTTAGACACCGGGGCAGGACCAAGTAATCCCATTAACACGAACACACACCATACAAATGCTAATCCATGAAACTTCCTAGGGACTTTTGAAACTGACAGACCACTTTATACATATTGTAAAAAGATGCATAATCAAATGTTCCCGCTCAAATTTGGAGCCCTATAAAGATCCAGGGCTGATGTAATCCAATTGAGATCAACGTGGCCAAGCCACTGTTTCTGAGCTGGCTACGGGGGTCTCCCTAGGATCCTAGTAAATTGTACAATAAAGACACGCTTTGAACCTTGATTTGCGACTCGGCTTCGATTCTGTGCTGGTAAGGGATTTTTCCCTACAACAACTGCAAACTCAGAGTGTGCATAATGAAGAAATTCTGATGAACTTGCACAGCATTTTACCGATTATTTGCTGGATTATAATTGATTTGATCTGCAACTTTTAGCTCTTCACACAAATTACAATTGTCACAAAGCAGTATTTCTTTTAATACCGGAGTGTGGAATTTTGCTTCTCTAAGGAAGTAAACATTTTACATGAAAAAACTTTGAACTATTTCACTCGTGCATAGCCACTCATGGTCCCAAGGTTTAGTCAGCACAGTATTAAAGTTCAGCTGAACAACTTTACACAGGAAATAATTAGCCAAATACTGCAGCAATTGCTTAGACAAAGTTTACAGTTTAAATAATGGAAAAAGAAAGTGTTTACATAGGGACATGGTGCAACACTTGATGTTTGGGCAATTGTTCATACTTTTAGCTGTCGAACATTGCCATTTAACATAAGGTCTAATGTTCACAATTTTACATCCTACGTCATTTTTAAAATAAAATTTGTTTTACAAAAACACATGCATTAAGCTAAATTTAATTACAGAATACAAAATGTAATCATCTATTACGTAAGCATTTATAACTGGAATAAGATGGTCTTCACTGAATAAAATGTACTATGATGCTCCCTATTAAACACTATTTATTTTGTAGCTATAAAAATATCTATTTCAAATAGTTAAGTAGAACCTTGCATGGCACAGAAGGAAAGTTACATGCTTCAGATCAAAGGATTTAAGTCCATTTAAGGAAACCATTCTCAAACTATTGCACAGAAAGACAGTGTTGGAAAGAACCATAACAATATATATTGAATAATTTGTTGGGCAACATCTGGACTGATATAAATTCATCCCAGAACACAAACTGTAATCAACGATTGATCACGCATGAAGGCGCTACTTCCAAACAATTAAAGTCCATATATTTACATCCCCTCCCCAATAATATGAAACATTGGGCACTTATACTTAAGTGCCATTTACTGACAGGTGAGCAAGTGTTACACTGTTTCTTCACCGTTGCTAAATAACAATAATAGTGGATTGTGATTCCAGCATTCTATTTTTAACTTCTCGCCTGGAAAATGATTAACTTCCACAGGGCATGCCAAACAGCTGGGTTTAAAGTTCAGAAATTGATTTTGCTTCCATTATTGATCAAAGAATGAACTGATCAGAAAGCTGCTGCTCAATCTGTGTAATCTACCAAAAGCCTCAAAGATCATAGAAATCATAGAAACCCTACAGTGCAGAAGGAGGCCATTCGGCCCATCGAGTCTGCACCGACCACAATCCCACCCAGGCCCTACCCCCACATATTTTACCCGCTAATCCCTCTAACCTACACATCCCAGGACTCTAAGGGGCAATTTTTTTTTAACCTGGCCAATCAACCTAACTCACACATCTTTGGACTGTGGGAGGAAACCGGAGCACCCGGAGGAAACCCACGCAGACACGAGGAGAATGTGCAAACTCCACACAGACAGTGACCCGAGCCGGGAATTGAACCCGGGACCCTGGAGCTGTGAAGCAGCAGTGCTAACCACTGTGCTACTGTGCCGCCCCACGGATGGACCTCAAACTTCAGTCACAGAGTGAGAGTGGCAAATAATTGACAATGAACCACATTTGTGTTGATGTATTTGCTGCTTTTTTGAAAACAACAGACTCTTTTCATACTGCACATCAAGCTGGGCCCTCTTAGGTGACCTTTCAAATGGAGATTGAAGGCTCAGCTCTGTATCCTATACCATACTTTCCTCCAGGAAAAAACAGCTGAGAGGGTGACCTGATCGAAGACTTTAAGATTATGAAAGGGATTGATAGGGCAGATGTAGGGATTATGTTTCCATTTGTGAGCACAGGCCAAAATCAAGGACCATAAGTAGAAGATAGTCACTAATAAATCCAATAAAAAATTCAGGAATAACCTACTTACCCAAAAAGCAAAAGAATACTGAGCTCGCTAACACTTCTGCCATTCCCACCATCTCAAATGTGATGCTACCACCAAACACATCTATCCTTTCCCCCCACTTTCTGCAATCTGCCACACCCTGGTCCACTCCTCCATCAACCCTTCTCCCTGCTGAAAGCACCTTCCCTTACAAGGAGAAGAAAAGCAACAGCTGTCCATTTCCTCTCTTCAGTGTCCAGGATACTCGTCCCAGGTGCAACTTAGAACAGTGCATTAGCTGCTCTCAATGTGGTCTCCTCGACACTGGGGAAACCAAACGCAGAATGGGTGACCACTTTGTGGAATAGCTCCATTCCGAAAGCATGACTCTGAGTTTCTGGTCACCTGTCATTTTGATTGTCCACCCCACATCTACTCTAACACATCTGTCCTTCATAGAAATCATAGAATCATAGAAACCCTACAGTACAGAAAGAGGCCATTCGGCCCATCGAGTCTGCACCGACCACAATCCCACCCAGGCCCTACCCCCATATCCCCACATATTTAACCGCTAATCCCTCTAACCTACGCATCTCAGGACACTAAGGGCAATTTTTAGCATGGCCAATCAACCTAACCCGCACATCTTTGGACTGTGGGAGGAAACCGGAGCACCCGGAGGAAACCCACGCAGACACGAAGAGAATGTGCAAACTCCACACAGACAGTGACCCAAGCTGGGAATCGAACCCAGGTCCCTGGAGCTGTGAAGCAGCAGTGCTAACCACTGTGCTACCGTGCCGCCCCAAACCTATTCCAATGAAGATCAACAGAAGCTGGAGAAACAGCACCTCATATTTTGATTAGATACTTCACAACCTTTCAGACTCAACAATTAAACATCGTAATCTCTGCCCCCATTCTTTTTCCAATAGTAGCTCCTGGTGACATGGTAACAGGAAATGCTGGCAATATTCAGTATGGAGAGAGAAGGGGAGTTAATATTTTAGGCCTGTGTCCTTTCATCAGAACATCTTGAACAAAGTTCTGATGAAATTCCTTGACACTAAATATTTCTCTCTCTCCACAGATGCTGCCAGACCTGCTGAGTATTTGTAGCATTTTATGTTTTAGTCTGACTTTGCATTGTCTATAATAGGGCTTTTGTATATAGTCACTGACGATGTTGCTTTTTCCCTGGACCAATCTTTTGTCTCATTACCCACTCCTTTATATTGCACAGTATCCTTTGTCATTTAATCATTCCTTCATTCTACCCTATTACATGTGGTCCCTTTTGTTTTTGTCCTCTCAACCTTTGCTCCCTCTGTACATGCCTAAAACCTATTACACTGGGGCAGCACGGTAGCAGTGTTTAGCACTGCTGCCTCAGTGCCAGGAACCCGGGACTTTCTCCCCATGTGGGTTTCCTCCGAGTGCTCCGGTTTCCTCTCACAGTCCCGGAAAAATGTGCTGGTTAGGTGCATTGGCTATGCTAAATTCTCCCTCAATGTCCCCGAAAAGGCGCTGGAGTGTGGCGACTAGGGGATTTCACTGCAGTGTTAATGTAAGCCTACTTTGTGACACACATAAATAAATAATAATTTCTAACTTTTTCTAGGTCTGATAAGTCTGAAACGTTAACCTTCTCTCTGATCCTGAGTATCTGCAGAATGTTCTTACTTCAGATTTCCAATATCTAAAGTATTTGGCATTTGCAGAGACTTGATGAGGATTCTGCTTTTACCAGTTGCACCTCCTCTGGACATATCTTTTGTTGCTTTATAAGACCTCTTTTTGCCTTGCAACGTTGTCATTTAATCTCTCCTTCTATGCAAACCATTACCTTCTGTTTCCTTTCCCTGCTTCTCTAACTTTCTCCAAAGTGTTTGCAGCATGTTCTGCCTTTAAATGATACTTTGTGCTTGTGGCTGGGCTCCCAAGGCCCTTCCCGGCCCAGCGTCAACTCAGCATGCTGTCAGTCGCCTGATTGGCAGGGCGGTTGGCCAATCATAAGCCGCGCGTCACAATGGACGGTCCGCACCCTGAGCCAATCGGTGCGTGGCTGCGGAGTGGGCGGGACCCCGGCGGCTGCCAGCAGGTTCGGTTGCGGCTCGGCTCGCGGGGCCTGGGAGAGAAGGATCTGGAAGGCGCCGGCGGAGGGAGAGCGAGGAGATGGGGAAGGTTTGTCCGCTGGAGCCGCATGCCCCATTTCGCTCCCCCTCCGTCCGTCCCGTACCGAACCGTCCACCCCCTCCCCTCCTTCAACTCCTCACCGGAAGAAAAGCGTCCTGTACATCTGATGCGCCTCATAGTAGTCGCCCTTCTCCACGCTGGCCCGGAGCTTGCTCTCCACCCGCTGGACTCCGCCCCGGTTCCTGCAGCACTTGGGCAGCTCGCCGTCCGCCATTGTTGCTCGCAGCCAAAGGTCAAAGGGGACAGCGGCCGGCGCGCGGCGGCGCGTTGACGTCATCGCCGCGGCGGCCCGCCCTCCCCGCAGCACGCGCCGCCAAGTTCAAACCGCTCGCGGAGGGAGGGAGCCGTTAATGGTTCAGGTTAGTGAGCGGGAAAGAGTTAATGCAGGCCATTCAGCCCATCCAACCTGCACTGCCTGTTAGACACAGGAGCAGGCCATTCAGCGTGTTAGTATTAGAGGCATTCAGCCTCTGATCTTCGGGTAAGTGTTCTCCAAGGCGGTCTTCATGACACACGACAGCACAGAGTCGCTGAGCAGAGACTGATAGCCAAGTTCCACACACATGAGGACGGCCTCAACCGGGACCTTGGGTTCATGTCACACTATCTGTAACCCCCACGAATTGCTTGGACTTGCAAAATCTCACTAACTGTCCTGTCTGGAGACAATACACATCTCTTTAACCTGTGCTTAATGCTCCCTCCACTCACATTGTACCTTTAAGACTTAGCCGTAAAGAATCGCATTCCAATCATTATTCTGTAAATTGAGTTTGTGTCTGTATATGCCCTGTTTGTGAACAGAACTCCCACTCACCTGACAAAGGGGCAGTGCTCCGAAAGCTAGTGGCGTTTGCTACCAAATAAACCTGTTGGACTTTAACCTGGTGTGAGACTTCTTACTGTGTTTACCCCAGTCCAACGCCAGCATCTCCACATCATGACTGCCTGTTAGACACAGCAGTAAGCCATTCAGCCCATCCAGCCTGCACTGCCTGTTAAACACAGTAAGAAGTCTCACAACACCAGGTTAAAGTCCAACAGGTTTATTTGGTAGCAAATGCCACTAGCTTTTGGAGCGCTGCTCCTTTGTCAGGTGGAGTGGGAGATGTGCTCACAAACAGGGCATACAGAGACACAAACTCAATTTACAGAATAATGATTGGAATGCGATTCTTTATGGCTAATCAAGTCTTAAAGGTACAGACAATGTGAGTGGAGAGAGCATTAAGCACAGGTTAAAGAGATGTGTATTGTCTCCAGACAGGACAGCCAGTGAGATTTTGCAAGTCCAGGCAAGTTGTGGGGGTTACAGAGAGTGTGACATGAACCCAAGATCCTGGTTGAGGCCGTCCTCGTGTGCAGAACTTGGCTATCAGTTTCTGCTCAGCGACCCTGCGGTGTCGTGTGTCGTGAAGGCTATCCAGCCTGCTCTGCATGTTAGACACAGGATGTGGAGATGCAGGCGTTGGACTGGGGTAACATTGTCTGTACCTTTAAGACTTGATTACCTGTAAAGACTCTCATTCCAACCATTATTTTGTAAATTGAGTTTGTGTCTCTGTATGCCCTGTTTTGTGAACAGAACTCCCACTCACCTGATGAAGGGGCAGTGCTCCGAAAGCTAGTGGCTTGTGCTACCAAATAAACCTGTTGGACTTCTTACTGTGTTAGACACAGGAGTAGGCCATTCAGCCCATGCAGCCTGCACTGCCATTCAATACTATCAAGGATGGTCATCCACTTCATTGCCTTTCTCCCCTACTATCCCTGTAACCCCTTTATGTCATTGGCATTTAAAAATATCTGCCTTAAATATACTCAATGAGGGCAGCACGGTGGCACAGTGGTTGGCACTGCTGCCTCACGTTGCCAGGGACCCGGGTTGGATGGATTTGCCATGCTAAATTGCCTCTTAGTGTCCAAGATATGTAAGTAAGGGGGTTTAGTGAATTAAGTGTGTGGGGTTGTGTAGATGATGTGGGGGGGAGGGCCTGGCTAAGATGCTGTGTTGGTGCAGACCCGATTGACCTCCTTCTGCACTGTAGGAATTCTTTGATTCTATGACTGAGCTTCCACAGCCCTTGGGATAGAGAATTCTAAAGATTCATAACCCTCTGTGTAAAGAAATTTCTCCTCATCTCAGTCCTTAGTGGCTTCCCCCTCAAGTTGAAATTGTGTCCCTTGGCTCTGAACTCCCCAACCAAGGAAAACATCTTACCGGTATCTACTCTGTCTATTCCTTTAAGAATTTTGTAAATTTCAATGAGATCACCTCTCATTTTCTGAAACACTAGAGAATTCAGGCCCAGTTTGCCTAATCTCTCTTCATAAGACAGTTCCACCATCCCCGGAACAAGTCTGGTGAACCTTCTTTGCACTCCATCTATGACAACAATATCCTTTTTAAGGTAAGGGGACCAAAACTGCACACAGTAATCCAGACACGATAACCAAGCTTCCATACAATGGAAGCCTTCCATGCTCCTGTCCTGATATCCTCTTGCAATAAAGGCTAACGTACCATTAGCTTTCTTATTTGCTTGCTGCATCTACATGTTAACTTTCAGTGACATATTGAGGATACCCAGGTCCCTTCATACATCTATACTCTCACCATTTAAGAAATACCCTGCACATCTGATCCTCCTATCAAAATGCCTAACCTCACATTTCTCCATGTTATATTCCATCTACTATGCTCCTGTCCACTCACTAACGCTGTCCAAATCCCCTTGAAGCCACTTTGCATCTTCCTCATGTCACACCTAGTTTGTATCATCTATGAACTTGGAAATATTATATTTGGACCCCCACATCCAAATCGTTAATATATATTGTGAACCGCTGGGGCCCCAAGTACAGATCCCATTAGTTACATTCTGCCAACATGAGAACAACCTGTTTATCCCTACTCTGTTTTCTGCCTGATAACCAATCCTTACTCCATGCCAGCATATTACCTCCTATCCTATGCGCTGTAACTTAAGTACTGCTGCCTCACAGCACCAGGGATCCAGGTTCAATTGGATGATTGGTCATGCTAAATTGACTGTAGTGTCAGGGGGATTCGCAGGGTAAATGAGGGTTACGGGAATAGGGCCTGGGTGGGATTGTGGTCGGTGCATACTCGATGGGCCAAATGGCCTCCTTCTGTACTGTAGGGATTCTAGGATTCTAAATAACCTCCTGTCAGGGATTTTATCAAAAGTCTTCTGATAATCCAAGTACATTATGTCCACCGACTCTCCTTTATCAATTCTGTTTGTAACATCCTCAAAAAACTCCCAACAGGTTTGTCAAACATGATTTCCCATTCATAAATCCATGTTGACTCAGATCATTATTATCTAAGTGTCCATTTATCACATCCTTTTGAATAGATTGTAGCATTTTCCCCACTGATATCAGGCTCAGAGATCTGTAATTCCCTGTTTTCTTTTTACCTCACTTATTAAATAGTGAGGTAATATTTGTGACTTTCCAATCTGCAGGAACTGTTCCAGAATCTGTTGCATTTTGGGAGATGATCATCAATGCATCCACCATCTGAAGGAGGTGAAATGGGGCAGATCAGGGGGCAAGAAAGAGGAAATGGGGAAAGTCTGATAAGACAGGAGACATTAAACAATAGAAGAATTGGTTGGGGGGGGTGGGGGGTAGAGCCAAAAGGAGTAACAATGGAACATAGCATTTAGGAGCAGGACAAGCCATTCAGCCTTTCGAGCCTGCTCTGCCATTCAGCAAGATCAAGGCTGATCTGAGTGTAACCTCAACTCCACTTTGCCATCTGCCTCCCATAACCCTTGCCTGCTTTGTCAACAATCTATCTAACTCTGATTTAAACAAATTCAATGACCAGTCTCCATTGTAGCGTAGGGAAGAGAATTCCACGGACTTTAACATGTATATAATAATATTGATATTGTATCATAAATAAAAATCTCTAAATAAAATTTAAAAATTGGAAAGGTAAAGAAATACAAGATGGGTCTAAAGGAGATATGAACGGTAGAATAATGAACAGCTAAGGTCCAAAAGCAAAAAAAACACAAAAAAAAGAATTAAAACCAACACTTGTAAAGAAAAGGAGACAAATGTGGGGCCACAGATTATAGTTGGAAATTGTTGAACTCGGGTTGAGGCCAGAATACTATGACACTATCTTGGTGCATGCAATTTATTTGTAATACACTTATTCCTTTAAGTTGTTCAAAAAGTCACTTATTTTGTCTCCAATTTTATTCTTTCCTAAAGTTGCTGAGACGGCACCTTTTAGTTCTTGGCCTACTCACTCCACAGTCCTGAGCACCAAAATCAAGGCTACCACTTCAGTGGAGTTCTGAGGGTATAGTGCACTGTTGGAGGTACAGTTTTTCAGATAAGTCATTAAATCTGTTATCTCAGGCAGATGTAAAAGATACTATTTCAGAAAAGGAGCAGAGGAGTTATTACTCCCCGTGTCCTGCCAGTATTTATCCCTCAACCAACATCATCAAATTGATCAACTGGTCATTAGCACATTGTTGTTTGTGGGAGCTTGCTATATACAAAATGGCTGCTGATTACAACAGTGACTAAACTTCAAAATTACTCCATTAGCCAGAAAGCGCTTTGGGACATACAGTGGCTGCAAAAGATGCTATATAAATGCACATCTTTCTTTTCCTTTGTCAACATAAAAATAGCTGACCAATAATTTTAAAAATGGGGAGAGGTGGTGTGACAACTCTTCCCGTTTCTCCTTCATCTCTCGATTGCCTGATGTGTTTTAGAGGGATTGTTTTACACATTTTTGTGTTGTGATTTTCAGTAATCAACATGAAGCAGGCTTTCAGGTAGGTTTAAACCTGAAGTATAATATTTATTCACAACATCCCAAAATGTAAATGCAACAAAACACATTCATTCGCTCATGGACACAGACGTACATGCAAGTAAAGATGGAATCTAGGCAGCAATCTAGGAAACAAAGCATATGTTTCAGTTATTAACAAAAATGAATACAAGTAGTAAATCATGTGGATGAATTCATTTCCGGTGGGAAGTGTTGCAGGTCTGCTGAGTTCCTCTCTTTGGTTCTCTGAAGACAAATAGAGGTTAAAAGTCTCTGTGGCCAAGTTTCTATGGAGACGAATCTTGTAGAGGAAGACAAATTAGCCCTCTGCCTCACTGCCCGGATTGACTGGTTGTTCAGATAGAGTTCTACTCTGATTGCAAGAGGATGATCCCTTCTGTCCTGCTGCTCTGCAGACTGGCTGTTGCTCGGGAGCAAATCAGAAACTCCAAGGTATATTGTGAAATTAGACTAGACCCCATTAGTGTGAGATGTTTCACTCTGGTGTGATTCAATTGACCCATTAGGAAGCTTTTATTAAACAAACTTTATTTAACTTTACTCCAGACTCTGAACCGTTCACTATGTGAAACGGTGCAAGAAGGTGCATAAGCAAGTATGGCTGCAGTGTTTAGTGCACACTACTCTAGGCTGTGCGCCTCTCATGTTTGTTGGGGCAGATGTTTACTGGTGATGGAGAAGAGTGTAATCCACAGGGATTCAGCTAGAAACCAACAGCCTTGGAAACATTTAGGAAGTAAAGCACTTGAACAGCCTAAAACAATTGTCATTCCATGCAATTGCATTAACAATTCACATGAATGTTTATGTTATAGACTTTTAAATCAAGGTTGTTTTTGAGGTTTCAGCTTTCATGTCATGCCTGCAAGGATGTCATACTCCTCACCTTCAAGCTACCGACTTCAAATGCCAACTTTTGAAAATTGACTTTCAAAAAGAGTCAGAATGCTGCCCAAGATGGTCACCAATGGTCCGGTGACCTGTGATTTCTGTACAGATAAAGGATTAACCCATGTTTGAACATGTTTTCAGAAAGATCTCAAGTTGTAAATGACCATGTGTGGAGACATTCATAATCTGAAACCATTTGTGAATTTACACCTCCCATTGACTGGAAATTTACTGAAACTCCGAACCAATAGCTCTCCCAGACAGTGTCTGCTTGACTTTTGGCAAAGAAAGGTACAGAGAAAAAATTATCACAAGCAGTTGTGAACAACCACCATTAAAACTCTTATGTAACAGTGGCTTCTAACCTCAAATCAGTAAACAATAGCGGTATTGATTGTGGCAGGGATCAGATGGCTGAAACCTGATTTCCCCCCCCCCCCCATGCCGACACTATAGTTAGGAAAGCAGACCAAAGCCTCTACTTGCTCAGAAGACTAAGGAAATTTGGTATGTCAGCTACGACTCTCACCAACTTTTACAGATGCACTATAGAAAGCATTCTTTCTGGCTGTATCACAGCTTGGTATGGCTCCTGCTCTGCCCAAGACTACAAGAAACTACAAAAGGTCGTGAACGTAGCCCGATCCATCACGCAAACCAGTCTCCCATCCATTGACTGTCTACACTTCTCACTGCCTCGACAAAGCAGCCAGCATAATTAAGGACCCCATGCACCCAGACATTCTCTCTTCCACCTTCTTCTGTCGGGGAAAAAGATACAAAAGTCTGAGATCACATACCAACCAACTCGAGCACAGCTTCTTCCCTGCTGCTGTCAGACTTTTGAATGGACCTACCTCACACTAAGTTGATCTTTCTCTACATCCTAACAATGACTGTAACACTACATTCTGCACTCTCTCGTTTCCTTCTCTATGAATGGTATGCTTTGCCTGTATACCGTGCAAGAAACAATACTTTTCACTGTATACTAATATATGTGACAATAATAAATGAAATTAAATCCTGGATCTCTATTAGAGGTACTCCTTTCTCTCATTAACTGTGAACTTAACATTAGTGGGGCAACCATATCAGGGTTTCATAAAGACACATAGCCCAAGCTCTATAAGGCTATGACGCCTTCAACAGATTCATGTTTTTGTCCTAGTGTACAGCCTCTCTTTCCATCAGGACACGAGATTCCGAATACCGTACCGTTTGAAGAAGTGAAGAAAAAACATTCTTTATAGGGACCACAAAACAAGATTCTGCTTGAAGATAAGTCAGGTTAGCCTGACTTCGGTCATTGGCAAGATTTTAGAGTCCGTTATTAAAGATGTACTTGGAAGTGCATGATAAAGTAGGACTGAGTCAGCACGGCTTTGTCAAGGGGAGGTCATGTCTGACAAATCTGTTAAGAGTTCTTTGAGGAGGTAACAAGGAAGTTAGATAAAGGAGTGAACGTGATTTATTTAGATTTCCAGAAGGCCTTTGACAAGGTGCCGCATAGGAGACTATTAAATAAGTTAAGTGCCCATGGTGTTAAGGGTAAGATCCTGGCATGGATAGAGGATTGGTTGACTGGCAGAAAGAGTGGGGATAAAGGGGTCTTTCTCAGGATGGCAGCCGGTGACTCGTAGTGTGCCTCAGGGGTCAGTGCTGGGACCACAACTTTTCACAATATACATTAACGATTTGGAATAAGCATCTGAAGGCACTGTTGCTAAGTTTGCAGATAATACAAAGATATGTAGAGAGACAGGCAGTATTGAGGAAGCAGAGGGGCTGCAGAAGGACTTGGACAGGTTAGGAGAGTGGGCAAAGAAGTGGCAGATGGAATACAATGTGGAAAAGTGTGAGGTTATACACTTTGGAAGGAGGAATGGAAGCATAGACTATTTTCTAAATGGAAAAATACCGAGGAAATCAGAAACACAAAGGGACTTGGGAGTCATTGTTCAAGATTCTCTTAAGGTTAACGTGCAGGTTTAGTCGGCAGTTAGGAAGGCAAATGCAATGTTAGCATTCATGTCGAGAGGGCTAGAATACAGAGCAGGGATGTACTTCTGAGGCTGTATAAGGCTCTGGTCAGACCCCATTTGGTGTATTGTGAGCAGTTTTGGGCCCCATATCAAGGGAAGGATGTGCTGGCCGTGGAAAGGGTCCAGAGGAGGTTCACAAGAATTATTACTGGAATGAAGAGCTTGTCATATGAGGAATGGTTGAGGACTCTGGGTCTGTACTCGGAGTTTAGAAGGATGAGGGGGGATCTTATTGAAACTTGCAGGATGCTGCGAGGCTTGGATAGGGTGGATGTGGAGAGGAAATTTCCACTAGTAGGAAAAACTAGAACCGGAGGACACAACCTCAGGCTAAAGGGACGATCCTTTAAAAGAGAGATGAGGACGACTTTCTTCAGCCAGAGAGTGGTGAATCTGTGGAACTCTTTGCCGCAGAAGGATGTGGAGGCCAGGTAGTTGTGTGTCTTTAAAACAGAGATAGATAGGTTCTTGATTAATAAGGGGATCAGGGGTTATGAGGAAAAGGCAGGAGAATGGAGATGAGAAAAAAAAACAGCCATGATTGAATGGCGGAGCAGACTCGATGGGCCGAGTGGCCTAATTCTGTTCCTATGTCTTATGGTCTTATATTTGTCTGCAGTGAGAGAAGGACGAGGAAACTGTTGGTGCCATGAAGCACCATCTTCTTCCTCCTTCAGCCAAACAAGAATGAAATGTTTTTACTGAAATTTTTAAGGAAGTGTAAATAATAACAGTAAGATCACTATATATGATGGAGACTTTATTGAAGCTTACAAAATTGTTACAATACTTTACAGGGTTTTTTGATGTCACGTAGTAGTATTCAGTGAAAAGTATTGTTTCTTGCACACTATACAAAACATACTGTTCCTAAAGTAGTAAAGGAGAAGCTGCAGAATGTAGTATTACAGTCATAGGGTGTAGAGAAAGATCAACTTTGAGGTAGGTCTGTTCAAAAGTCTGATGGCAGCAGGGAAAAAGCTGTTCTTGAGTCGGTTGGTATGTGACCTGACTTTTGTATCTTTTCCCCAACACAGGAGGTTTCCTCTAGGTGGGAGGATGTGGTGTGGAGAACCAGGAGAACACTGTCAGAATAAAGGGCAGGAAATTTAACACCAAGTTGAGGATTTTTTTCACTCGAGGCTGATGAATCTTTGGAATTCTCTACCACAGAGGCCTGTGAAGGATCGATAAGAGTTCTGGTTATTAAAGACGTCAAGTGCGTTACTTATGCCAGATACAGGAGACTTATCTGCATACTTACCTGGGAAATATTAGGGTGTTTAAAAATTGGTCTAGCAGCTGAGTAACTTCCCTCATCCCCAGACCCAACCTGACTACCCTCCCTAACTCATTAACTACTCATGACCTCCTCCCACCTGATCACCCGAATACACCCACCAACCAGACCAGAGTACTCTTCTAGCACCTGAACAAATCCTACTCTACTACTGCCTGACCTGACTACCCCCAACTACTCCTACCCATGATCAGACCCTAATACCCCATCTACCTGAATATCCATTCACTAACCCATTTATTCATTAAAAAACTTTCAAAAATAACAATGCCAGTTAGTGCTGTAAAGGGGGGGTGGGGGGTGTCCTCTGCTTCCCCCCCCACCCAACTCCACTCTGCTTTCTGGGACTAGACTGGCATCACTGGCCTGCCCATTTCTGTCAGCCAAAACCAGAAGGAATGGGCAGCAGTTTTGAGTCAGTAAAATCATCGTGGGCAGTAACAATGTGTCCAGAATTGCAGCTTACTGGAAGATCTAGGCCAACCACTGATGCTTTAATTACTTGGGTGGAGGTCTCCTCTAGCCAAACCAAGACAAGGTTGAGTAGTGTATTTAGCTAGAATATAAACTAAGAATGATCATAGAATCTGTATAGTGCAGAAGGAGGCCATTCGGCCCATCAAACTTCCACTGAAAAAAGTCCCACCCAGACCTTATCTCTGTAACCCCAGTTATCCTGCTAGTCCCCTGACACCAAGGGCAATTTACCATGGTCAAGCCACCTAATCCACACATCTTTAAACTGTGGGAGGAAATCCATGCAGACCCGGGGAGAACGTGCAAACTCAGAGGCTGGAATTGAACCTGGGTCCTTGGCGCTGTGAGGCAGCAGTGCTAACCACCATGTCACCTCGAGCAGTGACATTAGCTGACCCAACCAGAATAAATAGAATGAATCCTTGAGAGAAAGAAGTTCAAAAGAAATATTCCCAGGAGATTTAATTCCCATTTTCCCAAGCATGGGTCTGACCATCAATAATCTTTTAAATATGGTGATTGTACAAAGAAATTTGGCTTTTACTAAAATAGACTGTAGTCAGATGCACACATCTCAGATTTCATAATTGGCCTTCCACATCATTTTCCATCGTGTTCGGAATATGCATATGCAAATTGAAAACTAGACTCAAGATGGCGCTGGAGCATGGCGACTTCTTGCAAGCTTGTGCCCAGCATACTCTAATTTTATTCTCGTTCTACACTTCACCCTAGCTATGACTTAGACGACATTCTGCACTCTCTCCTTTCCTTCTCTATGTATGGTATGCTTTATCTGTATAGTACGCAAGAAACAATACTTCATATCCCAATACGAGACAATAAATCAGATCCAAAAAAAATCAGGTCATGTCCCATCCACCAAACAATGTTTGGGTGTACAGATAGCAGCTGAATCTCGGATCGGAGGGACATGTTCTACTTCAAAAATCACAGCCCTCATTCACAAATAAATAGAATCTCACCAGTATAGAGTGATTTATTTCATTAGTGAGAATGTAATTAGGACTGCAAATCATGAATACCAACCAGACACGTGCGAGGAAGTTAAATTTTGCTTCACACCCGAGTATGCAAATCCAAACCAAGTGTCGGCTTGCACAGTCATTATTCCTCAAACTGACCCCAACTTAATCTCTAATTAAACTTTAATTTTTGCAGGGATGAGAAAGTTCATGGCTAGAGCAGCATTTATTATCCATCCTTAATTTCTCTTAAGGTGGTGAGCTGCTTTCTGGAAACACTGCAATCCATGCGGTGCAGGTATATACCCACAGTACTGTTTGGGTCAATATCTTGGAACTCCCTATGTGTACATCTCAAATCTAATTTGCTTGATGCAAGAAAGAAGTTTTTTTAAAAAACTTATTTTTGTTTGGGAATGCGAAAGCCCTTTAATACGATTGGATAGCCTGAAGATGAGGACAACAAACCAGCTCCCCGCTGGGAGGCCCCAGCAAAGAATGCTGTTGCAGCACCACTGCATGGCAATAGAATCTCTCTGCAAGATTTACTTCCTGGAAAACAGCAAGCTTGTTTCGCTGCTGTCTGCGAACTCTGGGCCAGTCTTGCAGTTTATCAACTTTGAACCAAGTTTGCATCGGCATGAAGCCAAAATCAATTTGCTTCGGTACAAACTAGGCTGCCTATAAAAGCTAGTTGGAGAACGGTGTTCGATTGAACTATTCCAAAAGTAGCTCAAATTCAGACAGGTGGAAAGACCAAGCAATCTAATAAAAATGAAGTATTTCTTTCAAAACTTTTATTTTAAAAAAATGAAAAAATTACAGAACAGGAACAGAAATTGAGGCAACAATATGGATTGCATCTTGAACCATTTTTGAACATTTTGCAGGCTGTTAAATTTCAACACAAAGCTTTGGCATTCAGCCTGACTAAAGATTATTCCAGCACACAGCATTGCTATTTTTCCACCAATTTTTCCCTTCTGCGCTGTGTTCTTATGGAGTATACACAAAGTTTCTTGTATGCTCCCAGTCCAGTAGGTGCTATATGTAAGAGTCCAGGTTTATTGCAACAGGTAACAACCACTAAAGGGAGGACTCAAACGGGGTCGAAAACAGCAGCCAGTTCTACAAAGATTGTTTACAAGAGTCAACTGCACATTTCCACTGTACTACTTTTTCTCAGGTAATAGTTATCCCAAATATGCTGGTTGCATCCAAAAAGATTCCAGAATTAAAAGCAAAGTACTGTGGATGCTGGAGATCTGAAATGAAGAATGCTGGAAAATCTCAGCAAGTCTGGCAGCATCTGTGGAGAGAGAAACAGAGTTAATGTCTTGAGAATAATATGACTTCTTTGGACTATCGGGACTCAAAACGTTAACAGTCTCTACAAATGGCGCCAGTCCTGCTGAGTATTTCCAGCACTTTTTTTTATTTCAGTCTCCTGAATTACTCCGGCTGTCAACTTTCACCAACTGCTGGAGGACACAAGTGACCTTAGACTTGCACTAGCCAGATTTAAAATTGGAGAAAGTGCTGCTCACCAAATACATCACCTCCAAAAAAACTTGGAGACTTATGTGTGGACAGGATGTCTCGCCTGCTGCTATGTGTGGCATCTCCCCAACATAACATGGAGGAACATGGTGGATTCCAAAATAGGAAATACCCAAATGCTTCATCTCACACCAGAAGCCTTTTTCCTTCCATGAAGATTTGACAAGCATGCTGCAGAACTTGCAGCAAAGGTCAGCTAGTCCATTCCCTCTCCAACAGGAACACCAACTTTTCACCATTACATCAGAACACTGCTGTGTTCCTTTTGCCTCGGAGGTGGTGTTGACCACAATTCTCAAGTTTCAATAGCAGGAAACAGTATTTGAGAGTCAGAGGTATACAGCACAGAAAAGGGCCCTTCGGTTCATCACATCTGCACCAGTGAAAGACAAACCACCTATTCTAATCCCATTTTCCAGCACTTGAATGTTATGAGGGTCTCAGCCTCCACCACCCTTTCAGGCAGTGAGTTCCAGACTCCCACCATTCTTTGGATGAAAAAGTTTTTCCTCACATCCCCTCTAAACCTCCTGCCCCTTACTTCAAATCTATGCCTCCCTGGCCATTGATCCCTCCAACAAGAGGCAACATCTCTTCCTGTCTATCTATGCCCATCTTAATTTTATACATCTCAATCATTTCCATCTCAGTCTCCTTTGCTCTAAGGAAAACAACCACAGTCTATCCAATCTCTCTTCATTACTAAAACTCTCCTGCCCAAGCAACATTCTGGTAAATCTCCTCCGCACCTTTCCAATGCCATCACATCCCCCGCCCAAATAACTTTTGAATACATCTCACCAGTGAGAACGTTTGCAATTAACAATAGCTTTGTAACTTTGCATATTCTTGCACAAATCTTAAAGGATGTTTGTTGAAGTGAAGTAGCTATCCTAACATCTACAAGTCACACAGTAAAATGGATAGTGAAGTTCAGTGTCACAATTCGAACAGTATGCAACAAAACATTAGTCAAAACTTGAATCTCCAACCTTTAATCAGGTCCAAGTGAAGTTCTGTAAAAGTGTAGAGCATGCATTTTAATAAAGCAATTTCTTCACAGGAGCTGCTGTGAAAATTAAATTTCGATTAAAAATGTTTCAGAAACATAGGAACGTATAAATCCCAAAATAACTGTCGATCCATCTACTTGGTTTTAGCATTGAACAAAATTAGTTTAAAATAATGATTAAAATTGATTGACAGTGCAAGACATCTGGTATAGCAATAAACTACACAAGACGGCGCTAGATTAGATCCCAGACTCTGCAGGTTGTTCAAAATGTCAAAGTTCTTGTCTCATTTGTGCTTAAGTGGCCACAGCCCCTATCCCATTCTCATTGATACAGAATTTTATAGCAGAGGCCAGTCTCCAATTTTCCCCATCCAATTAGCCACACATTCCACCCACCACACAGCCTTGCAGTTTTTCCCTAAATATACAATTGCCTCTTGCAAGTTACCTAATCTGCTTCTGCCACCCCCTCATGTGGTGCAGTCTGGATCATAAACAGTTAAGTGAAACTCATCTCTCCGATTCTTTTGCGCATCATTGACGTGCGCCCTCTGGTTACTTGCTGATTCTACACATGGAACCAGTTTTTCCTTATTCACTCTCAAAAACCCTTAATTTTGAATACCTCTCATAAACCTGCCCTTCTCTGCCCTAAAGGATAACCATGTCAGCTCCTCCTAGATGACACTTAGCTGGGCTACCAGGTGACTGCCAGTACTTATGGAATCATGCCTCAAGAATGAGGTGAAAGTTATTTTTTTATAAATTGAAGAATTCGATAATACGTTGGTACTACACCTTTGCAACAGTAAGTCATCATAGAAACAGATTGTAGTGTGCTCACTGCTGTTACCCACTCTGCATTCACCGATAGATAGCTAACCAATTGCTAGTCACTACACACTTTGGTCATCATATGAGTACTTAGCCTTTTAAGGTACATCATCCCAAGATGTGAAAAACATTTTTTTTTAAAAAAGGGCCAGATAGTCGTTATATCCCCAAGAACCCCATAATTTACGCAATTATATATTTTTTTGTGCCCCTATACCATTTGTGCTATACGACTCCATTCTACCTGATTGCATGAATCTTAAAAAGGGAGTGGCATCTCTGATGGATATTTTGATCCCAGAAATATGCTCCAACTGTGTTTTCTCCTGAACCTCAAACCTTTGTGCACGATGGGTCAGAAGATAACTCAGCAATCGTAGAATGATACAGCAGACATCATTCAGCCCATTGTGCCGGTACTGGCACTCGAAAGAGCTATCCAATTAGCTCCCCCTTCCCAGTTCTTTCCTCATAGCCTTGCATTTTTCCCCTGAAGTATATATCCAATTTCTTTTTGAAATTCTGTTTGAATCTGCTTCCACCAGCCTATCCTGGTGCATTCCAGATCCTAACTTATGCTATTTACTGATCAGTTCATCCTGAAACTGGACCTCAATTTAACAGTGCAGCATCTAAAAAGCTCCAACCATTGGAAATGCATCTCATCTAAATACAAATATTACACAGAAGGAAGTTTACCCTTTATTATGTCTCAATTACATGCAGCCTCTCAAAAAATTAAATTCTTTATTTAAACATCTGAACAGCATTGTCAATTCAGCGACAGCCAAGGAAATAAAAACACTTCAAGACAGTGTGAAAAAAATTACAAAAATACATTGCACAAAGTCCTATGTTGCTCTTGAAAAATAAATAGTTATTCACAAAGTCCCTTCCCCAAAATCCCTAAATTTGCTTTACAGGAGGAAATACACCTCGTTTCATATCATAGCTGGTAACATACGAGTGCATTTCATATTCCAAGTATTTCTACATAGGCCACAGGTTTAATGTCAATAGTTAAATATATGGATTACATTGGTTAATATAAGTTTATATTTTGAAGTATTCTCTTTACAAATACAAGGACTGTTGTGCAATATACAAATAAACATTATCCAATGTCCAATAAAATACTCTGTACATCAATTTCTTTCCATTTGGAGAAAGTGGAAAGGCATTCGATATTCCTGTTGTGCTAAGCAAACACACCAGACATTCACCAAAATAAAAACAAGACAAACATTCTCTAAAAAGATGACAAAGCCATTAACCGTTCAGCTGGCAGTGTTCTTAAAGCGTCTGATAGTAGGCGATTCAGCAGTACACGTTATTCATGCCACAGTCCCCAAGAATAAATTCCAGTGTCCAGAATTATTCCCAGTTTTTCCAGTATTTACAATTTATACAATATTAGTGCAGTCCACGTTTCATTGCTTCCTAGGGTTTCCATGCACTCTGAACCGATAAAGACACGTGTACTCTGGATGACCCCAGTTGGAGAATATTCGGAGTTCAACTATTTGGTAGCTCTTCAAACTTTCCTCCTATGATTTGTAGAGGGGAGGGTAAAACAAAAAAAAGGAAAAATTATGTACTCAAAACGATTATCTGATGGAGTTGCATTCCTCAAATCATTTCACTCATCGTGTTTACATAGCATCTTTAATGCAGAAAAATTCCAAGGCGTTTCGCTGAAATGGTCACGGTCACTGAGCCACATAATGAGTTATTAGGACCAGTGACCAAAAACTCTGTCAGGGTGGTAGGTTTAGAGCAGGGAATTCCAGATCTTAGGGCCAAGATAGCTGAAGACTTTAAAAACAAACCAAATTAATTTTGCAAACGGTTATCTGATCAGCTCTTGATTTTGTGTCTGTATCAAAACAATGTTCTGTAACTGTCAGCCAGCACTGGAATGGGATACAAATGTTCCCAATGACCTGCAATATTCCAGCTACAATTTTCAAACACCAAGGCATTGAGATAAATCATAAATTGAGCATAAAATGCAACTGCAAAGCTACCTTACAAAAATCTGAATTAGTTTCTAAAAATATGAAAAAGTTTAAAAGCAATTTAAAGCAGCAAAATTTGGAACCAAGTTACCCTGACAAGGAAAGTCTGTATCGCCTCTCCATCTTGATTATATGTGTACTTTCCAAAAATTGTGCCGCCTTCTTGGTATTCATCATCAAGGCCCTGAACAGGAACGTACAAGACAGTTTTGTGTTACTCGGAAAATGCAATACATAAAAAACCTCTTAAAATGCTATCAAGGCGTGTGCAACTTTTCTTTCTCAAAAAGAACCTTCTAAATGAGGAGAGGAACTACCTTTCAAATTGACTCCAGTCACTTTCGACTCGAAACACTAACTGGTTTTCTCGCCACAGATGCTGCCAAACCCGACTATTTCCAGCACTTGGTTTTTATGTCAGGTTTCCAGCATTTTGATTTAATACTCTAGGAATGTATGGTTTCTAAGCCACTTAAAAGCAAAATGCAATTCTAACACTAGGAATGCTTGGTCACTCTTCACGAGTGGATGTAGCACGAGACCAAGACCATCTCAGCAGAGTAATGCTTTCCATCCCCTTATTCCCCAACCGTCATTTGCTAACACTTACATAAACACTGAAGTCCTTTGGTGCACTGCTGATATTGCCTGCTGGTGAAAGAGACTTTGGTATATGCTCCAGAGTGAAAGCAGAAGGATATATCTCCACAGAAAGGCGAATAACCAGATACCCCTGGGATCCTTTGAATGCCCAGCAGTTTCCAGGATAAACATCTGGCTGCAAGAGAACAGGAATACGAAGCATTATAAACATTCCACATTCTGCTCCCTTCAAAACTACTGCAAACTTTAGATTTGTAATTTCTTCAATTTTTCAGCTTTCAGGTCTTAGTTTTTGACACAAGTATTGCAAATTCTGTAATGTTCCATCACTTCATCTCATGGAATCATAGATTGGTTACACAGCAGAGGTTACACAGTACAGGAGGCTGTAATTCGTCCATCATCTCTGTGCTGACCCTCTGAAGGAGCAATGCACATTGTGCCATTCCCCTGTAGTCCTGCAAAAACCTCAGCACAAGTCAAACTCCGCAACATTTCATTCAGTTTGAGTGGCAGTCTGTTTTTGTAACAGAAAATGATAACTGGCCATAATCCAAATTACCCTGTAGGGAGATAGCTTACATATATCAGTGTTCTGTCTCAAGTCACTCCTTGTTAATCGGTTTTATGTTTCAGAATGGTTGGTTGCAGAGTCCTGTTACACAAAACAGTCTGACAATATGCTTTGCAGAACATTTCTTTTGCTGCAACATCATAAAAGTTCCATTCCCAGGGCATTTACGAATGGAGACAGCTGTCCTCCAGATGGCTCGGGAGGTAAAGCCATCATGTGCGAGATATGGAGACATCCAGACCAGGAAAGTCGCACCTCTACGTCAAGTTAGGCAATCTCAGCTGGGGCTGCAGTGGAGACAGTACAACTGGGCTCTTTGCCCAGGTGGTGACGGAATGTTTAGCCAATTCTCCCAACTGCTATGCAATTGCCCCAGCTGGAAAATGTGCTATTTATTTTGGACCAGGACAGGAATGGGTTAGACTAGACCTACAAGTCCTGCACAAATAGACCATTGATGGTCTCTGCCTAGATTTAAAAGTGAATGGCCAATCAACCAGAAAACTGTTTACACTCATTGCTCCAAGTTGGAGCCTCTAGCGGAGAAGGGTAAAGAGGGAAGAAAAATGGAGGCGGAAGGAGGAGAAATTTAACAAGGATAGTGGTTGCTGTTTCTTTGCCATATCCTTGGAGCTGAATTCTACATCACAGTCAGAGGATCACTACACAAAATGCTTACTCCCAAGCTGCCTCTAGCCAGCAATTCTAGAGTGCTAGACAGGAAACAGATGATACTGTAAGCATTCAGATTTAACAACATTTAGGATTGAGGCGGAGATGAAATACACAAGCCATTTAAAATGGCACAAGTCACCTTGCACAACCTTTAGAATTATCGCACATGTTGCACAAGAAAAAGAAAATCAGGAATGGGCTGCAACAGAACATCTGACTGCCTTGAGCAAAAGTACTTAAAATTGAACTGCCATATTTATGTGTGGAAATTCTGTACATTGAGAAAAGCCAAACAGGGATTGCAGCAAATTGCTTTGCAAAGCATTTCTGATACATAACTCGTAGTTACAGTAACTCAGGCATGAAATCTTTGCCATGTTAGACGTGAAGCACTAATCGATTCAGATGCTGTCAGGACATAGGGAATGAATCTGTATGTTTGGAAGGGAATAGAGAAGCAAAGACAACCCACAAGATTGTGCTGCTACAGTTTTCAAACTACAGCCAAGATGCACCATCTGAAAGGTGAATCCAAGAATTTAAGCAGACTAGAGTTTTTCACGACTACCAGGTGTCTCAAGTGTTTTACAATTATAGAATCATAGAAACCCTACAGTGCAGAAGGAGGCCATTCGGCCCATCGAGTCTGCACCGACCACAATCCCACCCAGGCCCTACCCCCACATATTTACCCGCTAATCCTCCTAACCTATGCATCTCAGGGGCAATTTTAACCTGGCCAATCAACCTAACCCGCATATCTTTGGACTGTGGGAGGAAACCGGAGCACCCGGAGGAAACCCACGCAAACACGAGGAGAATGTGCAAACTCCACACAGACAGTGACCCAAGCCGGCATTAATTAAGTACTTTGCAGCTTTTTTTAACAAAGCAAAACTTCCACAAACAGAAATGTGGTAATGGCCAGATAATCTGGTCATGATCTATTTATTTAGCGTGTGCAGTCAAGAGTTAAGCAACAGTCTTTTCAGTGATTAGATTATACTTTTTAAACCCCCCTTGGGCGGCAATGGATTAACATCCTTGATAAATGCAAAATACAGCAGATGCTGGAATCTAAACAAAAACAGAAAATGCTGGAAAATCTCAGCAGAGAAAGAGAATAGAGCCAACGTTGAGTCTTGAAGGGTCATTTAAACTCGAAACGTTGGCTCTATTTCTTCTCCACAGATGCTGTCAGACTTGCTGAGACTTTCCAGCACTTTTCTGTTTTTGTTAGCATCCTTGATGTTAACGATGGAAAGGCGATGGCCTAGTGGTATTATCACTAGACTAATACACAAACTCAGCTAATGTTCTGGGGGACCCAGGTTCGAATCCCATCATGGCAGGTGGTGGAATTTGAATTCAATTAAAAATATCTGGAATTAAGGAATCTACCGACGAACATGAAACAATTGTCAGAAAAACCCATCTGGTTCACTAATGTCCGTTAGGGAAGGAAATCTGCATCCTTACTTGGTCTGGCCTACATGCGACTCCAGAGCCACAGCAATTTCAACTGCTCTCCAAGGGCAATAGATGCTGGCCAAAAATAAATAAATATTCGCCATGACAGTGGGGATAACACCCTGTTCTTCAAAATACTGCCACAAGATCTTTACATATACCTAAGCAGATAGATCTTGTCCAGATGTTTCATCTGAAAGACAGTGCATGCAATCAGCCTTGATTTTTGTGCTCAACGTGGGGTGTGGAATTTGAAACCAAAATATTGCATTTCAGAGGAGAGGCAAGAATGCTCCCTGCTCAACCACAGAGAGACACACACACACACAGTATAAACCGATCGTTATTCCTTTAAGTAAACGTTAAGCAAAGGAGCTGCAGAAAGATATCAGCTTATAATTAGAGCTGGTCTATTGCATTCGCTGCTCCCAATGCGCCCTACTCTACATCGGAGAGACCAAATGTAGACTGGGTGACCGCTTTGCTGAACATCTTCAGTCCATCTGCAAGCAGGACGCAGACCTTCCTGTCGCTTGCCATTTCAACACATCACCCTGCTGTCCTGTCCACATGTCCGTCCTTGGCCTTTTGCAATGCTCTAGCGAACCCCAATGCAAACTAGGGGAACAGCACCTCATCTTCCGATTGGGCACTTTACAGCCTTCTGGGCTGAACATTGAGTTCAACAACTTCAGAGCATGAACTCTCTCCTCCACCGTCACCCTATTTCCATTTATTTTATTTCATTTCGTTTCATCTCATTCATCCATTTTATCATCCTTCTTTCTCACCTCCTTTATTCCACTTCTCCATTCCAGCTCTCCTTCTTGCACAGCACCACCCCTCTCTGCCACCCCCCCACCCCTTTTAAGAGCAACTGCCATAATTCCCAGGCAGTCCCTGACCATCTGTACCTCTGTTCTGCCATTCATACATTATGATCACTTAATGGACACTTTTAGAACCTTCTCAACCCTCATTTACATTGCCTTGTCCCATTCCACCATCCACCCCCTCATAGTATAAATCTCTGCTGATTCTCTATGCTCCCAGCTCTGACGAAGGGTCATCTAGACCCAGAACATCAGTACTATTCTCTCCCCACAGAGGCTATCAGACCTGCTGAGATCTTCCAGCAGTTTTGTTTTTGTTTGATTCCAGCATCCGCAGTATTTTGCTTTTATATTAATATAATTAGAGCATATTGGTGATGATCCAGCATTCACACATTAGTTCCTTCATTGTGGCGTTAAAATCATTACAACGTGCATCAAGCACATTTAGCATGTGCACAGCGTCAAGCAACAGCCTTGTTGGTGACTAGATTAGAGTTATTTAAGCCCACCTTGGGTGGCAATGGATCAGCATTAGCATTCTTGTGCCACCTGTCAGTGCCTGACCTACACTGGGGAATCCTAGTCGGGATTTTCCTGGCAAACCACATTCAACAATGCAACACTTGGAAGAATCCTGGTTTCACGGAATCAAAGAAAAACTGAGGATTTGCAATGAGCAAGTGGGCTTTAATATATTTTTCTGATATGGTGTTGTCACAATCACATCTCTTGAGTTTGCAGAATCCCATTACCCCACAGTGCAGAACTACATGTAAAAAGCATAATTTAATAACCATCTCAGCCTGTGGAGAAAATAAAACTGAAGCATGTTCATGGGTTCCACCACCAGGGGGAACAAGTACATAAATATTGTGCTGAAGAGGATGCTGCTTGTTTGGGGATGATCGTTAACAGGGAATAATTAATCATAATAGGATTTAAATGACTAAGAGATTGTGTGCGCGAAAAAAGGAGAGAGGGAGAAAACCCAGGTGAGTAAAGGATTACAGAGCAAAGTAAAACCCCCAAGATACTTTTGAGTGCATCTTTGCCATTCACAATTCCTTATACAAAGCAGTTGTTTCATTAGATGTTGAGTAAACTGGGTTTCTTGAAGAATGACAGGTGATCACATTGAAACATACAAAATTCTGAGAGAGCTTGACAGGGCAGGCACAGCGGTTCTTTCCCCTGGTTGGGGAATCTAAAACTTCAGGCACAGTATCAGGATAAAGGGGTCAATCATTTAGGACTGAGACGAGGAGAAATTTCTTCTTTAATGTGACATGAATCTTTGGAATTCTCTACTGCAGAGGGCTGTGGATGTTCAATGCTGAACATTTTTATAACAGATCAGATTTTTGGTCTCTCAGGGAATCACGGGATATGAGGAGTGGGTGTGAAAGGGGAGTTGAACCCAACAATCAGCCTTAATCGTTATGAATGGTGGGGGAGGCTGGAGAGAAGTCTTAATAGTCCATCCAGCTCCCGTTTGTCCAGGACAAATTTCAGGCAGACTTTTGGAAACGGATTTTTAGAAACCCTACAGTGCAGAAGGAGGCCATTCAGCCCATCGAGTCTACACTGACCACAATCCCACCCAGGCCCTACCCCCACATATTTACCCGCTAATCCCTCTAACTACGCATCTCAGGACTCTAAGGGGCAATTTTTAACCTGGCCAATCAACCTAACCTGCACATTTTTGGACTGTGGGAGGAAACCGGAGCAGCCGGAGGAAACCCACGCAGACACGAGGAGAATGTGCAAACTCCACACAGACAGTGACCCAAGCCGGGAATCAAACCTAGCTCCCTGGAGCTGTGAAGCAGCAGTGATAACCACTGCGCTACCGTGCCGCCTTCATATTAAAAAGTCTTCTGTGAGCCTGGATTTATAATGCCCTCTGATTAGATCTGCACTCAGTGCAGTCAGCAGAGGGGGTTTTATTAAAATACCTCTGCCTAATAATTGTGAATGTACTTAGAGATGCAGAGAATAGATGCATTTTTGATTTGATTTATTATTGTCCCATGCATACAATGAAAAGTATTGGTTCTTGCGCGCTATACAGACAAAACAGTGTTCATAGAGAAGGAAACAAGAGAGTGCAGAATTTAAGGGGAAGATAGATGAACACATGAGGGAGAAAGGAAACAAGTGATATGCAGACAACTATAGATGAAGACTGAGGGAGGAGGTTTGTTTGGAACATAAATATCTGCATGAACCATTTAGTCTGAAAGGCCTGTTTCTATGCTACAAGTTATGTAATAATACGAATGGCAAGTTATTAACTGAAGAGCGAGCTTGGTTCCGGTGCTGTTAATCCAGTCAACTCACTTCCTATCAATGGCATCAGCGGTCTTTGATTAGAAAATAAACTCTCAAACAACCTTTTCAATTGCCATACAATGAAGTGGCTTCAACCAAGAAACTGTCACACTGTTGAGTAAACGAATGGATCGATACCTGTATCAGCAACAATTAATTTTGACAGTAAAGTGAAAAGAATCCCCAATACAAAAAAACTCAGACCAATTAGAGAGAAAATGAACGTTCTAAAGACATTTTCCTTTGGAGCAGAAAGGTTTATTACAATATTGACAGGATCAATTTTGCTCATGTTCCTTCAAACATAAGCCTTGCTATTAACTGATTTATGGTTCAATTGGATTCAGTACAGATAGTCATTAGTATTTTAAGAGCTGGAATTGTTTTGTCATTCCAAGTTAGCACAATCTTTTTTTCCGGTGTTTTGCAAGGGATCCTAAAAAATCACGTTTCTTGAAAGGAAAGCTACACAAGATTAAACGGGCACAAAATCAAAACTCCTGGCAGATGATGGTTTTTCATTCTTCTAAAACCATTTTAAAAGACAATGTGGATAAAGGAGGTTAAAGAAATACTAGATATACCACTTTAGTCTCATGCATGTACGCATTAGGAGCTCTTTCGTGTTTCTAAGTCTGCTGTTGATCAACTGAGACAAGATCTCATTTATGAGCATTATATACAATTTACAGCGCAGAAGCAACTCATTCAGCCACACTGGAGGGTGGTTATGCTCCACACGAGCCTTCTCCAACTTCTTCATTTTGTACTATCTACATATAACACTTGTGCTTTCATAGCTTTCTGTGAAAGGTCATTTACCCTATTCGTCTAAACATGCTGTAATGTCATTGATATCCGATACAAATTATTACAAAGAAAGACTTGTGAATTATTTTCCAATCTACCTACCTGAATCACCACTCTAGGAGACTGAGAGAAATACCAGAGTGGAATTCCAAAAAGGCTCATCACAGCTGTTGCAGTCTCATAAGTTTCAGAACAACGAGTACTCAAGATGCTGCCTCCTGGAAATACGAAGACAGATGCATTAAGCAATGGAGAACTCTATAGTGCAAGTGATTTTTGGGAAGGATTTGAGTTCACCCGATCCTAACTATTGCTTGTCTAAAATGCATTGAAGATCTCAATTGGGCCAACAGGACATTGGGCATGTTGTGGAGACAACAGGGGACAGTTAGGAGAATGATCCTTGGAGGATGCAATGTAAAGGCATAAAAGGGCAACTGAAAATCATTGCTGGTGGTGATCAGATAAATGGGTGGAACCCAACACATGTATTCAGATTTGAACAATAAAGAGGCGCTGGAGAAGGTTGATGTGGTGAACCACGTTAGAGACCTAGTGAGGTTGTTGAGGGGAAATGCACCATGGTTACAAAGAGGACAGCTTTTATCTTTTTAAAAATCAACACTTAAAATGCCTTGCTTTTCCTGAAGTATGAAAGTATACCACCCCCCGATTTGTACTGGAAACATGCTACAAGTTAGTCGGCATCAAAATAAGGACATGAATGTTAGTTCAGGCCCAGGATACAAATTTACAGAACCTCAAAATAATTTATTTGCCTGACTTATTGATGATTCGTTTTTGAAGACCATTTAAGTTACAGGTGACTGGATCTGAATAAACACCTATGATTTTTTTGTGTCTATTCAGGTGCTTTAAGAGCAGATAGTAAGATTTTTACGATTCATTAACTGGGACTGAGATTCACTCGAGTTGAAAATGGCTGATAAAAGGTCATCCACCTATTATATTCAGTTCCATTAGTCAGTGGAATTAAATGCAAGGTGCTGCATCTAATGCACAGCCAATTCAATGCTGCCCATTTAGACTAAGCTCTATTCCAGTTTGATTTTTAAATGGACATCATATTAAAATATCTTCTGAATGGATGATAGTCAGGTCATCTATAATCTGACCACATGATACAGGACTAAGGCACACTGCTAGTTAGCAAGATATTAAACACATTTATTGTACAACATGCTCAGGCATCTCTATCATACGATTGCCAAGTTACTGACTCGAATAAAGTTACTAGTTCAATCACTTCTGAATATATCAGTCTCCAACAGAGTGGACATTTCAGCAAGTTCTCAGCTAAATGTATTTGCAGCTACTTCCACTTCCTGTTGAACTCATTTATTTGTAGCTGTTCAGAATCATGGAGTCCCTATTCAAAACATTCAAATTTTAAAGAGTGATCTGTATGTACCACTTGGGAAGTTACACCTGCCGCACAGGTGTCATGCAGCAGCGTGACATGTTAGGTGGCACTGCAGGAAATACCTGCAACATTCCAAACGTATTGCTGCTGTGGCTATTTACGATTTGAACTTCTCTAAAATAGATTAAGGAACACTATACATGCAATCTGGTCTCTTTCGCAATGCGCGTGTCCCATCCTCTGCACAGGTCAAATTACCAGATTGATTGAGTTACAGCTGATGACAAATCATTTGGTTTCGTAGCAAGTTTCTACAGTTGTGGAGATTGAATGGAATCCAAGTGATGCATCAATTTCTTTCGCTAATAGATCACCTTTCCAGAAGAATTCCCAATCAATATAAAATCTCAAACCACAACAAACAGTTTAATCCTTTGCCTGACTTAAATCTCTGCACAAGCACAGCAAGGTTTATCCAAGGAGTCAGTCACAAATGTGTATGGATTTACTGGCTTCAATTTCAGAAGATTGTATACCTTGACAAACATTTATTGAGCAGGATTGTTTCATAAAAGATTTTGTGCTGTTAATTCCTTCAATCAAAAGAAAATGGTCTATTCTTTATGTAGGTGACAATCAGGCAAATGGGTCCTGCCACTTTAAGCCTTTGTATATTGATTTAATAGTTTATTTGTTGGTAAGTGTGTACACACCCAGAAAATGTGAACTGCATGGATTCAGTACTGAATTTAGTGGGAAGTGCTGTTTGTCTTATCTGGAAAGCTGGATTTTGAAAGAAATGTAGGCTATTATTAAGCAACTGTCAAAAATTCTGGCATGCAATTCGGTGAAAACAACTCATCCAGTACCTTATGTAACTGTAAAACCTGCTGTTCAGGCACATGGTCAGAGACAAAGCATATCAGATACAGAACTCGGCTCTGCATCCAGAAACCATTATGTTGTTATAAAGAACAGATCTGACTTTTTCATTTGCATGTTCAGATACACTGAACTTGAGTAACTGATCACGATTAATTATAAATAAATTTGTGGAAAATATCTAACAAGATTTGGTAGCATATCACAATCCAGTAAATAGAATCCCTACGGTGCAGAAGGAGGCCATTCAGTCCATCGAGTCTGCACCAACTACAATCCCACCCAAGCCCTATTCCCGTAACTCCACATATTTACCCTGCTAATCCCCTGACACTATGGTCAATTTAGCATGGCCAATCAACCTAACTCACACATCTTTGGAGTGTGGGAGGAAATGGATTGCTGCATCCTTCAAATAAAAAACCCTTGCAAAGGCAGATAATAAGAGGTAGAACAGCCAGATCAGTGCATCAAGATTTATTGGAAGCAATCTATATTCAATCAAGAATGCAAATTTCTATAACACCCACTATCTTCTCCAATGTTGATTAAAAATTCATTTGCATTGGAGAAACATACAGATCACCAGTTCTCTTAACTCAAAACAAAGTGAAACACTGCACAGAAAATGGAAAATGAAAGCAGATCAAACCATTTATGCCTGACTTCTCACAGGTGCTGCTCTTGCTCCCACACAAGGTCAATATTAGGTGCATTAATATATATTTTTGTTCATACGAGTTTGTATGCTTTTGTATTTTTTCCCCCCCACACTCGCTGCAGCTACTTACCTCCCGATTCCAAAGCAAAATCCACCATTCCAGTTTTATCTTCACTGTACAGTTTCAAAGCGTTGTCCACGATTACATGCACTTGCTGGACAGCGAGTAAGCCAGACACGATAGGAAAAAAAAATTAAAAACTTAAAGACTGAAAAATTGCATACTTCTAGAATTATGAAACCATACTCATTCTCAGACACATTAACGATGGACACTAGCAAAGTACATCAAATTAGAGACACCGGACCCAATATCCAAGAAGCTCAGACAAGATAGAAACATAGAAAAACTTCAGCACAAACAGGCCCTTCGGCCCACAAGTTGTGCCGAACACATCCCTACCTTCTAGACCTACCTATAACCCTCCATCCTATTAAGCCCCATGTACTCATCCAGGAGTCTCTTAAAAGACCCTATTGAGTTCGCCTCCACCACCCCTGACGGCAGCCGATTCCACTCGCCCACCACCCTCTGTGAAAAACTTACCCCTAACATTTCCCCTGTACCTACCCCCCCAGCACCTTAAACCTGTGTCCTCTCGTAGCAGACATTTCCACCCTGGGAAAAAGCCTCTGAGAGTCCACCCGATCTATGCCTCTCAACATCTTATACACCTCTATTAGGTCTCCTCTCATCCTTCGTCTCTCCAAGGAGAAAAGACCGAGCTCCCTCAGCCTTTCCTCATAAGGCATGCCACTCAATCCAGGCAACATCCTTGTAAATCTCCTCTGCACCCTTTCAATCTTTTCCACATCCTTCCTATAGTGAGGCGACCAGAACTGAGCACAGTACTCCAAGTGGGGTCTGACGAGGGTCTTATATAGCTGCATCATTATCCCCGGACTCCTAAACTCAATCCCTCGATTGATAAAGGCCAGCACACCATACGTCTTCTTAACCACCTCCTCCACCTGCGGGGCCGATTTCAGAGTCCTATGGACCCGGACCCCAAGGTCCTTCTGATCCTCTACCGTACTAAGAGTCTTTCCCTTTATATTGTACTCCATCATCCCATTTGTCCTACCAAAAGATGCGGACTGATATGAGGATTTTGGGTCTTATGTTTGTAGGTGGCTGTGGTGGAAGGTGGAAAAGAGAATAGAGTTGGGCTGATATTGCCACCAAGTTGAACCCAGCTGGGATAGGCAAAGGAAGGAATAGTGGACCAGGCCAGCTTCGGCTGTTAACCCTGCACCCAGCAGTGGATCAGCATAGCGCTGTAGTTTTGTAGGATTGTAGTTTACAGCACAGGACCTGGTTTTCAGGTCCTTCCAGATTTTGGAATATCAGATAAGTGGTCCGGTACCTGTAGTTACAAAAGCATCCACCCCCTCCAGCACTTAACAACCCTTGAAAAAGCCTGGAGGGAAATGTCCCGAGAAGCAGTCGAAATATTTCAAGTGCACAATGACACGCATTTAACCACCATGGACCACATGAATATAAATTTCTAAATAATGTGTTATGGCACAAGTGAATTTTAAATAAACTTCTTCAGCACAAAAATACAATGACAGCTCAGCAACACAGTTTTGTTAGTAATTACACACAAACAAGCCGTAATGCTAATATCTTAAATTCAAATGCAGTGTCCAACATAAAAATCCCTGACATGGCAGTAACTTACCAAAAATTGGGTAGTGTGTATTACGGATACAAGATTTGCAAAATGCTGAATTTAAAACCTACACATGAAACTTCACCGACTGCAGCAAAATTTGATGGGGTGCCAACAACAAGTAGTAATGTAGTAAAACATCCCAGTGCTTTACAGGAGTGTAAACAAAATCTTACTCCAGTTGCATAGGTGGTGTTGGGGCAGGTGACAAGAGATTGGTCAGGACAATCTTAAAGAAAGAGAGATATGGAGAAGCAGAGGGGGTTAGGGAGGGAATTCTAGAGATAAGGGCCTAGGCAGCTGAAGACAAAGCAGCTAATGGTGGCGTGATTAAAATCACAGATGCTTAAGAGGCCAAAATTAGAGGAACACCAATATCTTGGAGGGTTGTCAAGATGGTGAAAGATAGGGAAGCCTAAGGATTTGAAAACAAGAATGTAAATCTAAAAATTCAGAGTTGTTGGAAGAAATTCCAAAAGATGGGGCAATGTGGCTTATGAATGGCCAGAGAATGGAGTAGAGTGTGTGTATCAAGGCGTAGGTCAAAGTGAAGGATTCTTGAAGACATATGCAGCTGAAGATCACAGCCATAAAAAGATTGGAAAGTGAATGAGGATCTTAAGTTCAATTTGTTTATACGTTGAGAGCTGCTACAGCTCAGGGTCAGAGGTGATGGGGATATGAACCCCCAAGACAAAAAGTCGGAGTATTTTGTATGATTTAGTTTGTGCAGGGGAGGCCAGCAAGGACAGCCTGAGAGAAAAAAATCAAGCCTCCAAGTAACAAAGGAATAGCAATTTGGGTGCAGAGAGCAAGTGCACAGCTAACGTTTCAAAGTGAAACAAAGCAGTATTGGCAACAGATTGCAAGCGGAGGGATAGTTAAACCCTACACAAAGCCTTTTAATGCTTCCACAGATTTCTTAATTGCTTCTTGATTCTTGGGGAAAACAGGAAATAGAGAAGCTATGTTTCTAAATGGATAGGGAGGTGTCTAATCTCTACAGAGTGAGACAAGTTCTGTTGTGTTAATCAGAGAGGAATATTGGAGCACCTTAGCCAACAGACCAGGCACCACAATAAGAAATGTTACATTAACTTTGATGCCACAATGACAATCTTAAGGAGCAGGGCAAAGTCCAAAGAGGTAGCGGGTCGGGTGAAGGTACAGGAGTAACAATTGGGACAGTACTCACCTCCTCTGAAATGCCATTTATCCCAGCATTAGTGACCGCACATGCAGCTACCTGTGCATCTGGTAGTTTTTTTGTTTCAATCCAATGTTGAGTGAGATTTTTGAGGATTTTCATTTCCAAATTTTTTAACTGGACCTGAAGTTCAGTTTGGCTGGCAAACTGTGAGGACAGCCATTCCTTGAAGGACTCGGGTGAAGTTTCTTGTTTGTTTCCAAAAACCAGCAAGTTGACCAATTCTCTGACTCGATTATCAACCTGGAAAAGCAGAACAAATAATTTTATGTACGGAAACCTTGCAGATTTTACTGGGATCATTGTTCTGGCCATTGTCACTACGAATCCAACAGTGAACAGCCAAGTTTTCTAGTACAATAGCAAAATATCCAAATATAACAAATATGAGACAGAAAAATTATGCTTACACTCCCTTGTATCCCATCTATCTTCGCACAGGATGCCTTTAGCTCCTGCATATTTGACAGCTCTGACTTGACGGTGGACAATTCTATATCCAGTCTCTTGAGTTCAGACACGAGGTGTTGATATTGTTCCTCATTGTCATTGCTTGAGAAAGAAAAAACAAATCTGAAATAGTATCCAATGAGAAATCAATGCACAATTGATAACAGGAATATGGTGCATCATACCTTAGAGTGCTGGCTTTGGCACTTTCAACCTCTTTGTAAACTTCCTGCAGTTTGAGAAATAAAAGAAAATTACTTCTGTGGAGAAGCTTTCAATCCAAAATAGTGTTCTTAACCAACATATTCCAGTTTACCTTCCAATTAAAGGTTACTTTGTTCATTACATTGGGACACAATATTCAATGGATGAAGGATTTAAATAGACTTCAAGATTAGTACCAGTTACGAGGGGCCTCAGTTTCATAGTTAAACTAGAGAAGTTTAGTTTGCTTATAGAACAGAGATCAAGGAGAAATTAATAAGTGTTCAAAACTGTGAAGGTTTTTGATAGTGTACACGGTTTCCATTGAGAAGAGCGCTGGTAATAAATGACATTTAAATTCATGGGCAAAAGCTGTCAGAGGTGAGATGGAGTTATTTTTTTTTTAAATGCAGCAATATCATGGTGATCAGGAATGCAGTGCTCGAAAGAGCGGTGGAAGCAGTTCAATTGCTCTTTCAAAAGGGAATTGGATGAAATTGCTGGGCTGTGGGTAAAGAACAGTGAAGTGGGACAAATTCGATGGCGCTTTCAAAAGGCCTGGCACAGCCTTGAACTAACGTGACAAAAATGCATCTTTATACAAATCATGTGATGCAAAATTTTATATAAAGATGCATTTTATGTACACAACTCTGGCATGATTAATGTTCATAAAACACAAATAAATTCCTTCCCCTGGATTTCACCAAGCTATAAACTACTGTGTAACAGTCAGTCACTAACTACGGTCCTTCCTATGAATGTGTTAGGATGGCTCGATTGCCAAAATCTTCAGGAACATATCTGGCTGTGACATACAACCTTCACAACTACACTTGGCCAAACATATCTTTTCCACCTGGTGAGTTACAGAAACACAGCTGCTCATTTTAATTGTTGTTCACAAGGCCCATGAAAAGACTGGAAATTGCTATTCAGTACTTTGATGTGCGGGAAATCATGGTTACAAATCAATACCTTATCAGTAACCTGCTCAACCGGCTTAAGTAATTACCCATTGAAACCTGATGCAAGTTACTGAAATCATGGTCACAGCAGATGGCGAGCCAGACACAAGCTTTCCACCATGCATAACAATAAAACTCCTGTTCAGCAAAGCTTCAGTACGAGTGGAAGCCAGCAATTACTGTGCAAATAAGATGTCACCAGGCACATCAGATTGTCCAAAATGGAGTTATTGGAATACAAAGGATTTTGCAGGGCAATTACTCAAAATTTGCTTGGCGTATGGAGGGCAGGAGAGAAAGAAAGCAAGAGTAAGAATCTTTAAAGTATGCAAATTTTAAATAAATATGTGCCTTATTTAAAGTAAATATGTATCTGCAACTAAAGTAGGTACTTTGTCTCAATAATCCTCACATCCCAACCCCGAGGTTTAGTGGAGAAGCATTGGTTCCAGCAAATCATAAACTATACTAGGGCTAGGAGGCAAGCAAAGACATTGGGGTAAATTTTTTTTACATCAGGACATTCTCCCACACTATAAATCATATGTCGGGGTCATAAAGTTCAGAGGAACTTTCAAAAACACCTTTGTATCATTAATCCGATATTAGTTTCTAAGCTTACTCGGTATGACGTACTGACAAGACCACACCAAGAATACCAATTTTGGTCTCTTTTTAAATGAGATATCTCTCTGCAATGGAGGCAGTTTAGAGAAGGTTCTTGAGATCGATTGTTGCAATGAAGCAGTTGTCTCATTAGAGTTTGAGAAGTGATATTATTATAGAGTCAGAGGTTTACAGCATGGAAACAGGCCCTTCGGCCCAACTTGTCCATGTCGCCTTTTTTTTTTTAAAAACCCTCAAGCTAATCCCAATTGCCCGTATTTGGCCCATATCCCTCCATACCCATCGTACCCATGTAACTATCTAAACACTTTTTAAAAGATAAAATTGTACCTGCCTCTCCTACTACCTCGGGCAGCTTGTTCCAGACACTCACCACCCTCTGAAATAATTGTCCCTCTGGAAACTTTATCTCTCCTCTCTCACCTTAAACCTATGCCCTCTAGTTTTAGACTCCCCTACCTTTGGGAAAAGATATTGACTATCTACCTTGTCTATGCCCCTCATTATTTTATAGACCTCTATAAGGTCACCCCTCAGCCTCCTACACTCGAGAAAAAAGTCCCAGTCTATCCAGCCTCTCCTTGTAACTCAATCCATCAAATCCCAGTAGCATCCTAGTAAATCTTTTCTGCACTCTTTCTAGTTTAATAATATCCTTTCTATAACAGGGTGACCAGAATTGCACACAGTATTCAAAGTGTGGCCTTACCAATGTCTTGTACAAATTCAACAAGACGTCCCAACTCCTGTATTCAATGTTCTGACCGATGAAACCAAGCATGCCGAATGCCTTCTTCACCACTCTGTCCACCTGTGACTCCACTTTCAAGGAGCTATGAACATGTACCCCCAGATCTCTTTGTTCTGTAACTCTCCCCAACGCCCTACCATTAACTGAGTAAGTCCTGCCCTGGTTCAATCTACCAAAATGCATCACCTTGAAGCATGCTAGATTCTGGAGAGAGCTTGACAGGATTGATACCGAGGAGATAATTCCCCTCTTGGGGAAAATCAAGGGCTAAGGGGCATAGTTCCAGATGTATCAATTTAAGATGGAGGAGCAGAGGAAATTCTTGAGATACACACGAATCTTTGGAATTCTCTGCCCGACAGAGTCTGAAGTCATTGAATATATTCAAGGCTGGGATGAGACAGATTTTTGAAATTATAGGGAAGTTAAAGATTATGGGGAAGGGGCTAGAAAACAGAGCTAAGGCCAAGTTCAGATCAGCCATGATCCTACTGAACAACAGGGAAGACTCAAGAACCTGTATGGCCTACTCCTGCTCCTAATTGTGTTTAACAATATACAATTTTAATAATTTTGCAAAACAATTATTTTTTAAACTTTGCAAGAATAAAATGCATTTCCAAAGGTAACTTGTGTTGATGTGGGAAGAAAATTAGTGTAAATTAATACACAATGTGCAAGTTAAAAGCTTAGCAAAACTTTCAGAACTAGAGTGATATCTCTGAAGAATCACCTTTAGTTAATTTCATGAACTCCACAACAGAAGAGAAAAAACAATTCAGCAATTCTAACTCAATTAGCTGGACATACAGGTGTGCAAGCTAAAATGTCTCAGAGCTCAAACAGTTAAAGCATCACATGCAGGAAATTATACAGATAATTACACCCTGTGGCATTGTTACTGGTAACAGAACACCCAAGATTTAAATTAGCTTTATTGTGCATTGAATAAATGTATAGTTAACCACAATTTTCACACCTGTTGTTAAGCAGTTTTTTGATAAATAATATGCCTTTTCAATAGGGCAGCACAATGGTTAGCACTTCTGCCTCACATCGCCAGGGACCCGCATTCGATTCCTGGCTTGGACTGTCTGTGTGAAGTCTGCACGTTCTCCGTGTCTGCGTGAGTTTCCTCCGGGTGCTCTGGTTTCCTCCCACAGTCCAAAGATATGCGGGTTAGGTGGATTGGCACTGCTAAATTGCTCCTTAGTGTCAAGGGGACTAACTAGGGTAAATACATGGGGTTATGGAGATGGGGCTTGGTTAGGATTGTGATCAGTACAGATTCGATGGGCTGAATGGCCTCCTATGATTCTATATGAACTTTGTACACTTGTAGCTTCTCTACGAGCATCAACACACATAGCGAAGATCATGATAGTGTGCACATTTCTGGTGATCATTTGAGAAGTGAGCATTTGTTTGAGTTTCCTCTTCTTTTTCCATAAACCTAACCCTCAGAATGAAGATGCCCAGACTGTACTGACTCTCAGTAATATAATACTTTTCTCTAAACTGTAGCCAAAAGAACACAGTCCCTGTCTGCAGTGTAAATAATGAAAATGAAATTTACTTTAAAACATTTGGATACTCCAGGTCAGCTTAGTTCTCAGTAAAACATCTAGCCTCCAGTTTACAAACATACCCATGCTGCCCTCAATTTCTCAATACTGTTTCGAAAAGCTTGTCCACTGTCAGAATATTCCTCAAGTGCTCCAGCATATGTAAACAAACCAGTTTCTTTACAACAGTCATAAGCCACTACTAATCGAAGATCTGCCACTATATTTAACAAGCAGTGCACCAAGTAATCCCTTTAAATGAGCATTTACAGCCAACTCCCTTCAATGGTATGACTCCATGCTGGCCTCTGTATAAAACAGACATGGATATCTAATGTATGACGCACAAGTTCTCTCATATCTTCGGGGAAAATAGGCCTTTACTGCAAATTTGTGGTCTGCAATTCTAATCGTGTGATGCAATGCCAGTAGTTGGTATTTCAATGACCTACAATCAACATAAATTTTCAGTCAGTAACTACTTCATTCACCTAAACGACGAAGGATCACTCATTGCAGTACCTACCTTCTCTACTAGCTATGACTGTAACACTACATTCTGCACTGTCTCCTTTCCTGCTCTATGTACGGTATGCTTTGTCTGTATAGCGCACAAGAAACAATACTTTTCATGGTATACTTATACATGTGACAACAATAAATCAAATCTACAACAATTTACAAGATTAACCACACAGTCCCAAAAAAATGAGCTCTCTCCAATTTTGACATTTTCCCTCAGGACAGTTGACTCTTGATGGGTACTGTGCCTTGTCCAAGCAGTCATTCATAAGTGAACCTCAACACTCTGCACTATACTGTCAATCTTTACTGAGGTCAATCGCTCTGGCTCGAACCCATCAAGTTGCCTGGATTGCAACAAATGAATAGAAGTGTACTTAACCCACTTGGGGTTGAAAATGAGCTGCAATGTTGCAGAAGCTGCACAGCAATAAAAGAGGTTTTAATGACATCGGGAACCATCATAGAGTAGCTTATGTGATTTAGTAATATTTTACACTTAGGATTTGCTATTTATCTTGCCACAGAGTGCAGGGGTTTTTTTTTGCTGGCTAACTCAAATACAAGAATATCAGTTTCTAAATTTAAAGAATCCAATGCACCAACACTGTTCACTTAAGGCTCTCCAGTAGCAAGTAGCTAAATATTCTACAATTGCCAATTGTATTATGTTACTACACCTCTGATCTGTTAGACAAACTCTGAATCAAAAACTCCAGTTCAGCGATTCGGTATTCATGCTTCTGATGTAAAGCCATAAACTGATTCTAGAGAGGGGAGAAAGAGAAATATTTTCAAAATGGGTCTATTGAAAGTGGTTAACCAATTGTTGTACACAAAATAAACATACGCAAAACAAGTCATCCCAAAGCTATGGAAGATGAGACTACATAAAGGAACTGATATCGTAGCCTATATGAACAATTGGCTTTCCCAGGAATTCGCTGGGAGAAAAAGTTCAACTATTAATCACACAGTTATAATTGCAAACAATACGATATGATACGGTTCGTAACCTGAAGGAATGACATCCAAAAGGTCCAAGTGGCTCTTCACTGAAGCGAATCTTGTGATCAATAGCATATATGTGTTTGGAAAATGGTCAGCATATATACTGATTAAGCTATTTGGACATTACTTATTAATGCATATTAAACTGGATTGGAAAAGTAATAATTTTCTGCCAAACGTAAGCAAACTACCAGCTGTCCGAGCATCATTCATTTACAAGTATATTGGTGAGGGATTACTGCTTGATTTGTGGGGAAGGATTAAATGGGCGGAGAAACATTCCAGAGGCAGGCAAAGTACTTTTTTTCTCCACAATCAAACGGAGATTCTGATCAAGGGTCAATGATCTGAAATTTTAACTAGGATTTTCCCTCCACACATGTTGCCTGACCCGCTGAGTGTTTCCATATTTTTAATTTTTATTAGAGATTATTGCTGCTCAAGAATCACTGCACTTGACATGCATCATTTGGATTTAAAACATGGTGGCTATTTGTTTTATTTGGTCAGAATATTTAAGAATCCCACACAGTTTCTGAACTAGATCAATTGGCAGGTAGCAAAAGGCAATTTTGGTTGGGCTGTCATGTCACATGCAAATAAATGTCAAATACAAATGCTATGGAGCCAATTTACATTGCGATTTATGTTGAGTGACCTTGGGAAATGCAACTTCAAGTCTCTGATGCATTGGGAGCAAAAACAGGCCTCAACATATTACAAAGACAGTGTGTTTTGCCCCAGCAATGAGAGCAGTCCTAATTTAACAATTTTGAGTATTTCAAAATACCATAGTTTTGATATGGACTCTCTGTAGCAGGGACCATTTATGGAATTAGCTTGGACACTTTCAAGGCTGCTAGGCAACGATGGAATTATTTGCTTCGAATCTGTTGCAAACTGAAGGATCCCATGTTATCTCTATTTAAGTTGTGACAGACAACCAAGCACATGTCCAAATTTTTTAGTTCTTAACTGGATCAGTTCCACTTACAAATGTGTCTGAACTAAAGGAAAGCTACCAGAGCTACTCACTTTCAACAAAATAGCAGCTAGCTTCTCATTAGAGCGCTCAAAATGCCCAGGCGCCTTCTTTAGGAAGGCTTAAAAAAATGTTTTTGTTTCCTTCAGAAGTGTAACATTTGTAGAACAGCAGCATCAAAGATCCGAAGGCAATTTCAAAATAGAACTCTCCATCTCAATGGCACCAACAAATGTGGTGGAATATCTGAAACATCACCACCAATCCCCATTGTAAACTCCAGTTATATGTAGTTCCTGTTTCACTCCAAGGAACAGCACTGCTCAATATAAAAATCACAGAACTTTCACCTGTTAATAATGCAATCCCGACAAGGGCGAATTTCTTTTAAAAAAGGGATACAAAACACACTTGTGCACATAAACACAACTAGGGTGCAGCTCTCCCAAGAAAGTGAGGTAGTTGCACTTAGTATCACCTTGTTACCAAGCATGAATACTGACACAGCTACGCAACATTGCAATGAGACAGCCCCGGAACTTAGCAAATGAGCTCAATCACTGATCCGCACACAGATCTAGGTACACACATGTAAAGCAGTTCAAAATCAAAACCATGGTTAAAAATAACCCACATGCTAATTTATTCAAGTTTTTATATGTTTCAAACCAAGCAGTAGGAGAAAATTACACAGAGACAGACCTTTAAATCCACAATTTGAGGTAATTATACTACTCCTGTAGCCAAGGTTACAATTAGGATGCACACTTGCTAAAATCTGATGGCAAGCAAGAGGATAATTCATGCGTGAATTAAGCAAAGTTTAACACATTGAACGAAATGAAAAGTAGTCAATATTCCAAAGCTAATGCAAATCCGATGTGCCCAACATCCGCATAGTTGAAGATGTGTTGAGTCACCTCAGCTGTTGCTTTCTTTTTCTTAAACTCCAACTGTTTACCTTGAGAAGATCAGTTCCTTCCTGCTTCACCTCTTCCTGTAACACTGTTGAGTGCTGTCTGATCGAGTTTCTGATGAGGACCATGATTGCTTCTTTGTCATTCATCTGCCCGACTTGTTCCTGTAGCTTCTGAAACAAACTGGCAAGCTGACTGTAACGTTCATCTGAAACGAGGGAGCTCTGAGAACACTGGTCACTGAGCACAGCAATCTGCTTTTCCAACTCTGTCACACGACTCCAATCGAACGAGTGTCCAGTACTCTGAAACAGATAGTCGTACAGTGACAAAGTTGCACTTAGGCCTCAAACCATGCTATGCAAAGACACTTATTGTTGGAAGCATTACCCGTGGAAGTGGCAGAGAACCAGGAATCTCCCCATTTGTCTGGATAGTTGGTACAGTTTCTTTTGAGCTCTGCATGGTTTGCACTGCTGTCCCATTAAACACTGGCAACAATGACCACAAGCCTGCCAGACCAAAGTACCACAGACCAGCTAAAGAAAGAAAAGACATGTTATTTTTATGGGAATAAAAAACACATTATTCAACTTATTTGCAATAAATTTGATAAGCAAGGACTTGCTACAGACAGAAACTGAAAACTGTTGTTTCTGTCTAGATCTTAAGCACGTTAAGTGATAACAAGCATTCCTGCTTCCTTCTTTCACATGTTCTCCTGGTCCTTTTAGAACTTCAGTCTGAAAGACATGCTGGTTCGGTGCATTGGCCATGCTAAATTCCCCCTCAGTGTACCCAAACAGGTGCCGGGAGTGTGGTGACTAGGAGGTTTTCACAGCAACTTTATTGCAGTGTTAATGTAAGCCTATTTGTGACACTAATAAATAAACTTTAAACTTTCACATTTTTAAATAACTTGCAATAAGTCAAGGCAATGTCAGACTGCTAATTTTGATTAGCCACATGAAAACCATTTAACCATTAGGAACCTAACAGGAATTTAACTGCACTATTTCTGCTACCTTTTTCAGTGACTAAGCAGATTATCTACATAATACATATTTCCCCAGTTGATTACACCATTCTATCAATAAAAAGGACGCACATGTAGTGTTGCAGTTATTATTTGAAGTGTAAAGAGTAAATAAACTTGTAAGCAGACTTCAGTTCTAACCAAGTATACATCCTCCCACTGCAGGTTCTCTTGTTTCTTGATTCGGTGTTTAGTGCCAATCCATTATTGTATGTTTAAGTTGCCCAATTTGCTGCTTTCTAAAACAAAACTTGAAAATTTTACACTAAATACATACTGATGGAATTAGTTTTCTTTCATGAATAAACATCGATACCAAGTCTGTTGATCTAACAGCATAGGAGATCTCGTGGCACAGTGAATAGACTGCCACTGAACCCAGAAGCTCTGTGTTCACATCCCACTCCAGGACTTAATGGCCACGGGAGGTCTTCATGACATGGCCTAGTAGGTTAATCATCAACCTGCAAATTCTTCTAACACAGGCAGTATGAGCGGGAGAGTCTGCAGGTCAGCCATAATGGTGTGGTAGCTGTAGCACAGCAGACCCCCGACATTAAAAAGACTTCACACGTAGGTTCTTGTCACAGGCTGTATTCCATGGAAAGCATCCTCCTCACTTTGAGGGACTGCCAGAAGGCAGCGTAGTGGTATATGCTAGTCGTGTTATACACTTCATAAGTGGGATGTTTTCGCACAGTGGAGAAGTGAAGGGACATTTCACATAGCTTCTACCTGGTCAAGGAATAGTGTTTCTGTGGTAAATGGACAACATAATCCAATTTTATATCCAGTCCTCTTTGTGGACTTTGTCAAGTTGAACACTAGCATGGTACGTGTCTACTTGTGGGTCACTTTGGGATGCAGGAAGTAGTGTTGCTCTTTTGGAGGTTGGCTCAATCTTGAACATTTGGAGGCAGAAGAACAGATCCAATTTGTCTAATGTGGTAAAGATCTATCTCTCTTGCAGGCCTGACCATGTCTTCCTTGTGCCACATTTTAAGTCCATTCAGTGGGATTTTAAGATAAAGCACACCTCTCTCCAAGCCAATAATTAGGACCCACAGATTGCATTTGGCAGGGAGATGGAACATCATATTCATTCATTTATATGGTTGCCAGAGGCAACTTTAGTTTGGACTTGGAGCACAGCCATGTTGTGTTGGGTATCAGTCTTTCAACTTGAAACCTAATCTTAAAACATTACACATATTACACATGTCAGGTATGCTTTAAAGTCCTTCCAAATCACAAATCAGCTTTCATGTACAATGTTGCTTTGGCAGTTTGTTAATCCATTTTTTTTATTCATTGGATGTGAGCATCACTGGCTGGGCCAGCATTTATTGCCTATCCCTAACTGCCCTTGAACTGAATGGCCAAGGGGATTAAGAGTCAACAACATTGCTGTGGATCTGGAGTTACATGTAGGCATGTCCTTTAGGGATATAAATCTGTGAACCAGATGGGTTTTTATGATGGTTCATGGTCATAAGACTTAACTCCAGATTTTTTAATGAATTCAAATTTAGCCATCTCCCATTTGGGGCCGGGTCCGCAGAGAATTACCCCGAGCCAATGGATTACTAGTTCAGTGACAATACCACTACACCACCGTTTCTTCACAGTGCTCCAGCACATCACAATACAATTACTATCAGGACCACAGATTATTCAAACTTGTAGGGGTTTGCTTACCAAATAAAAGAAGAAGTGGGATCAACAGGAATAACCATCTGAGCGATCTGGATAGACACCTGGATGCATAGACAAAACAATAGTTGCCAAACTAGATTACACCAGCAAATTCTAAAACCCATAATAATTCCATGCATTTCATTTTCATTGCTAAACAAATTGAAATCAATTGACATCAGCTCAACATACCTGGTGAGCAAAAATACATCAAGAAGGGACATTAAAGTGATCAGCTGGTACCATCCAGTCCCAAGCCACCAGAAAGCTCCAGAAGCAGCCTTTCCTGAGAAAAACAGACAAATGCACAAGACTGATGTACAATTAAGAATTCAGGTGATTACCCAGGGAAGTAATTTACGTAGGTGCAAATCCTATGGAAAACATGCTGTATGAACTAGCCCAACTATAAATCTGAGAAAATAAGGGAAAAAAATGCATGAATCTGAGTGCAAGTACACTACACCGAAGAAAATTAAGCCAGGGTTAATACTATTGAAGCCATTGCTAGATGCACAAGACTCGAGGTGAAATCTAAGCTTGCAATGCTCTACCACCAAATAAACATGCACAATAAACACCAGCTCTAGAAAGGTCAAGTGAAAAAATGAATAGGTGGAACAGATGCAGAACAAAAATGAAAAATAAAAATTAAATAACCTGGAGATACAATGGCCAACCACAGAATAGACAAGACCTTCCTGGATACAAACCAGGCAACAGCACCAGCAGCCTGCATCACTTGCAGCAACAAAGAGCCTACAAACACAAAACAGATCAATCTGCAATACATCAACTTTGCATGGTCAGGCAATCCTTTTTTGGTGTAACTTTAAATTTTACGAAATATACTGCACAATAGTTAATGCACCAAATATCCCAAAAATGTTGTAATAACATCAAATATCACAAGTTTTATCGACAAAGCACGAGGACAAAATAGAAGTCTAAAAATCAACCTGCATAAGCAAAGACCAGCCAGATGGTCCGCGTGACTTGTGTAAACTTCATGTACTTTGTGGACCCCACCTCTGTGGATTTATATGTATCGTGTTTCATCCCCTTACAGTCATCACCTGTTGGTTGTGGCAGTACAATACATTAGTGGAATGAGCAAAGTGAACCCAATTTGTGGTCAAGTGCATTTTGCCCCACAAGCAACTGTGGAATGAAGTGGCAACAGCAGGTATCAAACCAAGATACTTACACAAAGATTCCCCATTTATATTCAGGTGTCCATCCCCAGTAATCAACTCTTTTACATTCATTCTTCCACAGTAACTTGAATGGGCTGCAACACAGAAACTGATCCTTAGCTGTCTTTCTCAGATAGAAAAAATATTCTGCAGAGAAAAATCTTGACTTGTCAAACCAATGAGTAGTTATTGCATTTTGCATGTAGCCAGGATGACGATGCTCATGCATGCAAATAAAGATTAAATAAACGAGTACAAAAGTTATTTAAATTTTAGATACCCACTCACAGCTTAACAAGCTGGCTAATTTAGTCAGCCCTCCAACACAAATAGGGAAACAGTGACATGCTGCTTAATTTAAACAAGTGAAAGTGATCTACAGGTAAGAACACATGATGTTAGATATTCCATGCCATGCACATACCACTGCAAATGGTGTGAAAAATTCTAAATATTTCAGGTATGCATTTTAGGTAAAGCAGCTGGAGAGACTACAACCTTACACTTGAGAATTTTAAAAGTGGCAAAATTTTCTACAACAGGGGAGAGGAAAGGGCTCAATTAGGCAGCAACAGATTTAAGAACATGCAAGCACATGGTCCTCCCCACACAGTTAGATGATACCTTTGGAGTAAAAACCAGTCTTCAATAAAAGTGTTTGATACAGTTGCAAAAACCATGCGGCTGTAGTTGATACAGCATACTTGGCCAAGTGCTGTGTGTGATTCATGAATAACTGCATCCCTGGAAAAATATAAGCAAATGCAACGAACTTGTAAAAAAAAAAATCAAGGTATTACAATCAGGACATTAATGCAGGGACTGTTACACCCTGTAAAATCCGGTGTTTCAGGGTTTAATAAGATTTTCTGGTTAAAACATGAAAAATTAAATTCCAGCAAAATTGAACTCAAGCCATCAGAGCACTTAAAATAACAATTCTAAATTCACAAAATCACACGGCACTGTATGCTAAATTGTAGTTTCTCAGGTCTACCATCTTGTCTATAAATCAATGCTTTATATCAATTGATTTTTGCTGAACTGCAAATTACTACCTCCTTCCCAATAGTACAAAAAGAGGATTGACACCTTCACACAGCAACAGCCAACAAAATTATTCAGCACAAGCTCAGTATTCTAAACATTAAAATTATTTAGGATATACAGCACTGCATTTTCAAATCAACAATGCCAGGTAAGCAATGAGATGCTTAAATTGTACATTTATTGTGGAGCTCAAATTTAACCAGGAATTAGGTTTGTTCTTTGCCTTCAATTTCATGTTCCCCCTTTTTATGCAACCTTTGAAGAAGGAAGTTCGCTCCTCGGTCTTGACAATATATCACGTGCCCAAATATCAAGTGAGTACAGTTTATGGGAATCGGTTGTTCAATATCCCCTCCCTGCAGATTGGGGGGAGGTATTTCAGGTTGCCACCTTCCTGAGTTCCACCCCACCCGAGTGAGATATCTCTTGCACAGACTGTCCTTCCTTTCTCTATATTGCCAGTGAAAGTACCAAATTGTGCTTTAGTCACAGATTAAGACTAGGTGGGTTACTGGGTCAAACTTCCGAATAGCATCACACCGTGCCAACTGGGTCCAAGACGACAGCTCACCAGCATCTATTGAGAGAAATTAGAGATAGGCATTTAAGTGCTAGCCTAGCTAGCGATGCCCAAATCCCATGAATGAACTGAAAAAAGAATGACTGAGTCTGTGGTTTTTTGGTATTTCACTCAAATAAGATTTTGTTTTTTACAAAATCATGGGAGAGAACTACAGGGCAGAATTTTACAGCAGGTGGGCAGGTTTGCAAGCAAGGGAAGCCTATAAAACTCCTGGGGTGCCTTTGCTGTCACCCTGAGCTTATTTGGTAGCACAAGCCACAAGCTTTCGGAGCACTGCCCCCTCATCAGGTGAGTGGGAGTTGTGTTCACAAACAGGGCATATGTAGGTACAAACTAAATTGAGTTTGTGCCTATACATGTCCTGTTTGTGAACACAACTCCCACTCACCTGATGAAGGGGCAGTGCTCCGAAAGCTTGTGGCTTGTGCTACCAAATAAACTTGTTGGACTTTAACCTGGGGCTGAGACTTCTTACTGTGCATACCCCAGTCCAATGCTGGCATCTCCACGCTTTGGACTTGGCCATTATTTAATGGGTGGCAAGCCAGGCATCGAGCAGGACATGCATCCTCAAACCAATTGAGGCCCTTAAGCAGCCAATTAAGTATGCTTGTGCCTCATGCAGGAATTGAGCACAAGTTGGGGTCGCCTCCTTCATGGGCCCCCTTTTCCTGGTCTCTGGAAATAGTCCCAGCAGTATCCCCTGCCCCCTGAAATTGGTGCAACCCACCAAAACGGGAGCAGGTTTAACAGCAAAATTTTCAGCAACAGGAGTGGTGAACCCCACTGCTGGAGAAACCTGGCAGTGGGATTCACCACCCCTGCACAGAAGGTGGCTATTCAGCCCAAAGTATGAGCCAGCTCTTTCGAAGAGCTAGTCCCACCCTACCACTCTTTCCCAGTAAGTCTACAATTCTTTCCTCCTTCAAGTGTTTATCCAATTCCCTTTTGAAAGCTACTATTCAATATTTATCCACCAGCCTATCAGGCAGTGCATTGCACAAACACATTGCATAAATAAGTTTTCATCCTCATGTTGCTGCTGATTCTTTTTACAATCACTTTAAACCTGTGCTCTTTTGTCATCTACTATTTCTATGGAAACCCTTCATAATTTTAAATACTTCCAAATCTCTTCTTGCATTCACTGCCCTAAAAAGTAACACACCAGTTTCTCCAATCTGTCCCCATATCTGTACTCCCTATTCCTTGGGGTCAATGTGGTAAATCTCTTCTGTGCCCTCTTCAAAGCCTTCACGTGTTACCCCTAAAGCATGGTGCCCGGAATCAGACATAATATTCGAGCCAGTTCGGAGTCGTGTCTAAATGATTACAAGTCTATTTTACTAGACAGGGCAGCGGTAATCACAGAGAAGCTGAACCTATCTTCATGCAGTGTCTGCAAGTGCATTTCAAGTGAGATCCCCAACTGAACTGTCATACCAATAACCGTGGAGTCCTGTAGCCACAAATTTACACGGCTAAGTTTTACCCAAGTAGTGTATTCATATTTACCTGGTTATGCTACAAACATACCAGTCACTTACTTGACTTGTCTTTTTTGTTTTTGCTCCTGGAGTACACGGTTGAAGAGGGTGCATGGGAAGCACAGTATGCAGTCAGAACGTCTTTTCGTTCAGAGAGAATGCTGCAGTCATTACAGGTATAACCATTGAACATGGCCGTCTGCATTTCTCCTGTTACTATGTCCCCATTCGCTTGGATCAAAGTTGTATTTCCTCCTAAATTACAAAGAAGGAGGGCTTGGATTTTTTTACACTAACTAAAGAAATTAGGTGTAGTATTTTAATGTCAAGTGAGTCGTAACAGCTGAAAATTTCTTTACCTTTGTTATCTCCGTCATCATCATCTAGACCTGCAAAACAAAAAACAAAACAATACTTTTCCATCATGCTCAAGTGCACTGTATTTAACCAATTTATCTCGAACAACTTTAGTGCCAATGGACTGAAGGAAAGCAAGTGTCCTTCAGCACAGTTACTTCAGGTCAAATACTCAAACAAAGGGAGGGTTCACTCCAGTTCCAGCAGCAATACCTGCTTTATGCTGAATAAAACACTGAATTCAAATAGCTAAAAAAAAAACCTATTACTAAAAAGCAACTACCGACATAACAGCACTGAGTTCTTCATTGGCTGTAAAGTGCCAAGGGGCATCCCAAGGTCATGAAAGGCACTACATAAATGCAAATATTTCATTTTACTGCAACTAATCCTGTTCCATTGCATGATGAAGCAAATAACAAATCATTGAATAAACTTTGCTACAAGTAGAGCACATTTGTTTTGTGTCGATATTGCTCTGTGGTAAATTCTATCACACCCCATCATTTCCTGAGCTTATGCAGGGCACAATTTCATAAGCATCATCAATCCTTTCACACCTCTTCCCAAGCTGTCCTTTAAAGGAGTTTAAGCAGCAAATTGCAGAAGGCCATTCAACCACAAGGTAACCTCAACTAGTTCTCATCAGCCACATGCACCCACCTTCCAGCAGAGGTCAATGAATAGCTATTAGTAGCCAAAACCAAAGCTAATTTTTCATCCTTCAATTCAAGTATTAAAATCAGTTGTAATACCCTTTATTAACTCAGTAGAGATAGAAGAATCTAATGTGGGACTTACTTATGTCTGTAAAACAATTCTATGCTGGACAGTGCATTTAGCATGTTTGAAGAATGATTAATACAAAAAAAAAGGCATTTCAAAGATTTGCAACTGCTAAATACATTTCACTTATTACAACCAAGTTTCTGATGGAAACTTAGGTACACTAACCTCAAATGTATTGGACCACATTTGGGAGAACACAATAAAATAATATAACTAAGGTTCAGGATTAGACTACATTTCATATCCAGTTTCAAAAGTTGAGTTTTATTCAAAGAAACAGACACAGGACATAAAAGCACGAGAGTAATAATAACTGCTTTCTAGACCTTTCCACACTCTGGAACAGAGGTGTGTTTCAAATCATTTCCTCTCTTTTTGCTTCAGAAAATAAACAGTATCCCTTCATTTGAAAGGCAATGCTCACGTACTTTTGTGGCCGTACTTCAAAACAGAAGTATTCGCTGGATTGAATTTAAACGCAGGGTTCTGTGCAAACTCGAATATGTTGGTGGAAGCACAGACCTGCCGAGATCAATTTGAAATTTGTTCCCCATGGACTGTTTTGTTTCAACAGCACACAAAGTTTTAAAGCAGTTTTGTTTCACCCTTACTTCCCTTTCTGCGGTTGAAGTGGTTTCCTAAAAGAACGTGTTGGTGGTTCTAAGATAACATCTCCAAACTGCGCGTTTCGTTTGTTAATGCTTGTGATACTCCTCGTGCTAACGGACTCCAAAGTGAGCATTTTGTTTACAATAGATATAATGTTGAGTCTTTTATTGTTTTACACAAACATATAGTTAATTTCCGAGACTCGTGTGCCAACCAACCCAGAGTTTGGTCAACACCAAATTCATACTTGATATTATGTTTAAGGGAACATTTTCCTCATTCAAAAGACATTTTGCTCACTCAGAGCAAAAAATGCCTGAATGCATTTAAAGAGAAAATGAGTTTAAATTTTACCTGCTAAGCCAATGGTTAGTTATTGCCAGTGAAGGCAAACACAGATTTTACCAATCCAAAATTGGATTTTAAACACACCAAGCTCCTATTTAAAAAAACTCGAAATGCTCCTAGCAAAGCTCAGAAACACCATGCACCCGGTGTAAGCAAGTTATGACCATCAGACAATTTTCAAGCCCGCTGCTGGAATGCTACAGTGCTGGAGTGCTAGAAGCAGATATTTCACAAGATGAACTCGAAAAGCATTGCCAACAAGAGTGAAAAGGGGAAATCACAGTATCACAAAATTCTATTAGTAATGCAGCATATGAAATGTTGGACTTTGTATTAAGCACTCATTCTAGAGGATCATGGAGAAAGATTCTAACGAGGGTTGTGATTAGAGTAAAGAGGTAGTTTCTGAAACATCTCCTGGTTGAAGGAATAGGAGACGTTACAGTAAAAGGCAAAGAAAAGTGTGAGTCATCTCTGAAATGTTCTTTAAAAGGAAGGATTTCCAGATAAAAGTACATCAGCATTACCCTATTGAGAACAGATACTGTGACTGAAAACTTGGTTGATAAATCTAAAAATATTAAGCATCGTATGTAGATCAGATTTGTTTCCAAACATTAAGTCTCCAACACAACCTTCAATAGGAAAATAAATTGCTCAAGTTAGTTATTTAGTTCTTCAATGTTTTACTAGTCAGAAATTTAAAGTACTAATCAGAAGGTAGTTATATCTAATTTAACAGCTTACTCTTTGTCCTGCTTACCCCAGAAATGACCCAATTCTGTTTTTTCTCGAATCGAAGACTCATCCAGTACGGTGGACATCATCGATGTGTCTGTCCCATAGCTGAGGATACTGCTGTGACTGGAAACCGAGGACTCAACCATGGATTTCCTTGGAGTATGTGACACAGAAACAATTTCTTTGCTTGAACTTTTGTGTTTTTGTTGTTGCTGCTGTTTTGTACTTCTGGAAGAGAAAGCTATATCAAAATATCTCCAGCAAATGTTCATGTTTTGCACAATAGCACAGTGTCACAGTACATTAGAGTTCAGGCAAACTAGTATGCAAGATCCCAATTACACAAAAACACCAAGCAAAGGAGAATAAGTCAACTCCCAAGGCTGCCTTCACACATCTGGAAACCAAACCAAAGAAAGAACAGAGGTCTTGAACCAGATTTCCTAACTATCTCTAGTCAACTTAAAACTTCAAAGAAGGGGAAAACCCCACAATAACTAAACATTTCCATTGGTAATGTTTGTTTCCATTGGTAACCTCACAATTTGATGTTATGCAAACATACACAATTCATAATCTTAGTCTAATTTTGCATATATTTCAGTAGCAGTTAAAAAGCACAAATTACATTGATAGTGTCTCTAAGTGGCCCCAAAATAGTGCATTCAACCTTTCCAGAAACGTGCACACATTCTGTTTTTAAGTGACATTTGCAATCAAATCAGCTCCACTTCCCTACCCTCGGCTGGAGGATTGTGTAAGTCAGTATCAGGTGTAAGGAACATCTGTACCACATACTTTCTGATGAAGAGTCTCTGCCTTAAAGTTACTGTTTTTGTGCTTTAACATTTTCTGTTTCAAAGTCAGAATTTTCTTTTTATCTCAGCTGCTTGAGGAAAACCAAAGGATTGAATCATATCTACTAATCTGAAGTGATCTGATTCAATTAGCAGGTCTATTTTTGGTTTTGGGGTAGAGGAGGAAAAGTAGTAAGAAAAAGTCAAAGAGAAAGAATAAATCTTCAAAAGGACTTTTGGTGAAGAAATCTGCTTAGCATCATTATGTTTTTTTATTAAATAGTTTTTCAGATACGAGTGTTGCTACCAACATTTATCTCCATCTCCAATTGCTCGTGAGATGATGATGAGCTAACTTTCTCAACTGTTGCTGCGCATGTAACGTAGGTACACCCACAAAGCTGTTAGAGTTCCAGGGTTTGACCCAGCGATGGCGAAGGAATGTTGACATAATTCCGAGTCAGGATGGTGTGCGACTTGAAGGGGAACTTGTAGGTGATGGCGTTTCCAAATATCTGTTGCCCTTATCTTTCTAGGCGATGAGGTCGCAAGTTTGGAAAGTGCTGCTAAAGGAGCCTTGGAAAGTTGCTGCAGTATATCTTGTAGATGTTGCACATTGCGAGATAGTGGAGGATAATCTTTAAGGTGGTGGATGGGTTAAGTTCCTCAACTGTTGCGGTGCGTGTAATGTAGGTACACCCATAAAGCTGTTAGTGAGTTCCAGGCTGGCTGCTTTGACTTGAATGGTGCCAAGCTTCCTGGGTGTTATCCATCACACTCCTGACTTTTGCCTTGCAGATGGTGGACAGGCTTTGAGGAATCAAGCGATGAGTTATTCACTATAGAACTGGTAACCCGAGGATGGTGAGGGAATCAGCGTTGGCAATGCCATTTAAAGTCATGGGGAAATGGTTAGATTCTCTCTTGTTGGAAATGGTCATTGCCTGGCACTTAAGTGACAGGTAACATTCGTACCAATTATCAGCCCAAGCCTGATCACTGTCCCCCTTTCCTAATAAATAAACAGGCTTACCTGGATATAGATTCCTTATAGGACAAGAGGCTTCCTGTAAAAGAATGGTTGCTCCCAATGCTCTCATTGTGCACACTCTCAGTGGTATAAAACTCAGTGCTAACAGGACGCAATCTGCGTCGTGACATTCTTGGTGAGTCGTATACTGGATGCAGCTGATGTGTGCTTTCAAAATCCACTGCCTCTGTAGAGTAGCTGGAACTGTAATAAAACATACCGTATGTGAACATTTCACACATGCATTTAGCAATTAAACATTAATACTAAGGAATTTGTTCATGCTCTGGTTTCAGTTTTAAAGAATTTGCGCATTGTTAATCAGTCATTAATGCAGTTTCCACTAAAATCATGCAATACATAACATGCAGGTTGAGGTAATTTGGACATAGTAATCTTTTATCAAATCAACTACCAAAAGTTTAAAAACACAATCTGGTAGTTCTGTTTAGTCTTCACATTTTATAGATGATCAAAATTACTGATGCAAAAATTCCAGTTTCAAGAGTATGCAAGATTCAGTGTTAAAGCACCATTACAAAAGAAAGTGTGGTTTGATTAGCAAAGATCATCAACAATAATCAGAGACTTTTAATAAAGTCATCCTCCTTACAATATTCATCTTTTAAGGTTTATAAATCCAGATGTGTTTCAAAATATTCAAACGTTTTAGCACAGAACAGTTACTTCAATTATTTTTTTCTACCTCAAGTTCCTCCCTCCACTCAACTGACAGGCAAGTTGAAAAACTATTTTTAAGTCTTTCCTAAACGTGTTCTACAGCTAACTGCTTGGAGAGGGGGTGCTTAAGAGTCATTTAAATTCACATGTCTTGATTTATTTTTCTGGGAAAGCATTTTGACTTCACTCCAGAGAAAACCAAGAGGGATGCAAAACATTATGCCGGATGGGAGGAGACTTAGAACCAACTTAGAACCATCCAATGCCCAGAAAAATGACTGTCATGGAACGTTTGCAAAGGTTCAAAACACTTTTCTAGGTTGGGGGAGCAAGAGAAAGACAAAAATGCAGCAGCGGAAAACAGAAAAGGTATGTTGTACATGAAAAATAAAAATTCAAATCACCAAGACTGACACATTCTACTCAAAAATTATACAAATCAGGAAGAGAATATAAAATGTATATTGAATGGAAAATTAAGGCGCTTTTAAAAAGTTGTGTTTTTTCTATTGTGTGCATCCAATATTCTAAATTCAGCAGTGCATGCCTATTAACGATTTAAATGCTGTTGATTAAGACTGTTTTGTGCATATACAAAAATGCAAAACATTATAGATAGTTGACAGTGATGGTAAAAAGGAGAGAGACTTGAGAAAAAGTCACAGCAGGTTTCATTAGCCTGGCCTCCAAATTCATCCCAATGAAACTCAAGCAGAACAAGATGCCCTTTCATGCAAGGGGGATTACAGACGGCAGCATCAATTCTATTCAGTGTTGGTGGGGAGGAGAAGGGCAGATTTGTGCTCGTGCCAAACAATGCAAGGGTACAATGCACTGAATTGAGCCATGAGTAGAAACAACATACGAACTGAACACCAACTGGCTAAAACAGCTGAGGATCGCTTCAGTTTTGTAAGAGCTCCCTTATAAAGTTTAAATGTTTTGGATACAATCTTTTGTGGTTATGAAATCATTTGAGAATCTCTCGAAGGCTGCTTCCACCTTGCAGCAATGCCAAAATGACAGAACTCCACAACAAGGACTGAACTAACTGCAATACAGGTGGGGCATAGGAAGATCATTGGGGCAGCTCCCTCATTCAGCCCCACGAGCCTGTCAATAGCCGACACATATCATAATCCAACCACCTTGGGTCCGTAACCCTTGTTTCTTTAACAAAAACATATTAATCTCAATTTGGAATCTTCAAGTGATCTAGCCTCAGCAGCTTTTTGGGTGAATTTTTTTTGATTTGCCCAACTGCTGCGAGATCTTACAGTAGAAATTTATTTTAAACCTTTTTTTAAAAAACAAGTTTGGCACTTCACTAATTTTACTCTGAAATGTCATTTATCATGGCATTTTATCAGATGAAGCATAGCCCTTTTTACAGTATTTTGAGACAGCTCTCAGCTGTACAATGGGAACATTCAAAATTAACTAGGGAAAGTAGTCCTATGTATGTGTGCAAGCTACCTTGTTAGCAGTACCTGCTTACACATAACTGTGACCCCCTAGACCAATAACAAACAGTAACAATTCTGTACAAAACTGTTTATCTTATAGAAGCTGCAGTTTCTGAAAAGGTTCTACATGCTGCTGTCACACAACTAGATTCAAATCGTTAAAATTACAAAACAAACACATAGCAAAATTTAAATAAATTTCGTTAAGTGGTGTTACAACTGAACTGCACATTCCATCATATTTCAACAACATAACTGATTGCTGACAAACCATCTGAAACATTAAGTCTCCAACCCAAAACCGGAGAGCTCATTTTACAACAATTTCTGCAATATCTACAGAAACCTGAAAAGCCACTCAAATCGTAGCTCATTTGCTGCTCCCATTTTAAACATCACTTCACCACTACACAAATGAACAGAATACCACATGGGTTTTTCTGTGAATCAATAAAAACTCAAACCAATTTGCATGTAATTCACAAGCTGCTTTGTCTTCTTCAATCAGGTCCACAAATTATTTAAATGTCACTTCACACAAGTTATTCAATTAGCAGAGGGGCACTAAGGTGTGCGAGGTGTTTCATTGAAGATCTCAAACTAAAAACAGAGAATAAGCAGATAATGGAACACAATTCCACTTAGCAAAAAGACACATTATAGATTGTGAGCAAGCAGTATAAATTCCAGATTAAGTTTACCTGCTGTCCTTCACAGTACAAGATGATGCAGCTTTTCTTCCCTTACTACTGAACAATCTTATTCTATTTTTATTTCCTATTTTCACTTACTCAATTTTTCAGAACCCCTCACTTGTTTCTGCACCATGTTTCTACAAGACAGTAATTCAAAATAGAGCAAGTGTAGGAACAAAACACATGAAAAGACATATCACTGGTGAACAGATTCGAAGAAAAAAAAAAACTGCAGGATTAGTAATGCAGAAATCAAAATAAAGCCCACCATAAGGAGGACAGAAATTAACTGCTGGCCCAGCTACCAGCCAAGGCTTTCACTTAAAAAAAAATCGACAAGTGGCAGCCAACTAACTGTACCTCAATGGAAGGCTAGCCAACCAACCACAGAACTGGAAAGGAGGAAACAAAAGTAGCAAATAATGCCTACAAATTAAATACAATTAATGAACATGTATCCATTTATAGCATTAATTAATATGCAGTACTCGAATTAGAAGAAATTTCATCCAACAGGCAGTTTCCAATTGAAATAAAATGCCTGATCTAACACCAAATTAACCCAAATAAATGCAAATTCTGCAAATCTCATTTCCTCTCTGCTTTTACATAACTGCATTTTGCTCCAAGACTGGAGCCCTTACTGTGTATCCTAGGGACAATACAATATATTCAAGTATTATTTATTTTTCACAAACTTTTTATTCTTCCTGTACTTAATATGGTCCTCATATAGCATTGTCCAACTGTAATCCTTCACAATGGGTTGAAAAAGCAAGAAATGACTTAGTGCACTAACAAACCTGGGTCTGGTGACCAGAAAATCTTAGTTTACTTAGTCATTAATAAACATTCTCAAACGTAATCACTAACCACTTCAAGACTCAGCAGCAAGAATTAATAGTCTTTTTTTTGTCATGGGATGTGAGCCTTTTTGGAAAGGCCAGCATTTCTTACCCACCCTTAACAGCCCTTTCATGTATACAGCACCTCTCATGTCGTCTGGATCACCATAAAATCAGTGACATCTGGTTCTCAATCCTTCCGACAGGAACAGCTTGTCCCCATCTACTCTGCTCAGACCCCTCGATTTTGAGCAGCTCTATCAAATCTCCGCTGAACCTCCAAAGAGAACAGCCTTGCTTTCTCTAATCCATCTTCATAACTGAAACTCAACGCCTGCAAGCATTCTTTTGAAACTTTTCTGCATCTTCTCCAATGCGTTTACATTATTCCTCAGGTCTGCTGCCCTGAGCTGGACACAATACTCCAGTTGAGGTCAAATCAGCATTTTATATGGGTTTACCATGGCTTCCCTGCTTTTGTTCTCTTATGCCCCAACTTAAAAAGCTCAGGATCCCATATGCCTTTATTGACCGCTTTCTCAACCTGTCCTGTCACCTTCAAATTATTGCTTTGCTCCTACAATCCCTTTAGAATTTGCCTCTCCTCATTCTATCAAAAGTGTGAATCATTTCATACTTCTCTGCATTAAAATTTCATCTGCCATTTACACAATGGATGGACAAGTTTTGTGCTCTGCAGATTTTGAAAATGTGCCATGTTCTCCCTAGTTGAGTCATTATATTTTAGTAAAGGTTGTAACACAGACCCCTAGGAAGCCCCACTGTACAACTTCCTCCAGTCTAAACAACAACCGTTCATCATTAGAGTTTCCAGTTACTCTGAATTTTGTATCCGTGCTGCTACTGCCCTTTTTTATTCCGTGGGCTCCGCACTTAATGATAACCCTGATATGTGGCACTTTATCAAATGCCTTTTCAAAGTCCATGTACAGAGTATCAACTACATTACCCACATTAACACCCTTACGTCACCTCAAAAAATTCAAGCAAGTCAGTGAGTTGCCCTCAAACAAAATCCATGCCGCCTTTCCTCAAGTAATCAGGTTTGTCCAAGTGACTGTTAATTTTGTCTCAAACTTCTTGGCCTTTTGGCTAAGATCAAGTGATTTTTGGAGGAAGCAAGGAATGGATTTGGATTTGTCTGGTCCATTCTGAGCATTGGTTTTGTAACTTTAAGAATGGAGTAAAAAAATGTTAAAAAAAGGATGTCAAATTTAGTTAAGATTGTTTGGTAGTTAAATGCAACAGCTAATTTGTATCAAATCCAACAAACAATAATGGAATAAATGACTCATTCATTTCACTTGATCTGTTTTGGTAGTGATGGTGACAGGAATATTTTAGCCCACCTCATCTTTTGAATGGAACGATGGGACCACATGTGGCCACTGAAATGCATCAAAAAGTCAAATCACATCACTGTCTAACCTTTTATTTGATTTGATTCATTGTCGCTTACATTGGGATAGTGAAAAGTATTGTTTCTTGCACATTCTACAGGCAGAGCATACCATTCATAGGGTACATAGGGCAGAAGGAAAGGAGGGTGCAGAATATAGTGTTAGTCATAGGTAGAGAAAGATCAACTTAATATAAAGTGGGTCCATTGAAAAGTCTGATGGCAGCCAGAAAGAAGCTTTGATTTATTGTCGTCACATGTACTGAGATAGTGAAAAGTATTGTTTTGCGTGCTATCCATGCAAATTTGGCAGCAGCAGAGCTAACCAATAAAACCTTCTTTGCCTTTTAGCTTACCAAGGAATTGGGTTTAACTAACACTGACCTGATATGTGCCTCTAGTGACATACTGCGAGTTATCAGCGGCGTCATACTAAGGTGGGGACACAAGCAGGTATCACTGACACACACACACCCCCCGGCACCCCCTGTGCCTGAGCCACAAGGCTTTTAGACATTTTACTGCCACGGAGGAATTCAGGATGGCTGTGTAGATGCCAAGACATGCTTCCTCATTCTGCCCTGTTAGAAACTCCAGCCGCCCCAGGTGGGTGCTGTTGTTGCAATTGCTGTACCTTGTGGCCACTCGGAACGTGCCACCACCTTGACCCATGCACTCCTTTAGGGAATGCACTGCCTGCACGGGAGGACGAGAGAGAACAAGAATGCACCATGGTCATTCACCCCCTATCAGCAGCAAATGTGGGAGAGAAACAATGATTAAAGGAGCAGCACACTGCAAATCTCATTGGGCTTACCTGTATTTTGAACAGCGAGTCAGTGGGTAGGACGGAGAGGCTTAGTGGTCAGGATTGTGGCTCGGAGACCATATGTTGGACAACTCCGGATCACAATATTGGTGTTCAAAGCTTGGTGTGGGATTTGAACCCCCATAAGCAACAAGAAATAAATATTCCTCAACCATTTGTATGTTAACTATTGGGCAGGATGATCAGGAGCCTATCTGTGAGGTGCATTTTAAGCAGGGACTTAAAAGAGTACCAGGTAGTGAGGTGAAGGGTTTTAAGGCAGGAATTCTAGAACACACAACTACCAATAAAGTTGAAACTGTTAACATTCTTATAAGTCTCAATTGATATGTTAAACTATTTACTTATGATATATATATGAACTATGAATTAGATATTCATCAGAAATACAGTGGCAAAGTGTGTTTTGTCGGTTGTGCTAAAAAAAGGGAAGTATTTAAGTGGCCTACAAAGATACTGTTTAGAAAATAAATGAGCTTGAAATGCATTTGTACATTAGGACAGTGGATTTTGCAAAGATAACTGATTTCAATACATGGGAGAGAACCTTTACTGACTCTTTACCCAGTGTCATTGACTCAACTATTTCCGGGTCACATATTAGTTTCTCCACTATACAAGCAGTTTGCAATAATGACTTAGAGTTGTCGCACTATTTCCACTTCCTTGTATCACTTCAAACATTTTACTAAAAAGGATAGCAATAGTATTTGAAACTGAAGGCTGATTTGCCGCCTTCCTGTGTAACGGAGTTTTAGATTCACCATGGCAATACAAATGGAAACAATGCAATTCACTGTTCAAATTTTGAATCGAGGACAGTGGTTCTTGTGTAAATCTTTAACCCGCCAGAAATCCTAGTCTCGCCCTGTAGGATTACTATTTTAAAAGCTAATTATCAGCTCAAAGGCTTTTCTGAATACACGACTGTCTGCTTTCTCCATTAACTCTCATACACTTGTGACGTGCATCTGCCTGTCTTCATTCTCCCCACACTAAACAAATATTGACAGTGTTAGGTGCAACATTAGAAGCACAAATCCAAAGGAGAAATGACAGCTGCTATCTTTTTGTAAACATGCAGACCATAAGCACTCTCAAGACAACTGGGATACTCTTGCCAGGTCTCTTCACTCTTGACCAAAAGCAATAACCCGAAACATAAAGCAGTGTTTGTGTTAACAGGCTTCTGGCATTTGTTTCCGAATGTGCTTACCCATCCCAGATTCTGTAACTTGCATTGCTCAAGTCAACGAATGCAGAGTTAGGAGAGACTGAACAAACAACTGGTGAAGTTTAAGATACGATAATCAGGGTAGAGGATCCTTACACAGATATAATGCCAATTACTGAAACTCATGACGGCCAAAATCTTGAAAAAGGATTAAAGTAGTCAGTATAATGTGGTAATGAAAATAAACAAATATCAATCTCAAAAACGGCAGAGAAAACCGCTTACACACTGTGCAGATGGCAAGTTAACATTTTTACAGGTATAATTCTCAGCCTGCAGATATAAAATAATTAATACAAAAATCAAGAGAAATCTGGCCAAGCAGTACATTCAATGATGTACCAACTTTTGTTACACAAACATAAAGCAAATGAGGAGTTCAAATCAGAAAAATAGAGGCAAGTGGGATTTACAAGAGAGGCAAGAAGGAACAATGGTGATCAAGAACTCAAGGTCAGTTCAAGTTACAAAATCAAGCATGTGTTGGTTCTCACACACTCTTCTTGAAGACTGATTACCAGAAACAGGTCTTGGAGGCAAAAAACATGTAAGCAATGTTAACAGTGAAGCAACAAGTACACTCCAAACAGATGCATTTAGGCTAGCATTTGGATGCTCATTTTTCTATTATAGAGATGTTCAATGCATGGACCTATATTTAGCTAATCCAGTCCAACTTGGACACAACTGCACTGTGCAATCCCAATTCTCTACTTTATGAAGCTTTCCGCTGTAGCTAGGCAGTAAGATTAAAATATGCTCTTTTAAAACAAAAAATTAGTTAAAGTTGCAGAACAGGAAGAATGGTTAAAATGTTTTTTCTATTGTCGAGTTAGGAAAATATTTACAATCATCAACAATTTTGAACATTCCAGTTTGTTGATTGAATACTCCAATCACAAGTCAGTATCGCACTCATTCTCTAGAATACAACATTTGTGATCATTTAAGTAACTATTAAACATTCAATTCGAATGAAGCATAGTTCCAGACCATTTACAGCAAACACCATGCACCTTAGCTGGAAGAATCTCACCTGAGTGCATAGGTATAGCCAGTGTTCTCTGGCACATATTGAGGAGGAGCATATGTGTGTAGTCGGGAAAAATCCATGCTCAATTGTTCTACTGCAAGGTGAATAATAACATGATGCAATACTTCCAAACAACACAAAACCATGTACATTTCAGTTTACTAATACATAAAAATCCACTTGTGTTCAACCTGTTTGCCTGATTAATCAAAATGGTAAAATGTCTGGCTAAATTACTACATTGCCAATATTTTTAGGAATATTGGTGTGGATAAGCTGGGGTCTGGATGGCTGAAAGATTTAGGAGTGTTTTGCATCTTTTGCCATGAGTCCAATTTGGACACAATCGTACTGTACAATCCTAATTTTTGAAGCTTTCCTCTGTAGCTAGGCAGTAAGATTAGAATGTGTTATTTACAAGACAAAAATTGGTTCAGGTTGCAGAATAAGAACAGTTAACTCCTCTAAAAAGTTAAAGATATGGGGAATCTTGACAACTAGAGTTCACTATTTGTAGTGTGAAGCATATTGCACCTCAATAAAGCACACATTTGGTAGGTCAACCTACATCAGTTTTGTCAACTGAAGTCCATGGTCCATAGGAACTAGAAACAGACAGCCCAAGAATTCCAAAACTCAAGGGATTTCAGTTGATCAAAGTTCTGCTTTTAACTTGGAGCAATATATTTGCCACTAAACTCAAAATCTTTTATACAATGATAGCATGGTTATCCTTTATGTAGTTGATTATGCTGTTTCCAAGTTTTACAGGTGGTTAAAAAGTAAACACAGGTTGTGGCCCTCAGGACTTTGACTGCTGATTGTTGGGAAAATTCTCCAATGTGGCCTCTGATAAGGTTGGCTTAATCTCATGATTCTTCTTTTTAATTCTAATCAAAAAAGTCCATTCAAATTAAGTCCAATCATGGCCCAGGCTTAAAACCCATCTGTGGCAGTTGACAGTTTTGTTATTCTAAAATAGGGAAATGGTCAACAGACCTCGAGGAATTTTCCAAGCCGAAAGCATTGCTGCTTTTATGGACACTTCTTGCAGTTATTAGTCTTTCTGAGGTTCTATAACTCAAAAGGAAATGGCCACTTGTAAGTACAGTTATTGTTATTTTACACTCTGAACCTTCAGCAGAATCCAAATTATAAAAAATTCTGCTGTATGGAGGGGCCAATCAGTTTACCCTGCTATTGTGATGGGCAACGAAGCAACTTATTTACTCCTTTCATTATCTCCAACACGACTAAGTAAAATAGTGCTTACATAATTCGGGTTTAGTTTTATGCTCGGCTGTTGACTCTAAAAACATTCTGAATCAACACCATTGTACAATAGCAAAAATAAGAATTAAAGCAAGGCAAGTGCTGATGCTTTAAGGACCGCATAACTCCTAGATCACATGAAATCCTTTCATAACCACAGAACATCTGTGTCTTGTAAATACTCCATCCAACCCCAGCATAACCTTTCAACAACCAAGACTAATTTCTGAAATAACTTCTTCGAGGCAAGAATAAGTCAATAGTGAAACAATCACCTACCCCTGCTTCTCTCCGGCCACATCCCTAACTTTTCCCAGTTCTGATGATAGTTAACGTTTCAGGTTGATGATCTCTGACCCTATCTCCAAAGATGATATGACCTGCTGTGTATTTAGAGCATTTTCTGTTACCCTTATTGCAGATAAATCTGGGTTGCTCTCATGCATCTATTGATTCGTGCAACAGCAATGTGTTGAATATCTGAAAGCTGGTCCCTTGTGTGCATGTGTTTCTCATGGAATCAAAAACAAACTGCTGCTGACAATCTGACCATCACCTGTAAATAAATATACTACGTAAACCAGAACACCCGCCACACAGAAAACCCATGGGGATCAGTGCTGATTGAAGGAGTAGATTGGAACTAAGTGAAGGCAAACTATAATCAGAATATCTCCAGTAATGGCTTCATCAAACATTACCTCCAGTCTTCCCCAAGGATCTATCCTACCCCATCCTCATCTACATGCTGCCTCCAACCTATCGCCATTAAAAACAGCCAGCTTCCACATTTTTGCATCACCTCCCCCAGCCCTTGTTTAATCTTGGAGGCACAATTTCTGCCACAAACTCACTCTACCCATGCCACAGATTAATTCCCGTTTCCATTTCAGCTTCATCCCAGCTGTTTGCAACCTACTCAACCTCATGCCGAGTTTCCAATCTCATCCACTGGCCTACTTTCACCTCAATAACATTATCCCTGCCTCAGCCAATCTTCTGGTGAAGCTCTCTTCCATATCTTCGTCAGAGCCAGACATCACTATTTCAAAGCTCTCCTGCCTCACCCTCCCACCTGTCACTCATTCGGACACTCCAGGTTGCTCAACTCATCCATCTCTAGCTTACACTTCCCGCAGCATTCCAATGTTTCCAATTTAAAAGTCAAACTTGCGCAAAGTCCTTCAAGTCCTCACCACTGCCCAAGTCAGAGCTCCAGCAGTCTGATCATTCTTCCCCCACCCCTCAAGTTTTTCCTTCTTCTAGCGGTGGCTTTTTGTAGAAGCCCCCTCCCTTCATCCCATTATGGACAACTGTGCCTTTTAAACCACACAGCCCAATTCTGGAATCACTTTCCCAAACCCCTCCAGCTCCCAAACCCCACAAGCTTCTGTACTACATTCTTATTTAGTCCTGCCATCATACAATTGTGGCTTACACTGCTGAAGCACCTCATGGTATATTTGTACATTAAGGTGCTATGTAAATGCAAGCTGACGCAATCCCGAATGTCTTCCAGCTTGCAATTGCCCTTCAAATGAAATCTGGAGAGGTGTGATGCAGAAAAGATTTAATTTGAGAGCACCACGAAAATCCTTTTTTAAAAAAAATCAGAGTTCCAGCTTTTAGGTTTACAGCAGTTAAAGCTGGAACTGAATCAGCTACCACAAAACCTGCGATGGGTTAGAAGTGACCACAACCTAAAATTCTGAAAGAAAGTATTCAGAAGTAAATATACATCACAGCAGGATAGCGGAGACCAGGGACAAAGGACTGTTTGAGAGTTTGTGCCTCCTCTCACTTAAAAGGACAGCCAGTGGTTGAGTTGACCTTGTGTTGCTGCAGAACAGCACCTTGTGTCTATGCTCTCCTGTGCATCTGGATGTTGTCCTGAAGTCATGAATTGTTAAGTATTAAACTTGCTTAAGACTCAAAAAAGTAACAAAAAAGGTGAAGGAGTGTGTCCTAGATTGTGACATGCAACATTCTGTCTATTCCCAAGGGTGTAAAATTACCAGCTTTAATTTAATGGAATTTAACTGCATTAGGATACAAAATAATTTATTACCCTCCCGCCAATATGTACAACATTGCTTGAAGGACTGGAAAATAATATTCATTTTGATGTAATGTTTAGGGAAATCCCATCTGAACCAGGCTTAATATTATCCAGTCCAAATCCTCCACTCCTGATTCAACCAACTATTTATCTATCACGAACTCCAAAATTCAAATAAAAAAATACACTCCTTCACGTGACAATCATTCTCACCAGCTACTATCGTCAAACCCAATGGCTCGAAACCACTTTATAAGACACACGGTGCAAGAATGCACTCCTCTGAGGATGTTTTCAAATCAGACACACCCAAAGAAAACATTGCTGTAATGATAGTGGCAGCACATGATTTCACTGGCCAGCAGTGATTACATATATATGCTCAAATTAAATTTCTATTAGGAATCCTGCTCTCCCCCACCCACACACTGCTTTCAAAATAAAACTAGACCATCAGATACAGCTTCTATTTCAATCCTTTTATAATCTGACTTCCAAAATGGCAGATGTAAAACCATTCACTCCTACCAGAAACTGTATTTGAATTAAATTTATTAAGCTGGATAGAAAATCTCAGCTGAAAGCACGAATGACAAGGGCAATTAACACGTGTTTAACCGAGACCAGAGCCGAACAGCTTTATCTTAAACTGTACTCGCGTTTAAGACTAAATCTACCAAATTTGCATCTTCACAGTTTCCACTATAGAAAGGCAATATAACTTCACACCAACAAATAGTTAGAATTAACATTCTTCCCAATTTCAGAAGGATCAAATTTCTCTCCAAAAAATTGTAAAATTAATACAAACTTTAGCTTGCAAGCAGAATATCTAATATGAATTTGAGCAGTGAAAGTTTATCACTGGAAATAATATATTCCATCAGGCAAGTTTAATTTACTGTTAATGACATAAGCATGCTCTGTGTACCAAATGGCCAGGGAATAAAGTACTTTCCTTTATAGTTTAAGAACCTTGAATGTTTTTGTTCCCTCTATTCACCAGCATACCCATCTCCGCCCCCCCCCCCCCCCCACCCCACTCACACTCTGCCCCAAGAGCACAATTCCACAGCTAAGATGATGAATCTGCAAATAGATTTCAACTTTATACCACTGGAGCACAAACAGATATTCTGCAGCAATTTGTGTCATTTCTGGGGGAAGGCCCTTCCAACAGGATCATCAATCTTGACCAAAATGGAGTTTGAGGTTTCATCACATGCCCTCCCACTCCTAACTGACCAGCCCCCATGCTCCGGCTGTTAGCAGCACATCCATCCTGGCAGCATGCCATCATCCCATGGCTTGTATGAAGGCACCTCGAAGAGTACAACTTGTACAGAAAAAAGTTGAATGCTATTGCTCTTTCAGTGATAATCGATTTGAAATGCTTGGTCCCGGGGCTGTGTGTCTGACAAATATCAAGAGTGCTGAGGCACCTCAGAGTGGAATATATTACATTAAAAAAGGTGAATTTTATTGCACGGTTTGCCCTATTCAATTTGAAATGTTCTGTAGTGTAGTTGTAAAAAATTTATGAATAAAGTATACTTTTGGAAAAAAGCAAAACTGACTCATTAACATCCCTTTCTCACAGCACCTTTCCCTTGCAATTGCAGAAGGTGCCTCCTCAACATTCAAGGCTCCAAACACTCCTTTCAGGTTAAGGAGCTTTTCACTTGCCCCCTCCTTCAATTTGGTCTACTGTATTCCCCGTTTCCAATGCGGTCGTTTCTACATTGGGGAGACTAAACGCAAATTGGGTGGCTATTTTGGGAACACATTCGCTCGTACTGATAAAATAATCCAATTTATGAAAGCAATTATTAGATTGTGGAAAATTCTGTTGTACAGTGCAGCCTTTTGGCAAACTGAGCTCCCATGCTGACTGTATTGACTGTTTTCCATTAGCCAATGTTATGATATTACCTGGTCTGACGTAGTTCACAAGTTTTGGTTTGCATAACAACTGATAACTACCTGCAGCTAGGGGATTTTCACAGTAACTTCATTGCAGTGTTAATGTAAGCTTACTTGTGACACTAATGAATAATCTTAAACTTAAATTTTAGCTGCACAATCACAGGTGGGGCAGTAGCACCCTGAATATCAGGTGGGAAAAACTCACCATCTTATTCTTGCTCCCAATCTGGCCAATGTTGCCTGAAAGGAACCTACCACTACCACTGGGCGGTTGTCGGATTTGCTTGAAAATCAAAGTCCCAGGACGTACATAAAACGGTGACTGCCATTTTGGGAGACAAGTGCATGGAGTGTGCAAAACACATGCACTGCCCAGTTATATCTAGTGGTACAGCTGAAGAAGGCTGAGGGGAGGGGATGGGTGTGGGGGCAAAATCCAGAAAAATAATCAGGGGGGAGGGTACTGTGTCTCTTCTGCTCGCCTGTCAAAGCATCGTTTCAAGAGGGTGGCACGGTGATTTTGATTTGATCCATTATTGTCACATTATTAGTATACAGTGAAAAGTACTGTTTCTTGCACGCTGTATAGACAAAGCATACCATTCATAGAGAAGGAAAAGAGAGAGTGCAGAATGTAGTGTTACAATCATAGCTAGGGTGTAGAGAAAGATCAACTTAAAGCAAGGTAGGTCCATTCAAGAGTCTGATGGCAGCAGAAAAGAAGCTGTTGAGTCGGTTGATACGTGAGCTCAGACTTCTGTATCTTTTTCCCGATTGAAGATGGAAGAGAGAATGTCCAGGGTGCGTGGGGCCCTTGATTATGCTGGCTGCTTTGACGAGGCAGCACGAAGTGAGGAAAGAGTCAATAGATAGGAGGCTGGTTTGTGTGATGGGCTACATTCACGACCTTTTGTAGTTTCTTATGACCTTAGGCAGAGCAGAAGCCATACCAAGCTGTGATACAACCAGAAAGAATGCTTTCTATGGTGCATCTGTAAAAGTTAGAGAGAGTCATAGAAATCATAGAACCCTACAGTGCAGAAAGAGGCCATTCGGCCCATCGGGTCTGCACCAACCACAATCCAACCCAGGTCTTATCCCCATATCCCCACATATTTACCCACTAATCCCTCTAACCTATGCATCCTGGGACACTAAGGGCAATTTAGAATGGCCAATCAACCTAGCCTGCACATCTTTGGACTGTGGGAGGAAACCGGTGCAACCAGAGGAAACCCACACAGACACAGGGAGAATGTGCAAACTCCACATAAACAGTGACCCAAGCCGGGATTCGAACCCAGGTCCCTGGAGCTGTGAAGCAACAGTGCTAACCACTGTGCTACCGTGCCGTCCAGTTGTAGCTTCCCAGTCATAGCTGGCATGCCAAATTTCCTTAGCCTTCTGAGAAAGTAGAGGCGTTGGTGGGCTTTCTGCACTATAGTGTTGGCATGGGGGGGGGACCAGGACAGGTTGCTGGTGATCTGGACACCTAAAAACTTGAAGCTCTTGACCCCGACATGTTCTCCTTTACGCTTCCTGAAGTCGATGACAATCTCTTTTGTTTTTCTAACATTGAGGGAGAGATTGTCACTGCATCACATTCTCTCTCATTCCCGTCCTGTGTCTCATCATTGTTTGACATCCAACCCACTACGGTGGTGTCGTCAGCAAATTTTAAAATAGAGTTGGAGGGGAATTTGGCCACACAGTCATAGGTGTGAGAGTATAGTAGGGGGCTGAGAACACAGCCTTGTGGGGCACCAGTATTGAGGATGATCGTGGAGGAGGTGTTGTTGCCTATCCTTACTGATTGTGGTCTGTGGGTTAGGAAGTTCAGGATCTAGTTGCAGAGGAAGGAGCCGAGGCCCAGGCCACAGAGTTTGGAAATGAGTTTCGTAGGAATAGTGGTGTTGAAGGCTGAGCAGTAGTCAATAAATAGGAGTCTGAAATAGGAGTCTGACATAGGTGTCTTTGTTATCTAGGTGTTCCAGGGCCAGGGGAGATGGCGTCTGCTGTGGACCTGTTGCGGCGTTAGGCGAACTGTAGTGGATCCAGGCAGTCCGGGAGGTTGGAATTGATTCGTGCCATGACTAACCTTTCGAAGCACTCCATAATGATGGGTGTCAGAGCCACCTGATGATAGTCTTTAAGGCATGCTGCTTGACTTTTCTTTGGTACTGTAACAGGCCTAGGATGGAAATGTGGGCACGAGAGCAAGGTGCTGAGTTAAAATGGCAAGCAATGGAAAGGTTGGAGTCATGCTTGCAGGATAGAATCCCTACAGTGCAGAAGGAGGCCATTGAAGCAGGTAGGGACCTCAAATTGTTGTAGAGTGGGGTTGAAGATGTCTGCGAATACCCCTGCCAGCTAATCCACGCAGGATCTGAGTGCTCGTCCGGGTATAATGGTTAGCACTACTGCCCCACGACACCAGGGACCCGGGTTCAATTCGAGCCTTGGGTGACTGTGAGGAGTTTGCACATTCTCCCGGTGTGGGTTTCCTCCCACAATCCAAAGATGTGTGGGTTAGGTTGATTGGCCTTGCCAAATCGCCTCATTAATGGCAGGGGGACTAGCAGGGTAAACGTGTGGGGTTGCGGGAATAGGGTCTGGGTGGAATTGTTCTCGGTGTAGACTTGATGTGCCGAAGGGCCTCCTTCTGCACTGTAGGGATTCTATGATTCTATCCTGCAAGCATGACTCCAACCTTTCCATTGCTTGCCATTTTAAACTCAGCACCTTGCTCTCATGCCCACATTTCCATCCTAGGTCTGCTACAATGCTGCAGTGAAGCCCAACGCAAGCTGGAGAAGCTACATCTCTTCCGATTAGGCACATAACAGCCCTAAAGACTCAACATCGAGTTTAACAATTTTAGACTGTGACCATTTCTCCATCTTAACCCCTTTTTGTTTTAAAAACCTATACATTTTTAATCTCCATGCAAAAACTCCCACCAGGCCATCTATCTCTTGTTCTTAAGTTTGCTACATCTTTGCTGCAATCTCTCCCAGCTACAGTATAGTATGCAACACTTTCCCTCTCCAATAAAGAGTCAAACAGGCTCAAAACGTGAACTTTGCTTTTCTCTCCCTACAGATGCTGCCAGACTTGTTAAGTTTTTCCAGCAAACTCAATTTTTGTTTCATACTAATTAAGAGATTGGGTAATTCCTCCCCAACTCCAATATTTTGGTATCAAAATGCTCAAAGGAAAATAAAAATGCAAAGTTCTTTGCCCACTTTATTCCATGAGATTCCAGATTAATTTGGGAAATTAGTAGTGGACAACCAGGCAGTGCCACAGTCAGACAGATGAAAATTCCATCTTCAATTGCTGCAGTTCCCAGTTTCAGCCAGAGGTTTCCCTCCAAAGTAAATAATCAGAGTGAGTCATTTTAATCCATTTTAACAATTGATAGAAGAATCATACAATCCCTACAGTGCAGGAGGAGGCCATTTGGCCCATCAAGTTTTACCAACCACAATCCCACCCAGGTCCCACCCAATAACCCCATTTAGTCCCCCTGACAGTAAGGGGCAATTCAGCATGGCCAAACCACCTAACCCGCACATCTTTGGACTGTGAGGAAACCAGAGGACACAGGGAGTACATGCAAACTCCACACAGAAAGTGACCCGAGCCAGGAATTGAACCCAGGTCCCTGGTGTCGTGAGGCAATCGTGCTAACTGTGCCACCCCATTCAGAACTGGAACACGAGCAGAGCACGAATAAGAACCCCGGGGAAGGGGGGGGGGGGGGGTGAAAGAGTGTGAAGAGAGAGAGAGAGGTTTAAATCTAACAATTGCATTTTACCCCACAATAAGTTATATCATTAATTGTTTGCATTTGGCAGTATTCAGAGCTCAACTGCATTCTCTTTGAAGACGGACTTTCTTTAAAAAGTTATTTACAATATTAGAACCATATTTATAAAATGAATATCAGCATCTCAAGCGGTAGATTACTTGATCTCTCGGACGTATCAGTGTTTTTCCGATATCTCAAAATGCCTCTATCCTAGTATTGATGGCAGGAAATAGTTTATCAGAACTATCACAGCACATGCCATTGCTTGATCAAATCCCAATGCTGATATACGAGCAATGAACAGGAAAGCTGGGACGGCTGATAAACGTTTATAAATGCAACAATTACGTAATGCGTTAGTTAATTTTACTCCCGTTTAGTGTTAAGCAAATAGCAAAAAAAACCTTGAGCAGACTTAGAATCAGAATAAAATTGGAAATTGCCAGACTGTTTCAGAAATTCAACTCACTGGACTTGAATAGAAATGTTATATTATTGTCCTTAAAAAGCCTGACATTAACATGCATTCTAAAAATAAATAGGACACATTTTACACCTAATTAAATGGAAAAACCATCACAAATCTAACAAATATTTTCAAATCAGCTTTACTGCCATGATCCAGGGCAGCATCCTTCACCATATTCCCACGCTCTGAATTGCCTGAAGGTTCCTGTTGCTATTTTACACAGGTTGAACAATGTTTCCTTAAAATCCCTCAATCACTAAAGGTTTCTCCAGCCAAATACACAGTCAAGAATAAATTTTAACCCTACTTTCATCCAAATCATCAAGCGAGGTCAAATGTTAAAAGTAGGTTAACAGGCTGAACACAGTACACCCATATACAGTGAAATAACAAACAAAATGTGCACAACAAATTAACTACATTGAAGCCAAACATTAACAGAGAAGACAAATTAAAATGTATTCATGCAGAGCTAGAACTTTGTAGTTAGGCACATTCGTCAACTACACCAAGCAGCAACCAGCAAGTATAAATCAGGTTAGGCCTATAACATGAGCAAATTACAAATATTAAATTTGTCATTAACTTATTGAATTCTGAGCATGTAAAAATATTTAAGCACTACGTAAACTATAGCAAGTCTGCTTTCATCAAAATGACTTGCCCATGCAGCATTCACAGAATCTGTCAGTATAACCTCCTGATGCAAATCCACCAAGGCAGCAAATCCAAGTATCCTACGTTCACAGATCTGCTCTACATCTTTAGACACAGGGATGTCTTTGCATTCCTGTATTCCACCGTTTTAAAGAGTGATTAACGACAGCTTATAGCAGGTAAACTTCCAAAACTTGCCGACGTTTTCTTAGTCAACAACACAGTATTCCAAAATGGCTTCCCTGTTTCCACAAAGCATGAAGGATTACGAATCTGGTCCACCTACTAACGCTGCCAGTCAGGAACAACCTTTAAAGCTATTGGCCACTGCAGCTGCACTTCAGCCAACTGAAAAGGCAATTAACTCTTTCAGCTTTCAACCTACTGCAGTAGGCTGATCTGAATGAGGGGGGGAAGAAAGGGAGAGAAGGAAAAGCAGGAACAGGATTATAGCACTTACTGCACTGAGAACATTAACCACTTAACTGCCAACAGTCCTAATATGTCTTTTCTAGACATGGTGATTATATTAATGGATTAGATAACAGCAAGAAGTCTCACAACACCAGGCTGGTGTTGTGAGACTTCTTCCTGTGTTCACCCCAGTCCAACGCCGGCATCTCCACATTTAGATAACAGCACCAGGAACTTATACACCTGAGAATAGTTTTAAAAAATATATTTAAAATGGTAATTTAACATCTAATTGAACTGAGTCAGAATGGTTTTCTACATCAATGACACCAAAAAAAATTATTGTCGAATGTCTGATATTTAATTTAAATATGCAATATATTGTAAACAAAACTTTTACTGGGTACTTAAACAAAGATTTTGTAGGATAGAGTTGGTGATGCTTTGGTTTGTTTTCTTCCAACTTTTAAATAGGAATTAAGACATGCTTGCCTTCATGCTGGAAATTAAACATTTTACCCATTTTCTTCACAGTATACAGAATTTTAAAAGATACACTGTTCCATAAGGAGAACAATCAAGTGTTTTCTTCATTGGTTTATCCAAAGATATCACTTGGGATTTGTGTACACAAGATTAGGTCCCATATAACAAATCAAATTATAGCAACATTAACATGCAGAAATCCCTCCACAAACAATTCAACAAACCATGATCCAAGCATTTATAATGCTGAACAGCAGAGGTAATGTAAATGTAAACAAGCTACTTAACTTTCGATTGTGTAACAAAAGCAAAAATAATGAGGCCCGGCTGAAACAGAGATAAGAAATTCCAGGTTGATGTGCAGTAACTACGTTAAAGGCAGCTCATTGTTTTATGTTAATTAACTAATTTTAAAAAGGAATTGGATGACCAGGTTTGAAAAATAATTCAAGATAATCATTCAAGTGATCTCTCCATATTACATACAAAGACTTTGAATAAAATAATTATTCTGTGTAAATTGTTTGCATTTTCAATTCTGCATTAATTCTGCTTTCTCATTCTTTAATTTTTGCTGCCTGCTACACACTTTTGACAGCTCAACTGAGTTCATCCAATAAATAAGTTGAACCATACCAATCAAAATAATTAAGGGGGGGGGGGATTTACCCTTCGTGCACAGGAGGTAAAAGCAACTAGCCAAGGCTCCGCACTGCTTTGCAGCCCGAGAAAGGAGCATATGACAGATTGAGTGAAAACAAGGTCAGGGCTCAGCCACGATGGCCACCTGAACAAATGGCCAGGTACTGCTCAGTACCTGCTGAACATAGTCCAAAACTTCTATGGAAAATCAAGACAGAAAAACATAGCTTCCCAGTGTGCTGCTGCATGGAAAGGTCATGATGTGTGCTGTTGTATTTAAGTTGATCTTTCTCTACACCCTATGACTGTAACACTACATTCTGCACTCTCTCCTTTCCTCCTCTACGTATGGTATGCTTTTTCTGCATAGCGTGCAAGAAACAATACTTTCACTGTATACTAACAATACTAAATCAAATCAAAATTCAAGTTGCAACTGAACATGGAGCTGCTGCTCCCATCACCAAGTGCCAAGGCAATAATTTCCACTTAACCTCTGGGGAGATTGTTTATTGGCCACTTTGCATCTGCAGGTTACTGACACCATAACGAACAGGCAGAACACAAGATCAGGCTTGTAACTGATGCCATAATGAAAAGGCAGAAGATCAGGCCACCTGTCACTTCCAAGTTAATAGATTTTTAAAAATTCTTTCATGAATTGTTGTTGGAGTTGTACTCATCCAGACAAGTGGTATGTTCCATCACACTCCTGACTTGTGTCTTGTAGATGATACCCAGGCTTTAGGGAGTCAGGAGGCGAGTTACTCTGCAGAATTCTCAACCTCTTGATGTGCTCGTGTAACCAGTATTTATATCGCTAATCAAGTTCAGTTTCTGGTCTATGGTAACCCCCTCTCCCACCCAGGATGCAGATAGTGGGGTATTCAGTGACAGTAATGCCACTGGATGTCCAGGGGAAATGGTTATATTTCCTCTTGTTGAAGATGGTCATTGCCTGCACTTGTGGGGTACGATACTATTTTCGCTTGCCACTCAGCAACCCAAGCCTGAATGTTGGCCAGGTCTTGCTACATATGGGCAAAGACTCTTTCAGTATGAGTTGCGAGTGGTGCTGAACATTGCTGATGCATGCATAGACGAATGCACAAACATTCCCACTTGAGCAAACTTCTGACCTCATGATGAAAAGATCATTGATAAAGAAACTGAAGATGGTTGCGCCTAAGGCACTATCCTTAGGATGTCCAAGAGCTGGAATGATTGACCTCCAACAACCACAACCATTTTCCTTTTTGCAAGGTATGACTCCAACCAATGACATTTTCTCCCCCGGATTCCCAATAATTCCAGCTTTGGTAGGGCTCCTTGATGCCAAAACAGCAATCAACTGAATTTGCTCTGTCACCACAACGACTGCATAATGGTCACTCTTCCCAAAACAGTGCAGTCATGGACAGCTGCAGCTCGACTAATGAGGAAGATGTGAAATATAGTTCTCCCTCTTGGTGGTTCCCTCACCACCTGCTGTAGACCCAACCTGGCAGCAAAGTTCCTTAGGATTCAACCAGCTCAGTCTGTAGTGGTGCTCTGCCCAGAGTACATTCTGCACCTTTGCCAGCCTCAGTGCTTCTTCCAATGGTGTTCAACATGGAGTAGTAGATTCATCGGGATTGGGGTGGGGGGGTAGGGGGGGTAATCCACAGGGACTTTCCTTGGTGGAAGTACAGCAAGGACTACTTGTCTGCCAAAGAGCAGAATCAGCATGCGATAAAGCTAAATGATCCCACAATTATCAGATGAGGTCTAAACTCTGCAGTCCTGCCATGAGACTTCATGAGATCTGGAGTCATGTTGAGGACTCTCAAGGCCATTCCCTCATAACTGTATATCACTGTGCCACCAACTCCGGTGGGTCTGTCCTGTCAGTGGGACAGCGATGATGCTGACTGGGACATTGTCTTTAAGATATGATTCGTGATTAGGATTAAGTCAGGTTGGCTGGTTTGTGGGAGCACCCACCTCATTCTATGTTCTATGTTCTATGTTCATTCTGGAACAAGCTCCCAGCTGTTAATAAGGAGGGCTTTGTTGGAGGTGCCATTGTTGTTTCTGGTGCCTACATCAGTGCCAGATGGTCCATCAGGTATAGTTCCTAATTGACTTTTCTCTGGCAATTTGATACAACCCAGTGGCTTGCTTGGACCATTTCAGAGGACAGTTAAGAGTCAACCACATCGTTGTCCTTCTGGAGTAACATGTAGGAAACATGGTTAGGTAAGGACAGTAGATTTCTTTCTCTAAAATTGAAGTTTAAGTTTATTTATTAGTGTCACAAGTAGGCTTACATTAATACTACAATGAAGTTACTGTGAAAATTCCCTAGTCGCCACTCTCTGGCACCTGTTTGGGTACACTGAGGGAGAAACTGAAGCACCAGGAGGAAACTCACAAAGACCCAGAGAGAACATGCAAACTCCACACAGACAGTCACCCATGGCTAGAATTGAACCTGGGTCCCTGGCGCTGTGATGCCCTCCCACGGTGTCACATTGGAATCAATCTCCAAGCAATGCATAGCATTCAGTTTGTTTTCCAGTATTAAAGTATACATTTCTTGACTTTATCACTAGTCTTCCCTAAATTTGTTGTAACACCAGTAAGAAAATGGTGGAACAATGAGCAATACTGTGCACAGCACAGTATGTACAACTTTAACCACAGGTTGCATTGACAAGATTGTGGAAGGGTTTATAATTTAACACTTGTGGTCTCAAAACAAAGCTCCAATGACAATAATGGTAAATTCCTTCAAATCACAGTTAAATATAAATGGCAGGAGTCTAAAATTTACCACCCAATAATTCCCTAAATTTAGTTATATAATTATATCTCATAAGCTGTTCTCTCCTCCCCACACCTGACAATATTCTTCACCCTCCTTCACCAAAGACATCAGCTTCTTTCTGGAATAGAATTACACAGGCTGATAGTAATCACCTGGAGCCATTGTGCAGCACTATTTCACGAATCATTTCATTCACCAAGATCATTCCTCTTATTCAACATGATTCACACACCAAATACTTTGGCAATGTAATCATAAAGCTTTGCAACATGGTGACTAAAAACAGCATTAGTCGATTTTAAGTTTCTCATGCATTTGTGAAATTAAACTTCTTGGAACTTGAGGAGGGGGTTAGTACTACCTATGAAGGGCTTAACAGTGTTTCCAGGTCCTACTGATCTACAAATGGTTTAACAGCAAAGTAGATGTTGGGTAGATCACGAATGATGCTAGAACTCGAGCAAAATAAGATGTACTTGCCACGTGTGATCACATAAATAATATTGGTCTTTTCTCCAGAATACTACCATAAATTTGCCTTGACTTTTCAGATTGTTCCAACACTTATTATATTGAGCATGATTTACAAATTGCTTCAGCTTAAGAGTTTGTTGGGGGTTAAAACTCATACAATAATTTCTCAAGATTATGCAGATAATCACAATCACCATCATTGATTCAGGTATTCATTTGTGAACTAAAAATTCCACTGTTTAACAGCCTTTTCAAGACGGCAAATAGCTAAACTTTGAAATATCTGCATAACAGAAAGTGCTTATTGAAGTTCATAGTGCTAAGAGTGAAGTAATTTCTAAATTAGTCAGATTTGAGTAGCAGCCAGATTTGGAGGATTCCCCTGTAAAACACAAATGGGTAAATTTGTCGTAGGTGTAACAATTCAATTAAAGACTCTTGTTTTTGAGGGCAAGGTCTTTTGGAATACTATGTCACTGACAAACACATTTTGCAAGGTTTGAAAGCTTACTGCAGGTTAGTGTTAACAGTTGAAAGAAACAGGGAAATCCCCTATCTTTGAAATTGTAAATCAGGTCTTTAAACTTGGGGTCGCGCATATTTTGATTCGAGTGCAGCATGACTGGCTGAAAAAGCCAACATGTTCTTATTTGATTCACTCACTAAATCAGTGTGAAATTCTTAGCTAAAATCTACATCAAGAATATAGGCCTGGCAAAAGAATTGCTTGATGTAGTGAGGTGATATGCGTTTCATTGTATTTTTTGTTATTTACTTGGGCTCCTGCTCTGCCCAAGACCGCAAGGAACTACAAAAGGTTGTGAATGTAGCCCAATCCATCACGCAAACCAGCCTCCCATCCATTGACTGTCTACACTTCCCCTGCCTCGGCAAAGCAGCCAGCATAATTAAGGGTCCCACGCACCCCAGACATGCTCTCTTCCACCTTCTTCCGTCGGGAAAAAAATACAAGTGTCTGAGGTCACCTACCAACCGACTCAAGAACAGTTTCTTCCCTGCTGCTGTCAAACTTTTGAATGGACTTACCTTGCATTAAGTTGATCTTTCTCTACATCCTAGCTATGACTATAACACTACATCCTGCATACTCTCATTTCCTTCTCTATGAACGGTATGCTTTGTCTGCATAGCATGCAAGAAACAATTACTTTTCACTATGTTAGTACATGTGACAATAATAAATCAAATCATAAGAAAGTGAGTATGGAGTACTAACCAACTTACTTCAAAAAGCTGAACAATAATGTGGTCAAACTTCTTACAAATCTCAGGAATGATTCACCATTATGTAACAGTCACATATTTCAGCCTTTTGCTCCAATTTCTCAAAGCTATTTTAATGGGGTCCTTTGCAATGTCAGAATTTTGTTAACTTCACTTCAGCAAAAGATTGAAAGTTATTCATTGCATTTTTCTTGTATTCTGCATACCATTGCCTAACTGAAAACATGTGCAAGAAATTCCACACCCTCCCCGCCAAGGATCCTCAATGTTTTTCCCTCAGCAAAACCAGGAGTTGCACAACAGCTGACTAATGCTCCTGTAATGTCCGATCACCAGTTCATGGGAACAGCAATAGTAACTCCCTTTGTTGGGAACCATAGACACTATTCTGAGATACAACACTTTCTATTTTTAAGCATTTTATTTGATGCCCCATACCCGAGTCCCAGAGAGACATCATTTTTTTTTTAAAAAACAGTCCTCAGAAGAGCAGCACAAACAGATTCCTGCTGCCTTCTCTCTGACGCTGGCTTTATTACGAAACTGGAGAGCAGATGCTCCCTAGCCTCTTGCAGTGTCAAGGCTTCACTGCCGACCCGCAGGCCTGTGTCACACAAATAATTCTCCAATTCATTCCTGCTTGCCCAAGCAGACACTTTACAGGGTTGAATTTCTGGCATTTTTCTCAGTACACTGACATCAGATGTCAGCTGACTCTCAGATTTCTGCAGTTCTACCATCATATTTTGACATGTCGCCAAGAGATCGAACCATTATTATTTTAATTCCATATTCAAAAGTGAAACTGCTTTTAGCCCAGAAGATGCCGACCAATTTACTTACACTTTCATCCTCCACCCAACCTTACACCTTCTCCACTTACGATAAAGCCAAAATAATTTATATACCACACTCTCCAAGAAGATAGTCTTAGAATCTTCTGTCAATGTGAACTTTCAGCTACAACTGCATCCTCCAGTACCTGCAGAGAAAATTCAGGAAGCTGGAACTCAATGGCCGACAATTGCATTATTAAAAATTAAATACCAACTAAGTTGGTGGGTACTTGAATTTTTATTCCAGTCCAATAGAATGGCAAAAAGTTTCATTTTCGGGCGCACACAATCCAGGTTCACCTTTTGGCAAGCATACTGGTTTTCACTGTAGTACTGTAAAAATAAACCCATGAATGAGCAGCAGCCAAAACTAAACATGACCTGGAGTTCAACAACTTCAGAGCATGAACTCTCTCCTCCACCTTCACCTCACTTCCATTTATTTTATTTCGTTTCAACTCATTCATCCACTTTATCATCCTCATCCTTCTTTCTCACCTCCATTTTTCCACTTTCCATTCCATCTCACCTCCTGTCCCCTCTTTTCTCTCTCTCTCTCTCCTCCCCCCCCCCCCCCCCCCCTCCCTCCCTCCCTCTCTCCCCGACCTTCAGGGCGATTGCCACATTCCTAGAGCAGTCCTTCTGTTCTGCAATTCACTTAATGGACATTTTAAAACGTTCTCAGCCTTATGTATCCTCATTTACATTCCCTTTGTCCCATTCCACCGACTTCCCCCCCCCCAGTATAAATCTCTGCTGATTCTCTTTTTGCTCTCAGCTCTGACGAAGGGTCATCGAGACTCGAAACATTGACTCTATTCTCTCCCCACAGATGCTGTCAGACCTGCTGAGATTTTCCAGCATTTTCAGTTTTGTTGTAAACATGACCTGACTTGCACAACTGAAAACCTGCAGATGCAACAGATGTCAGTGTCTGCTCTATAACAGTTCATAAATCTTTTGCTTTTGCTTTCAAACATCAAACAAACATTAATACTCCATTCACCATCTAATAGTTGATAGCATTTTTTAATTAGTCCCCATCTTTCCCAAGTACATGCAAAACAATTCAGCTGCACGTTTCAACTTCTATTGCCTTCTGGGAGGGAAGAAAAGACAAAGAGAAAGTGAGAGAGATATTGCAAGAACTCTGTCAAACTCTAATTTACCAACAGAACAACACTTCTTCCAAGTTCACATCTGCCAAGCATAAAAAGCACAAAAATCGTCCAACAAAACTTTGCCTTGGTCAGTGAGTTTTAAAAAGGAATATAATCAGATGGTTAAACAAACCAGAGTGAATAAATCATATTTATAACAGCAGCATCCATAAAGAGAAAAAAATAAAGCCAACAGCAACAACACTCACACCAATCCACATAAGGGTTCACTGCTTAAAAGTCATGAAAATCAGTGACATTTTATCAACTGTTAAATATATTTACAATCTGGATTTAGAAGGAATTTCATGTTAGTTTTCAAGTCTACAGATACAGATGTGACTGTAATTCATACATCCTCCAACTAATAAGATTTGTACTGCTGCCATTTTCACGATTATATCCTCGGTGGGAACAGTATGCAGCCTTGGAGCAGTTAAAACAGTTTTTGCTCCAGCAGGAATGATTCAGAAGAGCAGTTCTCTTCCCTATTGTTAACTGAGCAAAAACGCCCATGGAAAAACTATTTTAGCTTCTGAAAGGCTTGACTTTTAATGAGTTTACCCAGAAATGCTATTTGGAATTTATTCAATTTTTTTTTAAAAATCACAACATTGAGTAGAAAAACAATATTAACATAAGTGTTGCTGACATTCCAGGGCCAGGAATTATTTTTTTTCTGCAAAGAAGCCAACTGCTTTTGTTACGAACATGTCAACAGCTTCAATTCACATTTGCTATTTCAAGTCAGTTATCATCAGACCTTCCAGCTAACTACACTCCCTCAAGGAGGATCGGTTTACACTGCACATGCAAATGAAGCAACTCGAGTATAACTGATACTCTACTTCAATTTGGAAATAAAACCAATATCCTGAAAACATACCTGGAATATCGCCATCAGAATACCCAGTTTTTAAAAATAAAATTAAACTAAAATGGGGGATGGAGTTAAAAACTGCAAGGGGTCTGTACATTTTTTTCTGCAAACGATATGAGCAAATTAGTGGTCCTGCCTGTGCACTTAAAATCTTTAAAAGTTTACATGGGATGGAGCAGAGCAGTCACAACAGCAAACTGTCATAGGCAACTGCAGCTTAATAGCAGGCTCGCCCAGTGGTCCATTCTGATATGTACACGAAGGGTGTGCACACCAACAGTATTAACCATGCTTTTGTTCCTTCCAGATGTGTGTGTTCCATTGTGCATTGTTCTTGTTTCAGATTTACAGACTTTCTAGTCTTCTCCCCCATTGATTTTGAAATGGGTCTCCATTTCAAACTCATTTGCTTACCTACTCTAACACTGAAGCAACATTAACACACAACAGGCAAACACATCATTGGGGTTGGATTCTACTTATAAAGGAATCAATGATACTCTCATCAGCACCAGCTACATAAACGATATCGAAACATCAAGCACAGAACAGAACTAAAACATTAATAACTTTCCAGCAATTTTTTAACTACTACACATTTAACATTGAAATTTCCCATGACACTTTCTCAGGAGCATTGACAAAATTTGGCACTAAGCCACATTAAGGATTGATCAGGACAGGTCATCAAAAACTTGGTAATTGAGGTAGGTTTTAAGGAGCATCTTAAAAGAGCAGGTCAGAGAAGCTTAACAAGGGAATTACAGAGTTTAGGGCCCAAACATCTGAAGGCACAGCCACCAACAATGCCGTTATGTAACAAAGTGTGCAAAAGACTGGAATTGGAAGAGTGCAGAGATCTTGGAGGGTTTTAGGGTTGGAGCAGGTTCCAGAGATAGGGACGGCTGAGGCCACAGGGCAATCTGAACACAGATGTGAAGTCTAGAATTGAACCATCGCTAAGATTGGGATATAACGAACGCCAGCAGGTGAATGAAACATACCGAGAGTCATCATACAGGCAGAGTTTTGGATGAGCTTAACCTTTCGGATGACACAAGATGAGAGGTTGCCCTGGACAGCATTGGGATAGTCAAGTTTAAAAAGTGAGAAGAACATTGGTGAGGTTTTCAGCTGCACAGAAGATGACGCAGGGTAGCAACAGATCCCTGACATTGTGATGTTCCTGTGGCATCGCATCGTCAATCCCTCTCCACCCCCCCTATAGGCCATGTTTTCAGCTACTCTCAAATCCCTCTGCCTTGACTGCTCAAAACCAACCTCTTTGACCGAGTTTTTAAGTTCTGACAACTTTTTTGGCTGTATGTCAATATTTTTGGATAACATTTTTGCTGCCACAATCATGTTAGCGCCAGATTTACTATCATCCACAATAAGTATCTTTATTACATCGATTTGTTTTCTACTCTGAGAATCTAAGAACTTAGTTAGGCTGTTCCAAAATTATTTTTGAAAGACACTAACAGCTGGCTGAGGGTACACTGAAAGGTTCCTCCTGGCAGTTTAGGCTGGAATAAAACTCTGGTCTGGAATCATAAGAAAAGCATTCTGAACCACTATGACAACCAGTCCCCTTACAGATCGGAAGTTTGGCAAATAATCTGAAGCATTACTGGATGTACAATAAATAGAAGATTTGAGATACATTACAGATTATATATTATTCATTATAGATTACCGACAGCACCGCACTTCCGAGGATTAGGAACAGCTTAGATTGGTTTTGATAAATCACCATTAGCTACATCACATTAGGTCTTCATTTCACAATAAGCATGGGAAATTAGTTTGCAGTATATCAACTAGACTCTATATACATTACACCAACCACTTCAACAATAAATTCGTTTTAATTTGTGGTTCATTTGCACAGCACACCAAACCAACGGATTATTCCACAAGCTTAACTCAAAGCAATGAAATCAAAGCATGCAGCTATAATCCTAAATTCTACCAGCCTCCCGCAGAGAGAACATTTGGATGAGGGCTGCTTCACAGAGCACTGGCAAAACTCCCCCCATAGGTTCGAGTGGCTTTATGTAGGTCATTCCAAAAGAGTACTCACAGACGTAAAATATTTTTACATCGCGAGTGTATCTCGTTAACTTCCACTCAACAATTAATCAGTCAGTTCGCAAAAGGAACCACAACCATAGTGATCTCTTCAGTGCCATTCCAGTACAGTACTGACCTTAAATATTGATCAAACTGAACAGGCTACAATTACAATTAATTCCTCAACTCCAAATTTAATCATTCATCAGAAGCCACTGCCCATCTTTTACTAGTCTTTGCAGCCCAATGCAGAAACATATTTAACACTTACATTCAGTGTCATCTTTGACAATGAAGTGCAGTTACTCATTGACCCTCCAGGCAGATGCTGCAAAAAAAATGCATTGGCAGAAAAGACAAACTCCAGTTTCAACTGATTCAATTCTATTAATTCAATCTGCATGTTAAACAGCACAGAGCATGGAAAAATAATGAAGGGCAATGGAAAAACCAGGTACAAGTGGCAAGATTCAGCTCAATTCCAAGAAAGGGCTGGCAAATCACCTGCAAAGAAATACTTTAGAGCCAAGTGTTAGACTGCAACAGTAACTTCAAAAGTATTTCACTGGCGAGTCCAGAGATTGCAAAAGGCACGCTGCATAAATTCAAAAAACAGGATATTGGACATCTGAAATAAGAAAGTGGATATTTCATACAACAGTAAGGTTTCACTTTACTTTGAAGAAGAAATTATTTTGACAACTACTTATCAGTCACAATAATCTGCAGGTAGGAGTGGGCAGCACCAGGGAACCAGGTTCAACTCCCGGTTTGGGTCACTGTCTGTGTGGAATCAGCATGTTCTCCCCACGTCTGCATGGGGTTTCCTCCAAGTGCTCCGATTTCCTCCCACAGTCCCAAAGACATGCTGTTAGTGCATTGGCACGCTAAATTCTCCCTCAGTGTACCTGAACAGGCACCAGAGTGTGGCAACTAGGGGATTTTCACAGCAATTTCATTGCAGTGTTGTGACACTAATTAATAATAAGCTTGAAAACTTTTACACAGCCAGTAGCTGGCAGTGCCCACCTGCAAAGGAATTCCCCATTGACAACAGCACATGAAACCAAGGTCATGATAGAAAGACTATGTCAAAAAGAAAAGAAGGTACTTGGAAGAGAATTAAAATGGAATAACCTTTTTAAAGGGTTAAAATGAGACAGGGTATCTATTGAACAGATGATAATGATGACGTGGACTGGGGTGGGCACAGTAAGAAGTCTCACAGCACCAGGTTAAAGCACCCCAAAAGTTGGTGATTCCAAATAAACCTGTTGGAATTTAACCTGGTGTTGTGAGACCTCTTATTATAAAGACGGTTAAACATTGGCTGAGTGCCCAGTATCTCACTCACTGTTAGACTAACCGGGGGGAGTGAAAGGAGCCATCATGAGGGTATGGGGGGGGGGGGGGGGGGGGGGGACAGATCCCTGCACTGCCCCAGCGGGATGTTAGGGGTCTGGGAAAGGAGAGGCTGACAAGCACCGAGGTCCCGGGGCCGGAGTCACTGACCCCACACCCCGCCCCGCCCCGAGGGAGAGGCAGCAACCGCCGCTCCGCTTCTTGACACCACCGCCACCTCCCCAGACCGTAACCCGGCGCCCGGTCCCGGGGTGAAAGGAGGGTTGACATGACCATCCCCAGCTCTCTCTCTACCCGCACTACCTGAAGAGCGACAGCCGCCGGTTGCCCTGCTTCACTCACTCGCCGCTCCGCCCCTGGCCCGCCGGCTCGGCCACCCCGCTTGAAAACTTCCCGCTCGAGCCCTCACGTCGCTCACGTGGTGGCGCGCGTGCGGCACGTGGCCAAGACTGGCCCAGCTGTCAATCATCAGAGCCCAGGCTGGCCCAGCTGTCAATCATCAGAGCCCAGGTACTGGCCCAGCTGTCAATCATCAGAGCCCAGGTACTGGCCCAGCTGTCAATCATCAGAACCCAGGTACTGGCCCAGCTGTCAATCATCAGAGCCCAGGTACTGGCCCAGCTGTCAATCATCACAACCCAGGTACTGGCCCAGCTGTCAATCATCACAACCCAGGCACTGGCCCAGCTGTCAATCATCAGAACCCAGGTACTGGCCCAGCTGTCAATCATCAGAGCCCAGGTACTGGCCCAGCTGTCAATCATCAGAGCCCAGGTACTGGCCCAGCTGTCAATCATCAGAACCCAGGTACTGGCCCAGCTGTCAATCATCAGAACCCAGGTACTGGCCCAGCTGTCAATCATCAGAGCCCAGGTACTGGCCCAGCTGTCAATCATCAGAGCCCAGGCACTGGCCCAGCTGTCAATCATCAGAGCCCAGGTACTGGCCCAGCTGTCAATCATCAGAACCCAGGTACTGGCCCAGCTGTCAATCATCAGAACCCAGGTGCTGGCCCAGCTGTCAATCATCAGAGCCCAGGCACTGGCCCAGCTGTCAATCATCAGAACCCAGGTGCTGGCCCAGCTGTCAATCATCAGAGCCCAGGTACTGGCCCAGCTGTCAATCATCAGAGCCCAGGCACTGGCCCAGCTGTCAATCATCAGAGCCCAGGCACTGGCGCAGCTGTCAATCATCAGAGCCCAGGCCCAGCTGTCAATCATCAGAACCCAGGTACTGGCCCAGCTGTCAATCATCAGAGCCCAGGCACTGGCCCAGCTGTCAATCATCAGAGCCCAGGCACTGGCGCAGCTGTCAATCATCAGAGCCCAGGCCCAGCTGTCAATCATCAGAACCCAGGTACTGGCCCAGCTGTCAATCTTCAGAGCCCAGGTGCTGGCCCAGCTGTCAATCATCAGAGCCCAGGCCCAGCTGTCAATCATCAGAGCCCAGGACTGGCCCAGCTGTCAATCATCAGAGCCCAGGACTGGCAGCTTTTTGATTTGATTTGAATTATTATTGTCACATGTATTAGTATACAGTGAAAAGTATCGTTTCTTGCGCGCTACACAGACAAAACATACCGTTCATAGAGAAGGAAATGAGAGAATGCAGAATGTAGTGTTACAGCCATAGCTAGGGTGTAGAGAAATATCAACTTAATGCAAGGTAGGTCCATTCAAAAGTCTGACAGCAGCAGGGAAGAAGCTGTTCTTGAATCGGTTGGTACGTGACCTCAGACTTTTGTATCTTTTTCCCAATAGAAGAAAATGGAAGAGAGAATGTCCATCAGAGACTAGACTGGCAGCTGTCAATCTGGAGGCTAAGGAAATTTGGCATGTCAGTTACGACTCTCACCAACTTTTACAGATGCACCATAGAAAGCATTCTTTCTGGTTGTATCACAGCTTGGTATGGCTCCTGCTCTGCCCAAGACCACAAGGAACTACAAAAGGTCGTGAATGAAGCCCAGTCCATCACACAAACCAGCCTCCCACCCATTGACTCTGTCTACACTTCCTGCTACCTCGGAAAAGCAGCCAGCATAATTAAGGACACCACGCACCCCAGTATTCTCTCTTCCACGTTCTTCCATTGGGAAAAAGATACAAAAGTCTCAGGTCACGCACCAACCGACTCAAGAACAGCTTCTTCCCTGCAGCCATCAGACTTTTGAATGGACCTACCTGATATTATGTTGATCTTTCTCTACACACCACACTAAAGTAAAAGTTTATTTATTAATCACAAGTAGACGTACATTCACACAATGAAGTTTCTGTGAAAATCCCCTAGGGCGGCACGGTGGCACAGTGGTTAGCACTGCTGCCACACAGCGCCAGAGACCCGGGTTCGATTCCCTGCTTGGGTCCCTGTCTTTGTGGAGTGTGCACATTCTCCCCATGTCTGCGTGGGTTTCATCCGGGTGCTCCGGTTTCCTCCCACAGTCCAAAGATGTGCGGGTTAGGTGGATTGGCCATGCTAAATTGTCCATTAGTATCAGGTGTTAAAATGTAACTGGTGACAACTTTGTGTTGGATATAATGTGACCAATGGGAACAAAATGTAAGGGTCAGCTGACCCAGTAAATCATGGAACCAATTACAGAGTGATGTAATAGTCAGCTGACCAGCTGATTCACTATAACTAAGGAACTATGTAGAATTCTGGAGAGCTTGGAGTGGCCCAGGGCGAGGCCCCAAGTTTGGAGTAATGATGTTTCTTTATTAAACCCCTTCTTTGATATATAAGTTGGAGTAAGTTTTGTTGTATTTTCATTCGCTGCATTTTGAAGAGTTCCTTCTGAAGAAATATCAGGGGGGTTAGAAGGAAAAATATGTGAGGTTGCGGGAATAAGGCCCTGGTGGGATTGTTGTCGGTGCAGGCTTGATGGGCCAAATGGCTTCCTGCATTATATGAAACCCTAGTTATGGCTATAACACTACATTCTGCACACTCTCCTTTCCTTCTCTATGTTCGGTAAGATTGCCTGTACTGCGCACAAGAAACAATACTATACTTTTCACTGTATACTAACACTTGGGACAATATTAAATCAAATCAAATCATCAGAGCCCGCGATCTGCAGCTGTCAATTATCGGAGCCTGAGACTGGCAGCTGTCAATCATCGCACTGTTACCTACAGGCTACCCAGTGATGCCAAATGTACGTGGCAATGGACCCAGTGAGATTGCCACAATAAGAGCCACCTTGGCTGTTACAATCACTGCAGGGAGCTGCGAATACAGATGTTGCTGGGGATTTGCAGTTGTCAAATACAGATGTTGCTGGGAACAGTGCAGTTGTCGAATATAGATGTTGCCGGGGAAACTGCAGTCTCTGGTCTCTACAGATGTTGCTGTAGGAATTTGCAGCATCTGCCTTCCTCCTGGTGTTTGCCAATCTTGCTGCGGGGAAGATGCAGAAATGCACCCCACACCCACCCCCCCACCCCCACCCCACTTTGTGAATGTGGCTGCTGGGAGCTGCAGTTTCTATTATTTACAGATGTTGTTGCCAAGGGGGTGGGGGTGAGTTCTGCAACTCTCTGCAGCAACATATGTAAACTGCAAAAGAGAAGGGGTGGTTTCTGCAACTTCCCCACAGTAGCATCTCTGCAAACACCAGGGGGGGAAAGCAGATGCCGCAAATCTCCACATCCACATGTACAAACACCAGAAACCACCCCCCCCAGCTGTAATTGCAACAACATATGCAAATGGCAGGGGAACAGAAGTTGAAGCAACACCTCCAATTATAATCTGCCTTCAGCACATTGTAGCTGCAGAGAATACAGGGCACCAGCCACAGGATGCACTGCAGCAACTTCCTTCCCATCCAACTCCACACAAGCTCGACCAGCCAGGACAATATCACGGAAACTTTTAATATTAACTCCAGCACCTCCGAATCATATGCCATCCTCGTTTGGACTTATATTCCTGTTCCTTTATCATTGCTGGGTTAAACAGGGAGAGAGTGGTGCAGTGGCATTGTCTCTGAACTAGTAACCCAGAGAGCCAGCGTAATACCCTGGGGACCTGGGTTTGAATCCTGCCACAGCAGATGGTGAAATTTGAATTCAATAAAATCTGGAATTAAAGTTTTTTTATTAGTCACAAGTAAGGCTTACATTAGCACTGCAATGAAGTTACTGTGAAATTCTCCGAGTCACCACACTCCGGCACCTGTTCGGATCAATGCACCTAACCAGCACATCTTTCAGAATGTGTAGGGAAACCGGAGGAAACCCACACAGACACGGGGAGAATGTGCAAACTCCACACAGACAGTTACCTACACCGTGAATCGAACCCAGGTCCCTGGCGCTGTGAAGCAGAAGTGCTAACCACTGTGCTGCCGTGCCACCTAGGTTTAACAAATGTCTAATGATCACTACAAAACCATTGTCAATTGTCGTAAAAACCCATCTAGTTCACTAAGGTCCTTTAACATAGGAACATAGAAGATAGGAGCAGGAGGAGGCCAGTTGATCCTTCGAGCCTGCTCCGTCATTCATTCCGATCATGGCTAATCGTCCAACTCAATACCCTAATCCTGCTTTCTCCCCATAACTTTTGATCCCATTCGCCCCAAAGTGCTATATTTAGCCGCCTCTTGAATACATTCATTTAGGGTAGGAACTTGATGTATTATTGTCATATGTATTAGTATACAGTGAAAAGTATTGTTTCTTGTGCGCTATACAGACAAAGCATACCATTCATAGAGAAGGAAAGGAGAGAGTGCAGAATGTAGTGTTACAGTTATAGCTAGGGTGTAAATCTGTCCTCTTTACCTGGTCTGGACTACATGTGATTCCAGATCTGCAGCAATGTGGTTGACTGCCCTCAGGGATGGGCAATAAACGCTGATCCAACTAGTGACACCCACACCCAATGAATGAATTTTTAAAAGTCTCAACATAATATGCAGATGCATCATCACCATAATGCGAAGTGATGCATTTTGGAAGAAATAATGTAGGGAGGAGTTATACAATAAATGGCAGAGTCATCAAGAGTATAGAAACACAGAGGGACCTCGGTGTGCAAGAAACAATATTTTTCACTGTATACTAATACATGTGACAATAATAAATCAAATCAAATCAGTGAGAAGTTGCACTTGGAAGTTGTGGAAAATGTCGATTGCTGACTGACTGTGAACCCTCTGCACCCTGCTCGAGTTACAGCTCATCAATCAAACCCAACAGGCTCAGAGGCAGGATCTTAAGTCACTGAGAATTGCATCAGATCAACAAAGCTTCAGTCTCATTGGCAAAATACTCTTGTCGCCCAGCAACCTGCAGACAACCAGTTCTGTGAGTGCTGTTTCAAAATGGTTTATTTTTAAATGTTTCAGTCATTGTGCTGATGTTAGAGAGAGTTCCCCTTTTTGGTTTTTTTTGAAAGGCATATATCACGACATTTATTGAGGAATTGCAGGATTTTTCGGCCCTACAGGTCTGAGATTCTACCAGACAAAACAGAATGGTCAGGCAATTGAATTCAGTCAACATGTGAAAGGTTGCTTCGGTCCACAGTGAGAATGGATATTCCATTCAAGTCAGATGGACCAGTCTATTACTGAGATTTGTACTGAGGGCAAGGAATGGAGGATGCTCTTAAATCTTTCATGTTGGAGGACCTCAGGGCGTCCCTAAGTGCTTTACAGCCAATATAGTACTTTTGAAATGCCACTGCAGTCGTAATGTAGGAAGTGCTGGGGATGCAGAGGAGATTCACCAGGATGCTGCCTGGGCTGGAACAGTTAAATTATGAAGAGGGATTGGATAGGTTTGGGTTGTTTTCTCTGGAGCAGAGAAGACTGAGGGGGTGACCTGATTGAGGTGTACAAGACGATGAGGGGCATGGACAGGGTGGATAGGGAGCGGCTGTTCCCTTTAGTTGAAGGGTCAGTTATGAGGGGACACAAGTTAAAAGTGAGGGGTGGGAGGTTTAGGGAGGATTTGAGGAAAAACCTTTTTACTCAGAGGGTGGTGACGGTCTGGAATGCACTGCCTGGGAGGGTGGTGGGGCGGGATGCCTCCTTTAAAAAGGACCTGGATGAGTGCTTGGCACGCCATAACATTCAAGGCTATGGGCCTAGTGCTGGTAAGTGGGATTAGGTGAGCAGGTCAGGGCCTTTCATGCATCGGTGCAGACACGATGGGCCGAAGGGCCTCTTCTGTAGTATTCTGTGATTATGCTGCAGCCAATTTACGCACAGCAAACCTCTACAAACAGCAACGTAATAACGGACCAGATAATCTGTTGTTGTGACGTTGGCTGGGGGATAAATATTGACCAAGATACTGGGGATAACTTCTCTGCCCCTTCTTCAAAAGAACGTCATGGAATCATTTACCAGCCATTATGTGGCTGGTTCAATTAAGTTGCTGTTCAAAGGTAACACCTCACCCCAGGATATTGATGGTGTGGGAGAGGAAAATAGGAAAGAGTAGGCCATTGAGCTCCTCTAGCCTGCTGCACCATGGCTGATCTACCTCAACGCCGTTTTCCTGCACTCTCTCCGTGTCTCTTGATATCTTTAATATCTAGAAATCTATCGATATCTGTCTTGAATATACTCAACGACTGAGCCTCCATGGCCCTGATGGGTAGAGCATTCCAAGGATTCACTACCCTCTGTGGTGAAGAAATTCTTCCGCATCTCTGTTGTAATCATAGAATCCCGACAGTGTAGGAGGAGGCCATTCAGCCCATCGAGTCTGCATCGACCACAATCCCACCCAGGCCCTATCCCCATAACCCCATGCATTTACGCTAGCTAGCCCCCCTAATACTAAGGGGCAATTTAGCATGGTCAATCCCCCCAACCCACACATCTCTGGACTGTGGAAGGAAACCGGAGCACCCGGAGAAAACCCAAGCAGACAGAGGGAGAAAGTACAGACTCCACAAAGACAGTGACCCAAGCCAGGAATCGAACCCAGGTCCCTGGCACTGTGAGGCAGCAGTGCTAATCGCTGTGCCAGAATATCCTTTATTCTGAGACTGTGTCCCCTGGTTCTAGATAATAATTTCGGGATGATATTGATGTTAGATGTCAAGAGGAAATGGTGAGATTCTATCTTGTTCATGATGGTCATTAATGCCACTTGATTTTGGGCAATGTTACTTGCCAATCGCCAGCTCACACCTGAAAGATGCTTGAAGGTTTTGCTGCATATGGCACAGACAGCTTCAGCATTGAAGGATTCGCAAATGGAACTGAACTCAGCGAACATCCCTACTCTGACGTTATGAGGAGGGACGGGCATTAATGGAGCAGTGAAGATGATTAGCCCTAGACACTTCCTCTAGGACTCCTGAAGAGATGTTCTGGGAGTGAGATGATCGCCCCCCCCCTCCCCACCCCCCACACCCCCCTCCCCCCCACCTCCCCCCCACACCCCCCTCCCCCCCACCTCCCCCCCACCTCCCCCCCACCTCCCCCCCACCCCCCTCCCCCCCACCTCCCCCCCACCCCCCTCCCCCCCACCTCCCCCCCTACCCCCCACTCATCCCCCCACCCCCCTTCCCCCCCCCTCCCCCCCTCCCACCCAATCCCCCTCCCCCCACCCCCCTACCCATCCCCCCCCCCTTCCCCCCCCCACCCACCCCCCACCCCCCTCCACCCCACCCCCCTCCACCCCACCCCCCTCCCCCACCCCCTCCACCCCACCCCCCTCCCCCACCCCCCTCCACCCCACCCCCCTCCTCCCCACCCCCCTCCCCCACCCCCCGTCCCCCCCATCCCCGTCCCTCCCCCACAACCATCTTCCTTTGCACTGGGTATGACTCCAGCCAGGGGAAAGATTCTCCCCAATTTCTACTGATTTCAATTTTCCTTGGGGTCCTTGTTGCCACACTTGGTCAAATGCTGCCAGGGCAAGCACCACACCTCTTGAGTTTCGCTCTTTTGCCTTTCTTTGGACCAAGGCTGTAATGAGGTCTGGAGCAGAGTGATCCTGGCAGAACCCAAATTGAGCATCGCTGAGCAGGTTATTAATAGGGGCCTCTTGAAAGCCGCACTAGTTATATCTTTCATCACTTTGTGGATGTATAGATCCTTTGGCGAACTCAGGAGTGTGCAGTACAGCCCGTAAAGTATTTTTAAAAACAGTACCCACTGTTGTAATGCAGGAAAAGCAGCGACCAATTGTTGCACAGCAAGCTCCCACAAACAGACATGTGATAATGACTAGATATCATGTTTTTGTGATGTTGGTTGAGGGATAACCATTGGCCCAGACACCAGGGATAGCGCCCCTGGCTCTTCTTTGACATTGTTCTGTGGAATCGGTTACATTCGCCTGAAAGGACAGATGGGGGTTCAATTTAGCGTCCAATCTGGCAGACAACATTTGACAGGGCAGCACTCCCTCAGTACTGCACTGGGCATGTCAGCCTGGAATAGATAAAGGAGATGAAAATATTAATAGATAAATATAAACATGGGAGAAAAAAAAAGTATAAGTATCTAGATAGCCAAAGAACAGGGCAATAAAAAATAATTGCTTTTGATTACATGATTGGATTGAGAGCAGAAATAAAACTTTGGGAATACTCCATAGGTCTGGCAGCTTCTGTGGATGCTTCATAGATTCATAGTATCCCTACAGTGCAGAAGGAGGCCATTTGGCCCATCGAGTCTGCACTGACCGCAATCCCACCCAGGCCCTATCCTCGTAACCCCACGTATTTACCCTGCTAATCCCCCCTGACACCAGGGTCAATTTAGTATGGCCAATCAACCTAACCCGCACATTTTTAGGACTGTGAGAGGAAACTGGAGCACCCGGAAGAAACCCACGCAGACACGGGGAGAACATGCAGACTCCACACAGACAGTGACCCGAGGTCAGAATTGAATCTGGGTCCCTGGCGCTGTGAGGCAGCAGCGCTAACCACCGTCCCGCCCCAGGACTGCTGGCCGCCTCATTACAACTATTGATAATTTTGAAATTAAAACTGCAGTTTTCTATCGGAGTCTCCAAAAAAAGGAGGAACATAATTTTGATGGAAACTGATCTACAGCCGTTAGGAAATAGTAATACAAAACTGAAGGTCTAACATGACGCTAGGCCCAAACAATGCCGTGTTTAATAGGCTGCTGTTAGCAGGCTGGACTTGCGATGACTCACACTGAGTTCCTGATTCCGCACTGTCATCAGGAAAGGATGCCAAAAAGTAGAAGATGGAGCACCATCGGATGTTGAGTCATCCTGGGCTGCTCATAAACCACTGTAACCCAAGGAATGAGCAGCAACTTGTCAGGGAGTAGGGTGTGGCTGCATACAGGAAAAAGCAAGCTAATTACAGATCGCTAACAGTTCTTGTTGTTTGAGCTCCTTAATGTTTTTCTGCTTTATGTGATACACTAATCCTGTGACATGTCTGGGAACAATGGGCGCCAGTGTTCACATAAAAAGGAAGAATAACACTTCAAGTCAAATCTACTGTTAAAAAAAAATTGGAGCCTGCCATTGACGGGAAAGAGAAACTTGCCAACAGTTGAATCAATTGTTGCACTGCCCTGCCAACAAGGCTGTCATGATCGGAGTTATCTTCCAGCACTTTTTACCAATAATCAAAGCAAAATTCAGCTACCAGTACAACTTAAAACTTAACCTTACATCGGAGCAATGGACTTTTTATATAGAAACATAGAAACTAGAAGCAGGAGCAGACCATTTGGCCCTTTGAGCCTGCTCTGCCATTCATTTTGATCATGGCTGATCATCAAATTCAATATCCTGATCCCATCTTCTCCCCATATCCCTTGATCCCTTTCGCCCCAAGAGCTATATCCATGGGTATGCAGTAGAAATGGTAAGGCTCATGGGATACAGGGAGAAGTGGCTAGATGGGTGGAGAACTGCCTTGGCCATAGGAGACAGAGGGTAGTGGTCGAAGGGTCTTTTTCCGGCTGGAGGTCTGTGACCAGTGGTGTTCCGCACGGCTCTGTACTGGGACCTCTGCTATTTGTGATATATATAAATGATTTGGAAGAAGGTGTAACTGGTGTTATCAGCAAGTTTGCGGATGACACGAAGATGGCTGGACTTGCAGATAGTGATGAGCATTGTCGGGCAATACAGCAGGATATAGATAGGCTGGAAAATTGGGCGGAGAGGTGGCAGATGGAATTTAATCCAGATAAATGCGAAGTGATGCATTTTGGAAGAAATAATGTAGGGAGGAGTTATACAATAAATGGCAGAGCCATCAAGAGTATAGAAACACAGAGGGACCTAGGTGTGCAAGTCCACAAATCCTTGAAGGTGACAACACAGGTGGAGAAGGTGGTGAAGAAGGCATATGGTATGCTTGCCTTTATAGGACGGGGTATAGAGTATAAAAGCTGGAGTCTGATGATGCAGCTGTATAGAACGCTGGTTAGGCCACATTTGGAGTACTGTGTCCAGTTCTGGTCGCCGCACTACCAGAAGGACATGGAGGCATTAGAGAGAGTGCAGAGAAGGTTTACCAGGATGTTGCCTGGTATGGAGGGTCTTAGCTATGAGGAGAGATTGGGTAAACTGGGGTTGTTCTCCCTGGAAAGACGGAGAATGAGGGGAGATCTAATAGAGGTGTACAAGATTATGAAGGGGATAGATAGGGTGAACAGTGGGAAGCTTTTTCCCAGATCAGAAGTGACGATCACGAGGGGTCACGGGCTCAAGGTGAGAGGGGCGAAGTATAACTCAAATATTAGAGGGATGTTTTTTACACAGAGGGTGGTGGGGGCCTGGAATGCACTGCCAAGTAGGGTGGTGGAGGCAGACACGCTGACATCGTTTAAGACATACCTGGATAGTCACATGAGCAGCCTAGGAATGGAGGGATACAAACGATTGGTCTAGTTGGACCAAGGAGCGGCACAGACTTGGAGGGCCGAAGGGCCTGTTTCCTGTGCTGTACTGTTCTTTGTTCTTTGTGATAAAATTCTATCACAGTCACTTCATAAATCACAAATATTTCAAATGAGATCATTATTTTAAGACTAATTCCTGGGTACATCACTGTAACAACTTTAATCAGGCAATTGAGGTGGGCCTGTGAGAATATAAGCTCCCTGATTAAGAGCCAAATTGATGGGCCAATCATGGACCCTCTTGCTTTGTACTTAACCAGGACTGTCAGTTCCTCTGGGACCCCGAGTGTAGATTGCCAACTGAACGCGCTCTGTATGCTGTTGTCAGACTTGTAAATAAAGGGATTTTGCCTCCGAGGACTTATTACAATCACCCCCTTTTCCTTAGTAAGAAGTCTCACTGTGCCCACCCCAGTCCAACGCCGGCATCTCCACTGCTTCTTCTTAGGCAGTCCCTTGGGATTAAGGTTGACTTGCTGCCATTCCAGCTCAATAGTTTTAAAGATGGCTGATGAGTCCAATGCCTGGTGTGCACACTCTATCGCATGCATGGCAAGGCATGCTTGAAGAGTCAGGTAGATGAGCTGTTTGGAGTTTGTGCTTTCTCTCCACGCCTCAACTTCGCCTCTGCATGTTCCCAGTCAAATCTGTCCAGGTGTTCGCTGTCTTCACAAATGAACCTTCTCCATTTTGGTCAGTCAGAAACCAGGGACTCTGCGGGGAGGTTTGACCTCTTCAGGGATGCTTTGAGGATGTCCTTAAAGCATTTCCACTGTCCTCCTGGGAGACCTCGTGCCACAGCCGTTGCTCTGAGAGTCTGGTGTCAGGCAAATGAATGACATACCTGTATTAGTAATCGCATTACATCCCTCACAGCTTCAGGTTCCGGTCAAATTAATTACTTTCACTTCCCCAGTCACTCAATTGTTAAATTTCCTGCTTTGTGGTGATTGGTGCTGTACAGAGAAGCAAGGCTCCTCCTGATTTTTGATGACTGATCCAAGTGGTAGGACAGATTCCCAAATGAACCTTACTGACTGGGAGGGTTAAAGATGGACAAAGTTCCCCCTGACAATGGCTAATCCAATGATTTCTGCTGTGCACCTGTTGCGGTGGTAGGCGAATTGTAGTGGATCCCGTGGGAAGGCGGGATCAGGCTATTGAGTTGGATGATCAGCCATGATCATAATGAACGGCAGAGTAGGTTCAAAGGGCTGAATGACCTACTGCTGCCTCTGTTTTCCATTTTTGCCAATTTTTGCTTCCGTTGCCTTACATTGAATACATGTACACAATGAACTAAACATTATATTCCTACAAAATATGAATCATGAAATTGGACATTTGCGCAACAGCAATGAGCTGTTAAAATCTGAGAAGCGTTGTCTGAAAGGGTGATGGAAGCAGGTTCAATTGTAACTTTCAAAAGGGAATTGGATAAACACTTGAAAAGGAAAAGCCAACTCAGGACCATGGGGAAAGAGCTAAGCGTACGAAAGTAATTGAATAGCTCTTTCAAAGAGTCAGCATAGGTACAAAGGGCTGAATGGCCTCCTTCTGTGCTGTTAGATTGTATATTTGCATCCTCTACAGTGAAAAACTGACATGCAAACAGCTCAGCTGATCCTAATCTTGTCCTCATCCATCCATTATTTCTACAAAACTCATTCTCCAAACTCCATGGCCTGGGGTTCAGCACCTCCCTCTGCGACTGGATCCGAGACTTCCTAACCCACAGACCACAATCAGTAAGGATAGGCAACAACACCTCCTCCACGATCGTCCTCAGCACTGGTGCCCCACAAGGCTGTGACCTCAGCCCCTTATTATACTCCTTATACACCTATCACTGTGCGGCCAAATTCCCTCCAACTCGATTTTCAAGTTTGCTGATGACACCACCATAGTGGGTCGGATCTCAAACAATGACGAGACAGAGTACAGGAATGAGGTAGAGAATCTGGTGAACTGGACTTCAGGAAGCATAGTGGAGTACATCCCCCTGACTACATCAACAGGGATGAAGTGGAAATGATCGAGAGCTTCAGGTTTCTCGGTGTCCAGATCAACCAACAACCTGTCCTGGTCCCCCCATGCTGACACTATAGTTAAGAAAGCCCACCAACGTCTCTACTTTCTCAGGAGGCTAAGGAAATTTGTCATGTCCGCTCCGACTCTCACCAACTTTTACAGATGCACCATAGAAAGCATCCTTTCCGGATCACAGCTTGGTATGGCTCCTGCTCTGACCAAGACCACAAGAAACTACAAAGGATTGTGAATGTAGCCCAGTCCATTATGCAAACCAGTCTCCCATCCATTGACTCTGTCTACACTTCCCACTGCCTTGGAAAAGTAGCCAGCATAATCAAGGACCCCACACATCCCAGACATACTCTCTTCCACCTTCTTCCGTTGGGAAAAAGATACAGTAGTTTGAGAACACGTACCAACCGACTCAAGAACAAATTCTTCCCTGCTGCCGTCAGACTTTTGAATGGACTTACCTCATATTAAGTTGACCTTTCTCTACACCCTAGCTATGACTGTAACACTATGTTCTGCACTCTCTCCTTTCCTTCTCTATGAATGGTATGCTTTGTCTGTATAACATGCAAGAAACAATGCTTTTCACTGTATACTAATACATGTAACAATAATAAATCAAATCAAATCAAATCTCCTTTAATCCTCTTTGCCCCAAGAACTATATCTAACTCCTTCTTGAAAGCATACAATATTGGCCTCAATTGCTTTCTGTGGAGAAGAAATGTCTCCTGAGAAATCACCTGGGTGACTGGTAAACACCCCCAAGATAATTACAATCCAAGGAAGGTCTCTGTTTACTTAAAGGAGTGAGAGTTAAATGTGTAAAAACTGGTTCTCTCTTAGCTTTCAGCCAAAGTAAGATTTCCACCTCCTTCTGGGAGGAAGTGCCGCTCTAGGGAGCTGCCAACCAATCTGATTAGCTCGCAGCTCTATAGTACCAGCAGTGCCAGAATTAAATAATCACCATTGCTGGCATTACAAACAGTCCCTGCGAACAAATGTCATGGATTCAGGGCTTCAGGTAAATTGGGGTTTTGGACAGGTCTGCCTTGCAGACCACAACAAGGGTTGGGGGCGGGGCGTACTTTTATGTAGAGGATGGGGACAGCTTAAGGAGGTCTACAATCTTGAGGGTGGTGCCTCCGATGGGCACTTGAACACATGATCTTATATTTTGGGGTGGGAGAATTGTTGCCATTGTAAGGGGAAAATACAAGGGGGGCACACTTTAAAATGGCAGCACAAGAAAGCACACTCTGAAATGGCTGCCTGGCACACACAGGGTTAACTGGGAAAGAAGCCAGAAAAACAGCCACAGGCTCCCGCTGTTCAGAAATAACGTCAAGCCAGAATCCTGACAGACAAACCACTTACAAAGCACAGACAGTGACTCATAGCAAACAAACACCTCAGGAAGCCAAAGCCAAGGGTCGAAACATCTTTAAGATAAGGAAACCCCTAAACAAAGAGCTTAGATTAATGTTAGAGGAAGGCGGGAAATATGAATGCGAGGGAACCGATTAGCACCCGCACAAGATGAAACTAGCCATTGATAGACCCATTCATAAAATGTTAAATGTCTATACCTGTTTGTATTCTTGTAAACATGGGGAAATGTACCCATTCATGAAACTTGTACTCACTTAAACAATGTGATAATCTTCGAATCACCGGTGTGCCCATTGTGTAAAGGGTATAAAATTGAACCGCTCCCGGTATACAATTGAGAAAAGGTGTCCTACGAACATAGTGCCTTCTCTCCCGGGGCTCCGTTTAATAAATCGTATTTTCTGAATCTCGAAGTGTGACTACTAGTGGATTTTTCCCACAACAAATGGCGTAGTCGGCTAGGATCCTATTACTGGTGAGACTGATTGGCCACGGTCACAACCGGGGTAGAGATCACGGAATCTGTGACAGTCAGACTGGATCAGAAAATACGGTTTACAAGGGGGAAATATTTGTACTGTGTATTTGTGATAGTATTTGTTATAGTGATAAGTACTAACTGCTGATAGGAATAAATAACTGTGATTTGTGCTGATCGACAAAAGGACAAGGTAGTGCCTGTCTCAAAACCTCTGCCTTAGACTGGCTATTAAGAGCAGAAATCTGCCACGTGAAGGTCAGGAATTGAAGTGAGTGAGAGACACCAAGGGCACTAAAGGATTGTGAAGCACAAAAGGGCAGAAGTCGGTTTAACATCACCTTCTGTAGTGGCGAACAGACGCAGAGGTGCCAGCTGATTGCATGAATGTATTGAAAAGTTGGGAACTGTACTGTCAATGTAGTGAAAAGCGGGGCGGAACAGGAGTTTGATCAACTCTGACCTAAACCGAAATCCGGTGGAGAAGCACATTGCCGAAGTGGTAATCGTGGAAGCCGTGAGTATAACTTAAAACCCTGTAACGGCAGTAAAACACGGTGTGAGAATAGCAATAGTGGCCGGGGGTAGTGAAGTCCCTACGGTAGTTAACACACTTTGCTAAGAGTAGTAATAGTGGCCGGGGGTAGTGACGTCCCTACGGTAGTTAGCACACTTTACTAAAGAATAATCGTGGCCGGGGTTAGTGAAATCTGCGAAATGGCAGATAGTGAAGTTAAAAGGGGATCTGCAGGTTCCCTGATTGAAATCTACATGACAGACAGGAAGGAGTTAATAAAGAGAATGCAAAAGGATGGCTGGGATACTTCTCAAACCTTAGAGCAGCAGAGAAAGTGGATAGATAAAGTAAAAAGAAACAGAACGAAGAAAATAGGAATAATGTTAACACATCAGTTAGCAGGTCTAATTGAACAAACAATTGCCTCTACAAGGAAATGGAGAGAGGACAAAGAAAGAATTAGAGAACTAGAATCCCAAGTGAGGGAATTGGAAAAACGAAATCAGGTTTTAGAAAGGCAAGGGGGAGGAGAAACTGATCCTCTACCTTCTTATGAGTCTACCCAGCAAGGGCCAACGGCACCCTCAGGAGAGTGGGAACAGCTGGAACATAACTTAGCGCCCATAACTAGAGGGGGGACGGCAGCGCGACCCAAGGCAAATTATAAACCCTTTACCCCAGGGGAAAGACAGCAGATAATGGCTTCCCTGGGCAAATTACAAACCAGAAGCGCGAACACCACATTCTGGGAGGAATTAGACACAATCTGGGTAGGACATCAATTACACCTAAGAGACATACACCAGCTGGTCAGGGCAGCCTGTCCAGCGGATAAATGGAGACAGGTAGTAGGTGGACCCGCTTCCCCTATAGCGCAGGATTATAGTGGGGGACGGTGGACACATGTAATCCCCCTAACAGCAGAAATAGATACCCAACAACCACCCTTCTTACGGTTTAAGGAAGAAATTCAGAGGGTCTTAGGGAATGCCCCCACTAACTGGAGCAGAATCACCACCACAAAGCAGCTTAAAGGGGAAGGAGCCTCTGAGTACGGGGAACGATTGTTCCGAATATACCAAGAGTGCTCAGGACAAGTGGACCCAGGGCGAGGAGATCGAGCATTCATCCAAGCTTTTAAGGATGGGCTCTCTAGTGCCCACCAGATCATCCTAAAAATGGGAGTGATCATGTCCCAAAATTACGATGAGCTGGTGGAGTGGGCTGGCGGCGTCCCAGCGGAAGAGAAACCACAGGCAAGAGCAAGGTTAGAAAGGGTAGCAGCCTACAGTAACGAGAGTGAAACAAAACCCAGATTGATTTGCCACAATTGTGGACGACAGGGGCACTTTGCGAGGGATTGCGGGACTCCACGGAGAAAGAGCAAAACTAGGAACAGTGGTAAGCATTGCAGCCACTGTAAAAGACACGGACATACGGAAGCCATATGTTGGCATAAGCATGGGAGACCCCCAGCCCAATCCACGTCCCCAGCTGAACCCCAGGAACAAAAGGACACCCAGGGTCAGCAAGATTGACGGTCTGCAGCCCCCGTCCACAATGGTAAAAAGGAGGGAAGGATTTATGTGTCAGCACTGGTAGGGGGCAGACAATGCGAGATGCTAGTGGACACAGGGGCATCCATATCCGTTACCGACCTACCCTTACCCACTACAAATAAAATGATTTATCTGACCGGGATAGGAGGGAACAAAACACCCGCCTACCTTAGCGAGACCACGTTAGTAGAAATAAACAATCTATATATCCCAATGAGGTTCTATGTGTGCAGAAATAACGAGGGAACCATAATGGGGAATGATTTAATGAAAGAATATGAGATCTTGATAGATTGTGGGAAGGGAGAATTGATTTGGCCAAGACAGGACGGTCGAAAAATTAAAATAGGGAAACTCACAAGCCACCTCGAGACCATTAAGGTGGCCACAGTCACCACCAGAAAATGGGAGTTAGAGACAGGAGGGTTCGGAGCCATTTGTGCTTCCGTTCCCGGAGTATGGGCTGAGACAAAGTTAGATACCGGGTTAACCAAAACGGACCCAATAAAGATACCGGGACCAGAGCATAAGCCACACCGGCAGTACCCAATTAAACCAGAAGCAGAGAAAGCTGTAGTAGAGATTGTGAAAGGGTTAGTGAAAAAGGGGATCCTGAGAGAAGCCACGAGCACCACTAACTCCCCAACATGGCCAGTGAGTAAACCTGACGGGAGTTATAGGCTCACGATAGATTACACTGGACTTAATAAAGTCACGTCCAAACTGCACCCCATTGTAGCAAGCCCTTCGACAATCCTGAATGGACTGTCACAGGAGCATAAAATATTTACAGTAGTGGACATAGCTAATGGATTCTGGTCCTTACCCTTGGATCCTGAATCCCAAGACAAATTTGCATTTACAGTAGGGGACAAGCAGTATACCTGGACCCGTTTACCACAGGGATTCCACAACAGCCCCGCTATATTCCATCGAGTGATGAGTGACATCCTAAATAGGGTAGAACTGCCAGAGGGTAACACGACCTTACAATATGTAGACGACACCCTAATAGCTTCAGAGTCCAAGTCAGGACATCAAGAAGCCCTATACCTAGTACTGAGCGAATTAAAAGCCGCAGGGTTAAAAGTCAGCCCCAAAAAGGCGCAGATCGGGAAGTCACAGGTCCTATACCTAGGGCACCTTATATCCCAAGGACTTAAAGAAATGCCGGCGGACAGGAAAGAGGCAATACAACAGATGCCGCGGCCGGTTAATATAAGAGGGGTTAGAAAGGTGCTAGGACTATTCAACTACAGTCGGAGTTTCATACCAGGGTTCACAAAACTCGCAGAACCCATACAAAGACTCGTTAAAGGGGGGAAGCCAGCTTTAGACCCCGTAGAGTGGGGACCCGAGCAAGAAGAAGCTTACACTAAATTAAAAACAGAACTAATATCAGCCCCCGGACTAGGCTTGCCCGACCTTAACAAAGACTTCCACATTTATTGTAATAATGAGGAAGGGTTCTATTCCGCAATAGTGACACAGGACCATGGCGACAGAAGGAGACCCATAGGGTATTATTCCACCGCAGAGGGGCCGGTAGTCACCGGACTGCCAAGGTGCATAGCCGCCTTGGATTGCGCCGCATGGGCTGTAAAGGTTAGCGAGCCAGTAATCATGACAGGGAACATAATCCTCCACACCAAACACACCTTGGTGGAAATGTTAAACACAGGAAAACTAAAGTCAGTCTCCAACATGAGAAGGGCTAAATGGGAAGCTGTCCTCCTACCTCCCAGTAAGTCCGTAACAATAATAAGGGATACGGGAAATAACCCAGCAGAAGGAATCTTAGATGGAGGAGAACCCCACAATTGTGGGGATGTGGATGCAGGAGAAGGAGAAGGAAGGATAAAGGACATGCCCCTGGTAACAGCGGAAGAGACCCTCTTTGTGGATGGGTCACGTAAATATGTGGAGGGATCACCCCGAACAGGATGGGCAGTCGTAAATAGTAAGCTAGAAACAGTGAGGTCAGGAAGAATTGACGGAAGCTTGTCCGCACAAGTGGCAGAACTGGTGGCACTCACCCAGGCACTTGAGTTATCCGAGGGTAAAGCGGTAAACATTTATTCAGACAGTCGCTATGCCTTCGGAGTCATACATGATTATATGACAGCTTGGGGAAGGAGGGGGTTCATAACCACAGGGGGAACCCCTATCAAGCACCAGCAGAGAATTGAGGCATTATTGAGAGCTAGCGAGAGACCTAGAGAAGCCGCAGTAATAAAAATTAAAGCGCACCAGAAGGAACCCGGAAGACATAGCCCCGACTGGCTAAATTTCAAAGGAAACCAAACCGCAGATAGGGCAGCACAGATAGCCCTAGAGCAGGAAACGATTGATGAATTACCCATAGCAACAATAGAACCAACAGAAGCCGAAGTAGACATTCAGGGTTTACATGAGGATACCCCAAAGGAAGAAAAGGAGAAGTGGGAAGCGCAGGGAGCAGTCAAGGGGACAGATAACATTTGGAGACGAGAAGATAAGGTAATAGCACCAGAGTGCATACAAAACACCCTATTGGGATTACATCATGGACTCTCACATGTGGGTAGAGAGGCCATGATCACTAATATCGGAAAGGAGTGGTGGTGGAAGGGAATGGGAAAGGATATTGCCCGACACTGTCACCGATGCGTGACGTGCGCGCAACACAACCCTGGCAGACCCATAAAAATTAAAATGGGACACCAGCCGAGACCCAAGGGACCCTGGGAACATCTACAACTGGATTTTACAGGACCACTGCCACAGTCCCATGGCAAAACTTACTGTCTGGTCATCATAGACCAGTTCACCCGGTGGGTGGAAGCATTCCCAACTTCAAACTGCACTGCTACCACAGTGGCCAGAATATTGGCAGAGGAGGTAATCCCAAGATGGGGGGTACCCCTACAAATTGATTCGGACCAGGGAACGCACTTCACTGGAAAGGTAATAAAAACAGTATGCCAATTAATGGGGATAAAACAAAAATTTCACATCCCCTACCACCCGCAGAGCTCTGGAATGGTAGAACGTATGAACAGAACACTAAAAAATGCACTTGCTAAGGCCATGCAGACGTCAGGAAGAAGGTGGACAGAGGTATTGCCCACCATACTAATGAAATTAAGGGCGACCACGAACCGGACCACCGGATTAACCCCTTATGAACTAATGACAGGACGAGCGATGCAGTTACCAGAAAGCATCATAACAGGTGGGACCGATGTCGGTCCACTAAAAGATAAAATCAAGAGATACGTTCTGGACCTGAGCACCCAGCTAAAAGGGATGTGCAAATTGGTAAAAGACAATCAGGAAATAAAAGACACAGAGAGAGAGCTGGAAACGCTCCCTGACGTCCCAACAGTGGGAAGTCGCGTCCTAGTGAAAACACTACCCGACAAACCAGGGTTTGCACCAAAGTGGAATGGGCCATATGAAATTATAATTAGTGGGGATACCTGTGCCTGTATAGACATAAGAGGGAAAGGGGTCTGGAAGCACTGGACGCAGCTGAAATTATACAAGGGAGATAAGTAGCTAAATCAATGAACTAACAGAACTGCTTTCCTCAACACAGGCAAAAGACTGCAAGCAAGTGCCGGCGTGCGCGGGTTAATAAACGAAATAAACTGTAAAAGATTAAAAGTGTAATATTAAGTTACAACTGTTGCGAAAATGTATGTAATCGCGTATGTAATTGTATTATTTTGTGTTGTGGTAACCGTAAATCTGACTGGGCTAGAAGACAACTTGTTTTACAAAGCCCACATACATTTACATGGGAATCGAACTGTATGTTACCCATTAACACAATCTGTAGAAGCCCTATTTGTAGCCACCCCTGGGTGGACCCCTCATGACTTATATACTGTAGATACATCAGAGACACCCTGTAAGGGACAAATTGGCAAATATAAAAGAGGTTTACAGGGGAGATGTGTGGGACTTGTAAACCCCACTTATCCTACATGCAAGGGGTCCCAACAGGAGGGAGGAAAAGCTTGCCCAGACACTGCAAGCTATCCGCTTTGTTTCACGGGGCAGGGATGGGGATATGCCTATGCCTTAGTCCCTAAGAATGATTCTTGTGTACAGACACAGTGTGTCCGTCAACATTGTCGGATCAACAAGGGACGGATTATTTGTATTTGTGACGAACGAAAATGTTTAAATATAACCGCGGGAAGACAGCTTATTTGCGGGCAATGTAATGGGACTCTCGTAAGCTCAGCCAAATGGACATACCCCTTTGATACTTACCAGGTGGTGGGATCAAACGGGAAGCTAAGTAAACTGAACAATTGGCAGTATGAGCAAACTCACAATTGGGACACTAAATGTTACCGGGCTAAGAAGGGGTATGTATTCCTCTTCAATGGTACCTACATGACAGAAACTCCAAACCTCCCAAACCGTTTTGCAGTAGGAACAATCGGGCCACTGACTGTTCCATGCCCTCAGAAGGGGTACATTCGGAGGAGAATAGTGACCCGGGCTATTAGCAGGGAATTCTGCGCTGACTGGGAAACCCCGAGTACACTGGGATCCTCACTGGGGTATGGGTTCCTCGGAGCTTTATCTCTAGGAGGGTCAGCCGGGGTAATTGGAGCTAAGAATAGAAACCATATTGTTTGTGGGCTAACAATCCTGGGAAACAGCACTTCAAAAGCATTGGAGGCTGTCAACCAAGAAATGGCTGAGTTAAGATTGTATGCTCAGCAGACACGATACGCAGTGGACTACCAGTTAGCACAACAAGGGGGAGTATGTGCCATCATAGGCGACAAATGCACAGATGAGTCTTACAATATTACACAAGTCATCAATGACATCAGGACGCAACTCGATAACTTTAGACAGGGACCCACAAGAGGAGGTAGTTGGCTGGCTTGGCTGGTGGGAGAATCCTGGGAATCGTACCTGTTACATGGGTTGATTATACTCACTGTCATTATACTTGTCTGTTGTCTGACTGTGGGATGCCTTAAAGCCTGTTTTAAAATAATGTTGACAAGAATTGTGCCAGGAGCCAGTGTGTACATCGAAGAAGAACCCCTAATGAAGATCCCCGAAGACGTCAGAAGAAATGAAGATACTGGAAGAAATAAAGACATCAAAAGAAGCAAAGAAGGAGAGAAGAAAGAGAACCTGTATATGTGAATGTATGATTGGTGGTCTGAGGATTGTCCAAGCTATAATCCGACCAACAGGAGGGACTGTAAGGGGAAAATACAAGGGGGGCACACTTTAAAATGGCAGCACAAGAAAGCACACTCTGAAATGGCTGCCTGGCACACATAGGGTTAACTGGGAAAGAAGCCAGAAAAACAGCCACAGGCTCCCGCTGTTCAGAAATAACGTCAAGCCAGAATCCTGACAGACAAACCACTTACAAAGTACAGACAGTGACTCATAGCAAACAAACACCTCAGGAAGCCAAAGCCAAGGGTCGAAACATCTTTAAGATAAGGAAACCCCGAAACAAAGAGCTTAGATTAATGTTAGAGGAAGGCAGGAAATATGAATGCGAGGGAACTGATTAGCACCCGCACAAGACGAAACTAGCCATTGATAGACCCATTCATAAAATGTTAAATGTCTATACCTGTTTGTATTCTTGTAAACATGGGGAAATGTACCCATTCATGAAATGTTAAATACTTGTACTCCCCTTAAACAATGTGATAATCTTCGAATCACCGGTGTGCCCATTGTGTAAAGGATATAAAATTGAACCGCTCCCGGTATACAATTGAGAAAAGGTGTCCTACGAACATAGTGCCTTCTCTCCCGGGGCTCCGTTTAATAAATCGTATTTTCTGAATCTCGAAGTCTGACTACTAGTGGATTTTTCCCACAACACCATCATGCTACATCTGATGCTATCCTACATGCGGGGATGTATTAAAAAATATCTTGCGCCTTTCACACAGTAAATCAGTGAAATGTTATCAGACAAAATTTTGCACCAAGTCACAAGAGGACAGGTGACTAAAACTTTGACAATGAGATAGGCTTTAAGGCGTATCTTAAAAGAGGAAGAGTGAGAGAATGAGAGGTTGAGCAAGGGAGTTCTAGAGCTTTGGGCCTCGGCAGCTGAAGGCATGGCTGTCAGTGGCAGAGCAAAGTAGAAAGTGCAGAAGGAGGCCATTCGGCCCATCGAGTCTGCACTGACCACAATCCCACCCAGGCCCACCCCCACATCCCCACACATTCATCCGCTAATCCCTCTAACCTACGCATCCCAGGACACTAAGGGCAATTTTAGCATGGCCAATCAACCTAACCCGCACATCTTTGGACTGTGGGAGGAAACCGGAGCACCCGGAGGAAACCCACGCAGACACGAGGAGAATGTGCAAACTCCACACAGACAGTGACCTGAGCCGGGAATTGAACCCGGGACCCTGGAGCTGTGAAGCAGCCGTGCTAACCACTGTGCTACCGTACCGTAAAGCAGGGTAAGTGCAAGAGGCCAAAACTGAAGTAGCACAGAGATCTTGGAGTATTGAAATGTCCAAGGAGATTACAGAAATGGGAAGGGGTCAGGCCTTGTGGGGATCTCGGGAATGAAAAGCTTGACGTATGAGGAGCATTTGAGGACTCTGGGTCTGTACTCAATGGAGTTTAGAAGGATGAGGGGGGATCTCATTGAATCTTACAGAATACTGAGAGGCCGAGATAGAGTGGACATGAGAAGGTGTTTCCAATGGGAGGAGAGACTAGGATTCGAGGGCACAACCTCAGAGTAAAGGGATGACCCTTTAAAACCGAGATGAGGGGGAATTTCTTCAGCCAGAGGGTGGTGAATCTATGGAATTTATTGCCACAGAATGTTGTGGAGGCCGGGTCATTGAGTGTATTTAAGACAGAGATAGATAGGTCAACTTTGACAAAGGGTCACTTGGACTCGAAACGTCAGCTCTTTTCTTTCCTTGCAGATGCTGCCAGACCTGCGGAGAGTTTCCAGCATTTTCTGTTTTGGTTTCAGATTCGAAATAATTTGCTTTTATTTTTTATAGAGATAGATAGGTTCTTCATTGGAAAGAGGATCAAAGGTTACGGGGAAAAGGCAGGAGAATGGGGTTGAGAAACATATCGGCCATGATTGAATGGCGGAGCAGACTCGATGGGCCGAATGGCCTAATTCTGCACCGATATCTTATGGTCTTATAAGGCTGAGAATGTGAAAATAGAGGTATTGTTGGACTCGGAGCCAATTGAACATTGAGAATGGGCGAACGGAACTTGGTGCGAGTTAGAGTACAGCCAACAGAATTTTGCAGGATAAAATAAGGAATAACTATGAAAAAAAGAGAAAAAGTACTGGTTATATCATAGAAATAGAATCATAGAAACCCTACAGTGCAGAAGGAGGCCATTTGGCCCATCGAGTCTGCACCGACCACAATCCCATCCAGGCCCTACCCCCACATATTTACCCGCTAATCCCACTAACCTACGCATCACAGGACTCTAAGGGGCAATTTTTAACCTGGCCAATCAACCTAACCTGCACATCTTTGGACTGTGGGAGGAAACCGGAGCACCTGGAGGAAACCCACGCAGACACGAGGAGAATGTGCAAACTCCACACAGACAGTGACCCGAGCCGGGAATCGAACCCGGGACCCTGGAGCTGTGAAGCAGCAGTGCTAACCACTGTGCTACCGTGAGGCACAAGATACAAATCTACATGGGTTAACCTCATGAAACCAAGAGTAGTGCAGAAAAATGATTCTTGGTGTTCAGGTTACCTTATTGCTTGCAACTCCAATAGTACCACTGGCACCCAACTGCAAGGCCCAGTTTATCCCTAACCTGTTTACTGCATTTGGAGATCTTGTGGTATTTTTAATCATGTGTATCCTCAGCAATCTTGGAGTGAGTGACAGAGCATCCGAATCAAATGAAAGCAAGGTAGAGATTTTTCCTTGGTACTTAGCAACCACACTACACAACAAACATTTCGGGGCAGGGCGGGTGGGGGTGAAGTTTAATGGTCTTGCTAGTTATGCAACAGAAAAGTCTCCTGCTGTTAAACTTGTAAAGCCGTTGTTGATGCAGTCAGTAAAAGGGAGAGTAATTGCCTTTTGTTAATGTCCTTCAAATTGGGAATAATTTGCCAATTTTGTGTTGTTCTGTCAGGATGTTACTGGTACTGCTGCCTAGCAACTGTGCAAGAACTATTGTGTATTCTGCTGATGGAAAGCTGGAATAAGGTACTAATTTTCAACTTGCATAGCCAGGGTTTATACACAAGTATTTCAAGCACTTTTTGGTACTAGAGTTGGGGAAACACTGCGGGGATTATCTGAAGACCTGGAACAAGAGAGGAAAAAAAAACAAGATCGCATCGATGCGTAACACTTGAAAGATTTTGAGAAGCAGTAAACATTTAAAAAATGAGATTCACAGGAAACTTGCACAATGTGTCAGAGATAACGCCAATGAGTAACAGTGCCAAAGGTGATTGAGAAAACAAACAATTTTCAAGAAATCATGGTAAGTGGGTGTGATGGGCTCTCACCACAATTTTGCCTTTGCAATGGAATATTGGAACAGCAGGAGGCTATTTTACTCCTTGAGGCCTGTTGTAACATTTAATGAGATTATAATTGATCTGTGGCTTAGCATACCCTTGCCCTTTATCTCTTCAATTAACAATAAAATCTGATAATCGCAGTTCAAAAATCAATGATTAATTGAGCATCGAACATTATTTTGTGCGTGCAGTGCGGCAGAGTGCAGTGAAAGTTCACCTGGGATGGCAGGATTGTCGTATGAGGAGAGGTTTGGTCAATTGGGCCTGTATTCACTGGAGTTTAGAAAAATGAGAGGGGATCTCATTAAGACATCTAAAATTCTGACAGGGCTGGACAAACTTGATGGAGGGATGATCTGTTCCCTGGCTGGATGGGTATGTGCGGGGCGGGGTGGGGAGTGGTGGGGGGGGGGGGGGGGGGTGGGGGGGGGTGTGGGGGGAGCGGTTCTAGAACAAGGGGTCATGGTCTCAAGATACAGGCTAGACCAACTGAGATGAGAGTGGTGAACTTGTGGAATTCTCTACCACAGAAGGCAGTGCAGGCCAAGTCAATGAATATATTTAAGAAGAAAATAGATAGATTTCTAGACTCTAAAGGGATATGAAGAGAAAGTGGGAGTATGGTGTTGTGATGGAGGATCAGACATGATTGCACTGAATGGCAGGGCAGGCTCAGTGGGCCAAATGGCCTACGCCTGCATCTATTTTCACAGCAACTTTTGGAAGAGAGCTCCGAACATCTACCACCCTTTATATGAAGAAGTCTTCCTCAACTTCACTCCTGAAAGATGTGGCTCTAAATTTTAGATTATACTCCAGTCCTGCATTCCCTCACCAGTGGAAAGTTTTTTTTTCTCCATCTGCCATATTTGTTCCCTGTATTGGCGCCAAAAAAAATCAAATCGCCCCTTAGTCTTCTAATTCCAGGGAATACAACACAGATTGATAAATTTCTCCTCGTAATTTAACCCTTTGGAGTCTAGGTGTCATTACAGTATATCTGCGCAGCACTCCCATCAAGGCCAATATATCCTTCCTCAGGTGTAGTGCTCAGAATTGCTCAGGTAGGATCTAACCTGGGGGCTCTGTATAACTGAAGCATGACTTCTAACTTCTTGTATTCTTGTCTCCTAAATGTAAAGGTCTGCATTCAATTAGGTTTTTTCATTATTTTTAGTACAAGCTACTGACATTTTAATGATCAGTGTCATTAGAGCCCTAAATGTCTTTGGACCCCCCCACTTTGTCCAGCTTTTCCTCATTTAAGAAGTATCCTGTTTTATCCTTTTTAGATCCAAATCTTACATTTGCCTACATTAAAATCCTTTGCCAGTTTTGTCCATTCAATTAATCTATTGATATCTCAATGTAATGTTATGCTTCTATCCACACTGCTTAACAACACTGCCTATTTTTTGTGATTTTTTGCTGGACTTGCGGTTGGCGATGAGCATTGTCGGGCAATACAGCAGGATAGAGATAGACTGGAAAATTGGGCGGAGAGGTGGCAGATGGAATTTAATCCAGATAAATGCGAAGTGATGCATTTTGGAAGAAATAATGTAGGGAGGAGTTATACAATAAATGGCAGAGCCATCAAGAGTATAGAAACACAGAGGGACCTAGGTGTGCAAGTCCACAGATCCTTGAAGGTGGCAACACAGGTGGAGAAGGTGGTGAAGAAGGCATATGGTATGCTTGCCTTTATAGGACGGGGTATAGAGTATAAAAGCTGGAGTCTGATGATGCAGCTGTATAGAACGCTGGTTAGGCCACATTTGGAGTACTGGGTCCAGTTCTGGTCGCCGCACTACCAGAAGGACGTGGAGGTGTTAGAGAGAGTGCAGAGAAGGTTTACCAGGATGTTGCCTGGTATGGAGGGTCTTAGCTATGAGGAGAGATTGGGTAAACTGGGGTTGTTCTCCCTGGAAAGACGGAGAATGAGGGGAGATCTAATAGAGGTGTACAAGATTATGAAGGGGATAGATAGGGTGAACGGTGGGAAGCTTTTTTCCAGATCAGAAGTGACGATCATGAGGGGTCACGGGCTCAAGGTGAGAGGGGCAAAGTATAACTCAGATATAAGAGGGATGGTTTTTTACACAGAGGGTGGTGGGGGCCTGGAATGCGCTGCCAAGTAGGGTGGTGGAGGCAGGCACGCTGACATAGTTTAAGACTTTCCTGGATAGTCACATGAGCAGCCTGGGAATGGAGGGATACAAACGATTGGTCTAGTTGGACCAAGGAGCGGCACAGGCTTAGAGGGCCGAAGGGCCTGTTTTCCTGTGCTGTACTGTTCTTTGTTCTTTGATTGGCAAATTTGGATAACTAACTTTCTAGCCTTACATCTACGTTGTTAAAAAATATGGTGACTAGTTGAGACCCCAACACAGATCCTTGTGGGACACCAGTAGTCTCATTCTGCCAATTAGCCTGTATCTGCCCATTATCCCTACTCCTCATCTTCAGCCAGTTTCCTAACCAGGTCAATAATTTGCCTTCAATCCCATGAGATCCATCTTCAGTGAACATAGAATCCCTACATTGCAGAGGGAAGCCATTCGGCCCATCGAATCTGCACCTACCACAATCCCATCCAGGGCCTATCTCCATAGCCCCATGCATTTACTCTAGCTAATCCCCCTGACACGAAGGGAAAATTTAGCATGGCCAATCCACCTAACCCGCACATCTTTGGACTGTGGGAGGAAACCAGAGCACCCGGAGGAAACCCACGCAGACACGGGGAGAACGTGCAGACTCCACACAGACAGTGACCCAAGCCGGGAATCGAACCCGGGTGCCTGGCGCTGTGAGGCAGCAGTGCTAACACTGTGCCACCCCTTATGAGGGATTTTACCAAATCCCATCTCGAAATCCCTACAAGTAACATGCACAGACTTTCTCCTGTTCCCTACTTTAATCACCTCTGTAAAAAGATTCAGTCAGATGAATTAAATATGACCTAACCATTACATTGGTTCACTCCGATCAGATGAAAACTTTCAAGGTGTTCAGTCATGCAATCCTTAATTACAGACTCTAGTAATGGCTTAATGATATATGTAAGACTAACGGGTCTCCAATTGCCTGATTTCCCTCGCACAACTCTCTTAAATAGCAGGCTGTTTTGCGCAATTTTTCAATCTAAAGGAACAAGGTTCCCGAACCGAGAAAACTTGGTAAGATTATAATGAGGTTTTCTGTAATATTCTCACCTACTTCTTTTAAAACCTGGGGATGGAAACCATCAGCTGCAATTATTTTCATCACCACTGTTATTTTGCTTATGGTGGTTTTGTTGAGTCCTGATTCAGCATTGGTTTCCTTGGAATGTCTGGTACGCTGCCCTTTTCATTGATGTGGAGATGCTGGCGTTGGACTGGGGTGAGCACAGTACGAAGTCTCACTACACCAGGTTAAAGTCCAACAGGTTTACTTGGGAATCACGAGCTTTTGGAACCCTGCTCCTTCATCAGGTGAGTGCAGAGGTAGGTTTCACAAGCACGGCATATATAGACAAAGACACAATTGCAAGATAATAATTGGAATGCGAGGCTTTTCAGGTAATCAAGTCTTCATAGGTACAGACAATGCGAGTGGAGAAAGGGATGATCACAGGTTAAAGAGGTGTGAATTGTCTCCAGGCAACTGTCCGGCTTGAGACAACTCATACTTCTTTAACCTGTGATTATCCCTCTCTCCACTCGCACTGTCTGTACTTGTAAAGACTTGAGTACCTGTAAAGCCTCACATTCCAATCATTATCATGCAATCGTGTCTTTGTCTATATATGCCGTGTTTGTGAAACCTACCTCTCCACTCACCTGATAAAGGAGCAGCGCTCCGAAAGCTCCTGATTCCAAATAAATCTGTTGGACTTTAACCTGGTGTTGTGAGACTTCCTACTGGACCTTTTTCTTGACCGTAAATACGAATGCAGAGCTATTAATCACATCTGCTATTTCCTTATTTTCATTGACAAAATCACTTAACAGTTTTGTAAGAAAGATGGGCTTTCATGATACTTCCCTTGTACTGTGAATGTTAAGTACTGTACTTCATAAATGTTTAGGTAGATTGTTTGGTTAACAAAGTGTTAACTCCTGGTATGTGAAGGGCTTTTTGCGTTGGTTAGGTGAGGCATAAATAAAGAATGGTATGTGATGATTAGGGATAACATGTTTATGAAACTAGACATTTATAGAGACAGAGGATGGGATTTTCCAGCCACACTTGTCCCAAGACCGAAAAACCTCTCCCGAGGTTAACGAACCTTTGCATGTTCTGCAGTATCACCTCCGCCCACCCACTACGATTCCCGTGGTGGGCCGGATGGGAAAGTTCCACCCAGAGGTTTTGGATTGAAAATTGGTTAATAGCCAGAAGACAGAGGAGGAACAAGCAGATCATTCTCAGGTTGCAGACTGTGACTAGCAGGATACCAGAAAGGTGAATGCTTGGGCCAGCTATTCACAATCTGTAGCAATGATTTGGATGTGGGGATCAAATGTATCATTTTCCAATTTGCTGATGATGCAAAACAACGTGGGTATGTGAGTTGTGAGGAGGATGACGCAAAGAGGCTTCAAGGACATTTGGACAGGCTCAGTGAGTGGACAAGAGCATGGCAGATGGAACTACTTGTAAGAATGTGAAGTTATTCGCTTTGGTAGGAAAAACAAAAACGCAAGTATTTCTTGAATGGTGAAAGATTGAGAAGTGTTGATGTCCAAAGGGACTTGTGTGTATACTTGCCCATGAGACACTGAAAGCTAACATGCAGGTATAATAAGCAATTCAGAAGGAAAACGGTATGTTGGCCTTTATTGTAAGAGGATTTGAGTACAGGAGTAAAGATGTCTTGCTGCAATTGTATAGAGCCTTAGTGAAAGCATACCTGGGCTATTGTGTATCGTTTTGGTGGATATACTAGCCACAGAGGGAGTGCAACAAATGCTCATCAAACTAATGCTTGTGATGGCAGGATTGTCCTATGGCGAGATATTGAGGAGAGGGGCCTGTATCCTCGAGATCGCAGAAGAATGAGAGGTGATCTCATTGAGACATACACAATTCTTACAGGGCTCAACAGACTAGATGCAGCGAGAATGTTTCCCCTGGCAGGAGGGGTCTAGAACCAGGAAACATAGTCTCAACATAAGTTCAAGATAAGGGAGGAAAGGTTCAGTGGAGCTGTGCAGAGGAAGTTTTTTTACACAGAGTTGTGGGGGCCTGGAATGCGCTGCCAAGTGAAGTGGGTGAGGCAGATACGTTAGCGATATTTAAGACTTATCTGGATAGACACATAAACAGACGGGGAATAGAGGGATATAAGCAGTTGGTCTGGATAGGACAATGTGATCGGCGCAGGCTTGGAAGGCTGAAGGGCCTGTTCCTGTGCTGTACTGTTCTTTGTTCTTGTTCTTTGTAGAAAGGATTGGCATTTAGGACTGAGAGGAGGAACGTCTTACTCATAGGGTGGTGAATCTTTGGAATTCACTATCCTAGAGGGCTGTGGAGACTCAGTCATCGAGTACGTTCAAGGCAGTTTTCTAGACATTAAATACATTTAAGGATATGGGATAATGCTGAAAATGGTATTGAATGAGATGAAGATATGAGGAAAGTACTGAAAAGGGCGATAAATTGGCCATGATGTGGAGATGCCGGTGTTGGACTGGGGTGGGCACTGTAAGAAGTCTCACAACACCAGGTTAAAGCCCAACAGGTTTATTTGGTAGCAGCCAAATACTACCAATGTACTACCAAATAAACCTGTTGGACTTTAACCTGGTGTTGTGAGACTCCTTACTGCGTTAAATTAGATTAGCCAACATCCAGTTGAGTGGTGGAACAGGCTCAAGGGGATGAATGGCCTACCCCTGCTTCTAATTCTATGTCAGAAGTTAGAACAATTTCAAATGATTAAAAAGAACAGTTTAAAATTATTGAGTCTATCGGCGAAATGTACACTTTTAACTCTAAGAGACAGGAAAAGGACAATTCAAAGTGACTAGGCTGTTTGCATATTTTAAATTATATTACTAAACTCGGTTTGTAATTGCCAAAATGAACAATTTAGATTCCAAATTGTCCGCACGCCTGAGACTTCGTTAATCATAGAATCCCTACAGTGTAGGTGGAGGTCATTCGGCCCATCAAGTCCACACCTACAACAATCCCACCCAGGCCCCATCTCCACGTATTTAACCTGCTAATCCCCCTGACACTAAGGGGCAATTCAGCATGGCCAATCAACCTAATCCGCACATCTTTGGACTGTGGGAGGAAACCGGAGCACCCCGGAGGAAACCCACGTAGACACGGGGAGAATGTGCAGACTCCACACCCGAGGCTGGAATCGAACCCAGGACCCTGGCACTGTGAGGCAGCAGTGCTAACCACCGTGCCACCTTGCTGCTAATTGAAGTCCAGGATATAGCTATTGATTGTGAATTGATTGTCTATTGATGTAATGGTGAATGGGCTATTGATCATGTTGATGCTGTTGTCCCTCATTCCTCTAGTAGTTTCTCCATGTTTTGCTCTCTCTGGGCTGCTGCCAAGGATAGATAAGACTCTGTGGAGAAGCAGGTAGACCCATTTAACTGATTATATATGTAAATACCTGTTTTCTTAAAATCATTATTAAAGTTCACTTTACCTACAGCAATGTCAAATTATTATGGAATATTAAATACTATCATTTAGCTGGGGGTGGGTCTATGATTATTAATCCATTTGAAAAGGGGTCTACAACCCAAAATGTTTGCGAATCGCTGATCTAGAAACTAGATCGAGAAATAGACACAGGAACCAATTAGAGCAAATTTCCAAGTGCTTTTATTCTGTTCAAAAGTTGACAGAAAATAAGATTTGCATAGATATAATGCTGTTGACACCTCAGGGCATGCAAAAGAGCTGCTGAGTCACTAAAGAACATAGAACAGTACAGCACAGAACAGGCCCTTCGGCCCACGATGTTGTGCCGAGCTTTATCTGAAACCAAGATCAAGCTATCCCACTCCCTATCATCCTGGTGTGCTCCATGTGCCTATCCAATAACCGCTTAAATGTTCCTAAAGTGTCTGACTCCACTATCACTGCAGGCAGTCCATTCCACACCCCAACCACTCTCTGCGTAAAGAACCTACCTCTGATATCCTTCCTATATCTCCCACCATGAACCCTATAGTTATGCCCCCTTGTAATACATCCTATAGTTATGCCCCCTTGTAATACACCCTATAGTTATGCCCCCTTGTAATCCATCCACCCGAGGAAATAGTCTTTGAACGTTCACTCTATGTATCCCCTTCATCATTTTATAAACCTCTATTAAGTCTCCCCTCAGCCTCCTCCACTCCAGAGAGAACAGCCCTAGCTCCCTCAACCTTTCCTCATAAGACCTACCCTCCAAACCAGGCAGCATCCTGGTAAATCTCCTCTGCACTCTTTCCAGCGCTTCCACATCCTTCTTATAGTGAGGTGACCAGAACTGCACACAATATTCCAAATGTCGTCTCACCAAGGTCCTGTACAGTTGCAGCATAACCCCACGGCTCTTAAACTCCAACCCCCTGTTAATAAAAGCTAAGTAAGAAGTTTAACAACACCAGGTTAAAGTCCAACAGGTTTATTTGGTAGCAAAAGCCACACAAGCTTTCAGAGCTCTTAGCCCCTTCTTCAGGTGAGTGGGAACTCACTGAAGGACTCACTGAAGGACTCACTCCGCTAGCAACCTGCCTCCAGTCCGAAAATTTTCCATCCACCACCACCCTCTGTCTTCGATCAGATAGCCAGTTCCCTATCCAATCGGCCAACTTTCCCTCTATCCCACTCACCTGAAGAAGGGGCTAAGAGCTCCGAAAGCTTGTGTGGCTTTTGCTACCAAATAAACCTGTTGGACTTTAACCTGGTGTTGTTAAACTTCTTACTGTGTTTACCCCAGTCCAACGCCAGCATCTCCACATCAATAAAAGCTAACACACTATAGGCCTTCTTCACAGCTCTATCCACTTGAGTGGCAACCTTTAGAGATCTGTGGATATGGACCCCAAGATCTCTCTGTTCCTCCACAGTCTTCAGAACCCTACCTTTGACCCTGTAATCCACATTTAAATTAGTCCTACCAAAATGAATCACCTCACATTTATCAGGGTTAAACTCCATTTGCCATTTTTCAGCCCAGCTCTGCAGCCTATCTATGTCTCTTTGCAGCCTACAACAGCCCTCCACCTCATCCACTTCTCCACCAATCTTGGTGTCATCAGCAAATTTACTGATCCACCCTTCAGCCCCCTCCTCTCGGTCATTAATAAAAATCACAAAGAGCAGAGGACCAAGCACTGATCCCTGTGGCACTCCGCTAGCAACCTGCCTCCAGTCCGAAAATTTTCCATCCACCACCACCCTCTGTCTTCGATCAGACAGCCAGTTACCTATCCAATCGGCCAACTTTCCCTCTATCCCACACCTCCTTACTTTCATCATAAGCCGACCATGGGGGACCTTATCAAACGCCTTACTAAAATCCATGTATATGACATCAACTGCCCTACCTTCATCAACACACTTAGTTACCTCCTCAAAAAATTCTATCAAATTTGTGAGGCACGACTTGCCCTTCACAAATCCGTGCTGACTATCCCGGATTCATCCGCATCTTTCTAAATGGTCGTAAATCCCATCCCTAAGGACCTTTTCCATCAATTTACCAACCACCGAAGTAAGACTAACCGGTCTATAATTACCAGGGTCATTTCTATTCCCTTTCTTAAACAGAGGAACAACATTCGCCACTCTCCAGTCCTCTGGCACCATCCCCGTGGACAGTGAGGACCCAAAGATCAAAGCCAAAGGCTCTGCAATCTCATCCCTTGCCTCCCAAAGAATCCTAGGATATATTTCATCAGGCCCAGGGGACTTATCGACCTTCAGTTTATTCAAAACTGCCAGTACATCCTCCCTCCGAACAACTATTTCCTCCAGCCTATTAGCCTGTAACACCTTCTCTTCCTCAAAAACATGGCCCCTCTCCTTGGTTAGTCAATAACTAAACTATTATTGAAGTGTATGAGCCACTGTTGTTGTGCAGGAAATGCGCAGCCAATTTGCACAGCAAGTTAAAATGTCACAAGTAGGTTTAGATTGACACTGCAATGAAAATCCCCTAGTCGGATACACTGAGGGAGAATTTAGCATGGCCAATGCACCTAACCAGCACTTCTTTCAGACTGAGGGAGCAAACGAGAGCACTCGGAGGAAACCCACGCAGGCATGGGGAGAACGTGCAGACTCCACGCAGACAGTGACCCAAGCTGGGAATCGATCCCAGGTCCCTGGCGCTGTGAGACAGCAGTGCTAACCACCGTGCCACTGTGCTGCCTCCGACAAAAGACAATGTGATGATGTTCAGGCATCATGTTTTTGCTGGCATTGGTTGAGTTAACTATTGGTCAGGGCATTGAGGAGAGTTCACCTGCTTTTCTTCTAAATAGTGCAATGGAATCCTTCACATCCATCCAAGAGGGCAGACTGGGTCTTGGGTTAAGATTTCAGCTAAACAAAAGCACTAATTTTGGCCCTATTCCTGTAACCCCACATATTTACCCTGCTCACCCCCTGACACTCGGGTCAATTTAGCACGGCCAATCAACCTAACCCACACATCTTTGGACTGTGGGAGGAAACCGGAACATCCGGAACAAATCCATGCAGATACGGGACCAACGTACAAACTCCACACAAACACCCAAGGCCAGAAATCAAACCGGGTCCCTGGTACTGTGAGGCAGCAGTGCTAACCACTGTGCCGCCCTATAACACCCCTATAATGATATTCCTATAACATCCTTGATGCCTGGCTTCTGCGTGACTCATCGCATTATCACCTGAACCTGGGTCCATTTGCATCACTCTCTCCAGAATCTTCACCTGAGGGCGGAGGGGGGAGCCAAGCCCTAGGCCCCGGAGCTTGGAGATGAGTTCTGTTGGGATAATGGTAAGAACGGGATAATGATAAAAGTTTCAGGAGCGCTGGAATTTTGGGCAGGTGGTGAATGGGAGGTCGGCCAAGGGACTGAAATAGTGAAGTATGGAGGTGACAAAAGTTTCACTAACAATGCGCCAATTCCTCTATACTGCCAGCTGTATTTTATGCTCAAATCTCTCAAGTGGGCTTGAACCCAGGAACCTCTGACCCCGAGGCAAGAACATTAGCCATTGAGCTTCAACTGACTCCAAAGAGAAAGGAAGAATTTGGGTGAAGATTCTGGAGAGAGTGATGCAAATCGCTAACATGAACCCAGGTTCTTGTGATAATGCGTTGAGACATAATCACGCAGAAGCCAGGCATCAAGGATGTTATAGGAATATTATTTTGGGGTGTTATAGAGCGGCACAGTGGTTAGCACTGCTGCCTCACAGTATCAAGGACCCGGTTTGATTTCTGGACTTGGGAGCTTGTACGTTCACCCCATATCGGCATGGATTTGCTCCGGATGTTCCGGTTTCCACCCACAATCCAAAGATGTACGGGTTAGGTTGATTGGCCGTGCTAAATTGACCCTAGTGTCAGGCGGATTAGCAGGGTAAATATGTGGGGTTACAGGAATAGGGCCTGGGTGGGATTCAGGTCAGTACAGACTCGGTGGGCTGAATGGCCTCCTTCTGCATTGAAGGGATTCTATAATTCTATGATGTGTAGATTAGATGGATTGGCTGTGCTAATTTGTCCCTTAGTGTCCCAAGATATGTAGGTTCGGGGGATTAGTGGGGTAAATACATGTGTAATCCATTCCAGGGCCTGAGTACAAAAATCCCCAGTTGATACTCTCAATGCAGTACTGAGGGAGTGCTGCACTGTCTTTTGGGTAAATCGTAAAATCGAGGCCCCTTCTGCCTGTTTGGACGGGTGTAAAAGATCTGAAGTCTGTTTCAAGGAAGGGCCTCAATCACATCATATAGAACAGATTAGCTGGCCATTACCACAATGCTGTTTGTGGGAGCATGTCGACCACAAATTACTGTGTTTCCTATATTACAACTGTGGCTACACTTCAAAAAATACTTTATTGGCTGCCAACCACTTCGAGATGTTCAGGGTCTTACATAGGAAGCTTGATGATTGATGAGGGTAGGGTAGTGGATGTTGCCTACATGGACTTCAGTAAGGCCTTTGACAAGGTCCCTCATGGCAAACTTGTGCAGAAGGTGAAGTCACATGGGATCAGAGGTGAGCTGACAAGGTGGATACAGAACTGGCTCGGTCAAAGAAGACAGAGGGTAGCAGTGGAAGGGTGCGTTTCTGAATGGAGGGCTGTGGCAAGTGGCATTCCTCAGGGATCAGTGCTGGGATCTTTGCTGTTTGTAAATATATATATATATATAAATGATTTGGAAGAAAATGTAACTGGATTGATTAGTAAGTTTGCGGATGACACAAAGGTTGGTGGATTTACGGATAGCGATGAGGACCATCAGAGGATACAGCAAAATAAAGATCGGTTGGAGGCTTGGGCGGAGAGATGGCAGATGGAGTTTAATCCGGACAAATGTGAAGTAATGCATTTTGGAAGGTCTAATACAGATGGGAAATATACAGTAAATGGCAGAACCCATAAGAGTATTGATAGGCAGAGGGATCTGGGTGTACAGGTACACAGGTCACTGAAAGTGGCAACGCAGGTGGAGAAGGTAGTCAAGAAGGCATACAGCATGCTTGCCTTCATCGGCCGGGGCATTGAGTTTAAAAATTGGCAAGTCATGTTGCAGCTTTATAGAACCTTAGTTAGGCCGTACTTGGAATATAGTGTTCAATTCTGGTCGCCACACTACCAGAAGGATGTGGAGGCTTTGGAGAGGGTACAGAAAAGATTTACCAGGATGTTGCCTGGTATGGAGGGCATTAACTATGAGGAGAGGTTGGACAAACTTGGTTTGTTCTCACTGGAACGACAGAGGTTGAGGGACGACCTGATAGAAGTCTACAAGATTATGAGAAGCATGGACAGAGTGGATAGTCAGAAGCTTTTTCCCAGGGTGGAAGAGTCAATTACCAGGGGGCATAGGTTTAAGGTGCGAGGGGCAAGGTTTAAAGGAGATGTACGAGGCAAGATTTCTATACAGAGGGTGGTGGGTGCCTGGAACTCACTGCTGGGGGAGGTAGTGGAAGCAGATACAATAGTGAGTTATAAGGGGCGTCTGGACAAATACATGAATAGGATGGGAATAGAGGGATGTGGTCCCCGGAAGGGTAGGGGGTTTTAGTTCAGTCCAGCAGCACGGTCGGTGCAAGCTCGGAGGGCCAAAGGGCCCGTTCCTGTGCTGTAATTTTCTTTGTTCTTTATTGATAAAAAGAAAACAGTTGTGAAGAAATGAAAAAAGAGGAACTGTCTTACTTTCAATCTGTGTTGGTGGGATAGCAGGGGTGAAGAATGGGGTGAAGTGAAAGAAACCTTTGTATCAGATGTGATAAGAACTTGTATTTTGCAGAGAAAACTTCAACTCTCTAGTGCCACCAAGTGATACACATCAATATTACAAGTGAATGATTGGCGAATTGGAACAAACAAGACTCTTAATCCTTTAATGTAGCCAAACATCTCAACATATCCAGGAGAGACTTAACCAAACCTGAACAGAAAGACAAAGGAAACTTGGATGAAGGGCATTAACAGATGGGCAATAAATGCTGGACTGCCAGTGACACTAACATCCCATGAATTAAAAAGAGATGTTTTTAAGTGCGATCTTATAAGGATTAGTGTAGGATGGAGGGTGGGCAGGAAGAAATACAGAAATGCACAGTACACATATGCACAGGTGGGGCTTTTGGGGCTGAAGGACACAACAGAGATAGGGAGGGGGCAAGAGCATGATGGAATATTAAATTTGAGGTTTTGAGGCACTGTGCATGGACAGGATACCAGCAAAAGGTTTTGATTTGATTTATTGTCATGTGTTGGGATAGTGAAAAGTATTGTTTCTTGCACACAATACAGACAAAACATACCATTCATAGAGTAGTTAGGGGAAAAGGAAAGGAGAGGGTGCAGAATATAGTGTTGCAGTTACTGATAGGGTGTAGAGAAAGATCAGCTTAATATATGGTAGGTCCATTCAAAAGTCTGACGGCAGCAGGGAAGAAACTGTCCTCGAGTCGGTTGGTACGTGTTCCTGGACTTCTGTATCTTTTTCCCAATGGAAGAAGGTGGAAGAGAGAATGTCTGGGGCGCGTGGGGTCCTTGTTTATGCTGGCTGCTTTTCCAAGGCAGCAGTAATAGATGGCAGGCTGGTTTGTATGATGGACTGGGCGATATTCACAATCCTTTGTAGTTTCTTGTGGTCTTGGTCAGAGCAGGAGTCATACCAAGCTGTAATCCAGAAAGGATGCTTTCCGTGGTGCATCTGTAGAAATTGGTGAGAGTCATAATGGACATGTTGAATTGCCTTAGCTTCCTGAGAAAGTAGAGGCAGTGGTGGGCTTTCTTAACTATAGCTTCAGCGTGGAGGGACCAGGACAGATTGTTGGTGATCTGGACACCTAGAAACTTGAAGCTCTTGACCATTTCCACTTCATCACCGTTGATGTAGACAGAAGTATGTCTTCCACTACACTTCCTGAAGTCGATGACAATCTCCTTCATTTTACTAACATCGAGGGAGAGATTATTATTGCTGCACCAGTTCACCAGATTCTCTATCTCATTCCTGTACTCAGTCTCGTCACTGTTTGAGATCCAACCCATAATGACACATAATGGTGTCGTTAGCAAACTTGAAAATCGAGTTGGAGTGGAATTTGGCCATACAGTCAGAGGTGTATAAGGAGAATAATAAGGGGCTGAGAGCACAGCCTTGTAGAGCACCGGTGTTGAGGATGATCATGGAGAAGATGTCATTGCCTTTTCTAATTGATTGCAGTCTGTGGGTTAGGAAATCTAGGATCCAGTCGCAGAGGGGGGAGCCAAGCCCTAGGCCACGGAACTTGGAGATGAGTTTTGTTGGGATAATGGTAATAACAGGATAATGATAAAAGTTTCGGGAGTGCTGGAATTTCGGGCAGGTGGTGGATGGGAGGTCGGCCAAGAGACTGAAACAGTGAAGTATGGAGGTGACAAAAGGCAGGTGGGGTGTCAGCAGCAGAAAGAAGTCGTGACAGAGGTGGGCGACAGAATGAACATTGCAATGAAATGATTGTGAAACGGTCCCCATTTTCTTTTGAATTCCCAATTCCGATTTCAGATTTTTTACAGATTATTTTCACCTTTTCCCAATGCATCTCAAAAGTAACTCAATAAACTGTGTTTCCAACAATCACTGGCCTGCACAGGACATTCTTTGCTCTGGCTATCAAAACATTTGAAAGATAACATGCAGGTCAGAAGAAGAAATAGCTATTTAGCCCATTTGCTGAACAGGACTATCATCCACTATGTTGATGGGGCAAACAATGGGGCGATGTTGTCATTCAACTCTGTTCCAGACATTATGCTGGCCTCACTGCAAGTATTGAAGATGTTTCTGGAGATCCAAACCAAGGTAACAGAGCTGAATACAATACTAAGCCTGTGCAGAGATGGGGCATAATGCCCGTGTTGTTATCTTGCACGTACTGCCTAGTCAGACAGTGAAAGAAATCACAGAAACATTGTCCCTTTGACATTATAGTGAACAATAAGACAAGTCACATCATCTGCACTGACGCTGTAAAGATAATTTGACCAATGATTTGGAGTTCTTCCCAACCTTGCGAAGCTTCATCACAAGGGATCTTTAGTTGTGGTTGGACCAGTCGCATCCCAATGTTCTTTTGCTTGTCTGATAAGACTGCCTGAGGGAAGATCAAGGCCTGTTATCTGACTGATCCCTGGCACAGCCGCATGGGTGAACCTCAAGGAATCTCAGGCACTACATTGCATAAATGTGAGGTTATTCACTTTGGAAGCAAAAACAAGGCGGCAGATTACTACCTGAATGGCTGTAAATTGGGAGGGGGGTGTACGCAGGGGGACCTGGGTGTCCTTGTGCACCAGTCGCTGAAGGTAAGCGTGCAGGTGCAGCAGGCGGTAAATGGTATGTTGGCCTTCATTGCGAGAGGTTTTGAGTACAGGAGCAGGAAGGTGTTGTTGCAACTATGCAGGGCTTTGGTGAGGCCACATCTAGAATAGTGTGTGCAGTTTTGGTCTCTTTTTCTGAGGAAGGATGCTCTTGCTCCCAAGGGAGTGTAGCGAAGGTTTACCTGGCTGATTCTGGGGATTGCAGGACTGATATATGAGGAGAGATTGACTAGGTTAGGATTGTTTTTGCTAGAGTTCAGACGAATGAGGGGGGAATCTCATAGCAACTTACAAAGTTCTAACAGGACGAGTCAGGGTAGATGCAGAGAGGATGTTCCCGATGGTGGGGGAGTCCAGAACCAGGGCTCACAGTCTGAGGATTCAGGGCAGACCATTTAGGACGGAGGTGAGGAGACATTTCTGCACCCAAAGAATGGTGAGCCTGTGGAATTCATTACCACAGGAAGTAGTTGATGCCAAAACATTGAATGTATTCAAGAGGCGGCTGGATAGAGCACTTGGGACAAGTGGGATCAAAGGTTATGGGGAAAAGGTAGGATTAGGCTATTCAGTTGGACGATCAGCCAAGATCATAATGAATGGCGGAGCAGGCTCGAAGGGCCAAATGGCCTATTCCTGCTGCTATCTTCTATTTTTCTGTGTCCACTCTCAGCTGGAACAATCTGCAGAATTTGAAGGAAATATAAAATCATGAGCAAAGGAGGGAGGCACAGGGGAAGGCACTGAAACCACTGGAGATCACCGACAGACAACTAACTCCCTCTCTTCAAACCAAAATCTGTGAACAGGACTTCACATTGAGGGCAGAGATGATGAAAAAAAAGCCTTTCGGGTATTGATTGAAGTATTGATTATTTACAATCAACACACTTTCATTCAACACTGAATGCAAGAAGCCGCTTGGGTGTTGAGAGATCACAAGAATGGCTGACACTAATGGTAGGATAATCTTGGCCTTTTGGTTAAGATCAAGCATCAGATCATGCCAAGATGGGGTGCAATGCCTTATCTTGTCAGCTTGGATCTGGTTGACTCTCTTGTAGGGATCATGAATTGGATTCAATTTGCATTTAGAGAAAGCAAGGAATGGATTTGGGTCTGCCCGGTCCACTCTGAGCATTGGCTTTGTAACTTTAAGGGTCAGTAAAAAATTTAGAGAGAGAGAAAAAAATGCAGTGAACAGACGTACTTTATACAGGGTATTTGAAAGGAATACCCTTTGGTTCCAGCCTGAATTTTTCCAGGATGGAATTTTATTTAGATTTTCTCAAATGCATGTATCTCATCTATGATTTGTGCGGGATACTAGATCCACTGCAGAAATTCACCGAAGATCCTCACACAGCACTTTCCAAACCTACGACTACTTCCACCTAGAAGGACAAGGGCAAAAGATACATGGGAACATCACCACCTGCAAGTTCCCCTCCAAGCCACTCAACATCCTGACTTGGAAATATATCGCCGTTCCTTCGCAGTCGCTGGGTCAAAATCCTGGAATTCTCTCTCTAATGGCATTGTGGGTTAACGTGGACTGTAACGATTCAAGGCAGCTCACCACCACCTTCTCAAGGGCAACTAGAGATGGACAATAAATGCTGGCCAGCTAGTGACACCCATGTCCCACGAATGAATAAATAAAAATCAAATGAGTTGAGAGACTTAATTACTTACCTCCCAAATTCCCTTATTTGGAGTAATCCACCCATTGTTAGCAGATGCACATGACTGAAAGATTCCTTTCCCTCGCCAACCTTAGCCTCCTGGCTAAGACGATTTCTTCCAGAGGCAATCCAAACACAAAAGATATTCAAAGCTTCACCTGAAAGTGCGCAACGAGAAACTCCAATCTTGCGCTGCAATTTTTGTACTGGGTGAATAATTCCTTCAGTGCCATCCTTTACGTTGTGCACTTGCATCTCAAGTCCCAAAAGAAAGACTTTCTCCCAATCAATCAATTATTTATTCAACAACGCAACATGCACTGCATAAAATGCCTGCAGCAAATATAGTTTTATTTTTATTGTAAAGATACTCAAAACACTCAACTCCGTGGAAATTTTCAAAAAGGGTTTTTTTTGTACATTCTAAAGATATTCAAAGACCTGCTATTTTAAACTATAAAATTTGGTGTATAAAATGCAAATATGATATAATATTGACATTGCAATCTGTTTTAATATGCTAACCAGAAACAATGTACCAGCAAAATCCACAAGAAAAATAATCCTTTCAGGAACAAATACTGTATTTGGTGACCGACTTTCACGGAGAAATAAAATCTAATTTAAGAACAAAAATGCAAAGAAAAAGAAAAATACGATTCTAAAAATACAGACGCTAAAATCATAGAGCAGCGGTGAGTGAAACAAACAATAAATGTTACTTGGAACAAAAATATAGAAGAAAAATTAATATATTAACTACCCATTAATCCACTCCTAACCCCCCACCCACTCCCAATAATAAGGCATCAGGTTCAGTAATGGGAACAGAAATTGCAGGGCATCGGAAATGAAATCTGAAAGTGTTGGCTGTACACATCTTTGAGAGGAAGGATGCATTAGGACACAAGTTCAAACCATTCCTTTTACTTTGGAAAATATCAACCATCTTGCTGCGTGCTTCCAGCATTTTCCACCACTGCGATACTATCCTGGGCTCCAGTGTCAATTCAGAAACACTTAAGAGTAGTAACTTCCTGTGCTTCACACATGGTCTTTTAAACATCGCCATTTCATACATTGGAAAACCAGAATTTGAAAAAAAAAACTTATTGCTCGTCCAAATTGCTTAGAGGTTATTAGGGTAGCATTTCAACAAGCCCCCTGTGATTTGATACAAGAATGTCCTGCAGAGATCTTGCGACTTCCTTCTTTGAAACGCTTTAAACAAGATGAAGAATTATGTGCCAATGTTTCACAGCCAACTTTAGGGACCAATAAATGGGGTATTTTGGTATTAAAATATCTACCATTAAATACCATGTTCAAGAGTAACTTTTGCCCCTTTCATCCATTTTCGATAAATACCACGTGCATATTTTTCTGCTGTGATTCTACACAGCATCTGTATCCTATCCCCAGTTGAAGCGTCAGGCTCCAGACTTAGTTGGCGTCTCCGTTCAGTCCCTGAATATGTTGCAGCAGCTGTTCACAGTAATAAGGGCTGCGATGTTTGTGTTTCACAGCCTCGATCTCTTGCGTCAGCAGTGATGGAGAAAGAAAACTTCCTACTTTTAGAACATCTGTTGAGAGGAAACATGGGGAAAATCAACCCTTCTGCATTTTTAACACAAAAATATATACATGAACACTTTCTCAAAGTCCACCTAAAAGTCACGAGAAAAAAAAGAATTGGAGCAGGAGTCGGCCATTCAGATCCTTGAGCCTGCTCCGCCATTCAATAACATAAGTAGCATATTTATATATATATATAGTATATGCTATAGTATATATATATTATATATATAAATATGTTACTTATATATATATATATATAGTATGTATATAATATATAAATATGATTTGATTGTGGCCTTAACTCCAATTTCCTGCCCATCCTCCTTCAAAACTCCAACTCAGCTTTGAATATATTCAGTGACAGCTTCCTCTGCCCTTTGAGGAAGCAAATTCCAGAGATCAGCGATGCTCTGAGAAAAAGTCATCCACAGTCTTTAGAAAGAAAGAGTTGCAATTATCATAGAATTCTACAGTGCTGAAGGAGACCATTTGGCCCATCGAGTCTGCACCAACAGCAATCCACCCCCCCCCCAGTCTCTATCCCCACAACCCCACGTATTTAGCCTGCTAATCCTCTGACACTGAGGGCAATTTAGCATGGCCAATACTCCTAACCCTCACATTTTTGGAGCGTGGGAGGAAACGGAGCACCCGGAGGAAAACCCACGCAGACAGGGAAATGCAAACAATTATATCACACTCTGAGCAAGCTCAGGACATGCCAATTTGCTTTACAATAAATGAAGCATTCTTTTGTGTTGAGCATAGGATTTAGGAACAGGAGTAGGACATTCAGCCCTTCGAGCCTGCTCCGCCATTCAATAAGATCATGGCTGATCTGGTTGTGGTCTCAATTCCAATTTGCCCTCTGCCCCCTCCACAACTCCAGATTCCCTTGTCTATCAAAAATCTGTCTAACTCTGCCTTGAACAAATTCAATGACCCAGCCTCTGGGAAAAAGAGTTCCAAATACTGATGACCCTTTCAGAGAAAAAAAAAATCCCTCCACGTCTCTCGTCTTAAATGGTAGATCTCTTATTCTTAAATTGGGGCCCCCTGGTTCCAGTCTCTCCCAGGAGTGGAAACATCCTCCCGGATCTACCCTACCAAATCTGCACAGGATCTCGAGCATTTCAGTAAGAAACAGCAAAGTGATAACAATCAGTTAAAAGCAAAATACTGCAAATCATAGAATCCCTACATAGGAGAAGGCCATTTGGCCCATCGAGTCTGCACCAACCACAATTCCACCCTATCCCCGTAACCCCATATACTTAGCCTGCTCACCCGCCTGACACTAAGGGGCAATTTACCAATCAACTTAACCCACACATCTTTGGAGATGCTGGGATCTGAAACAAAAACAGAAAATTCTGGAAGATCTCAGCAAGTCTGACAGCATCTGTGGAGAGAAAATAGAGCCAACGTTTCAAGTCTGGATGACGAAGGCTCATCCAGACTTGAAACGTTGGTTCTATTCTCTCTCCACAGATGCTGTCAGGCCTGCCGAGATTTTCCAGCATTTTCTGATAACAATCAGATAATCTGTTTTTGTAATTTTGACTGAGGGATAAATATCGGTCTGAACACCAGGGAAAAGTACCCTGTTCTTCTTCAGAGTGGATCTGTGGGATCTTTTATGCCCACCGTTGATTGTTTTTCCATCTTTTCAGTAGATTACACTGGAAGTATTTTGAGAATAGAACCATTCTTCAGCCGTGGCCATGGGCAAGATATACATTTTAACCAAGTCCAACTAATTGAGTGCCAGTGGTAAATGACAATGAGAACCAGTTCCATTTTAGCCTCGATTGGTGCATATAGCCAGTTTAAACCTACTTAATGCAAATAATTATAGGCCACCCGGTTTCCAATCAACAACAGTCAAACAATCCCCACTAATTGTGAATTACTGAGTTTGTGTTGAACTGGCAATTGGATTAACACCAGTGGATAATGAAGTCCTATTTCCACAGGGATGGCATTGTAATGAATATTTAAACCACCTGGTTTCTGTCGTGAAACAGTTACCAATTGTTTTAAAAATCTGCAGTGGAAAAATGCGGCACGGTGACACAGTGGTTAGCACTGCTGCCTCACAGCGTCAGGGACCCAGGTTCAATTCCGGTCTTGGGTCATTGTGTGGAGTTTGCACGTTCTCCCTGTGTCTGCGTGGGTTTCCTCTGGGTGCTCTGGCTTCCTCCCACAGATTGAAAGACATGCTGGTTAGGTGCATTGGCCATGCTAAATTCTCCCTCAGTGTATCCGAACAGGCGCCAGAGTGTGGCGACTAGGGGATTTTCACAGTTACTGCATTGCAATGTGAATGTAAGCCTACTTGTGACTAATAAATAAACTTTAGGTACAATAGCAACATTTAAAAAGCACTTGGATAAGTACATGGATGGGACAGGATTAGAGGGATACGGGTCAAACGCGGGCAATTGGGACTTGCTGGGAGGGCACCATGGTTGGCATGGACTGGTTGGGCGAAGGACCCGTTTCCGTGCTGCATTGCTCCGTGACTCTAAGACAGACTTGAATCTTAATAAGGGTCAGCTTTTCAATCAGGCAGTTTTGCTGAAGGGAGGGGCTAGAAAGAAAAGGTGAAGTTCATCACACAAGTAGACAGCTCGGTGCCCGTATACCAGTAACTCAACAACAATTAGGGATGGGCAACGATGCTTGCGTTGCCAGTGACATTCTCAGCCCAGGAAATAACTTCAAAAAACTTTATTTTTGTGAACAGCCAATGACTAAGTCTTCCACTAGGTGGCACTGGAGGTGCTTTCACGGTTCCTGACACGGTGAAAATTCTCAGCACGGCCAGGTGAATTCTCCAGGTCCCTTCTGCAACTGGCGTGAAACTAACATTAAATAGGAAAGCTCAAAGGGTCTCAGTAAGCTTCATTCACAAAGGAGTTTAAGGTGGTGGGAATATTGTTTGCGTATTGCTTTGCTGCACAGCTTTCTGTCAAACATCAGCCTGGAAAACAGAAAGAACCCAGTCTGAGCCACCATTTACTGAGTTGAGGTTGAGCAATTTCCTTTATAATTTGATTATTTACAGTCGATCGGGACAATTTGTCCCCTTCCCCACAACACCTCTCTCTATGTAACCCACTCCCATAACTGGTGGCATTTTTGCACAGCGGTTATCCACATTATATCTTAACGAACTGATGGAAGGCACAAAATTACTATTTAGAAGCTGATTTCTTGCAGAACTGCATGACATTCTAACTTGAGCATGACTTCAGCTAAAAGGCTAACTAACACACTAGCAGGTGGAAACAATTCTTTCCCTGTTCCAGTAAGTGAGTCTCATTATCCATCAATCATCAAACCAGAGAAAGAATCGGAAGCTATCAAGGGGCTAACTATTCGCTCCCAGTCCGAGGAGGGATATGGAGAATGGAGTGAGCAATTAAAGAAAGGCAAAAACGGAGGCAAATACTGCCCTGCCTACATTAACACTGACCACTCTTCTATACATCAGCTAAACGGCAGCAGCAAAGAGCATGTTCTCAAAGCTGCAGAGTCCCTCAAAAATAGATCCAAAAATCCATAAATCTTGCTATGTTAGGTCCTTTTCATGCTGGGTCACTTGGCAGCGCTATAGAAGTTTTGACTTGTTCCAAGCAGCTAACCATAATAAAGGCTGGTGTTAGCGTGTATCTGCTTTCACAAGTGTAATATAGGCTAACACTTTGACTACAGCGCTCTTGAAACGCTGACCCAGATGCATTCAAATTCAATGGAAATCTTGCTCGAACATGCCCAGAGTTGTCGACAGCAAACTGCCAAGAAGAAAGAGATTATCCATTTCTCTGACAGTGCTGCTACTCACTACTGGCAAGAACTCAAAACAAGAGGACGGAGGAGCTGGCCAACATTCAGGGGACGGAAGGGAAAAAAAATAAAGCCAATGTCTTTGGTGGTTTGAAATCAAATTAGAACCAAACGTGTTGCTCAATCTTTTTTTTCACATCTTACTTGACATTGTCAGAGACGAGTAAATCAAACATAATTCCATGAGCAAAGCATTACGTCAAATACTCTGGTTCTAAATGACAGGCTTATAATGAATAAATGAAGCAGAACAATTCAGATGGACTGATAATGATGGATTTGTATGTCAGATAGCCTCAGCCTTCTTATTGTGCCACCCAAAGGTAACACAATGCAATGTAGGTGTCAGAGGACATGGAAGCATAATTCAGAGCAAGACACGCGCGTACACACGCAAACACGCGCGCATGCAAACACAGTAAAGCATGTAGTGATGGCAGACAGCAGACACATGAGGGGGAATTTTCCCGTCCCGCCCGCCATGGGAATCGTGGCGGGGCGTGGGGCGGACCATGCAAAAGTCCGGTGACCTCAGCTGGGACTTTTCGGTTTTGGGGTGAGCGTGGCCAGAGAATCCCGCCCCTGGTATGTCACATTGTATTGAGTTTTGAAAACGCTAAATTGGAAAAGATAAAGGGAGAGAAACCCAAGTTACCAGCAAAATTTTGCTGTCAATACTGTCGCTGTTCACCACTTGGCCAAGGGTTGTGTTTCACAGTTTGCTCAAGTCAAACCTGGCAAATAAGCTACTGCTAACCATAGTGCAGTAAAAGTATTTAAAAAAAAACCTTCATTCATATATTTTATATTTTTATTGGAACAAGAATTTATGTGGAGACATTTCAGCGAAGTGTAAATATCAATTGTGAAAGCACTGGATTTTTTTTAATGAAATGATTCTTCAATGAGTTTCCATTTAAAGTTCCTTGACTCAGGACAAGTAATGCATGAAAAACACAACACAGAATATCAACAGCAATACAGTCACTCAAGTTATGCATTTTATTTTTACAAATGCACTCACATTTAGTACATTTATAAATGAATGTATTTTTCTCAGGGGTGTTAACCAGAGCTGTGTTATATACCACCATGCCACAGCGAATGGCTGTGTACAGCATGAGGTCTGCCACCAGAACTTTAAACGCTGCAGCAGAGAGCACAGCGACAGAATGCGAGTTTCTGGAGGAGTTATTAATGTCCTCCCTTCCTCTCCAGAAGCCAACTACGGTTTTGCCAGCACCCTTAACCAAATGAACTTATTCATGTACAAGTCTAGACACCGAATTTGGCAGACCCTTGATTCACGGGAGTCACTGATCCAGAGTTTTCTCACAACATCCAATGATGAGCATTTTCCAGAGGTTGATGGACCAGGAACCATGGTTCAATTTCTCTTCGAGCTCAGGGACAAGGCTGCACCCTCTACATCAAATTACTGGAGATCAACCAACTGCACATGGGCCAAGGGGGCCAGGCCACTGCCCTGGATACGGGTCAAGGGGGCCAGGCCACACCCCTGGACATGGGTCAAGGGGGCCAGGCCACTCCCTGGACACGGGTCAAGGGGGCCAGGCCACTGCCCTGGACACGGGTCAAGGGAGCTAGGCCACTCCCCTGGACACGGGTCAAGGGAGCTAGGCCACTCCCCTGGACACGGGTCAAGGGAGCTAGGCCACTCCCCTGGACACGGGTCAAGGGGGCCAGGCCACTCTCCAGACATGGATCCAGGGGGCCAGGCCACTGCCCAGACAAAGATCAAGGGGGCCAGGCCACTACCTGGACACAGGTCGAGGGGGCCAGGCCACTCCCCTGGACATGGGTCAAGGGGGCCAGGCCACTCCCCTGGACATGGGTCAAGGGGGCAAGGCCACTACTCTGGACATGGGTCAAGGGGACAAGGCCACTACTCTGGACATGGGTCAAGGGGGCCAGGCCACTCCCCTGGACATGGGTTAAGGGAGCAAGGCCACTGCCTGGACACGGGTCAAGGGGGCCAGGCCACCGCCCTGGGCACGGGTCAAGGGGGCCAGGCCACTACCCGGACACAGGTCAAGAGGGCCAGGCCACTCCCTGGACACAGGTCAAGAGGGCCAGGCCACTCCCTGGACACAGGTCAAGAGGGCCAGGCCACTCCCTGGACACAGGTCAAGAGGGCCAGGCCACTCCCTGGACACAGGTCAAGGGGGCCAGGCCACTCCCTTGGACATGGGTCAAGGGGGCCAGGCCACTCCCCTGGACACGGGTCAAGTGCGCCAGACCACTCCCCTGGACACAGGTCAAGGGGCCAGGCCACTCCCCTGGACACGGGTCAAGTGCGCCAGACCACTCCCCTGGACACGGGTCAAGTGCGCCAGACCACTCCCCTGGACACAGGTCAAGGGGGCCAGGCCACTCCCCTGGACCCAGGTCAAGGGGGCCAGGCCACTCCCCTGGACACGGGTCAAGGGGGCCAGGCCACCGCCCTGGGCACGGGTCAAGGGGGCCAGGCCACTACCCGGACACAGGTCAAGGGGGCCAGGCCACTCCCCTGGACCCGGGTCAAGGGGGCCAGGCCACTCCCCTGGACACGGGTCAAGGGGGCCAGGCCACTCCCCTGGACACGGGTCAAGGGGGCCAGGCCACCGCCCTGGACACGGGTCAAGGGGGCCAGGCCACTGACCTGGGCATAGGCCAAGGAGGCCAGGCCACTGACCTGTACACAGATTTCCCAGGTCACAGGTCCAGACTGTTATGGCTAAACTTAGTTAGCCATCATCAAACCATATAATGTATATAGTACAGGAGGAGGTCATTTGGCCCATCAGATCTGGATTGACTCTATAAAAGAGCATCTTAGCCAGGCCCACCTCCCCGCCTCATCCCCTTAACCCTGCACATTTATCATGGATAATCCACCTAACTCTCACATCTTTGGACTGTGGGAGGAAACTGGAGCACCTGGAGGAAACCCACTCAGACATGGGGAGAACATGCAAACTCCACACAGACAGTGACCCAAGGCCGGAATCGAACCCGGGTCCCTGGCCCTGTGAGGCAGCAGTGCTAACCACTGTGCCCGCCCTTTTGTGTGAGCACACTGGTCCTCCCCACCCCAGAATGAGGAAATACCTGGGGTTCACTCTGTGCTTTTCCAAAAGGGACAAAACAAGACACACTGGGGTACAGCTCAAACAGTGAACTTCACGGGCTATGATTCACAGTCCTGTCTCGGGTATTGTGCATTTTGGGAGTTCATTTTTGGGCATTCATCGGCTGGAACAAAACAGTTAACTATGATAGTACAAAATGTCCTTAACTAAACTCTGCATTAGGGTTTCAACACTGAATGAGAGAAAATCTGAAACCAGACAGAGTCCTCTACGTGAAAAGAAACTCTGTTACCAAATACCCACTGAACCTTTATAGCTTGACAAGGGATTAAACTGCTGTCAAAGAGAGCTAAACCCAAGTACTTCCTAGGGGCAGGAAGTCACTCAGAGTGTGATAAAGAAGCAGATAAAATAGGTATGAAATGACGAGGGGGACAGTTCAGTTCACGGACACAACAGTTCCAACATGTCCGTTCTCGAAAGAAATAAAAGTAATCTTGTTGCTCTGAGCCGAAACTGATTTATGTATATTCACGAATGCAAACCTTGATGTTAACTGGATACTACTACCACTTATAAAAGCTTAATTTCAACAGGCAAGCTATGATGGTGTTTAAATCAGTTTCTTTAGAACAGTCAGACTCACAGCGTGAACATCAGCAACAGAAGCAAGATTTCCCAAAACTTTGCTCCTCTTGCAACGTCAATTTGGTTTTAAAATATTGCAGATGAACTAAAAGAGTTAATTGTTAGACACAACCGAAGATAGGAAAATTATCCACACAAATGAACCTCAACACACAATGCTGGTGTCTCTCATTCTGACATTAGAACGAACAAAATTAAGAAGGAATAGTGCGTCTTACCAACAAGAGTTCTATGCCACACAGCACCAACATAATTTATTAGCACATCCATTTATTAATAGGTTCACTTGAGCCCCTCAAATTAACATGTTACTAATGACCCGAACACAAAAAACACAACACCCTGACAGCAATGTGATGTTTGTCACAACGTATCCCAATCCAAAAGCTTCAGCGAATACAGAAAAACAAAAAAGAGAAATGGTTGAACCTTTGTCATGTCTAAAACTCGAGGATGTGGTGCGGTCTTCAGTCTAACATACATTCTGTGCCAGAAATTCTTAACAGATGTCTCTTCACTTTGTGTTTATCCTCATTAGTCCTGCTCCCCCTCATTATTACCTGCTTCCCTCAACACATGATCCCATTCATTGGTATACCTCACATAATTTTGGGAGGGTCATGTTATGGTTGTAGGGAAGGATGGGCAAACAAGTTGGACATAGGTAGGGAGAGGTTAACAAGATTCCAGTAACGTTGGGTTCAAAATGTCCCTTGCCAAACCAAGCAGTATGTTAAGGCGGAGGCATGGTGGTAATGTTACTGAACTAATAATCTAGTGGCCCAGTGAATGCCCTGAATACACAACGGCTGGTGGAATTTAAATTCAAGGAATAAATCTGGGATTTAAAGCTTGTCTAATGGTGACCATGAAACGATCGTCATAAAAACCCTTCTGATTTGCTAATGTCCTTTAGGGAAGGAAATCTGTCATCCTTCCCTGGTCTGGCCTACATGTGACTCCAGACCTACTGCAATGAGATAGATTCTTAAGTTGCATCAATGTGCTACAAAGCCTACAAAAAGGAATGAAACCGGGCATTGATAAGGTACTAGAAAAGACGATGGCAAATACAACTCTGTCAACCCTGCAAAGTCCTCCTTACTAACATCTGGGGGTTTGTGCCAAAATTGGAAGAGATGCCCCACAGACTTGTCAGGCAACATCCTGATGTAGTCATACTCATCAAATTATACCTTACAATGTCTCAAACACCAGCATCACCATCTCTGGGTATGTTCAGTCCTACCAGCAGGGTAGACCCAGCAGAAGTGGTAGAACAGTGGTATACAGTCAGGTGGAACCCACCTCGAGTCTCCTCGACAGTAACTCCAGCCACCAACAAGTCTCAATGCATTAAGTTAAAAAACAGCAAGGAAACTTCCTGCTGGCTATCAAATACCGGCCCCACTCCCTCGCTGATGAATCAGTACTCCTCCATGTTGAACACTAATTGGAGAAAGCACTGAGGGAGGCACCACTACTGACCAAGCCCTAAAGGACTTGACTGCGTCTTGAGCAAGTGATGAGGGAACCATCAGGAAAAAACTTACTTGAGATTGCCCTTATCAACCTTCCTGTCACTGATGCATCTGTCCATGACAGTATTGGTATGAGTGACCACTGCTCAGCTATGAAGACCCATCTTCATACCCTCCATCGTGTTGTATGGCACTACCACCGTGTTAAATGGGATAGATTTTGAACAAATCTAGTAATTCAAAGCTGGGCATCATGAGACTGTGGGCTATCAGCAAAGGCAGAACTGCATTTAACCACAATTTCAACCTCATGGCCCAACATATCCTCCCGTCTACCATTAACATCAAGTCAGGGATCAACCTTGGTTCAATAAAGAGTGCAGGAGAGCATGCCAAAAGCAGCACAAGGCATACCTAAAAATGATGCGCCAGCTTGGTGAAACTACAACACCAGGACTACTTGCATCCCTAAAAGCAGCAGCAGCATAGGACAGACAGACAACTGAACAACTAATGCGAGGGCGAGGTTCTACAAACATCCCCATCCTCAATGAGAGGCAAGCCCAACACGTTAGTGCAAAAAAAGGCTAAAAGCATTTAACACATCTTCAGACAGAAGTGACGAGAGGATGATCCAACTCAGTCTCTTCGAGGTCCCCAGCATCACAGATGCCAGTTTTCAGCAAAGTTGAATCACCATGTGATCTCAAGAAACAGTTGAGGGTCCTGGATACTGCAAACAACTTTCTGGCAATAGTCCTGAAGATTTGTGCTCCAGAACTTGCCTTGCCCCTAGCCAAGCTGTTCCAATACAGCTACAACACTGGCATCTACCCAGCAATATGAAAAATTGCCCAGGTATGTCCTGTTACATAAAAAGCTGGAAAGATCCAATCAAACCAATTACCGGCCCAATTACAGTGGCATGGTAGCACAGTGGTTAGCACTGCTGCCTCACAGCGCCAGGGACCTGGGTTCAATTCCCGGCTTGGGTCACTGTCTGTGTGGAGTTTGCACGTTCTCCCCGTATCTGTGTGGGTTTCCTCCGGGTGCTCTGGTTTCCTCTCAGTCTGAAAGATGTGCTGGTTAGGTGCATTGACCCGAACAGGCCCTGGAGTGTGACGACTCGGGGGAATTTCAGAGTAACTTCATCGTAATGTTAATGTAAGCTTTACTTGTGACTAGTAAATAAACTTTAAACTTTAATCAGTCTCCTCTAAATCATCAGCAAAGTGATGGAAGGTGTTATTAACATTGTATCAAGCGGCACTTACGCAGAAAGAGCCTGTTCACTGTCAAAGCCACTCAGCTCCTGAATTAATTATAGCCTTGGTCCAAACACAGATAAAAGAGCTGAACTCCAGATGTAAGGTGAGAATAACTGCCCTTTTCATCAAGGCAGCATTTGTCTGAAGGTGGCTTTAAGGAGCCCCAGCAAAACTGAAGTCAATGGGAATCAGGGGGAAAATGGTCCACAGGTTGGAGTGATACCTAGTACAAAGGAAGATAGTTGTTGTTGGTCAATCATCTCAGTCTCACAATATTCTTGGAGTTAGACAGGGTAGTGTCCTAGGCCCATCCATCCTCAGCTGCTTTATCAATCACCTTCTATCCACTATAAGGTCAGAAGTAGGGATGTCTGTTGATGACTGCACTATCTTCAGCGCCACTCGTAGCTCCTCAGATACTGAAGCAGTCAATGCCTGTATGCAGCAAAACTTGGACAACATACAGGCTTGTATAGATAAGCAGCAACCAACATTGAGATACACAAGTGCCAGATAACAACCATACCCAAAGAGAGAGAATCTAACCATCTTCCCTCTCATTCAATGGCATTACCATCACTAAATCCCCCACTATCAACATTTTAGGGGTTGCCAATAACCAGTAACTGAACTGAATCAGATATAAACTGTGGCGAGTAACACACCTCCTGACTCCCCAAAGCCAGTCCACTCTCCACAAGGCACAAGTCAGAGTGTGATGGAATACTCTCCACTTGTCTGAATGAGTGCAGCACCAACATCACTCCAGAAGCTCATCTCCTTTCAGAACCAAGCAGCCTCATTCATTTACACATCATCCACCACCATAAACATTCAATCCCTCCAACAATGACGTACAGTGGCAGCAGAGTGCACCAGCCAGAAGTTGGTCTATCTTTAGTACTACAGCAACTCATCAAGCCTCCTTCAACAGCACCTTCCAAACCCATGACCTCCACAACTGAGAAGGACAAGGACAGCAGATGCATGGGAACACCACAACCTGCAGTTTCCCCTCCCAGCAACACACCATCCTGACTTGGAACCATTGAAGCTATTCCTTCACTGTCGCTTGATCACTATCACCTGGAGCTTCCTTCTAAACAGCATTATAAAAACATAGAAACATAGAAGATAGGAGCAGGAGACGACCATTTGGCCCTTCGAGGCTGCTCCCCCATTCATCACGATCATGGCTGAACATCCAACTCAATTGCTTAATCCTGCTTCCTCCCCATAACCTTTGATCCCATTCACCCCCAGTGCTATATCGAGCCTCCTCTTGAATATATTCAATGTTTTGGCATCAACTACTTCCTGTGGTAATGAATTCCACAGGCCCACTACCACAGGAAGTAGTTGATGCCAAAACATTGAATGTATTCAATGGTGTCTACCTGTACCAAATGGACTTCAGCAGGTCATGGAGATGGCTCAGCATCACCTTCTCAAGGGCAATTAGTGATGGGCAATGAATGCTGGCCTAGCCAGTGACACCAACACCCCATGAATGAATAATTTAAAAAGCAGCAAGAACAGACGTGCAATTAATACCATTTCATTGAGTCCACTGAAAACATTTACATGGCCCTTCATGTTAGAGGAATGTTTTTCTGGATCATTAGAACTTCTTTGATCCTTTCTCCCATCACCTTTTGTTTCAAAACAGCTTTGATCTAACAATTTTTCAAAAGTTTCTCTTTTATTTTTCATGTTCCTTCATCTTTCCTTTGGGCTTTCTTCCCCCAACCCCATTGAAGCTCGCAGTGCAAAATCAGTATCATTATTCTCATGCTTCTAATGGGATTTCGTGTCGGTGTCTCTGGAAGCCATAGTGAGTAAGCAGGGACAATTTGGAATTGCTATAATGAAGTAAACATTAGACTATAAATCAGGAGTGGCCTAACCACAGCTTGTGAGCCCATGGAGCTCTTTCAAACATAGAGTGCTGCTCAGTACGCTGCTGGCTGGCTCCCACCTAACTTATGGCCCTGCTGTTTTTATAAGTCCTGCTCTGAGTTTTTTGGAGGGTGTCCAGAAAAGAGTGCGAGGCTAATGTCTACCATAGGAAGGGTGAGCTACGAGAAAACACTGGCTGTTCAAAAATGGCCACAAACAGCGTAATGGGAGAGAACCAGAGAACACTGGGAGTGGAGTCAGAATCAGAGAACCTTGTAGCACAGAAATGGGTCTTTAGGTCCATCATGTCTGTGCCAGCCATCAAACACCAATCTATTCTAATCCAATTTTCTAGTATGTGGTCTGCAGCCTGATATGCTATGGCATTTGAAGTGCTTCTTAAATGCTGTCAGGGTTCCCGCTTCCACCCCTTCAGGCAGCGAGTTCCAGATTCCCACCACCCTCTGGGTGAAAAAGGTTGTCCTCAAATCCCCTCCAAATCTCTTGCTGCTTATCCCAAATCTATGCCCCCATTTACTAAGGGGAAAGGTTTCATCCCATCTATGTCTCTCATAATTTTATACACCTCAATCAGGTCATCCCTCAGCCGCCTTTGCTCGAAGGAAAATAACCCCAGCCTATCCTGAGTTCTGTTGAAGGATTGTTTAGATTCAAAACGTTAATTCTATTTCTCTCCATAGATGCTGCCAGATCTGCTGCGTGTATGCAGCATTTTCTGTTTTATCACAGTCTATCTTGCCTCTCTTTATAGCTGATGTGATGATTGGCCTGAAATTCCTGTTGACAGATCCTCCCTTCTAAACCCATGTAAAAGGAGTTTCCAAAGTCCATCGTCATCAGTCCAGGATAGAAATGCTCAACATTCCACCCTGGGACAGGGATGACCGTGCGTGCACCCCTGATAAGATGGCAGCCATTAACCCAGGTCTCTCTCCGCCAGAAGCAGAGCGGCTCAAGACAAACACGGGACTGGGCTGGCACCTTATTCAGGGTTTGAGGCCTTCACAAAGTGCTTATGAACACTTTCTGTCCTCCCTCTGCACCCATTTCTCCCTCAGACACCCTGCTACTTTACTGCCAGTCTGGATTAGGGACGTGTGACCCACTGTGATCAGCACCATTGTGGCGCGGTCTCTCCAGCTCCCTTACCGCTGAGCCTCCAACTTGTAGCCTCTGTCCGGGAAAGGGAGGAAAGAGTTTAATACAGAAGAATGTAAGAATCTTGTATGTGGACACAGATATTCTGGTTCAAATTTGCTGTTCAGTAGGTGGTGATAATTTCTCTCCGCCATACTCCCGTCCCCCAAGTATAACAGTCAACTTTTTAAAACTTCTGGACTGATTTTCCACATTGGAAAAGCAAGGCTGCCAGAGTCAATTAAGCAGTGAGCATTGAGCAAGCTCTCATGTGTCTCAGGGAAGCAGATTTGTTTTGTCTACCTCTAGCAATGATTAACCTTGGTAACTGCAAGTTTCCTCTTACTGAAGGGATATTACGACCAAAACAGTTTATAAGGATTGCCTCACAAAAGCATGTGTAATAGTAATAAAAGTATGTCTATAAAGGTTGTCTGTGTCTTGCTGCTCGCGAATGTTTGAAGATTATCGTACTAGCTCTAAGGTTCAAAAGGTTTGGCCACCTCTGCTGGAATTAAATGCTAAACATGGCAGAACTGTTACCATCAGACTGGGTGTGATTTTCATTGGAGGTCGACTGCTCCTTTGTGATTACCCTCGTCTTGTTTGTCTTTCCGATTTAAACTGTTTACTTACTGCACAGCAAATGCTTTGAAAAATAATGGAAATTAGAAAATCGAGGAAATGTATTCTTACCAAAAAGTAGTTTTTGGATGTTGCTCTCTGGATCATCCAAATGAACCAAAAGCCCGCGGTACAGGAATTCAAGGTGGCTCTTGTACAGCGTTTGGTCATAAACAATCCCACCACATCGGAACCAAACACTTAAAGCTTTGGCCGCTGCTATGCGCACTTCGTCCGAACCATCATCCAGGCGTTTTAGAAGTTCTAATTTAAAGAAAAAGGAAACACTCACGAGTCGAATCCAATAATAGAATTACTACAATGCAGGAGGAGGCCATTCGGCCCATTGAGTCTGCACCAACGCTCTCTGACCCAGGAACTTTCCCCCACCTGATTCCCGTAACCCCACACACATTTACCATGGCTCATCCACCTAACTCACACATCTTTGGACCGGAGGAGGAAAGCGGAACACTCAGAGGAAACCCATACAGACACTGGGAGAACGTGCAAACTTCACACAGACAGTCACTCAAGGCCGGAATTGAACCTGGGTCCCTGGTGCTGTTAGGCAACAGTGCTAACCACTGTGCCATCGTGCCGCCCTGTAGTCGTGCCACTAATAATTAAAAATGAATCAAATAGGATATTTCTGAAGATATTCTGCAGTAACATCCAAGGATCTGATTCTAAGATCAACCAAAAGTCACACCCAAAAGAAAGGTTCTTTGGATTCAATGAAGGTCAGAAAGTATTTCCAACTAGAACATTTCAAATTAACTTCTTTCTCCACAAGCAGTTCTCATGGCCAAAGAGATTTTGAACATTGAGAGAAACCTTTCCAAGTGTAGGATTAACAGAATATTTGCAAATGCGAGCATTAATCAAAGCTACAGGGGAAGAAAACTCTCATGACAACGGTACTGCTGCACCCCAAAAATAAATTATCCTGTCATATACGTTACCTGGATACAATTTATTAAGCTTGTCGGGATTCAACTGATTCCCACAAACATTTAAGATAGCACTGACAATCCGACAAGCCAGTAATCGAGTCATTTTTGAATCTTCATCCAATGCTGCAATTACTTTTGGCATCAAGTCCTCATATATTCCAAGAGCCTATGAAAATTACAAGAAACATGAAAACTGCTGTCAGTCTGACTTTTCATACAATCGTCAAAACTACAAATGTAACAAACTGCAATGATTTATAACACCAAAGGTTGCAAGCCCATGTGAATGGGATATTGTGAGATGGTAGAGTTTCCCTTGGCGTCATTAACTGACCCATGCCAACCACAACTAAAACTCAATCTAGTTTTCAAATTTCAATCTTTTCTGATGCTTCCCTTACACGACTCAACCTACATTTACTGATTCTTCAAGACTTATATCAATTTGTGGCAATCTGCACAATCTTTTCTTTTCTATATCGCAATTTCTGGAACAAGAGAGCTGTCCTTGAAACAGAGATGGAGTGGAAATGGGCCTTCATTCTCTGGAGTTCAAAAAAAATAAGAGATACTCTCATTGAAACATACCAGATTCTGAGAGGGTTTGCCACATTAGATGCGGAGAGGTTGATCGCCCTAGTCTAGAGTTAGGGGGCATAGTCTCAGGATAAAGGAACAGCCATAATGGGCTGAAATAAGGAGAACTTTCTTCACACAGAGGGCAGTGAACCTTTAGAATTTTCAACCCCAAAGGGCTGTAAATGCTCAGCTGTTGAGCGTATTCAAGATCCCTAGAGTTTTGAATACTAAGGGATTATGGAGATAGCACAGGAAAGTAGAATTGAGGTTAAGGTTCGGCCATGATCTTATTGAATGGCGGTGCAGGCCTAAAGGGATTGTATGGCCTATTTCTGCTCCTATTTCTTATTTGAAATTCCTGATTCGCTCAACCTCTCTGCTCTGCCTAGTTTGAATCCAAATGCAATCATGCATTATTTGTTGCAACCTTGCTGCATCAAAAAGTGTAACATTGGAAAGGGAAGTGCAGCTCTTCAGCTTAACCTCAACCTCTGCAGAACCTCTGCCAAACTCTGAAATCCTGGTTCACTGACCCTTTCTCCTCAGTCAGACATGAACATATTCGGCAGCTGCAATGCTAGCAATTTCTGATCAATACAACAAAGACAGCCAAGGTGAGATTTCATTAAAGTTGTTCAAGATCATGAAGTCTCAATAGTTTCACCTTATTTACTCTTTCCAGTGACAGAACAGCAAGTGGCCAGGGTACAAAGGTTTAAGGAGATTAACAAAAGAACCAGATAGGAATATGAGGAAAATAAAATTACCCAGAAAATTGTAATGATCTGAATGCACTGCCTGAAAAGGTGGGGGAAGCAAATTAAATTTAAATTCAGTTTATTAAAGGACACTGGTTGAATATTAGGAAGAAATGCAGGGCTATGAGAAAGGGCCGGGGAATGCGACCAAAATCTTAGAGCAGGAGCAGACAGTGGGCCGAATGGCCTTCTAATGCAGTGGTTCCCAATCAATGTGTTGTGGCACACTGATGTTCCGGGAAGACCCCTCCAAGTGTGCCGCAAAAAGAGATTCAAAATGATTAAAAATTCATTGAAGTAAACTAAAGCTAACCTTTTTCTTCAGCTCTGTGGTCGCCGTCTCATAGACCTGACGACCTCAGACCTCCCGCATATGCGCTGGCCAAGGAAAAGCTGCACTTGCGCTGTTTTCATTTTTTATATTGGTCAGGCCCATGCGCATGACTAACGGGACTTGGAGCTGAAGACAAAGGCTCCACTCGCCCGCACAAAAAGCGGAAACTCAAAAAGGGTGCAAAACCCCTGGGAGAAGCGAGAGAGAGAGTGAAGTAAAAAAAATGGCATACGCTGTTCTGAAAATCGCAATATTGAAACTATGCCAATAGCTTGTTTCTACAGTTATGTTCAGCTAATGCCTAGATGTGAGATTAGCATTATGCTGAGACTTCGGTCCTGCACATCTCCCCTTTCTTTTATAATTATGTTACCGCTTTTTTCGCATACTTCATTCTTCTGCCCAAGATCAAAGCACTCAAAATATTAATCAAACTGCAGATGCTGAAAATCTGACTGACATAAGAAAAAATGCTGGAAAAACTCAGATAATCAGGCAGCATCTGTGGAGAGAAACAGTCATCATTCATGGTGATAACCATTTCAAAATATTATATCTTGTATGAACTAGATAAATGGTTCGTGAACTGTGTTTTTAAGGAAATCAAGGTTCCCTTTATACAGCTTATATTTATATTGTATTGTTTACATTTTTCCAAGTCAATGCCGCGGGTTTTGCAATAGCTGGCACTGAAGCTATCGCAGTGCCCAGCATTGTTACGGTGGAGAAGAGATTTTTGGCATTCACACATGCACAGTAACACATGGAAATCCACGTTTCCCGATTCTCTCCGGACTTTCCACCTGCGTCACCATTCTCCAGGGTGGTGAACACGGGCTGAAAATTGCCCCAAAAAAGCATTTTGCTAGAGGGCAGTTCAGAGAAAATAGGAAGTATACCTCAAACTTGTGTTATAGTATGGAGGTGTGCCACGGTGGCACAGTAGTTAGCACTGCTGCCTCACAGCACCAGGGTCCCGGGTTCGATTCACAGCTTGGGTCACAGTCTGTGTGGAGTCTGCATGTTCTCCGTGTGGGTCTGCGTGGGTTTCCTCCGGGTGCTCCGATTTCCTCCCACACTCCAAAGATGTGTGGGTTAGATGGATTGGCCATGCTAAATTAGTGTCGGGGGACTAGCTAGGGTAAATGCACGGGGTTATGGGGATAGTGCCTGGGTGGGATTGTGATCGCCGCAGACTTGATGAGCCGAATGGCCTCCTTCCTGCATAGTAGGATGCTATGATTCTATAGCATACAAAAATTTGGAAACCACTGTTCTAATATGCTGTATTATTTTGTGATACTGAATAATATTTTGCAGGCATAGGTATATATGCCTAAAAAGGTGTTCAAAGGTTTCAATTCATCAAATATATCTAATTTCAGACAGGCTAATATAGGAAAAGAATGGCCAGTAAAGTACGCAACATAGTAAATGGCTAAATTCAGCATTGTACATCAAAATGATACTGACACAGGTTCAAAGTTGTTAACGTCAACTTTAGGACTAAGTTCAGGATGCTTAGCACACAATGTCATTGGTACAAATAATGGTCTTCTCGGTAGAATAATCGAGCAAAAAACCTGTAACTAATTTCAGAAACAGCTGGATGGAAAAGAGAAACTCCGAGGGTCTGGATCTGCTCAGGTGGGTTGAATGGCCTTCCTCATCCATAGCTATCTTGTACACCATTAGCTACACATGGTCGCCAAGTATTTTGAAACATGCTACTAAAGAGTCTGTTATACCAGGATAACACTTAACACTCAATAGATTGGAACAAAATTAGTATTTGCGAACAACGCTATTGCTATTACTATATACATTATGATACAGAGGTATTTTTAAATCAGATGATGTACTGAAGGACATTTAATTGCAGCTGTGTTCTCCTGTATGCCACTATTAAGGTCAGTATATACCATTTGTGTTAATCAGTAAGATTTTCTTCTGCTTCATTTTTGCATTGCGCAGGCTCATGAGCCAATTACTTAGTGACATGAAAGCTACAAGCAGAAACATCGGAAGCTGTTTCTCTAGGTTGTAGAGTTGCACATTCGTTTGAAAGCTAGGCATTTTTTTTGTCAGGATATGCATGCAGCAGAAATTAATGTGAATTACATTCAATCCACACTTCCATCAGACGTTGAACTAGTAATCAAATGGCTTTCATGTAATGTTATTTCTCCAACACTGAAACCTGAATTTACGCCAGGAATTTAACCAATTTCTACTGAAGTGGTTTGAGTGTCTGAAACTGGCCCACATCAAAATGCACTCTGCATTGGGAACTTTCGTCTTATGCCACATGGTTTGATCCATGTTCAAAGATCATTATTTAGGTGCAGCTTAGTAAAGCACCAGCTGTCTAACCTTTGAGCAAGGAAGGGTGGCAGCAAGAAGATACCATTTTGGAGGAACATTTATGGTTGAAATGCTTGGTTGGAACATCAAAGATTGTGTGTGTCACAGAGTGTTCAGATATTATAGCATCCAACTCTGGAACGCCTGATTTCCTGACCCTTGACCCTGGGGAATTCCTACAGGGCGGCACGGTAGCACAGTGGTTAGCACTGCTGCTTCACAGCTCCAGGGACCTGGGTTCGATTCCTGGCTTGGGTCACTGTCTGTGTGGAGTTTGCACATTCTCCCCATGTCTGCATGGGTTTCCTCCGGGGGCTCCGGTTTCCTCCCACAGTCCAAAGATGTGCGGGTTAGGTTGATTGACCATGCTAAAATTGCCCCTTAGTGTCCTGAGATACGTAGGTTAGAGGGATTAGCGGGTAAAATATGTAGGGATATGGGGATAGGGCCTGGGTGGGATTGTGGTCGGTGCAGACTCGATGGGCCGAATGGCCTCTTTCTGCACTGTAGGGTTTCTATGATACTTTCCCAGGAGAAAGGGCCTTCACCACTTTTATATCACCCAGGAATTTCTAGGGCTTTCTTGATGAGATGAAACTGGACCTTTCTTTAGGAAGCACTGACGGAGTGTAGGAATGAAACTGAGGTGCAGTGTTGGGAAGTGAGATCTAAGGTCATGGCTTGCTCCTGGGTCTGCTGGGTGAATGGAGGATCTATGGGCATTGTTAAGACAGGCCAAAGGCAGGAAAAGTAAGATTTCTTTCTGTGTGTTCACATTTAATTGGTTGGTTGGCCATGCTAAATTGCCCCTCAGTGCCCCAAGATGTGTAGGTTTGAGGGATTAGTGGGAAATACGTGGGGTTACGGGGATAGTGCCTGGGTAAGATGCTCTATCGGAGAGAGTCGGAGCAGACTTGATGGTCCAAATGGCCTGCATCTGCATTGTAGGGATTCTAAGATTCTCTTCTATGATTCTTGCAGCTGATCTTCACCCTCTTTTGAACGTAAAAATAAGTTCTTCTGTTTTGCTTTAGGCAGTGGTTAGCACTGCTGCCTCACAGCGCCAGAGACCTGGGTTCGATTCCCGGCTTGGGTCACTGTCTGTTTGGAGTTTGCACGTTCTCCCCGTGTCTGCGTGGGTTTCCTCCAAGTGCTCCGGTTTCCTCCCACATTCTGAAAAGACGTGGTTAGGTTCATTGACCCCAAACAAGCGCCGGGCTGTGGCATCTAGAGGAATTTCACAGTAACTTCATTGCAGTGTTAATGTAAGCCTTACTTGTGACTAATAAATAAAATGTAACTTTATAAAAAGGAGTACCGCATTCTCCGCCCAGGTGTAAAAGTACATTTCAAAACCTCAAGTATTGACCTGAGAAAAACCTGCCTCTTGTTCAGATGTGAATGGTAACAGAATAATAGATCTTTTACTTCCTATTTTAGTGCAATGATCAAAGGTTTGGAGAAGTTGATTTTTTTTTACATTTTGAAATGTCAAGCCATTGTTAGGAAGACAGGGAGGCAGAAGGAAAGGGTGGAAAAGTACAGGTGCACAAAAGGCACAGGCTGCTACATAGGAGAGAAGGGGGAGAGAGCGAGAGTGAGAGAGGAAAAAAGCAACAGGAAAAGAAAAAGACAACATGGTTGATAATGAGTGAGACAGTCATTAAAGAATGAAGGAGTGTATGGAGGGAGATTTGATAGACAAGCTCCACTGGAATCAATATCTGCTCCTTCCTACTTGGATTTCATTGACTTCAAAACTGAGTAAGGCTCCAAAAATCTAAGCATATTAACATAGTGCTAACTTTGTGAAATTAATAGGCGGCGCGTCTACCGCTTTGCCCGATGCGATTATTTAAATTTTGTCTGGTTTTGACTTGGCTTGCTTTTGAATCTTTGACCTTCTGGGATTTACCTGTTCCAGTGTAATCATCTTGCTATGCAGAAGAGCCCACAGACAGGATACAGCAGTCGTGCGGATTGCAGCTGCTATCCTCCCAGCATGCCACAGCAGATTAGGCACCAAAATATCTCTTACAAGCATCTCCAGGTAGCTACTGAAATGCCTAAAGCAAAACAGAAGACAGTGCAGTCAGCAATGGAAAACAGAGGCAGGATTAATAACTGGTACATGTGGAATTTTTTAATTTTAAAGAGATGTGGGTGGGAAGTCACTGCACTTCCGACCAAATAACACGGCTAGGCGAGGTTTAGTAAGGCAGGAACAATGGGTTTTTTTTCCTTAGCTGACTGGCTTTGCTCATTAAGAGAGAGATTAATCTTATCAAACAATCCGACTTTTAAAGATGGAATATTAATCAAATGATGGCGTGCAATTTTGTGGGTGCAGCATTTTCCCGTGTAACTAATTTATTTCTGAAATCACACTACAGGTTGAGAGCAGCTTGCATAAAACAAACAGCAGGTCAGTAAGGGAGTCACCCGCTCCTCTGAATGATTCCCACTTTGACACTAATGTTTCAAGTTTACAAAGAATCTGACTTACAAGAGGTGACGGCAGAGAATAATCACTAAAAATGGCTGACATGCATCATCTCGCAGAGACTATTTCTTGTGCTTCACAAGTTCCTGTAAGATTATCCATTGACTACTTATGATGGGAGTTTACCTTATTTTGTTTTTTTTAACCATAATCTTTCAGGGATTATATATTCCTTTGTTAGCCAGAGTTTCACATAATTATCAACACTAAAACAAGCCTCGCAACATTCGATTTTAAGATGAAGGGCTCTTAAACCATAAGACATAAGAACATAAGAAATAGGAGCAGGAGTAGGCCATCTAGCCCCTCGAGCCTGCCCCGCCATTCAATAAGATCATGGCTGATCTGACGTGGATCAGTACCACTTACCCGCCTGATCCCCATAACCCTGAATTCCCTTACCGATCAGGAATCCATCCATCCGCGCTTTAAACATATTCAGCGAGGTAGCCTCCACCACCTCAGTGGGCAGAGAATTCCAGAGATTCACCACCCTCTGGGAGAAGAAGTTCCTCCTCAACTCTGTCTTAAACCGACCCCCCTTTATTTTGAGGCTGTGTCCTCTAGTTTTAACTTCCTTACTAAGTGGAAAGAATCTCTCCGCCTCCACCCTATCCAGCCCCCGGATTATCTTATAAGTCTCCATAAGATCCCCCCTCATCCTTCTAAACTCCAATGAGTACAAACCCAATCTCCTCAGCCTCTCCTCATAATCCAAACCCCTCATCTCCGGTATCAACCTGGTGAACCTTCTCTGCACTCCCTCCAATGCCAATATATCCTTCCTCATATAAGGGGACCAATACTGCACACAGTATTCCAGCTGCAGCCTCACCAATGCCCTGTACAGGTGCATCAAGACATCCCTGCTTTTATATTCTATCCCCCTCGCGATATAGGCCAACATCCCATTTGCCTTCTTGATCACCTGTTGTACCTGCAGACTGGGCTTTTGCGTCTCATGCACAAGGACCCCCAGGTCCCTTTGCACGGTAGCATGTTTTAATTTGTTTCCATTGAGATAGTAATCCCATTTGTTATTATTTCCTCCAAAGTGTATAACCTCGCATTTATCAACGTTATACTCCATTTGCCATATCCTCGCCCACTCACTCAGCCTGTCCAAATCTCTCTGCAGATCTTCTCCGTCCTCCACACGATTCACTTTTCCACTTATCTTTGTGTCGTCTGCAAACTTCGTTACCCTACACTCCGTCCCCTCCTCCAGATCATCTATATAAATGGTAAACAGTTGCGGCCCGAGTACCGATCCCTGCGGCACGCCACTAGTTACCTTCCTCCAACCGGAAAAACACCCATTTATTCCGACTCTTTGCTTCCTGTCGGATAGCCAGTCCCCAATCCACTTTAACACACTACCCCCAACTCCGTGTGCCCTAATCTTCTTCAGCAGCCTTTTATGGGGCACCTTATCAAACGCCTTTTGGAAATCCAAAAACACCGCATCCACCGGTTCTCCTCCATCAACCGCCCTAGTCACATCTTCATAAAAATCCAACATGTTCGTCAAGCACGACTTTCCCCTCATGAATCCATGCTGCGTCTGATTGATCGAACCATTTCTATCCAGATGCCCTATCTCCTCTTTAATAATGGATTCCAGCATTTTCCTTACTACAGACGTTAAGCTGACCGGCCTATAGTTACCCGCCTTTTGTCTCCTTCCTTTTTTAAACAGCGGCATAACATTAGCCGTTTTCCAATCAACCGGCACTACCCCAGAATGCAACGAGTTTTGATAAATAATCACTAACGCATCCACTATTACCTCTGACATTTCTTTCAATACCCTGGGATGCATTCCATCCGGACCCGGGGACTTGTCCACCTTCAGTCCCATTAGTCTACCCAGCACTGCCTCTCTGGTAACATTAATTGTATTAAGGAGCAGAATTAAGCCACTCGGCCCATCGAGTCTGCTCCGCCATTCAATCATGGCTGATATTTTTCTCATCCCCATTCTCCTGGCTTTTCACTATAATCCCTGATCCCTTTATCAATCAAGAACCTATCTCTGTCTTAAAGGCACTCAATGACCTGGCCTCCATAGCCTTCTGCGGCAAAGAGTTCCACAGATGCACCACTCTTTGGCTGAAGAAATTCCTCCTCATCTTTGCTCCTCTTCTTTCTCCTTCTCAATATACTCCCCTTCACTTCTCCTGAAGCTAGTTACTCTGTCATGGAGAACGTTTCTGCTGGAATCAATTATCATTTAATGTCTTGCTAAGTGGCTATTTGCTTATATATGAAGCTAGACAAAGAGAAAGAGCTTCTCAAGTTGCAACTGGATTGTTAACCTAGATGTTTAATTTTAGCGATTAGATAACACAAAAAAAATCAAAGCATTATAGATTTACTTTCACACTATCTCGAATTTCCTCCACTACTGAAGGCAGACAGAAGTAATACTTTTGGCCTCATTATTTAGTTTAAAAAAACCTCCAAAATAAAAACTAATGGAGAGATTTCAACTGAATTTGGTACACAGATACGGTTGGCCTAAGGAAATTGGTGAAAATGTGGATCCAGATCAGAATTCTCCATTTTTTTCCTCCATTAACATCGGAAGATAGAGCAACTTAATTTGTGGGTTGGTTTATTTAGAATGTTGTTGATTGTTTCAGAATGTTGTGGGTTGTCTCAGCTGCTGTGCTGCAATGTCACAGCTGTCAAAACGTGAGCAAAGTTTTCAGAGCAGGTTGTTGGATGTGAATTGGCTTGAAGCTTCTTCGGGGAAATGGAAACTCAATAAAAATAATTCTTTTTTTCGCCTTCACAAGTACAAAGCATCAGCGAGACAAGGGAAAGCCTCAAGGAAGAGCAGTATAATTGCAATAATGTTGAGTTGATACAACATGCATTCTGCTAAGCATCTGCTTTGTTTGTTAACTTACTGAGCCTCAAGTTATTTACAGATGCATTCATGAGTCCACTCAGAACTTTGCATCTGTACAGCAGAATATGCTAGCCTGTGGTGGTTACATTTGGATCATTATTCCGTATGTGTAAAAATTGTGGGCTTTTCCTACACCCAAGACCTTCGGACACACTATTCCTCATTTGATCTGGAGGAGGAAGCAAAGTTAATGCTAGTTAATTGCTCCCGTGTCTATTCTTGCACTGATCTAAACTTTTTTTAAACAGAGAACTCTGAGAACATTTTGCTTGGAAACCTGATTACAGGTTACATGATTAAGTACAGACAGAAATCATTAAGCGCTGCTCCCTGAGCTGCTGGGAATACTGACTCATCAGGTCAAGGAAAGCAACTAGGCATGGGTGGAAGCAGTGTATGGTGGCGTTTTCTTTTAGCGGTTGGTAGAGAGCAACTTTGTAGCAACTCACAACGGGTCAGATCCACAACCGAGCAGATTGTGTGTGGTCAGTGCGAGGAATGAACTTGGAAGAGCCAAATGGCTTCCTTTTCATTTCAGTTAGGTTCTTTGCAGTTAAATGTAGCTGTCCGCTTTCTGAAATCGATCTATTTCTACAGAAATGTTCTCGAGACATATTGGTATCGTTAGTCAGAGAGTCATAGAGGTTTACAGCATGGAAACAGGCCCTTTGGCCCAACTTGTCCATGCCGCCCTTATTTTTTTTTAAAACCCCTAAGCTAATCCCAATTGCCCGCATTTGGCCCATATCCCTCTATACCCATCGTACCCTAGTAACTATCTAAATACTTTTTAAAAGATAAAATTGTACCCGCCTGTACTACGAACTCTGGCAGCTTGTTCCAGACACTCACCACCCTGTGTGTGAAAGAATTGCCCCTCTGGACACTTTTGTATCTCTCCGCTCTCACCTTAAACCTATGCCCTCTAGTTTTAAACTCCCCTACCTTTGGGAAAAGATATTGACTATCTAACTTGTCTATGCACCTCATTATTTTATAGACAATAGTCACAACAGGGACTCAAATAATTCACAAAAAAATATGGAAACACTTAACAGTTCAGGCAGCATCTGCACAGATTACAAAAACGATTAACATTTCAGATCGCTGATCTTTCATTACCTTTCTGATGAAAGTTCGCCAACCTGAAACATTAATGGCAGGATTTTCTGCATGCCCCATGCGGTGTGTTTTGTGATAGTGGGGGCAGCCCACCAGTTGTCAGCGGTGGTATCTCCTGGTCCCGCTGCTGTCATCAGATTTCCTCATTGTTCGTCGTCAGGGAGCATGCGGCGTTGGGGGGGGGTCTTCTTCTCTACACAGATGCTGTTTGACCTGCTGAGGGTTATCTTTGATTCTCTGTTTTTAATTTCAGATTCCCAGCATCGGCAGAACTTTGATTTTGTCAAATAATTTAGTTGAAAATCTGTCCCATTATTTCTCAATTTTCAGCCACAAGTTGAGCACAACAACGAACACAACCAAAATGTTTGCAGAGAGATTTCAACATCGAAAAAAGATCTCATCAAGACCCAGGAGGTTTTTTTTGCCGAGAAGAAGCTGAGGCAGTGACGCCACTGAGTGTGAAAAGAGGATGAGCCACCAGAACGGTGGTAGGGGTGGGATTTATTATAACCCACCAAAGGTTAAAATCAGGGACGCTCAAGAGATCAGAATTAGAGGAACACGGATATCTGAGGGCTGTACGGGGGTTGGAGATTACTGTATAGAGCAGATCAAGGCCATGAAGGGATTTGAAAATAAGGATGAGAATTGTTTGACAGGAAGTCAATGTAGGTTGAGTGAGCACAGGGCTGATAGGTGAACAGGACTTGGCGTGAGTTAAGAAGTGGGCAGAATTTTGGATGGCTGCAAGTTAACAGAGCAAACCAGAGGAAAGTTTACAGGGAGGTCAGCCAGGAGTGCATTGATATGGTCAAGTCTAGTGATAACGAAGGCATGAATGAGGATTTGCTACCCCAAAGTGCGATGGATGTTGAGACAGTGAATAAATTTAAAGAGGAATTAGACAGATTTTTAATTGGTAATGGGTTGAAGGGTTATGGGGAGAAGGCAGGAAAATGAGGATGAGGAGCATATCAGCCATGACCAAATGGGGGTGTGGATGGGCCAAATGGCCTAATTCTGCTCCTTTTTCTTATGAACTTCAGCAGCAGACGAGCTGAGATGGGAAAAATCACAGGAGTGAAAATAAGCAGTTGCAGTGGTGGTGTGAATAGGGTCTGAAACTCATTTTAAAGTCAAATGAGACAAGATGATTGTGATGAGACTGGTTTAATCTCAGACTATTGCTGGGGAAAGAAATCAAGTTGATAACTAGGGAGCAGAGTGTGGAGGGAGGATGAAAAAATGGATTCAGTCTTTCCACTATTAAATTGGAGGAAGTTTTTGCTCATCCAGCACTAACAATCTGATATTTTATCAAAAATGGCAGAGTCAAGAGAAATGGTGGTGAGATAGTGCTGGGTGCGGTCAGTGTACATGGAAAACTAACAACGCTTATCTTTTGGACGATGTCACTGAGGGTCAGCATGTAAACAAGTAGGAGAAAGAGGAACACTAAAGGTAAAGGTAAAGGCAATGGTGCAGGAGCAGGAAGAGAAGCCATTGCAAGTGATTCTTTGTCTACAGTTAGATAGATAAGCATGGAACCAGACAAGAGCAGAACCACCCAGCAGCATTACAGTGGTGAGGGTCTGGAAGAGGATTATGCAGTAAAATGGATCGAAGTCGCACTCAGGTCAAGAAGGTTGAGGAGGCAAAGTTTACCTTTGTCAGAGTTACATAGAACGACATTAATGGTTTTGGTTCTGGTATTGCAGAAGGAGCAGAAATCTGATTCAAGCATGGAGTTCAGGGAGAGATGGAACGGGTGACGGAGGCAACAACACCTTCAAGGACTCTGGGCTAAGAAACTGGACAAGAAGCAAAGTGGCCTGTTCAAATGGATCACAAGCCTCAGATACTGGGTATATGAAGTCTTCCTAAGGTGAAGATTTAGTGTTCACCTTTTGAACAAAACTAAGGTTTTTTTGCCAAACCGACATTAAAATCCTGCCCTCTGATCAATAGGTAACTTCCGTTGCTGCGTGATAATAAACAATGTGATCTGCAATAGCAGAGCTGTTTTTCTTTTGATAGTTGGCATTTTCTTCAGGAAAATGGGATGGGGGAGGCGGCAGCACTCAAGGTGTGTTGTTGTTTTTGGCGAGGGGTCCCTCCACTCAGGTAAAATAAAGCTTGAAAACCACCGGGTTGAATATTTGCTACATATGCTTGGTTCCTTAAACAGAAAGGAGCTGGCAGTCTGCTGCCTTCAACAAGGTAGGCGTGGTGCAGAAAGTCAGGTTCGGGTAGTTCAAAACTTGGTTGTTGACTTAGCTTGCTTTACCTTAAAGTTAACTTTTCTCAACTTTTTTTTAATTTCAATGCGCCATTGAAGGCCGAGTCTTTGATGTTCAGTTGGAAGACTGTGGTCCAAATGGCTGGATTTGTTGGCCGCCTTGAATGATTTCTTTGTTTGGGTATTTCCCAACTCTGCCTGGATGGTAGATAACAGCTGAAGCTTCCTCTATTGGAAAGGTGTACAGACTGTACATAAAAGTGCACCCGCGATACAGGGGGAGGCAGAACCTTTCGAGCCAAAGGCAACAGAGAAGGCACAGCTGCAGTTGAGGCCAATTGACTCCAATACAAAACTTCCAAAATTCCAGATAAAGGAGTTCAAATTAGAACAGAGGTGTACATGCAAGTGAAAAATATTAAAGACTGCACAAAAATAAATTTCTCGTATTAGAGAGCAAATATTAACAAGAGATTAAAAAGTGAAGGATTCTAGTTTTAACGCACACACAACTGTACAAATATACCAAAATCTTGCTGACAAATAAGTATAGATGCTTTATTTTTACAAAATAATGTAGAACCCCAGCAAGTTAATATAAAACAAAAACGATGCCTGCAAATAAAAGCAAACCATTGAGAAAGGTAAAATGAACTGACTGAATGGCGTGGCATTTGAGGTTGTTAGACCAGAATGGCGAGATGGGAGGGGGAGACTCATAAGGTATTTTTGATTTTTGTCTCTCCTTCCCCACCTCATTTTTCCCCTTAATTTATTGCATTTCTCTCTCTGCACATTCCACGTGCACTATGAGTGAAGCAAGACAGCACAAATATGGAGACATTAGGATGTCGCGATACCGTGCAACATGCTAATTCGTGTTTTGATACACCTCATCAATAACGTACACATAAGCCTAGAGTGCCAAACTTGAATCTTCCTCTCGTGAATGGTGCAGTAGGAATCTGTCTGTTAACTTCAAAAAGCTTAGCTTCTGGGGCAACTGAGACAACAAAATGCATCCATCTGTGTTACAGTGTGCACAGTCCAGAAGATGGCGCTCCCTTATTACAATCATTAAAATGACCTTAACTGCTGCCAAAACTACAGCTCGTTCTAGTTCCGTCCAAAATAGCACGTAATTAAAAGTAATTTCTTACAGCATAATTAAATACATCTCATGTGATTGATGTTGGATTACCCAGAGAAGGAAATGTTGATTTTAATCCAGTTAATTATGCAACCTGAACTGACTAATGCAATTCTACAAGGTGGTCTGCATTCAATGACCCATTTCCAGTTTTGTCTTTGTGTTTGCATTGTTCAGAGAGACTGTTGATAGGTAAAATGTCCACATCAAAGCACTGTGTTCATTTGGCTTTATACAGTTTTTCCAATGGGATTTGCAGAAGGAGAGAAACAAAAATGCTTTTTATTTAAGACCAACCATGTAAAACAGGGGGCGAGGGGGGGGGGGGAAACAAAATGAGAGAGAAAATAGAACAAGTGGGTGGGCCACTCAGAAATCATATGATGAGCATTTGGAGTCTGGCAGTCTGCATGGCCAAGAAATATCCAGCACCATTAGCGTTCATTCGAGACAAAGAATTCAAGAGTGTGGCCCTTAGCCATGACAGAGAAATTGTGCACCTGTCATCTGAATCATAAGTCTGTAAAATTCCACAGAAAAGTTGAAAACATCCTGCAGTGAAGACGTCTACACTGTCCCAGGATATGGTTAGTCTCAATAACGATTTTCCTCAGCAAGGAAAGCACTTGGAAACCCGCTGTCCCTCGTGTCCACCAAAGCTGGCAGGCACCATGATTTTATCCACGGTTTTATTTCAATGAGGAAAGAGCAAACCACTCAAAGTTAAATGGTACCTCGAGGGCTTCCACTCTTCCTTTGCATTTCTGTAATTAGCTCCACACCGTCACACACCAATTAAGTGAAAACTTAAAAAATCTGAGATGCCTATTCCCAGCGTGCAAGATTGGGATCTTTTCCAGAAATGCAACTATTTGCTCAATGTCACATCATCACCTTTCAAGAAAGTAGTACTGTGGAGCTCCCTCAATGATTGAAATCTCTGACAGGTTGCACACAATCCTGAGGCAAGGATCTGTATTTTGATGCAGAAGAAAGAACAAGGATCCTCGGGTCACCCACAGTCACAAGATTTGAACGCCTTTTACACCCCTTTCACTTTGCTTTTCCCAACTAATAGGGAGACACTGTGTCATCAAACAATGACAAATGAGTATCTCCACTATAGAGGACTAATCAGACACTTACATTTTCCTTGATTAACCTTAAAATTTTAAATATGAAAAGGTATGAAAAATGATAAACTCGTATGCAGAGAAATTTGTCATCTTGAACTTAGCAGTGCACCTACCCTTGAGAGTTCAGAGTTTCGTTGGCAATTAGCAATAATTTTGACAACATGGTGAAGACTTTTAATCGCATCTCAGGATCTCTGTTGGGCTGAAGGCAGGTTTTTAAAACTGGAAAAACTTCATGTAGTGATTCCCCAAGTACAGGACCTACAAAACAAAGTGCAGACAATCTCAGGAAATGATTCCACTTGAATGGTACCTGTCAAAGAGATGTTTTGAAAATACTTTAAAAACTAGATAAACACATTATGCAAAATAATGGTTACTTCAAAGTGAACTTTTAGAAAACTAATATCAATTTTGTCCAATTAGTTTTATATATTAATTGAGAACATTGAGTTACAGAAACCATTACAAAAAGAACGTTCATTTTGCTTAATTCATCATTTTGCTCAACTATGTAAAATACCTTTTGTGTAACAACTGACCACAGATTTCATTCTGAGTGGGTTTAGAGATATCCGATTCCATTTAGGAGCACGGCTAAGCTCCACAAAGTAAACTCACATCTGTGATAAAGCTGTCAGTTCTCAAAGATCCTATCAGTTGCTCACCTTACACAATGGCTGCGAATTCTGGATTGCTCTGACCAAACTATAAACCGACAATATAAACAGTGCCAATTTGACAATTTTGTTATTTTGAAATAAAAACTTCCACTTACAGCCAGCAGGTTAAAAAGTGCCTCCAAAGAAACTGAATATGAATTCAGATAGAGGTAAGCAGTTTCATTTAAACCCCTACTCAGCTCCTGCCCTGTGGCAATGCATAGATCATGCACAAAACTTGTCTGGAACATGCCCTAGTTTTGTAATAATACACTATGTAAAGTTATGGAAACTATCAGATTTGAATCTGTAATAAAACAAGTGCAACATTATCTGCGTGGCCTGGCTACGTGACAAAAGGAATATTTTAGATGGATTTCGGATTATGAGACATCTTTGAACATATTTTGATGATGGAGGAGTTGTACCAGGAGCTAACTAAATTGATAATATCAAATGTTCTTCCACAATTGCACATTGTCACAGTCTCTGTGGGATGTTACTGCTGTCTGTTAGTCCACATCACAATGAGCAAAGCTCTCAAATGCAAATTTTTGAAAATACTAATTTCAGGGTACAAGTGACAGAATTACAACAACTAGTCTGCACCATGGACAGCCATACACTGTTTAAGGTGGTTCTTAGGATCATCACAATCTCTCACCAAAAGCTACGACTGGGAACTAATGTCAAGCTTTTGCTTTGAGGCATGGCAGGACATAATTGTTTCAGGTATGGGCTCAGAACCTCCACACAAACACCCTTGCAACTCACAAAAAAGGGCACTTTTACTTCTGCGTTTCAACCAACTGTAGACAAGATGCATATTCAGTATTTAACTTCACAACCTTGCCAGATTGCAAATGCTTGAACCGACCACCCTACATGAATTAAGTTAGAGATGGTTTCTATTAATGATTTTTAAAAAGCCAAGGGGGAAGAAAGCCAAAAGGAACATGCTCATTGCAGGTTGAGAGAAATGTGATATTATCTCAAGGTTCAAAGAATGCAGTAGCAAAGTGATAAATGGGATAAAGAAAAGAGAAAATGGTCAACCAAGTAATGAAGTAGAATCATAGAATCCTAGATTCCTGAAAGTGCAGAAGGAGGCCATTTGTCTAGGCTGCGCCGACAGAAGTCCCATCCAGGTCCTATCCCTGTAACCCCATATATTTACCCTACTAATCCCTGACACTAAGGGCCAACTTACAATGGTCAATCAACCTAACCTATGAATCTTTGGACTGTGGGAGGAAACCGGAGCACCCGGAGGAAACCCATGCAGACAAAGGAAGAACGTGCAAACTCCACATAGACAAGACACCCAAAGCCGGAATTGAACCTGGGTTCTCTGGTGCTGTGAGGCAGCAGTGCTAACCACTGTGCCACCATGCAGCGTGGGGAGGTTTGGCTGGAAGGTGTGACAGGGGAATGTTGTTATTTAATAGAAACAGTTGTATTGGAAGCTGAGCAACAAAGATAGAAAAATAAACACCGGAAAAGTAGAGACCAGGCTGGAAACCAAATGTTTACCCAGTCACCTCCAATTTGCATGAATAATAGGAAAGAAACCTGCCAACAATATCAGCTTAAATACAATAGAAAATAAGGATGCTACTGAGCTCCTCAGTTCAGTGAGTAGATTATCTGGCATGATATGCCAGTTTAATATAATGATGGCAAAATATTCCAAATACAGAAAACTATTAACATTCGAACATTTTGATGGAAGATATATAACCAAATGTTAACCTGCCCATTCTCCTCTAAGATGATGATGCTCATTCATTTCTTGCATTTCACCTTATTTCAGATTTTATAGAATACACAGATTATTTTTATTTTCATCTATGAATAGCACAGGAAAGTTTGCATACAAGAACTACCTGATGCAAACCATAAAATAAATTACTCTGACTGCATTTCCACACAAGCCGCAAACAAAATCTAAAATCATTCAATTGTTGCTCAGAACACCAGCATTTGGCCCTTATTTTGCATTAATAACATCAGTGGTCACCTATATTATGGAGTAAATCAGACAGCAAGTTCAGAAGAATGCACATGTGCAGTTAAATGCTGAAATTTGGAAGCTTTGGTCGAAGTTACTCCACTCCACACCACAGACCGTGCTATTATAAAACCTCTCCAATAGACTGGGCTTTGAAACACACACAACTGTGTAAAGTTGAGGTACTTGCCCAATAAACATGCCAGAAGAGATTTAACCTGGCGCACTCAGGAGTAAATGAACTTTCAATGGCGTGATATGTACTCGCAAATGACCTCTCTGGCCCTGAAAATTTTATTTTAGAGTGTGGAGCCTCATTCCTCAGAAGTTAGAAGTTGAAAATTTTTAAAAGTTTTTTTGTTCACTTTTTCTGCCCAACTGTCGCAATCACATCTTTCTTTCCCAATCTTGATTTTGCTTTCTGTCCATGAATAAAATTTAATTTATTCTTCCTGCTCAATATTTCCTGGTTTAGATTCTGTACATCGCAAAGAGGAAACTTAAATCTGAAAAGCCTTGCTACATTGCGCTCTGTTCACAGATGCCACCAGATGTCCTGTAGACAGCGTCATGCTGGATCAGAAGCTGGATTAGAAGTCTGTGCTCTAAAGCATGCAAATAATTTGTAGGCAGCTGTCAGTGAGAGGAACGGCAAGCACCATTCCTTCAATGCTGACCGCAAACTCCAAGTCATTAAAACTAATAGGTAGTAGTTCATAATGCTCTGCTTGAGAAGTGTACAAAAGAGGCTGACTGACATACTGGATAAGATCAGGAAATGCAGAGTTTGAAGCTGGCCCAGATTAATGGAATGAAAGTCTTCTATCTCAGCCAACTATGAAGGTGTCAAATGAAATGGGGTTAAAAGATATCCCTCTTTCAAAAAACAAACAAGCTCAAACAGTGCAATAGGGTCCGACGGGCACACACTTTTGAGGGTGAACAAAGTTTCAAGTTGGAATGCAAACCAAATCATATTCACAGTTTAAAAATAGATATTTGGCAAATAAACTTCGGCTTCTGTTTATGTGTCAAGAAAGATAATTAGCTTGATCAGCAAACTGCTGGTGAGTGTATTCATATTCATCACTCAGGATAGGGTTTGGAACTGTAGCACAAGATTATGTCAAATCCAATAACCAGGTAACTGCAATTGGGACAACTGTCATCTTGGGTGCAGAATTCAGCAAGGACTGTATAAAATAAAGCACAGCTTCTGGAATGTGGCAGACAGGATTTCCTTATGAAAACCATTGCAACAAGGATCTGTGTGCTGCATCAGTTCTATGATATACTTGACGTGGAACAGTTGGATGCTGATCCTGGATGCAAAGAGTTGAAAAACATTTCATGCACCCGGCATTATTCTCTCAATCTATTGAGCAAATAGATTAAAGTGTAGCCAGCTTGACTATTATTGATAAAAAGTAAACTTGAATATTAAATAGATGATCACATACAACACTTTTAAATTTCCTGCAGCTGAATTGGCACCTCATTCACCATCTTCAATATTCACTCCCTCCAACACTGACACACAGTGGCAGCAGTGCGTCCGAACCACAGGATGCACTGCAGCGACTTATCGAGGCACCTTCAACAGCATCTTCTAAATCCATGAACGCTACCACCTAGAAGGTGCAGTTGGTGGCATTCCCACGCAAGCAGATGCATGGGAATGCCATCAACTGCCACATCCTAACTTGGAACTATAGCACCATTCCTTCACGGTCACTGGGTCGAAGCCCTGGAATCCCCTTCCTAACAGCACTGTGGATATACCTGCAGCGGTTCAAGATAGTGGCTCACCACTACCCTCTCGAGGACAATTAAGGATGGGCAATAAATGCTGGTCTAGCCAGCAACAAAAGTGTCTCAAGAATGACAATGAAAAAATAGATTTTTCTGTTAGAAGGGAACTAAATGACATTGACATAGTGCAGGAAGGTGGACAGGAGGTATAAATCAGCCCTGAAGCAAGATCAAAGGGTCAAATAGCCTACTGAAACTCCTATTACTCATCATAGAATCCCTCCAGTGCAGAAGGAGGCCATTCGGCCCATCGAGTCTGCACCGACCACAATCCCACCCAGGCCCCACCCCCACATATTTACCCGCTAATCCCTCTAACCTACGCATTTTAGGATTCTAAGGGGCAATTTTTAACCTGGCCAATCAACCTAACCTGCACATCTTTGGACTGTGGGAGGAAACCGGAGCACCCGGAGAAAACCCACGCAGACACGAGGAGAACGTGCAAACTCCACACAGACAGTGACCCGAGCCGGGAATCGAACCCGGGACCCTGGAGCTGTGAAGCAGCAGTGCTAACCACTGCGCTACCGTGCCGCCCTATTACTGTTCCACTATTTGGCGTTTTATATAGGGATAGGGCTTGATGTTCTGAAATTTACCATGACTTTTCAAGTCTGCAGAAAATAAATTTATATGCAAAACATACAAAATAAATAGCTACAAGATGTCAGTGATGTAAAATTTGACTGAGCAACAAATCATTTTCCTTACCTGATTGAACAATAATAGTTTCAAACTGCAGGTGCTGTACAGAGTAGCTGGTCCACTGATGCTGCATGTCAGCCACCCATCCAATCAGCTCACTTATATGTTGTCTATACAGGTCCAAAAAGTTATCCAGGTTCTGTGCTGCAGCAAGGGAAGCCAAGGCTTTCTCTACCTGCAACCAGTTCAGAGATTTCACTTTGCAACGTGTTAAAGAATAGCAGCTCACTATAATAGTATAAGCAATTCACTACAACTGTGCAAATAGTTTATGGCAGACTTATCAGTGCTGACCCAAATTGTTCACCATATCTGACATCTGTTGTCAGCAAACAGACTGGAGGGAACTTTCCTGCCCCGCCTGCCACAGGAATCACAGCAGGCGGCGGGCGGGGGTGGGGGGCAGACCATGCAAAAAGGTCTGTTGACCTCGGGCGGGATTTTCCGGTTTTGGGGTGAGCGCGAGCTGGAAAATCCCACCCACTGGGTTTGTGAGGTTGCAGTGCTTGAATGAATGATCACAAAATTACTTAGTTTGATAGTTACATAGTCAGCAAACAAAAGGAAGGAAGGTTGAATGGAGATCCAACCCTACATCATACCAAAGTGATAAGAACATAAGAACTCGGAGCAGGAGCAGGCCATCTGGCCCCTCGAGCCTGCTCCGCCATTCAATAAGATCATGGCTGATCTTTTCATGGACTCAGCTCCACTTACCCGCCCACACACCATAACCCTTAATTCCTTTACTGTTCAAAAATTTATCTATCCTTGTCTTAAAAAACATTCAATGAGGTAGCCTCAACTGCTTCACTGGGCAGGAAATTCCACAGATTCACAACCCTTTGTGTGAAGAAGTTCCTCCTATGCCTCCTAGTTTCACCTGCCAGGGGAAACAACTTCCCTGCTTCGATCTTATCTATTCGCTTCATAATCTTGTGTGTGTTTCTATAAGATCTCCCCTCATTCTTCTGAATTCCAATGAGTATAGCCCCAGTCTACTCAGTCTCTCCTCATAAGGCAACCCTCTCAACTCCGGAATCAACCTAGTGAATCTCCTCTGCACCCCTTCCAGTGCCAGTATATCCTTTCTCAAGTAAGGAGACCAAAACTGCACACAGTACTCCAGGTGTGGCCTCATCAGCACTTTATATAGCTGCAACATAACCTCCCTATTTTTAAACTCCATCCCTCTCGCAATGAAGGACAAAATTCTTAATTACCTGCTGCATCCGCAAACCAACTCCTTGAGATTCTTGCACAAGGACACCCAGGTCCATCTGCACAGCAGCATGCTGCAATTTTTTACAATTTAAATAATAGTCCATTTTGCTGTTATTCCTACCAAAACAGATGACCTCACATTTACCAACATTGTACTCCATCTGCCAGACCGTCGCCCACTCGCTTAGACTATCTATATCCCTTTGCAGACTTTCAGCATCCTCTGCACACTTTGCTCTGCCAATCATCTTAGTGTCATCTGCGAGCAGTGGGCAGTGGAGATGGGCATAGGTCAGTGATTTCCTCTTACACTGAATGCACTGATGTTGGAGAGCACCAGAGTAGAGCAGGCAACCTAGGCCTGTGTGAATTACAGTTTATCCAGACAACATGATAAAGTCCAGTGGGGGAAAAGGAACTCAATGAATCCTGGATATATATCAGACTTGTATATCATAGAAATCATAGAAACCCTACAGTGCGGAAGGAGGCCATTCGGCCCATCGAGTCTGCACTGACCACAATCCCACCCAGGCCCTACCCCACATATTTTACCCACTAATCCCTCTAACCGACGCATCTCAGGACTCTAAGGGGCAATTTTTAACCTGGCCAATCAACCTAACCCGCACATCTTTTGGACTGTGGGAGGAAACCGGAGCACCCGGAGGAAACCCATGCAGACACGAGGAGAATGTGCAAACTCCACACAGACAGTGACCCAAGCCGGGAATCGAACCCAGGTCCCTGGAGCTGTGAAGCAGCAGTGCTAACCACTGTGCTACCATGCCGCCCCTATATAGAATAGATTGCCTGAAAGGCAATTTCAGATTAATAATGTTCTAAAGGGAACTGGATATATACACGTCAAAAAAATATAAGGCTCTGGGGAAAGAGCAGTTGTGTTGGACTAACTGAACAGTTCTTTCAAAGGGAGAGCACACACGATGGATTGAATGGTATCCCTCTGTGCTTTATGATTCTCTGAGATACATTTTCCCAGACACATTGCATTCAGTGTAAGGGGAAAATCACTGGTCTATGCCCATCCCCACTGCCTACTGCTCCAGCTGCTAATAAAGGACCATGGTTCCAGTCAGTAAATGGATTAAAACGATTTGCATAGAACAGATCTGGAAAGGTTTTGCTGTAAATTAAACCATACTAAAATATGAAGTTTTAAAATTATAATTCATGCAAGGAGGAATTTGTGCTCATTAAGATACAGTATCTACCCTGAAAATGTGTTTTATCAGCATGAAACACTCCTGTGACAGATACCACAAATGAAGCATAAAACTCCCTCAGTTCTTTTTCAGTCATGTGCCTTAACTCCAAGTCTCGTAATGATCACCCACCACTTGCACCAATGCAATGTTTCCATTTCCCACACTATCCGTCTCTCAGCTATTCAGAGACAGATTGCCAATTTGTGCCTAATTATGGAAAATTTCGTGCTGTGGCCATGTTCCCATTCGGAAACGGATGGAGACTGCCCAAAAGTATTTCACACACAATCCCTTACAGCGGGTACTGAGAACAGACTCCTATCTCAGCATTATGGGCTGGATTCAAACCCTGGGTAAGAATGTATTAATTGTGCTTCCAAAGTCCTCAAAATCTCAGCCTTTTCCAAACTTTTGATTTGCTCATGTTTTCACAGGACTAAAACATCCTGTGATATAGGCACATATTTAAAATTCTACTTAAGGAATTGTAAACCAGCAGCCCTCCCCCACTGTGCCAGGATGCACTTTCCATGCTGTTCCCACGGAAGCTTTCCTTTAGACTTGGCAAGAGTGGGTAACACTCTTGCCTTTGAGACTGAAGGTTGTGGGTTTTAAGTCCCACACCAAGGACTAGAATGCACTCCCATTGCAGAACTAAAGGAGTACTCCATTGTCAAAAGGTACCATCTTTCAGATGAGGCGCCATTGCAAGTGGATATAAAAGATGCCGTGGCACAATTCTGAAGAGCAGCAGTGGGGTTCTTCCCAGTGTCCTGACCAATATTTACGTGACTGACTTCAGTGAAGTAGACGATATTTTCATTGTCACATTACTGTTTGTGGCAGTTTGCTGTGCACAAATTGGCTGCTGCATTTCCTAGATTCCAACAGTATGTGCACTTGAGAAAGAACTAACTGGCTGTAAAGCATTTTGAGATGTTTTGAGGTTGTGAAAGACGTTATCTAAGCCTCTCTATTTTCTAAACTGAAACAGACAATTAGTGAAAAACAACCGGTGCGGCTGGGGAGGTGGGAGGAAAGGAGGATGGGGAGTAGGAATGATTTGTGATATGGAAGCATGTCCATTATAAATTTGATCGAGATGCTCCTAGTTCATTGCACGTGTGACATCAGCAGCTTTTTGTACAGGTTATCTGGGATGGATTCAAAGTCAGGTTCCAGAGTTCAGATCTTAATGGCACACAAATAAGTTCACTTCGGAGAACGTTATCAGAGAAAGGTTAGCACATTTTAAGGGCTAAAAGGCAATTCAGCATCAGAGCAATAAAGGCAGACCAGAACTGACGTCCTATTAAATAACATTGCCAATCTAAAGGCTCTTGCATGAATAGACACTTTGGTGTGAGACTTCAAACAGGAGGTACTGTTTTTCAACCATTTGAGAAAAAGTGGTGCAATATACAAGTCTACAGGAGCTCATTTTGAAGGGAGTGAAAATTATTCCCAATGTATTTTTCCAAGATTCTCTTGACACAAGTTAAACAAGAGCGCTGCCACCCAGGTGGCAGAACACACTGATACTCACTGAGCTCCATCACAAAATGGCAGGATAAAGGTTCAAAACCTGTAAATTCTACACAAGTCAATACATGGGGGATGGTTCACAATGGAGACCAACCACTTAACCACAGGGAAGGAAAGAGCGTTGAAGGTGCCGGAGCTGATTTTGCGCATCACCTCAATGGTAGGTTATGATAGCGAGGCTTGTGCTCTCTGCCAGCAAATGATGTATGGCACAAGAACTCCCAAGAAGAGGGTGGGAGAATCTCAAAGTACAGTTTTTCCATTTTTTTCTATCCCTGCTGAGGCATCTCCCTCAAGAACAGCATCATCAAAAGTAAATATCAAGACTCTCCCACACAAACAGTGTTTCATCTCGAATTGGAAAACTCTGATTCATTCTGCCCACTCTCCAATCAGATCAGGAAATGGAACAAGTTGAAAATAGCTACAGCGTTTTTTTTTCCCCTGAAGAAGGTAAATGGAAACTGAACACTTCTTATTTCTTTCGCTTTATTATATATATTTTTAAAATTAGCCTTTGGAATCAGCAGCAACAGTTATTGCTCAGGATTAGAGACTAGATTTGTCCTCTGATACACTGCCAATGACTGCATATGAATACACTCATTGGACTACAAAGCAGCTCATGGCATTCATAACCAAAGACACTCAATAATATTTGCACGTGCATAAGGTGTCTAAATATTAATTATGACAGTTTGCACACGCTGTCAAAAGATCATCACTGAAATCCCAAATCACTAACAGCTATAATTCTGGAAGCTTCTCCTGCTCCATTTCAGTCTTCAGATGTCTTGAAATTTGTGAAAACTAATTTGGAAGTTTTAACCTCAAAATATGTGCACATCACACACAATTTGAATGTCTGAGCCAAGCACTTCATACATCGAATTATCATTATATATTTACCATATAATACCATTATATTTCAATAATTCTGGCAATCCACCGTCCAGCAATTAGTTTGCATTAGTCCTGCACTGAAAATCTGAACAGGAGCCACTTTTTCCTCTTTTTATTTGTTACCTAGCACAACTTTAACGTGGATTGAATTTTCATTTCCCAGGCCCATCAGGATTTTGCAGCATACACCTTTTATTTTTAAACTTTAGAATTTTTAGAAGCAGGGAATGCCATTCAGCCCAAGCAACACAAGAACATAAGCAATAGGAGCAGGAGTAGGTCATCTAGCCCCTCAAGCCTGCTCCACCATTCAATAAGATCATGGCTGATCTGATAGTGGGTTCAGTTCCACTTACCCGCCCCCGCTCCCCATAACCCTTAATTCCCTTAATGGTTAAAAATCTATCTATCTGTGACTTAAACACATTTAACGGGGTAGCCTCTACTGCTTCATGAGGCAGAGAATTCCAAAGATTCACTACTCTCTGGGAGAAGTTCCTCCTCAACTCTGTTCTAAATTGACTCCCCCGTATTTTGAGGCTATGCCCCCTGGTTCTTGTTTCCATTGTAAGTGGAAATAACCTCGCTGCTTCTACCCTGTCTAGCCCCTTCATTATCTTATATGTCTCTATAAGATCTCCCCTCAACCTTCTAAACTCCAATGAGTACAGGCCCAGTCTACTCAAGCAAGCCACAGTGCCACAGACAACCACGCCACCTCACCTCATTTCTCATCATATCCTTCAAATCATTATCTTTCAAATCCTTATCTATCCAAAAATTTATTCTACTGTCCTTTGAACCTCTACGCATTCTAATATCATTCTCTTATTAACTTATTCTTACATTACAACAGTGACATAATTGGGGGAAGCGTTTTGGGACATCTTGATTTCATGAAAGGTGCTGTATAGATGCAGATTCTTCCTTTCTTCATTATTCAGCAGCTTCATCGCCCATAGGTATAAAGTTCCATCTAATTTCCTTCCAGAGTCCCTATCATTCATCACTGAAGAATGTGTCTGGAATATGTTTGCCAATTCCTTCCATAATCTTGAAAACTTCAGTCTGATAACATTCTCGGAAGTGAACTTCTTTGTGTGACATAAAGATTTGAACTATGGAACCTCAAAGGATCCTCCTTCCAAAGTAAATGAGTCCAACTCGCTTAACCTGCCCTCAGAATTTAGGTTGTTGATAGCCACAATGATCTTAATTTCTCACCTCTCAAATACAACAATGTTAATTCCTATGATGAGATAGGAAGATCTGGCCAGTGTTTTTGATGGGATCTGCTCAAAACCTTCTGCATAGCAATTATACTACCTCTAAATCTCTACTCTAACCCTTGCTAAATTAACCGACCAGCAATTTTGCTATTTAGACTGCACAGTGCACATTTCATAGATTTATCTACTACAGAAGAGGCTAATTTGTTATAAGATTGTTTAACTTAATACAAGCTTCCCAATTCGGCTCCGTGCTAATTATTTTACACTTAGCTGAAAATACTTTTTCCCTTAGTATTAACTAAGCTGCATCCTTTTGAATTGTCCCTCATCATCTACCAGCTTAGCAGTTTTACTTTCTATATTCTCAATCAAGCCTTATAAATTAAAATAGCAAAGGGTCTCAACAGCAACCTCCTGAAATAGCTTACTCATAACTGCTTAATTGGAGATGTGGAGTACTGCTAAACACTTTCCGTTTTGGATAGGCAATGGCAGACATTTAAAGAACATATGGATGAACTTCAACAACTGTACATCTCTGTCTGGCGTAAGAATAAAATGGGGAAAGTGGCTCATCCCTGGCTAACAAGGGAAATCAGGGATAGTGATAAAACCAAAGAGGAGGCATATAAATTGGCCAGAAAAAGCAGCAAACCGGAGGACGAGGAGAAATTTAAAATCCAGCAGAGGAGGACAAAGGGTTTAATTCGGAAGGAGAAAATAGAATAGGAGAGTAGGCTTGCAGAAAACATTAAAAACTGACTGCAAAAGAAGAGAAAAAGACTGGTGAAGACAAATGTAGGTACCATACAGTTAGAATCAGGTGAATTCATAATGGGCAAGAAAGAGATGGCAGACCAGCTGAACAAATACTTGGGATCTGTCTTCACTAGGGAGGACACAAATAATCTTCCAGAAATACTAGGGGATGAGAGTTTAGCATGAAGGAGGAACTAAACGAAATCCTTATTTGTCAGGAAATTGTACTGGGGAAATTGCTGGGATTAAAATCCGATAAATCCCCAGGGCCTGGTGCTCTGCATTCCAAAGTACTCAAGGAGGTGACCCGAGAAATAGTTGACGCATTGGTGATTATTTTCCAGCATTCTATAGACCCTGGAAGAGTTCCAGTGGATTTGAGAATAGCTAACGTAACACCACTTTTTAAAAAAGGAGGGAGAGAGAAAACGTATAGACTGGTTAACTTGACATCGGTAATGGGGAAAATGCTGGAGTCAATTATTAAGGATGCGATAACTGAGCATTTGGAAAGCAGTGACAGGATTGGTCCAAGTCAGCATGGATTCATTAAAGGGAAATCATGCTTGACAGATCTTCTGGAATTCTTTTGAGGATGTGACCAGTAGAGTGGACAAAGGTGAACCAGTGGATGTTGTGTATCTGGACTTTCAAAAGGCTTTTGATAGGGTCCCACACAAGAGATTAGTGAGCAAAATTAAAATTCATGGTATTGGGGATAATATATTGACGTGGATAGGGAACTGTTTGGCAGACAGGAAGCAGAGAGTGGGAATAAGTGGGCCCTTTTCAGAGTGGCAGGCAGTAACTAGTGGGATGCTGCAGGGTTCGGTGCTGGGACCCCAGCTATTCACAATATACATTAATGATTTGGACGAAGTAATTGAATGCAATATCTCCAAATTTGCAGATGACACTAAGCTGGGTGGCAATGTGTGCCATGGGGAGGATGCTAAGAGGCTGCAGGGTGACTTGGACAGGCTGGTTGAGTGAGCAAATACAATATAATGTGGATAAATCTGAGGTTATCGACTTTGGTGGCAAAAACCGGAAGGAAGATTATTATCTGAATGGTGGCAGTTTAGGAAAAGGAAAAGTGCAACGTGACCTGGGTGTCATGGTGGAACAGTCGCTGAAGGCTGGCAAGCAGGTTCAGCAGGCGGTCAGGAAAGCTAATGGCATGCTGGCCTTCATAACAAGAGGATTTGAGTATAGGAGTAAAGATGTCTTGCTGCAGTTATACAGGGCCTTGGTGAGGCCACACCTTGAGCATTGTGTGCAGTTTTGGTCTCCTGGTCTGAAGAGGACATTCTTGCTATTGAGGGAGTCCAGCAAAGATTCACCAGACTGATTCCTGGAATGAAAGGACTGACATATGAAGACAGACTGGATCGACTGGGCTTGTATTCACTGGAATTTAGAAGAATGAGAGGGAATCTCACAGAAACATATAAAATTCTGATGGGACTGGACAGGCTAGATGCGGGAAGAATGCTCCCAATGTTGGGGAAGTGCAGAACTAGGGGTCATAGTCTAAGAATAAGGGGTAAGCCATTCAGGACTGAGATGAGGAAGAACTTCTTCACTCAGAGTTGTGAACCTATGGAATTCTCTACCACAGAAAACTGTTAGGGCCAGTCATAGTCATTAAGTTTTACAGCATGGAAACAAGCCCTTCGGCCCAACTTATCCATGCCACCCTTTTTTTTTAACCCCTAAGCTAATCTTAATTGCCCGCATTTGGCCCATATCCCTCTATATCCATCTTACGCATGTAACTGTCGAAACGTTTTTTAAAAGACAAAATTGTACCCATCTCTACTACGACCTCTGACAGCTTGTTCCAGACCCTCACCAACTTGTGTGTGAAAAAATTGCCCCTCTGGACACTCTTGTATCTCTCCCCTCTCATCTTAAACCTATGCCCTCTAGTTTTAGACTCCCCTACCTTTGGGAAAATATATTGACTTTCTAGCTGATCTATGCCCCTCATTATTTTATAGACCTCTATAAGATCGTCCCTCAGCCTTCTATGCTCCAGAGAAAAAAGTCCCAGTCTATCAAGCCTCTCCTTATAACTGAAACCATCAAGTCCCAGTAGCATCCTAGTCAATCTCTTCTGCATTCTTTCTAGTTTAATAAAATCTTTTCTATAATAGGGTGACTAGAACTGTACACAGTATTCCAAGTGTGGCCTTACCAATGTCTTGTACAACTTCAATAAGACGTCTGTTAAATATGTTCAAGAGGGAGCTGGATGTGGCCCTTGTGGTTAAAGGAACCAAGGAGTACGGAGAGAAAGCGGGAGTGGGATACTGAAAGTGCATGATCAAACATGATCATATTGAATAGTGGTGCAGGCTCGAAGGGCTGAATGGCCTCCTCCTGCACCTATTTTCTATGTTTTCCAAAAATCCAAACAATGTTAACTGCATTTATCCCACTCACCATACCAGAAATCGTTTGGGAATTTTGTCACGTTAGTCAAACATGATCTGTCATTTCTAGATCCATGCTGACTGTCCTTCAACTAGCTGTGGAAAGTGCAGAGAAGCTGAAAATATAAGCAAAACCACAAAATAGAGCTCGGGGCCAGAAACAAATTATGATCTTGGGTCAGAACCAGATTGGATAAGAGAATCATAGAATCCCTACTGTGCAGGAGACCATTTGACCCATCGAGCCTGTACCAACAACAATTCCACCCAGGTCCTATCCCCATGACCCCACATATTTACCCCGCTAATCTCCCTGACACTAAGGAGTAATTTAGCATGGCTAATCAATCTAACCCACGCATCTATGGAGTGTGGGAGGAAACCCACGCTGACATGGGGAGAACATGCAAACTTCACACAGATAGTGACCCGAGGCTAGAAGTGAATCCGGGTCCCTGGCTCTGTGAGGCAGCAGTGTTAACCACTGTGCCACCTTGCCGGATAAAGATAGGGCATAAACAATGATGAGAGTAAGAGAGAACATGCACACACAAACAAATTTTACGATGGATGAGTATTTGAGAAAAAAAAAGACCTTTCAGGGCCAATGGAATCCTAGAGCTCTTCACAGTCAAAGTATTTTTGAAGTCTAGTCACTGTTGTGATGTAGGAAACAGCAGTTTGCACACAGCAAACTCCCACATACAGCAATGTGATAATGACCAAATATCCTTTTTGTGATGTTGATTGAGATATATAAATATCGGCCATGACATCAGGGATAGCTCCCCTGCTTTACTTTGAAATAATGCCGTACAATATTATACATTTATCCAAGAGGCCAGGTGCAGCCTCAGCTTGAACTTCTCATCCAAAAGACAGCACCTTCAATAGTGCACCATTCCCTCAATACTGCACTGGAATGTCACTTTTGATTCTTGAGCTTAGTCCAGGAGTGGAACTTGAACGCACAACCTTCCGACTGAGAGATAAGAGTGCTACCAACTGGACCACGGCGGACATTCGATGTACTTCGCATCGGGTTTAAAAACTTGGGCTTCATTTAACCCAGTCAACATTTCTTCCATTCAAAGCCACTTCAACTCAGTAAAGTCAAACACGTTGCAAGACGGGAGTTCAGATTTAAGTAGGCATGTACTTAAAAATTAAAGCTAGAAGAATGCACCTACTAAGGCTTTGAAATGGCTGGCTACATAAAATAAACAATTGCCACCTGACACAAACTTTGTTCAACAATTTACACTTTTGTCATACCTTCTTTTCCAGCTCTTGGTCAGATGTTAAGGACGCAATGGTCACCAGCACTTTAAGCAGGGGCAGATTGATTTCACTGCACTGCTTACCACAGACAGTAATCAAGGTCTGCACACACGCAAGCAAATGTTCCAAATACTCCACCTACACATCATTAAAAAAAAAAGAGAATCAATATTTTTGTACCAGAATTTCACATCCCATTTCATTCTTTTGACTACTTTTGTGCGTATGAGTAGAATCCCATGGGGATTTATTTGGCCTTCATGGAAATCGGTTGCAAATTTGATTCCAAAGCTCTATTAGAATGTTCTACATCATTATGAACACGCATGTGTTTTTTATATATTAAAAATGGTACGATGACTCTGGTGGGAACAGAACCGACACACTTTCCACAGGTCATCAGCTGCTTCATATACATCAACTTCCTGCTAGGAGAAGCAGCAGGCACAAGATAAAATTTCAAACCAGTTTCCTGGTATAACATCGCTAGCTGGTAAACAGTTTTGATAATGACAGATAAACTTTTCTACATCATCTTTGAATCTTTTCCCCCCCCCCCCCCCCCCCATATTGTTTTGTTATGTAGCTCAAACCCTTTATTTCCATTCATTTGATTGCCGGTTTTATGAAACTGCCAAAAGATTATTGCTAACCTAAAAGATCAAGACCCAGTATGTGTGACCTCAATATGTTCTAAAGCACTACTCCTTTTGTACAAACACAATATTTTCTCCCCAACTTGTTTAGACAAAAGCCACAAATCTATTTTCTCATACCATGTTATTGTAGGTTGTCATTAATGCAACAGATTTCAAAGGCATGGATCCAATTTCATTCAGCTGGGCTGCCAGGTGCAAAATTTGGCTCAGGACACAGGGGCAAATACCTCCAGAGAAGACACTGAACTGTTTGAAAGGAGTGAATTTCCTTTTACAACAAAGAATCGCAATTTGCTGTTCGGTTGATCATCATATATTCAGTAATCACTATTAACACCTGGTTCTGATCAGAAGGAATTTGTATCCAGGTCAAAACTATACAAATTATTTGATGCAGGAAAAATTCTCCCCCTATTTCTCAAAGACATGGCTGAACAACTGTCAATGTTTGGCAGTAACTCTTGCTTTGCCTAGAGATAGTTGTGCTTTCATAACCATAAAACTGGCAATCTGAAGTATTTTTTGAAATGTGTCCATACGGTGAACTAAATGTAACACTTCTGAAGAGACTGTCAACAGAAAAAAATACGGAAAAAATTGGAAGAAAGATCAAAGCTACATTAGAAAATGTAATCAGTGGCAACTATCCTTCCTGTAAGTCTGTAATGCTACCTGTGTATGATGTCGACAGCTGGATCCTGACAATGGCACAGGAGTAGCAAGTGGGTGGATGCTTTTCCTAATAAGTTGTGCAAGATGTGTGTGTTGGCAGTGGCCTCCTGGAAGTAAGAGCCAATACTGGACTGAGAAATAGGGTACACGTGCCATATGCCTTTAGATTGCAAGTCTTAGATAGAAAGAATGTTAGATTGCATGGGAGGCCGGAGACGAGATGGTAAAACTCTTCATTTGAAGACTTAAGTGGGGAAAGTTACAATAGGCATAGAAGTTGCAAGAGTTTGCAGAGGAGAAAATGTTACACTGAGATACCATGGCATTAATGGTCTGATGATTAATCAGACCATGTCAACCACTCCATGCATGGTTTTGCTGAAAATCCCTATCAAAGGGGAGATGGTGTAGGTCTCAATTGAAAGGCATTAATGTACATGAACATCTTGGGAGTTTGAAGTGCATTGATTCACCACCCAACCAGGAACAAAGTTTGTTCTGATAAAAAGCACCTTCACTTTCATGAGTTGAAGTTATGCCATGCACACACAATAACTGTTCTTCAAATTCAATTTCCTTCATAGCAATGGAAACTGCTGCAAATTGAGTACATATGGTCATCCAACCAAAGAAGCATTGACTTGGTCCTCAGTGATCAGCAAGAGGATTAGTCACTTGAGTTAAGTACCGTAGAGGCTGCGAGGACGCAATAAAACTATTTCAGTATAAAACAGTATATTTAATGAAAGTTGAGGGAAGGGCAGGGAGCTAGAAATAAAAGCAAGTTAACCAGCAAAAGCAGAACGAATTGGGAAGGCAAAAAAAAGTAGAAATTAAGTGCTCAATATGTTTTAATTTTTATTTTAGTAGTACAAAATTATTGTAATAGTAAAGATACATTTGACACCTGCCATTTGTCATTATTACTGTAATAGTCGTAATCCTTTCAATGTACTTTTAAGTTTCCAGCAACCTCCTCACTGACAGCTAGTGCCTGGTGAGTAAGTGATGACAACTTGTTCCAAACAGGTCTACCAGAAACGACGAACAGTGTCCCAACTTTTCCCTTTCTTTGCTTACCGATGCCAAATGTACAAATTCATGTCACATTAACATTTGTGAGATTAAATGGAAGAAACACAGGGTTGTTTCATTTAATGAATTATGGTGCTTTAACCAAACTGTGCTTAGTTCATGCAGACCCTCAGCTAAAGTACTTCAATTATAATATGAAATTATAATACAGTCCATTCTAAAGGTTCATGCATTGTTTCAAACGCAAATGAGTTTCTGACACATGCAACAAGACAAATTTCTCAACGTCTGAAGGTTCAAATGTTATTAAGTTGTCCAAATTCGCAAACTGATCTGGAAATAATTATTAAAATGTATAGATGATGACTCATGGTAACCTGATTGCATGAATTATATCCCAATTGGTTCCAATTATTGTCCTGCATGACGTTGGTTGAGGAGGAATTACGAAGGGTGGGGAGATCAGCGTAATTTATGTAAGCATTTTGATAGCCTGATTCGCTGTTATTTTAGTTTGTGACAAGCCTTTCAAACAACCTGGGCTACAGGGTTGGCCGAATGCCCAGTATGACACTTCTTCAGGCTCAATGCTCCAGCTTTTAAAATTAATGTAAACCTTGAAATACAAAAATAATTATGTAGAGTTGACAAAAACATTGAAGTGTTTTGGAAATATGCCTGCTTCATTATTAATTGGATTATCTATGAATTTAGCAATGACAAATGCAAGGCAAATAAGCAGGTCAAAGCAATTAGCAGGACCACAAAATCTCAATGCTGTCTAATTTAATGATGAAGTCAGTGGTGCACTGCAGTGGTAGAAAAGAAAATCATTACATTGAACTAAAATTATTACGCCAGAAGAAAAATGTTTTAAGGTTCGACAATGTTGAGCTAAAGAGGCACTTTTCTTTTCCTCTTTCACTTCTCTGTCCAGACTCATGATTCTGAACCCCTTCTCTTCTCTAAAGAGAACAACCCAGCTTCGATAATCTATTCTCTTAAATCTTTTTTGCACCCTCACCAGTGCCTTCATATCTTTCCTGAAGTGTGATTCCCAGAATAGGACATAATACTCCAGCTGAGGCCGAACTATTACACCTGTTTTACACAGGTTCACTCTAACTTCCTTGGTTTTGTACTCGAAGCACCTATTTATACAACCCAAGTAACCACATATCTTACTAAACACTTTCCTAACCGTAAACGGTTAGTGCATACATACCCCAGGAACCCTGTCTGCTCCTGCGCACATTTTGCAATTCTATACTTATTTTCACCAGTCCGAGAAACAACCATTCACCCGCTACTCTGTTTCCTGCTACTCAGCTAACTTGGAATCTATGTTTTTCTCTTTGGATTCCTTCTTCCCTACTACCACATCCAGGAAAACAGGTAGAGAAAACACAAAAATGCTTTAAAAAGTGTCACAAAACAGTTAGGCACAATGTCCAATGTGTCAATAGGATGCTTATTTTCTGCAAAGCAGTTCAGCTAATCCAATGCAAAATTCATAAACTCCCATCAGTCATTTTTGGCTTAGGGTCACAAATCCTTTCATTAGATCTGGTATGCAAAAGCCTCAGTGTAGAAAAAAACTCAGTTGACTGCAATAGATAAACCAGCACTGAACATTTCCTTCTTTTCGACAAAAATTGCCTGCTGTCTTGAATACTTTTTCCTCTTTCCCATCCCTTCTTCCAATAGTCAACAGTTCAGCTGCGCTTTTCATAGCAACCATTTACAGCACTGACCTGCATACTTCACCCAAATGTCTTCTCTAGCAACACTGATCCATACTTGGCACTGCTAGCATCCGGCAAATAAACGGAGAACATGCAACAACTGCATTATTGGCCTGCACTCCTTACTGTTTGCCAATTCCCCCTCCACTTGTTCTGATGAAAGGTCATAGACGAGAAATTGTAACTCTGCTTCTCTCTCCACAGACGCTGTCCGATCAGCTAAGTATCTTCAGCATTTTCCATTTCTATTTCAGATTTGCAGCAACTCCAATATTTTGGTTTTGTAGGAAAATTATGAAACTTTGAGAAAACCACGCTGCAAGATTTCTACGTGACAAACCTTCATTTCTGTTAACATTTACCTTTTGGGATACTTGGCATGTGTCAGGAAGTGCCAGAGTTGCTCCAATCCTTAGCAGATGTGGGTGTAGCGCTTGCGCTGAGCTGCCTCTAATGACTGCGCCCAGCACTATCAGATGAGCAGAGCAGGCTGATTTCTCCAGAGCCGTCAGAATCAATTTCAAAAAGACCTCGGGATCCACAAAAACTCCAATCAGCTCCGCTGCCTTCACAGACTGGAATGACAAGAAGTATCAAGAAATCAGAGGTAGCAACTGAAAACTTTATCTCAAAAACCTGATGCATTTCAAAGCTAGGAAAGTATCCAATTTGTTTAAAATATATATTCCACTGCAAGTGTCACAAAATCATTTACAAGTTCCTAGTTATCTACAATATTTGACTACAACTAGATTTTTATAGTTTGTTGTCGTACATAATGCAATAAAATACATAGGAAAATGAGGATGGTATGGTGGCACAGTGTTAGCACTGCTGCCTCACAGCGCCAAGGGCCCCGAGTTCAATTCCTGGCCTGGGTCACCGTGTGGAGTCTGCACATTCTCTTTGCATCCGCATGGGTTTCCTCTGGGTGCTCCAGTTTCCTCCCACAATCCGAAAGATGTGCTGGTTAGGGATATTGACCATGCTAAATTCTCCCTCAGTGCTACCTGAACAGGAGCCGGAGTGTGGCGACTAGGGGGATTTTCACAGTTACTTCATTGCAGTGTTAATGCAAGCCCTACTTGTGACAGCAATAAATAAACTTTAAAAAATACAGGCCAAACAATTACTTCTGATATGAGTGATGTAGAATTTGTATTGCTTACACTTTGAGCCGGAAATTGGTTTTAGCTTCACCCAGCAAATGAAAACCATTTAATTGCATTATGGTTATTGTTTCTTCCAACAAAATTGTTCTAGTGTGTATGCGTGTTAGGATGTGCTTATGTCTCAGTGACTAGTATAATAATTCACAAAAACATTACACGTCACCTTGAAGGATATGAAAGTCAAAGTCATTTCTCATGTTGAAAAACAATAAATGGCACATTGCAGCTTTATCAAAAAAGGCAGAACCTTCAGACAATCTGCCTACCTATCAATCTCTTTTATCCCTGCGCTTTTATTCTGAACAGCTCGTGTAAAAAAAAAACTACTCCCTCAAGTGAAACCATTTTGAGTATGTAATCATTATTATTTCTCACTTATTCACAGCACTATTTATATACATGGGAATCAATTGTGTTTTGTACAATAGGATCTCTGTTAATACACCTTGTCTGCTACCTCGGAGATTGGAGGACTGCTGCCCTGCCCTCCCCCACAAATGGAAGCATGTAGGAAACACTACTTCTTTTCAATAACATGTTTGCTATTAGGTACTTGCCAAAGAATGACCTTGGACATCCCCTTTAAAATCTCAGGAGGAAGCAAGTTTATGGCAGCAGACAAGAGCAGTATAAGCAATGTTATACAGGCTAGTTCAATATGTAACTGAATACAAACCTGGCAAAGCAAGATGCTCTGTGAACGTAAGACATGGCAACATAATGAAAGTCTGCCATGAACGAGAATACAAGAGTTCCTCTCTACTGTTAAAAGCGTTTTAAGACAGAATTTTCCCCATGGAAATGGTTCCCGAGTAGGTTGCAACAACTTATTTCCCTGTACCACTCTATCCAGTAACATGGGGGTACTGAACTGAACGGGTCAGAGTGACAGGCAGTCCTGGGAAACAAATGCATCATCTTACGATTGGGGAGCTGCTCTTGGAAAACAAAACATTTACATCTGCAAGCACTTATGGCTACTGGTTTACTCCATTTATTTATTTTCCAACACCCGTCACTGTAAACCACACCGGCAATAGCATTGGCAAAACAAACGCTGCATTAAAGGACAACAGTTGCTATCGTTAGTGTTTCTCATCCCAGGTTGCAGGAAAAACAAAAGTTCTTACCAAAAAAATGCATTATAAAATAACTATTAATTTATGTGTGTCACAAGTAGATTTATATTAACACTGCAATGAAGTTACTGTGAAAATCCCCTAGTCGTCACACTCCGGCGCCTGTTTGGGTACACAAAGGGAGAATTTAGCAAGGCCAATGCACCTAACCAGCACGTAACAAAATAGAACAGTTTTTATGAAAAAAAAGCACAAATTAAACCAAATCACAAGTTGCTCAGCAATTAAAATGTTAAAATGAATACTTCAAGTGGAGGCACACTTATGAAAAATGTCCATTTCTAAACCGAATTCCTGATATCCTTCGTTGACCATTGGTGGCCATGCCTCCGGCTACCTAGATCCTAAATTCTGGATTTCCATTCCTAAACATTTCCGCTTCTCAATTTTCTTTGTTATAATCTTTCATAATGGATTCAGTGAAAGTGCTTGTTTAATAAGACTCTGATCTTAGGCAATATGTAAATACAAACTATTGTTGTCTTATTCTGATTAACCATACAGTACAATAGAGGTGTTGGTCATCTAACCCCTTGAGTACACACTGGCTCTTTGAAAGTACAACCCATTTCATCCCACTCCCCTGCTCTTTTCCCATGCATATTTTCCCCCTTCAAGTATTTATGCAATTTATTTTTACGACGATTGAATCTGTATTCACCATCCTCTCACGTAGTGCATTCCTAACCACTTGTGTGAAAATGATTTTCCTCGTGTCATTGCTGGCCCTTTGGCCAATCACTTTAAATCTGTGCCAGCTGGTTATCCATCCGACAGTCACTGAAAACAGTTTCCCTTTATTTATACTATCTAAACCTTGCTTGATTGTAAACACCGCCCTCAAATCTCCTTTTCACCTTCTCTGCTTTAAGGAAACAATCCCAACCGTTCCAGTTTATCCATGCAACTGTAATCCCACATCTGCAGAACCATTCCCGTAAATCTCCAAAGCACCTTCCTTAGAAGTGGTGCCCAGAATTGGAGACATTACTGCAGCTGGGAACAAACTGGCACTTTAGTATAGCTTCCTGGCTTTTGTATTCTATGCCTCTATTTAAAAAAAAGCCAGGAATTCCATATCCTTTATCAACTGCTTTGTTAGTCTCTCCTGCCACCATTAAAATGTGCGCACAAACACCCCAGATCTCTCTGTTCTTGCATCCGCTTTATAAGTTTTACCGTTCAGTATGCTGAGGTTGCTGTTGCTCCTCATTCTTTCCAAGATCCATTACCTCACGCATTTCTGCGTCCAACTTCATTCGCCAGGTGTCCGGCCATTCCTCCAGCCTGGCTATGTCTCTTTGAAGTCTATTATTATCTCCCTAAATATCTTACTACACTTCCATGCTTCCAGTTATTAGCAAATTTTATAATAGTGCCTTCTATCCACATGTTCAAGTCATAGTGCTTATCAAAAACAGCACTGGTTCCAGCTCTAAATTTTCAGGAAGTTCACGGTGTACCTCAGCCATTCGCAACAAATTTCTGCTCAACTAATTTTGTATCCGTGCTGCTATTGTCCATTTTATCCTATGGACTTGGGGCGGCACGGTAGCATAGTGGTTAGCACTGCTGCTTCACAGGGACCTGGGTTCGATTCCCGGCTTGGGTCACTGTCTGTGTGGAGTTTGCACATTCTCCTCGTGTCTGCATGGGTTTCCTCCGGGTGCTCCGGGTTTCCTCCCACAGTCCAAAGATGTGCAGGTTAGGTTGATTGGCCATGCTAAAATTGCCCCTTAGTGTCCTGAGATGTGTAGGTTAGAGGGATTAGCGGGTAATATGTGTAGGGATATGGGAGTAGGGCCTGGGTGGGATTGTGGTCGGTGCAGACTTGATGGGCCGAATGGCCAGTTTCTGCACTGTAGGGTTTCTGTGATTTCTATGACTTCAATTGTGCTAACTAATTGGGGCATTTTCCTCCCGTTTTACGTGCCAGGAATTTTCACTGGACATTTTACTAGAAATAGCTTCTACAGATATGTGGCATGCAGTTAGAGACTAATTCTTGTAAAGTTGTTTACAATTGCAAATGGAGTCAAAGACTTTAGTGTGAAATCGTCATCGATGCTAACTGAAATATTACTCATGCGGGAGAGCAGTAAAAGACATCTACATACGTTCTGAACCACAGATGTCTCCTCATCTGAACATGACCGATACATGGTACTGAGCAGTAGCTCCATGTGCTGCGTGATGTGATCCTCAGCATGGAGCAGTAACACAATCAAGAGCTGGGATGCTTTAACCCGTGTTGCAGGAACCCAGTCGGTCATGTCTCGGCTAACGGCGGGCAGAATTTTGGACAAGTTGCGAAACACCAGCTCTCGGCATCCAAGACAAGGGCGTTCTGCTAAAAGCAAAAAAAAAACAAAAATCCAGTCTAAATCCAGTCTAAACTTCATCGTCAGATTACAACAGGCAGGGGTAAAATAATGGTCAACCTTTGTATGAAAAGTTTAAGGGTGGGTGGGGAGGATGGTGGTACAGGTAGCAGATAATGATAATAGTCACCCTCCTCAAATAAGTCAAAAACCAATGGAACATATGTCACAAGTTTTCATTACTGGCTGAAGATTTGAAGAAAGTTGAATGAATATTCACCAACACAACTCTGCTATACGGTCATTAGTACGAGATCTTGAACCAAGGCCCTGCCCTGTCTGCCTCAAGTTGATATAAAAGGCATTATTTAAAGAGCAGAATTTTTTCATTCAATCAATATCTCTAATTATTTGGCCATTCAGGCAAATTCACCATAGTTCCAGATGACCACAGGCTGCTCTCTCTCTCCTTTGAGGGGGAGAGCTGACTGGTGGGGATTTACCACGAGGATCACCACACCTCAGGCGAGGGGCAAGGTTGAGGAAAGTGAGGGCTTCATGAATAACCTCAGCCAGTATGGGAATTGAACCCGTGCTCCTGGCGCCACTCTGCATCATGAACCAGTTGTCCAGCCAACTGAGCTAACTCACTCCCCATTATGGTCATTATTCTGTCACTGTTTGAGAGATATTGCATCATTTCACTGCCATGTCTCCTACATTACAACCCTGACTACACTACAAAAGTACTTCACTGGCTGTTGAGAGCTTTTGCGGAGAGCAGAATGGCACGGAAGCTGTGCTAACTCTATATAAATACCAGCTCTTTCTTTGCAATAAACAAATTTCCAATTGAAAAACTTCAGAGCACACACCTGGATTAAATATAGGTGATTTATTTCAGATGCATAGCAACCCTGCAATTCTTTGAGGTTTTAAATTGTGGAGCGCATGCACCCACAAACCCGATAATGGCTTTAACCTCTTCGCCTTCCATGACAAATAACAGACTACAGCACTCAGACAGTGCAGAATCTTCTGTTTAATGTTTTGCGGTTCTGTAATTATAAGTTACAGCAACACAATGAAAGCTTTCCTCGCACCATTCATGGTTTTAATACACAGACAAACTCATGTCTAAGCTGAATTCACGAGCTGCCAGCAAGATCATTACTGTCCAGCAGCCTCCTGTTATTTAGGGACACTTCATCACAAGGCCATGACTAATGTCCTTTATTCTTGAACAAATAAATTAACAAAAGAAAATTGATGAATATGTGGCACATAGAAAACAGTGGAAAAAAAATGACCAATTAGCAGGAGAACTCTGGTCTGATTTTTGGTAAGTCAGGAAGTCCTAGCCCAATGCACAACAATTATTGAAATGAACTTTAAAAATATTCTGCATTGTGAAAACATTCAAAGTATCCCAAGTTTTTAACACCAGGAGGCAGCAACTCCTGCAATGATTCTGATAAGAACAGAGATTTTTTAAAAATTCTAGTAGAAACTAAGAACATTTAATATAAATTGCAAGTTTATACTTGCAAAAGTCATGGCCTCTGACTTGCTTGGAAAAAGGTCATTCAGTCCCTCGAGGCTTTTCCACTAAAGTTTAACATTTATTTATTAGTGTCACAAGTGGGCTTACGTTAACACTGCAATGAAGTTACTGTGAAAATCCCCTAGTCGCCACACTCCGGCGCCTTGTTTGCGTACACTGAGGAGAATTTAGCATTGTCAATGTACCTAACCAGCACATCTTTCGGACTATGGGAGGAAACCGGCACACCTTGAGGAAACCCACGCAGACACGGGGAGAATGTGCAGACTCTGCACAGACAGTGACCCAAGCCAGGAATCGAACCCAAGTCCCTGGCACTGTGAGGCAGCAGTGCTAACCACTGTGCCACCGTGCTGCCTTACTCAATGAGATCATGCCCGAGCTGTATCTCATCTCCAGCCCCCTGATTTGCCTCCATAACCATTCATACTCTTGCCTAACAAAATTCACTGATTTAAAATCAAGCTACCGGTTACTGTTTCTTTGTGGAAGTGTGTTTCACAATCCAACTGCCCTTTGAGTGATCAAATGTTTCCTAACTGTTCATCTAAATGGCCTGGATTTCAAGTTATGTGCCTTTGTACAAGACTGGCCCACGAATGGAAAAAGTTCTCCCTAGCTATCCTATCAGTTCCTAGCAAGTTCTTGCACAGGATAATGAAAACATGATCTAGTCTCAAGCAATTTGCAAGTGTTGTGTTTTCATTTCAGGTTGCAAAACACACATTCTTTACAATTACTAAACTGCTGCAAACCATTCGGCAGGATTCTGAGAACCAGGACAAAATAGCAGTCCACAGACAATACAGAACACCCTATTGCAGCCGACTTGGATTCAGCAATACTATCATCATGACCGATTCCAAGAATTTGTCAGCTGCAGCTCAGTGGTAGCACTTCTACCTCTTTGTTATATGGTCATGGGTTCAACCCCACTCAAGAGACTCGAATCAGAATCAAGGGTGACACTCCAATGCAGCACTGAGGGAGCACTGTACTGTTCGAGGCTCACAGTGGATAAGATATTAAATTGAGGCATCACTCTTCCTCTCCAGTGAATGTAAAAGGTCCTGTGGCACTATTTTCAGGGAGGACAGGGAAGTTATCCTTGGTGTCCTAGCCAGTATTGATCCCCCAATCAACATCACAAAAACAGATTATCTGATCATTATTACATTGCTATTTTTAAGATCTCGCTGTGCTCAAGCTGGTTGTCACGTTTTATACATTACATGAGTGACAATACTTCAAAAGCATTCCATTGGCTGCCAAGTGCTTTCAGATGTCCTAAGGTCATGAAAGGCACGATATAAATGCAAGTTTATTTAATATTATGTATGAAATAACTTCCAGCTCAAAAAATATGCTTGGTATCACATATGACTCAGAGATAAGCTTCCAACCTCACGCCATCACTCAGACAGCCTATTTCCAGTCCTGTCACATTGACATTCTTCACCTTTGCCTCAGTTTCTCGGCTGCACAAGCCTTCACTCATGTCTTCTTCGCCTGAAGATTTGACTAGCTTAACGCGCCCCTGGCTCAACTCCCACATTCTTTCCTTTGTAATCTCAGGCTCATTCAAAACTCTGCTGACCGTATTCTACCTTGCACAAAGTGTCATTCACCTAGCCTCCCTGTGCTTATCAGACCTACATTGGTTCCCTGTCAAGCAACATCTTGATGTTAACATTTTAGATCTTGCTTTCAAATCTCACCATGGACTCACCCCTCCCTATCTCTGTAACCACCACCAGGCCCCAAATCCCCTGAAATATCTGTGCTCTTCTCATTCTGGGGTTCTAAGCATTGCCAATTTAAATCACTCCACCTTTGATGGCCATGTCTTCAATTGCCTGGGCCGGAAACTCTGGAATTCCCACCCGAAACTTCTCCAGCTCTCTTTCCTCTCTAGATCTTCCTTCAAACCTAACTAATTGACCAAGATTTTTGCCATCTGACCAAATGTTTCCTTACATGGCTCGTGTCACATTTTGTTTTATAATGTTCCTGCAAAGTGCTTTGGGATGTTAAAGGTATAAGTTATTGTTGAAATTTAGGTTCTGTCGACTGTACAATTCCCCACAGATAATTCCCTATTTTTAATTTACCGATGCAGTGTTGCAACGCAGAAACTATTTTAAAGACTGCTTTAAACTACAGTCAGACCCAAGCAGGATAAAAGCTTGCATCCACAATCTTCTCTGCTGCTAACAAAGTTTCAAGCGATGTGCACCATTTTACTATCAATGAGGAAGAGGGGAAATAACCTCAAGGAAACTTCAACTCAGTTTCTGCTGTATAGCTCCAAGCAACTGATGAGAGCAGGGCAAGCAGAACACTAAGCCTTTCTGGTTGGAAAGTGGCGCACATTGTTGGTAAGGTGTCGAAGATAAGTGAGACAGAGAGAAAAAAAAGTGCTGACAATTGGAGTGAGTATGGGAAAGAGAGAGGAGGGGGGACGGCGGGGAGGAAGAGAAAAAAAAACTGAACAAAAACAATTGTACTGTATAATTACATGTCAATAGATGGTAAAAGGTTAGGTAATAACTAGTGCTTGAAAGAAAAATATGAACAGGCACTCCCCTTTTGTCCTCAGGCAGGATTTTCAGATTCTGACCATTCTTTTAAACATATTCTTCACTTGAGTCCACTAGTTCAGCCATTTGCCTCCCAGCTACCTGTTGTCAAAGACTGGCTATTAATTGTCTGCACCTGTATCTTAAGGCGACAACTGCTGTGCTGGATGAAAAATCATTCCATTGCCTGGCTACAACTAAGGACTAGGGCTGACTTCACTTTTCCTCTAACCTTCTACAGCTGTCACTCTGATCAAAGAATGGAAAGGCTAGAATGCCAGGTTCATTAACTTGAAAGCAGGCCACGGTGGTCAATGAAGAATTATTATAAGCCAAAAGTTGCCCCAAGGTTCAAAAAAAAAATCTTTTACTTTGAGCTGTAGCGTAAAACTACTGGGTCACATACCTATATTCCTTGTTATTTGTCCAACATACAAGTACACAACACACACACAACCACATGCCATATCAAAACACTATATTCAAAACCAAGAGTAGTTTCAACAATCTTCATAGCGAAACCTTCATCTTAATTGCGCCTCAAAAGGAAAAGAAAGGTCAAAAAGACAAACAAAGTTAAACTTGGAAGATTTAAACAATTTTATAGAAATTAATTAGGAGTCAATTTAAAGATGTGAGAAGAGATACAAAACCTGACATTTTCTCCTGTTTTCAGGGGTCATGTCACACGCGATTGTAAAGAGCTTACGCAAAGTTGGAATCTAATTTTACGAGCTGCTTAACTAAATAAACTTGTTCTGGAGAAATTATCACTGAAATATTGCAGCATGGAATAGACATAGATTAATCTGCGTCTCTCCAGTGGCTGAAGTTGAAATGAAATTACGCAAAAGAAAAATCCCGCATGCTGTTTTACCAAAAGATAATATTTCAAATTGCTGCATAATTGATTTCCCCCCTCAGCAAAGATGGATTTTGAATGAATAGAAATGGACTATATTAATAATAAGTAAATACGTTTTGGCTGCCCAGGCGAATTCTAAATTCCACTTAGATTTTTATCTGCTTGTCTTGCTATTTATGTAATCTATATTTATATTATTGTTGTTAACATTGAGTTTTAAAGTTTATTTATTAGTGTCACAAGTAGGCTTACATTAATACTGCAATGAAGTTACTGTGAAAATCCCATAGTTGCCACACTCCGGCGCCTGTTCGGGTACACGGATGGAGAATTTAGCATGGCCCAATGCACCTAACCAGCACGTCTTTCAGACTGTGGGAGGAAACCAGAGCACCCGGAGGAAACTCACTCAGACACGGGGAGAACGTGCAGACTCCACATAGACAGTGACCCAAGCCGGGAAACAAACCCGAGTCTCTGGCGCTGTGAGGCAGGAGTGCTAACCACTGTGCCGCCTCTACATTGTCCCCCTTGAAAGTGGTTAACAGGGCAATTTTACTTACAGATTTGACTCTTCCCAGCCCAAAGATTGAGAGAGATAATCAGACATGATTAGCACAATTGGGTGGAATTAGCTGTTGGATTATGATTTGCCAGATGGAGCAGTTTTGTTGCAATGAAATACAAGACTTCAATGTATATTTATGTATGGATGCATTTTGAAAGTGTTTTATCTTAAGATCCAGATGTTTGAACATGGACAAACCAGTGTGAATGTCTTGGATATGGTAATTGGCTGACATGCAGAGTGTTTAATAGCTGGAGTACTGAAATGAGTATCATCAGGGAGTGACTGGATAAATGTTTTCCTTCTGATTTTGAATACCAAAATGTAATCCACCAGATTGACTGATATGGCATTGTCACAAAAGCCTCCATGACACAAAGAGGCGCATAGGAGTTCGCCAGGTGCTCTGACCAACATTTGTCCTTCAACCATTGTCACCATCCTTCCATCTATGAAAGATGATGGACACACAGCGACAATCCAATTCATATGGGGTATCTTCATTTGGCTGATGGTTGGAAGCCAATTCTTGAGAAGCAGGTTTTTCCACAAAGTGCCGCACATCAAGCTACAAGATGTCATTGTGGATTTTTCATTTGCGTTGACATCCATTGCCAACCTACTGTAGCCATTGGTCAATGTGTTGGTGAATGCCGGTATACAGGAGGTGTCCACAAGCATTCTCGAAGCAGAGCTTTGGATGTCATTTGGCTCCGGCTACCTCACCATAAGACACTCCTTGGGGGGTATATAATGGTCTTCCATCTTGCAATGCACCCAATCCAAGAAAGCCACCTCTGTTTAATGAGTGTTAACAAACCAAGGCCTTCGAAAGGACTGTGACATTCCCGATTTTGTCCCGCCAGACAATACCCATAACACACCGCAAACAGCAAAGATAAAAATTGCGGAGCTTCTTTTCTTCATAGTTCTAAGTTGTCCACTTTTCACAGCCATACAGCAAGGTGCTGAGAGCATATACCATATAAAGCATCATCTTGATCCTAAGAAAGAACACAAATTGCTGGAAATATTCAGCAAATCAGGCAGAGACTGTCGAGAGAAACAGTGTTAACATTTCCAGTCAATGACCGCTCATCAGAACAGAAGAGAAATGAGTTTTTAAGCTAGTGGGGGCAAAACAGTGTTAACATTTCCAGTCAATGACCGCTCATCAGAACAGAAGAGAAATGAGTTTTTAAGCTAGTGGGGGCATGTACTAAACTGAAAAAAAAGCACAAGTAAATTGTTGTTTCACTTAGTGTTTGGGGCCTTGGATGGTGAGAAGGGAGGTGGTGAAAGGGCAGGTGTTGCATTTCCTACACTTGTATGGGAAGATGCCACAGGGAAGGGGTAACTGAAAAAAGGACTAGGGTATCACAGAGGGAATGGTCCTTTCGGAATGCTGAAAGGGGAGGGAAGGGCAAGATATGTTTGGTGGTGGCAACACCACTGGAGGTGGCAGAAATGGCAGAGGGTGATTTGTTGAATATGGAGATTGGTGGGGTGGAAGGTGAGGATAAGGGGAACCCAATCATGGTTTTGGGAGGGAAGGGAAGGCAGGAGCAGGGGTGTGTGAAATGGATCATATACAGTGGAGGGCCCAGTCAACCATGTTGGATGGGAATCCTTGATTGAGAGAAAAGAAAGATATATTGGAAGCACCGGTGTGGAAGGTTGCATCATCATAAACAGATGCAACAGAGAAACTGGGAGAATGGAATGGTGACCTTGCAGGAAGTAGGGTGCAAGGATGTGTAGTTGAGATAACAGCAGGAGTCCATGGGTTTGTGCTGAATATTAGTTGACAAGTAGTGTGGTCCTAAGTGTCAGTTATTACTTGCACGTTTTGTGAGTGAACAAAAAGGTGGTAATTGCTTTCCTTCTGCATGAATCGGGTTCTGCATCCAGAAACAGATTGTCCCTCGCTGTGGATGCAAAATTTGCGAACCACTTCCAGCAGGGGTAAATAGGTAGGGTTACAGGGATAGGGCAGGAGGTGGGCCTGGATAAGATGCTCTGTTGGAGAGGTGGTGCAGTCTTGATGGGCCAAATGGCCTCCTCCTGTGCTGTAGGTATTCTGTGATACCTTCAGTAGATATGTTCACATGGAAACCACACTGTGCTTCCAGGTGCCCTCAGTGTACAAGTAGAAGCACGGGCCTCACGAGAGCCTTTCACATGATGCTAAGGAGTGAGATGCCCCTGTAGTGCTCGTCTCCCTTTGTCGTCTTTGTTTTTGTGTAGTGACTTATGCAACATGCATCTCCTGTGGAACGGAGCCTACTTCCTAGCAGAGAAGATCAAAAAGGTGAAACAATAAGTGAGACTTTCAATGCTTGAGCAGTTCGGCTGGGATTCCATCCTTGCTGGGTGCCGCTCTGTTTTCTAAATGATCAATGGTCCTCTCGAGCTCAAGGAGATGCAACATCTTTCAGATTATCACAGTTTTTTTGACACCTAGAGTCAGGGAGAAGAAGTTACAGGCATGGGAGAGCCACACCATGGGTCTGAGATCCTGTGCAGGTGCTGAACATAACATAATCAGCATAAGGGTCTTCTCTGAGCAGGACGTGATGTGTTTTGACTTTACTTTCCGTCTCGATAGATTATAGATGTTCCCTTGAGACCTAGTATGCAAGTAGGTATGCATCTTCCAAATCTGCAGAGATGGCAAAGGTCCGGAACATGAAGGCGGCCAAACAGAATGGGGCAAGGCCACATCCCTACTTCACTCTATTCCTCATCATCCTGAATGTGACAGGGCAGTGCATGTTATCATGGAAGGAGCAGATGAACCAGAGAAGCTTTAGTGGCAGCCATTTCCCCCCAAATCTTGTGCAGAGCCGCTTGGCTGATGGCGTTGAATGCCTTGGTGAGATCTATGATAGTCAAGTAGAAAGGTGTACCCTGTTCCCTGCACTTCTCTTGTAGGCAAATGGAGAAGGTCATAGTCCAAAGATATGCAGGTGAGATGGATTGGCCATGCTAAATCACCCCTTAGTGTCCCAAGATGTGTAGGTTATGGGGATTAGCGGGCTAAATAAGTGGGGTTACAGGGATAGGGCAGGATAAGATGCTCTGTTGGAGAGGTGGTGCAGTCTTGATGGGCCAAATAGCCTCCTCCTGCGCTGTAGGTATTCTGTGATGCCTTCAGTAGATATGTTCACATGGAAACCACACTGTGCTTCCAGGTGCCCTCAGTGTACAAGTAGAAGCATGGGCCTCACAAAAGCCTTTCGCATGATGCTAAGGAGTGAGATGCCCCTGTAGTGCTCTTGTCTCCCTTTGTCATCTTTGTTTTTGTGTAGCGAGTTATGCAACATGCATCTCCTGTGGAATGGAGCCTACTTCCTGGCAGAGAAGATCAAAAAGGTGCGACAATAGGTGAGACTTTCAATGCTTGAGCAGTTCGGCTGGGATTCCATCCTTGCTGGGTGCCTGTTTTCTAAACGATCAATGGTCTTCTCGAGCTCAAATGGTGACGATTCTTCATCAAACGCATCCATGACAGGAAGGTGCAGGAGTGTCGAGTGTGAAGTGGGAGATGTCAGTCTCATAGGGGCACAGTTCACAGTATTCCTTAACCAACATGACTAAAAAGAGATGATCTGGTTATTTCTATGCATGGGATTTTTCTGTGCACAAAGTGGTTGCTCTGTTTCTTAAAGTGATTGCATTTTAAAGTAATTCACTGGCTGTGAAGTGTTTCTTAAGGCTGTGAATGGCACTACTTGTTGCAGGTTGTTTGTTTATATGAATTCAAATAGAAATGGAGGAGGCATCTATGTTTGAACTTTAACTGATAGCATGCACAGGTGTGTGCATCCTTTTTGCCACTGTGTTCCAAAGCTGCTGCTTCTCTCATCTGAGAAAATCCAGACACAGAAATAAAATTCACCCGAAAGCTGCAGCACATTGCTGCAATAATTTTCAGGAGGAGTTTGAAAAGAAATGCTCTTTCATTCCATAATTGCATTTAATTATACCTAACAACATTCATCTTTACTAATTTACAGCATATCTGCTTTGCCAAGATTGCTTTGCACAAAGTTCGAAAAGTCTTTAAGCACTCAGAGTTAATTAATCTTCAAATTTGCCCATGTAAACAGGAGCTTAAGTTACCACACACACAGCTGTGAAACAAATTCTCAGTTTACAATGCATCTCAAATGATCCCAAAGCCTCAAATATGAACAACCTACATTGTTGCTGCCCATCAGACAGGTTCTCTGGACGGCTGCCTAATTGTTTAATTGCTCAATCAGCACGGTTCTCATGCACTCCTCTCAAACTAGACAAATTTTGATATCTTGTACCTCAATATTCATAACATATTTCAACACATGTTGCAACTACACAGAGAACTTTGAAATTGATTTAAATGGCCTGCAGAAAACGAGTGGATCTAGTCACCACTTCAAAGTTGAGAAAGCAAATTAATTCAGTCAAATGGCTGTGGTCTGAGCCAAAACTTTGGAAAGTTGCAAAGAATTTGAGAAACATCTGGGTTATGAACACTACACACACACCCTAAACTTATTTACTTTGAAAGCCGTTTGCACATTGCAAAGCATTTTTTTCTGGATACAAGATGAGCTTCCTCAGAAGTTCCATGCCTCAAGTTATTTTTGTGGGAAACTCATCCAAACCATTGGAAGTTCTTTTTAAAAAAAGCCTTATGCCAATACTACATGTTCCTCTCTGTTCAAGGAACCTGTTTGCTACTGTTTCTTTATATTACTTCTGAATGGCTAAATGATTACAATTTATAAGAAGTCTGGTAAGAGGAAAACATTCTTTCCCAAAACAGCCTTTCGATTATACAAGAAAATATATATTTCTAAGGCAGAGAATGGACATTTGAGGCAGTGCACAAGATTATACTGAGTGAGCACAAGCAGCTGTACTTAGGCTGTTATTACACTATTGTTATTGGTCTGCAGTTCATGTTCCAGCCATTTTATGCTGCTTCGTTCCTGCCCAGATGGAACAACTGTCCTGCCCATGTCTGGACACATGCATGCGCAGAGGTCCTTTCCATAATTATGAATTAATTTTGTTTGGGGAGCAAGGATGGCAATGGGGATGTGGAAATCCATGCTCTATAAAGAGAGCATTTTAAAGTGTTCAGGAATTCAACTAAAACTTGCAAACTAGGTTTGATACAGTACTGAATTTATGTTCCAGGTTGGCTTCTGCCTCTGGATTTGTACTGCCGCTGTAACCCTTAGCACAAAGTAGGAATAGTTTAACTTAGTAAACTAACTGTGCAAATCTACCCTTACAAAACATGTAGGCCGACATTCCTAAAATTTGCAGCACATGGGCAAGTCAATTCATTCTGAACCGATGAATCAGAAACTAATACACTAGTCTGTGCAAGCCTACCTCCAGTAGTATTAGCTACCTCTATTGGGTGAAAAGTTCCATCATTCAGGATATAACACTTATTTTTGCAAGCATTGAAAGTAAAGAATATGTTAAAGGGATAGTAATTGTACAGCAGGCGGAATGGTTCTCTGAGGACCTGTCACTCAACTTTACCGTGCGCTTGTTTTAATTTTTTTCATTTATTATTCAAGGATGCAGTGGCTGTCTTGTAGATGGGAGATGTCATCTACGGTATCGTCAGACACATCTGTTCAGTTAATTAAAAGTAAAGCTCATAGCAATGTTACTCCATTGCTATTAACACTTCACACATGGCATGACATGCAATGTTTTACACAGAACATAGTAATGTTGATACATTGCTAACACAATCTGTACCCAGGAGTGTTGATTGATTGGAATGGATGACTGATTAGATTGGAAAAATGCATTAATGTTAGAGAAAAACAAAATCAATACATGAAACTACTAAAAATTTGCATATAGCTTTAAGCAACATTAAACACTAAACTACCAACTACTATTTACAGTGTTTAAAAGCTCTTTTAATCTTGAATGCTGGCACCTCTACAGATGACAGGAAATAGAAACTGATAACCCCCATGAGGAATCACTAATTGATCTCCCTGTGGGGTTTGTTGAATACAAGTTCTCTTGGTAACCGGCGATTGCCTGCCCTGCTGGATCTCATCACCTGAGCCCTTTCTAAGGCAGACAACCAGGAAAGGGTCTGCAGAATTATTGTCCCGGTTGATGAAACCTCAGAAGGCAAAACTCTGGAAGGCAACAGATAACTTACAATTGATGTCATTTTCAATGGAAGGGAGGTTGTTTGCTGCTGTATTAAGGAAGGTATATTTGCTGATGACATTGTGTTTATATCAGTTTGTAGTTTTAATAATATCATTGTGAAATATAATGTATTTGGATTGTAATTTCTAATGTATTTGGATTATAATGTATTTGGATGAATTGTCCAAATAAAAAGAAAGTTTGGACTTGTGTATGTACAGCACGCAGTAATGACTTTATTTTGTGTTTAACAATAAATACCATTCCTTTACAGTCGGGCTTCCTGAGTTATTACAGAAACATTCTATCATATGGTGGAGAACAATTTCCTCTGCTAACAGAGAAAGTAATGCAAGTTTTCTCTTAATTAATTGTACAACTTAATACTCACACCACTGCCTTGTTTTTCCTGTGGAAAATATGTTCAGGCAACATCATAATTCAAGGTCAATAATCAAATCTGCAAAGGATTAAATCATTCTTACCAGTTATATATCGGAGTACTGCATTTGTGTTTAGTGCATTCATGTAAGTTAATGATTAAACATTTAAAGTGTGAACATGTGTGCAGACTTATTTTTGACTGAACAGCAGCAGAGAAGGATGCAAGGCGGTAAGACGACTGTGGCAGCAACTGGGATGAGGAAACTGGCAGGTTGTCAGCGCTGATTTGGACCCAGTGTCTGCTTGCCATCAAAATTCTGCACACAATTTAACCTTTTTGTCCTTTTGGGAGCTCACCCTCTTGAGTTGCAACAGCAAATTCTTCCCAGTGTCCATTGTTACACCTGTTATTCTGTGCATCATGTTTCTTCAAGCTCAGGAATCAGACTATAAATCGACCAAGAGGCAGAGACAGAAGTAGTATGACAAGACACATGTGTTGCACAAACAGGTGGTACCCTGATAGGAATCTTACTAAAAAGTCAAATTATTTTTCAGCAAAATCCTCATCTGTGTCCCTAGAAAGGCAAAGACGACTAAGGCATAACCAGCCTTCTAAATATTCAACACACATTTGAAGAGAACTTTATCAACAAGTGGCTTTTCCAAGACATTCTGGCAATAGACCAGTTCCAATAGTTCTAACCAGTAAGGAATGTGCACTAATAGCTCATAACCATTTTTTAACCTGCAACATTTGAAACATATTTAAATTCTTAGGTCACTATTTGGTCAAAAGCTCAAAGACTGAAAAGGGTTTTAGATATCTTGGATATCACAGAATAACTGATAGCAAAAACTGCTTTGCTGAAAGTTGGCAGGTGCCACCCTACTTTAATTGCCATCTTTGTTATAAGATGGTGAGAAAGTTCTGAAATAAGCATTTCAAAAGAGGGCTAACAATACCACTTCTTAATATCTTGTGATCATGTATACATAATACATAAACAGTGCTATCTAATGTCATTGCTTGTTGGTGCATAAACATACAGTGGGTCAACTGAGTTTCTTTCTTTAAAATGTAATCGAAGAAAGAACTTGAATCTTTAAGGTCCTCGTCCCAAAGCTTCCATAGCCAATGAAGTACCTTTCTTCTCCTCCCCCATGCCCCAGAGTAATTGGAGTAATTGTTAACCAGGACACCAAGTGAAGTCTAGTGCTCTTAGAAACATTGAAGATAGGAGCAGGAGGAGGCCATTTGGCCCTTCGAGCCTGCTCCGCCATTCATTACAATCATGGCTGATCATCCAACTCAGTAGCCTAATCCTGCTTTGATAGAAAATTCATCTTCTTTGAATTGTGCCTTGGATCTACTAATTATTCAAGATGACAAGTGGGATATCATCTGAAAAAAAACCTTAGATAATGCACTGGCTCTAATCGGTCAGTGCTGTACTAATGTGTCAGCCTACATTATTTATATCAAATCTCTAGTGGGCTTGAACCCAGGAGCATCTGACTTAGAGGCAACAAGCTACCACAGAGCCAAGCCTGATATCACCAAGACAACTATAGTTTTTGATATTTGGTACAAAAAAAATCACCCAAGGTACTTGTAACTGTTATCTTTCAACACCCTCCCAATTTTAAAATACTCATTACAAGCAATGGTTAATATAATTTTAGCTTGAAAGATGGAATTACTTAGCAGCAGCATGTTTGAAAATGCACAATTTTGGAGATACGGGTGGTATAGTGAATTAGATACCAGCTATTCACCTCTGGACCTTAGGAACCAGCATGATGGGATGAAAGTTTCCACTATCCAATGGGTACAAGACTCTCAAATGGGATGACTCAGCAAACTCTCCGCTGGTTGGAGTCATACCTGGTACATAGGAAGATGGTTGTGGAGGGTCAGTCATCTCGGCTCCACCACAGCTATGCAGGAGTCCTTCAGGGTAGTGTCCTAAGCCCTACAACCTTCAGCTGCTTCATCAATGACCTTCCCTCCATCATAAGGTCAGAAGTGGGGATGTTCGCCGATGATTGCACAACGTTCAGCACCATTCGCGACTCCTCAGATACTGAAGCAGTCCATGTTCAAATGCAACAAGATCTGGACAATATCCAGGCTTGGGCTGGCAAGTGGGAAATAACATTCGTGCCACACAAATGCCAGGCAATGACCATCATCAATAAGAGACACTCTAACCACCGCCCCTTAACATTCAATGGTCACCATCACTGAATCCCCCACTGTCAACAACTTTGGGGTTACCATTGACCAGAAACTCAACTGGACTCACCACATAAACACAATGGCTACAAGAGCAGATCAGAAGCTAGGAATACTGCGGCAAGTAACTCACCTCCTGACTCCCCATAGCCTATCCATCATCTGCAAGGCACAAGTCAGGAGTGTGATGGAATACTCCCCACTTCCCTGGATGGGTGCAGCTCCAACAACACTCAAGAAGCTTGACACCATCCAGGACAAAGCAGCCCGCTTGGTTGGCACCACATCTACAAACATTCAATCCCTCCACCACTGACGCTATCTACAAGATGCACTGCATTGATTCACCGAAGCTCCTTAGACAACACCTTCCAAACCCACGACCATTTCCATCTAGAAGGACAAGGGCAATAGATAAATGGGAACACCACTACCTGCAAATTCCCCTCCAAGCCACTCACCATCCTGACTTGGAAATATATCGCCGTAACTTCGCAGTCGTTGGGTCAAAATCCTGGAATTCCCTCCCTATTGTGGGTCAACCCACGGAACATGGACTGCAGCGATTCAAGAAGGCAGCTCACCAGTAGCTTCTCAAGGTCAACTAGGGATGGGCAATAAATGCTGGCCAGCCAGCGACGCCCATGTCCCATGAATAAATTTTTTAAAAGGGTAGCTTTCACTCCAATCCCCAAAGAGCCTCCAACACAAAAATAATAATGTTCAAAGGGGCCATAAGATAGCTAGTGAAAGAAATGGTGTGCACTGGGCTTTGTTTCTGGGGTTGGAGTAAAAATATAATGTTTACTTTACATCAAACTGTGCTTTAGCTTTCCTAGGAATGTTTGATGTTGAAACTGGGTTCTCGAAATGGAGCATGCTCCATTCCCCAAACTACCATACTTCATTCAGAAGAGCAGAGAAACACTACTTAAATTCAGGTGGTGGGGATAAATTCTAAATGTGACAGTTGCACCCAGTTTTTTTTCTGTGGATGCCTTGTGGCACAGTAGATAGTCCCTTGCCTCTGAACCAAAATCTGGGATTCAAGTCCCGCTCCAGGACTCATTGGTCAGGAAAGGAACTTTCATGTTGCCGTTGTAATCCTTCCAACACTTCCCCATTATTCCCCAAAGGGAACAAAATATGTGTCAACATACAAAACAAACTTTTTCTTTGCGATACGGGTGATGGAATGCTGTGTGCACCTGAAGAGTAACGTTATAACAAGCCAACAATAAAGCACTTGTGTAATTACTTTTCTTCTGTCATTTGGGGCAGGTGAGCAGGACAGATTTCACAGCACCACTGGAAGAGAACCACCTTTCCATGCGCTAGCTTTTAAATGTCCAATGCTTTTTAAAGGCCTGGTTAGCAATCTTATCATCTCGCTGGCAGACCTTTTATAACACAAGAAGATGGGCCACCTGCCCATTTATCCAGGATGAATCTCAGCTCACACAAAAATTGTATGAGTGAATGAGTGTGTGAAGAGGCGGTGACTACAGTCTCTGGAGCTATCCTAGGTGGGTCTTAGTGTCTCCAGAGATAGCGCCATCCCTTTGTTGATTGTGAAACATGGCCACTATCAAGAACAGTAAGGAGTCTAACAACACCAGGTTAAAGTCCAACAGGTTTATTTGGTAGCAAATGCCACTGTTTGCTACCAAATAAACTTGTTGGACTTTAACCTGGTGTTGTTCAACTCCTTACTGTGTTTACCCCAGTCCAACGCCGGCATCTCCACCTCATCACTATCAAGAAGGGATGAGTTGCAGCCAGGATGGTTTTCTTGCTGATTTCAATCACTGTACAGGGGCTTTGATTGAACTCAAGGTGACAGAAAGGTGTGAAAGTTGAAGCTTTGGCATCAGAGAGAGAAAAAAACTCAAGATTTAAAGTAAAAGGAATATTGTGCAGTTAAGCTTGCACTATTTTTCCCATAATGGTGTCAACAGTCCTTGCAGTGCAACATAAAAGTTGGGGGTGGGGGAGGGGAAGCAGGTGGAGATACTCTATAATTGTGTAAGCCACAGCAAATGTGAATTATCCATTATTGGAGATGGCAGAAAATAATATTTAATGTGAATTTCACTACTGCACTTCCACCTGCATTTTCTTCTGTTTGAGCCATTAAATAGTTTCCGTTGAGATTTCAGCAGAGATCGTTCGTTTCCCTTGTCAGAAGTCAGCAAAAAAAATTGAAGAGCAGGTTTCCGCTGATATTACTTCTTCTGAAGCTCACTCAGGTCTCGATTTAGCCACAAGTTTTCACTGCCAACGCGCCTACATTTTTGACTCGGTGCCTAAAATTTCTCATCCAGCTGCTACCCACTCGTTAATTCACAGCAACCTGTGACGTTCCATGAAAAATGTTTGGCAGCAAAGTTTTTGCCCTCATAAACTCATGCATTTGCTAGCTAGCTCCGAGCGCTCAGAGGCCACATTAACTTTTTGAGGGCTAATAGGGGAAGCGGATGGACAAAGCTTCAAAGGAAAGTGAGGGGGTCATCCATATTACATATGGTCTAAAATGAGTATTTTGGTTTTGATCGCTGCCCGCTGAAAAACAGTTTGGTCCCAGTGGCTGGTCATCAAAAATGCAGGCAAGCCACTAAAAATGTTGATCTGTAAACAGAATTATGTTTGTGGAAGTCCCGCTGGTTGTGATTAAAAAATATATGCATTAAAATGAATCACTTACAGCAGATATTATTGCCAACGTCAAGTTCGCACTTGGGATGGGAGATCCAAATTTAAAGGAGTGGTATGCTTTCTCTGGTGTTGCTGCCAACAGAATCATGAATATTTCCAGTAAGAATCTGTTAAATTAGAGCATTGGAAAGCATGCCACCATTTCTCGCTAACTAGCATGCAGCTGCATGTCCTCAGCCACCTGTGTTGTGAGCCCATTCCCATTATTGCGACAGCACCTACACTACAAAGACTGCAAAGTTCAAGAAGGCAGCCCATCATCATCCTCTTAGGGCAATGCAAGAATGGACAATAAAGGCAGTCTTGCCTCTGTTGCTCAGGTGCTCATGTTTGGCTTTTAATAAGTATTTCATACACCGCTTGCCATGAGAACAAGCTTTTGAAAATACATGTCATTTACCTGAAAGGAGAAGACAAAATTAACCTTTTATCTGGAGATTCTTGCTTTGAGAATTCACTTTGCTGGTAGAAATTCATTAAATACCTGGTCAGGTTATTCAGAGGACAAATAAGTCCAATATATGAATTTACGAAATGATGATTCATCAAGTCTGCCCATTCAACCACGTTGCAAGTCGAAAATCTGACCCTCGACACTTCCCTAAGAACAGGCATACAAGTTTTTTAAAATTCCCCCAGGCCAATTTCAGGAAACAAAAAATTTGGAAAATTGTCCCCGATGCCAATCAAAAACATCTCGTAGGAGATAAGTGACCACAAGGAACACCACCTGACATTAAAAAACTTCAAGTCTTTACCACCAGAATAAAAAAACTATTAAGATACTGAATCCTTAAAGCACTATGTACCTTTGAATGAAGAAAGGTTTTTCTGTTCAAAATAAAAGATGATTTAAGAGCCAGGATTATCTTGCCCTTGGAGTTTCTCTGTTGAACAATCCCTGATACAGAAGTCATGAATGAACTTGTTAATTTCAACACTAGCGGTGTTTATTGTGGGCTGCAGACCTGAGGAACTTCAAACTGCTTTCAGTCTAATCTCTTTCCTGCACAGTAACATCTTCAGATCATAAAAGTTTAGACAATAACTTTCACAGGCATGTTATAACACAGTCTATTCAGAAATTAATAAGTTGTTTGCAGGGTAGCCCACCTATTCATTTTGCACTGGCTGAATATAATTTAGGGATTTGTTTGGTAGGAAAGTAGGACAAGAAAAAAAAGAGGAAAGATAAAAAGAAAAATATTGTGATAAAGTCCTGGTTCATAAAATCTTAAAAGTGAACTTCAGAACAGGAAAAATGAGAGATTACCATTGCATCGCAAACTGAATGACCAAAATCAAAACCGGAGTGCACGCTGCAAATGCAGAAGGGAAAAGAAACCGGGCAAATTTTATCCTGAGATGCACCAATATCTTGCATACCAAGCATCATTTTGCCCTGCCAACTAGGGCAGCACGGTGGCATAGTGGTTAGCACTGCTGCCTCACTGTGCCAGGGACCTGGGTTTAATTCTGGCCTCGGGTGACTGTGCGGAGTTTGCACGTTTTCCTTATGTCTCTGCGGGTTTCCTCTGGGTGCTCTGGTTTTCTCCCACAGTCCAAAGAAGCGCAGGTTAGGTAGATTAGTCATGTTAAATGTGTGGGGTTACAGGGATAGGGTGGGGGAAAGGGCCTTGGTAAGATATTCTGTCAGAGAGTCAGTGCAGACTTGATGGTGCAAATGGCCTCCTTCTGCACTGAAGGGATTCCATGATTCTATGAACTAAGGATGGTCATCTGGCTCGTCCCATGTTGTAATCAGACATTTTATCACATTCACTGAAAGGTTTGGGATGTGGATTGATGCTCAAGTCCCGAAATTGCAACCTTGTGCTCTAACCAGACAGGGAGAAAGGAAGAATTCTCATGCACCTTCTTGTGATCAGTACGGGACCGACAAGTCCGTCAATTGGGCATACCATTTACCCTCTGAATTGTAGGGGAAGATGTGCAATGTAGGAAAGTCTAAGAAGGGATATAGAATAAAAGGGAACTATATTTTTAAAAAATCCAATACTGCATCTTTAAACTGAACTTCAGCAGAGGAAGAAAAAGGGAATATGTGCCTCTGGTGAAAACTAAGACAATTGTCTCCTATTACTACAACAATCATAGCTCCATAGAAACCCTACAGTGCAGGAGGCCGCCATTCGGCCCATCGAGTATGCATCGACAACAATCCCATCCAGGCCCTATTCCCATAAATCCTCTATATTAACCTGGCTAATCCCCCTAACACTAGGATCAATTTAGCATGGCCAATCAACCTAACTGCACATCTTTGGAATGCGGGAGGAAACCGGAGCACCCGGAGGAAACCCACACAGACATGGGGAGAATGTGCAAACTCCACACAGACCCAAGCCAGAAATCGAACTCAGGTCCCTGGCACTGAGGTAGCATTGCTAACCACTGTGCCACCAGGCCATTCTTGGGGTGTCTTTGAAGCTTTTCATTCATCAAGATTAAAGAGTGACCAGAGAACGATATAAAACCATTTCTGATTAAATCTACACTTTATGGCATAATTTAGGAACTGAGAGAGCGTTCTTTATTATGAAAAGAAAAATCAGATTGAGGATTTTATGAAAGGTTAAAAAGAAAATTATTAAAAATTGCAACTGGCTTCTAAACAGGTGGGAAATACAACAGATCCCGCTCATCCTACTCTACCAACAAGGAGGAAAAGTAGAAAGTGCACTGCCCAGGTTACTTTTGCAGATTATTTTGAGAGGTCAATTACACCATACTGCCAATCATTAGAGGCTTGCAAACTGGTCACCCCATTCATTGTCTCAGTGAAAAAGTGAAAAATGACAAAATTACACATTTAAAATAGGGGAGTGGGGAAAGTAAATTATTGCAAGATTTGAGATTTGTAGCGGCAAAGCTATCTGATACAGACAGAAAATAAACATTTTCTGCATGACATTCTTTATGACACCACAAATCAAACTTCAATCTCCTACAAAATTCCTCAGCTTTCTTTTAATACAGCAGCTTGCTGAAAACAAAAATACAACTCTTAATCTCGAGGGAAAATTAGCAGCCAAGAAGGCATCTTATAACGAACCAATCACAAAAAAAAAAACAACTTTAGTTAAGATCAAAGTCACAGAAAATTCTGAAAAGCTCGAAACTTCAGATAGGAGCAAGGTTTGAAGAACTGCAGCACACAATATTCTTCATAGCTTACAATTGTAGAAACATTGTGACGTTAATTGAATGCCACAATTCAGGGTCATTCAACATGTGTGGCCAAGAACTGATAAATATTTTTCAAATAAAAGGAATATTCCAGGGATAGCAAAACTTGAGGTTGTGCAATTTTCCTGCTCATTTGATAGGTTCCAAAGATCAAAAAAAAAGGTACAAACTTATTTTGTTTAGCTTTTTAAACGTTCTAAAGGGTGGCATGGTGACACAGTGGTTAGCACTGCTGCCCCACAGTGCCAGGGACCCGGGTTCAATTCCAGCCTCAGGTCATTGTCTGTGTGGAGTTTGCACATTCTCTCTGTGTCTGCTTGGATTTCCTCCAGGTGCTCTGGTTTCCTCCCAAAAATGTGTAGGTTAGGGTTGATTGGCCATGATAAATTGACCCTTAGTGTCAGGGGGATTAGCAAGGTAAATACATGGGGTTACGGGGATAGGGCCTGGGTGGGATAGTTGTCAGTGCAGGCTCGATTGGCCGAATAGCCTCCTTCTGCACTGTAGGGATTCTATGATTATGACCATCCACATCTTCAGCAAAAGCCAATCTCCAGGCTGCTTTGCAAGGCCCACATGACATATTGTGTAGCAGAACCGCACACCCAATTTTAGCTGCTGCTTTAAAGTTGCTTATGCCGGAGTGCTTAAGGTTCCTCGACCCTTTCTCGATGCTCCATATTAAAAGTCCTTTCCTGGTCTTCACCAGGTATGGCCTTTTCAAGTACAAGTGGCTGTGATGATCTGCTTTTAACTCACTTAGTCCATACTTTATACTTAAATAAACATTTGAATTACTTTGAGGAGGCAGTTATTCAGGATTTGAGAGAACCCTTATTTTTAATCAGTTACCCCTAGTTCTAGGTTCTCTGATGAGAAGAAACATCTTCTCCACATCCACTCCGTCAATACCCCCCAGGAACTTAAAGGTTTTGATCAAGTTGCCTCTTACTCTTTTCAGCTCTAGTAGTGACAAACCCAACCTCTCCAACTTTTCCTCATTAAGACAACACACTCATTCCTGGCAATCAAAGCCTCACAGCACCTAGGTTAAATTCTGACCTTGGGTGACTGCGTGCAGTGAGCACTTTCTTCCCCATGTCTGCGTGGGTTTTCTTCGGGTGCTCCAGTGTCCTCCCCACAGCCCAAAGATGTGTAGGTTAGGTGGATGAGTCATGGTAAATGCACAGAGTTACTGAGTTAGGGCAGAGTGGGGGTGGGCCTGGGTAAGATGCTCTTTGGTGACGGGCCGAATGGCCTCCTTCTGCACTGTAGGGATTCTATGGCTTTATAGTTCTATTAGTCTACAAACCTTCTCTGAACTGTCTGCATTTACATCTTTCCTTAAATAAGGAGACCTGAACTGTACATCTGTTTACATTTGAGATCAATCAGGAATTTTTCAAGCATTAAAACATGCTACTTCAGCTTCCACAATGGCGATAGAGATATAATAAAATAAACACTATGTGGTTTGTTATTTCCAAAGAACAATATTGGATTATGGCCTCATGATTTTTCTTTCTAGGAAGTCCCAAGATGTGCAGGTTAGGTGGATTGGCCATGCTAAATTGCCCCCGAGTGTCCAAAGATGTGTAGGTTAGGGAGATTAGTCATGGTAAAATGCATGGGTTATGGGGATAGAGCAGATGGGTGGTCCTGGGCAAGATGCTCTTTAGGAGAGTTGGTGTAGACTCAAAGGGCTAAGTGGCCTTCTTATGCACTGTAGGGATTCTATGGTTCTATGGAAATACATTTCAGACTGTAAAGTTAAGCTATATTAAAGTTATTGATTAGTTAGTTTATCTTTTTTTCAATAAAACCGAAAAGTCTGATGTTCCAAATTTTACCACTTAATGCAAGGATTTCTGAGAGACAGACAGTTTAATTCTAATAGCCAAAATAATTAACGACTTTTTCTGTTTATTATCTTGGGCAAAAAGATTTTAGATTTGGTGAAGATATACTTGAGTCATAGGGTCCTGCCCAAGAGCAACACAAAATATGGAGGCTTTTGAATCAAGAGCAAGACTCCACGAATATAATAGGCAGTGCTGTCAAAAATCACTAATCCTCTCCATTGAGAAATATCATATTTTATCTTGCCATTTTTCTATTCTTATGTTATTGGATAATTTTGGGGCATTCCAAGTTTCATTATGAAAATTATGGCATACAGGCAGGAGAAAGTCCTTTAAACTTACCAGCATGAATTCTGTTGCCTCTTTTTATCCCACTTCTAGGTTACAAATGTCTTTATATATCCCAATGGTGAGAAACGGGTCAAGGAGCTCCGAGCTCTGCACCATTTCAGCAGACTTCGTTCAACCTTCTTTCTACTATTCCAGCAACACTTGCACTGCTGGTTAAAAAGATCCGAAATTTCATTCAGCTTGACACTTGGTTGCTGCTTTCTAGATTCAAAGGCTACAAATGTCATGCTTCTCACCTACTACCTGCTGATTGAGAGTTTAACATAATTCATTGATTCGTGAAACACTGTCAAAGGGTATCTTCCATTTAATCCCCAAATGCCCCAGTAAAGGTGATGGCAAGCCGCTGCCTTGAACCACTGCAGTCCAAGTGTTGTCGCAACACCAGCAGTGCTGTTAGGAAGAGAGTTCCAGGAATTTGATCCAGCAACAGTGAAGGAACAGTGATACAGCTCCAAGTCAGGATGGTGTGCAGCTCGGAGGAGAATGTGAATGTGTGGGTGTTCCTATGCACCGACTGTCCTTGTCCTTCAAAATGGTTTTGAGATAGACTAGCAGATATCATGAATAAACAACAAAGAAAATTACATCACAGGAACAGGCCCCTCGGCCCTCCAAGCCTGCACCGACCATGCTGACTGACTGAACTAAAACCTCCTACTCTTCCGGGGACCATATCCCTCCATTCCCATCCTATTCATGCATTTGTCAAGACGCTCCTTAAAAGTCAATAAACTAAGCAATAATGCTGCAAAGACGCAGGCCTGCACTGAATAAATCTTCAACATTGCAGTTGTACGTACATCTGGGAATTCTCAGGGTTACAGGAAAAAAACTATGTGGGTTACAGGATTAATCTATAGATTTAGCAAAGTATTTGTAATCTACAAAATCATTTTAAGGTATAACAGGTGCAAAAGTAGCTGCACACTGTTAATAAGAACATAAGAACATAAGAAATAGGAGCAGGAGTAGGCCATCTAGCCCCTCGAGCCTGCCCCGCCATTCAATAAGATCATGGCTGATCTGACGTGGATCAGTACCACTTACCCGCCTGATCCCCATAACCCTGAATTCCCTTACCGATCAGGAATCCATCCATCCGCGCTTTAAACATATTCAGCGAGGTAGCCTCCACCACCTCAGTGGGCAGAGAATTCCAGAGATTCACCACCCTCTGGGAGAAGAAGTTCCTCCTCAACTCTGTCTTAAACCGACCCCCCTTTATTTTGAGGCTGTGTCCTCTAGTTTTAACTTCCTTACTAAGTGGAAAGAATCTCTCCGCCTCCACTCTATCCAGCCCCCGCATTATCTAATAAGTCTCCATAAGATCCCCCCTCATCCTTCTAAACTCCAACGAGTACAAACCCAATCTCCTCAGCCTCTCCTCATAATCCAAACCCCTCATCTCCGGTATCAACCTGGTGAACCTTCTCTGCACTCCCTCCAATGCCAATATATCCTTCCTCATATAAGGGGACCAATACTGCACACAGTATTCCAGCTGCGGCCTCACCAATGCCCTGTACAGGTGCATCAAGACATCCCTGCTTTTATATTCTATCCCCCTCGCAATATAGGCCAACATCCCATTTGCCTTCTTGATCACCTGTTGTACCTGCAGACTGGGCTTTTGCGTCTCATGCACAAGGACCCCCAGGTCCCTTTGCACGGTAGCATGTTTTAATTAAGTGCCTGTTTGATCCTTTACATAAAGCTAATATCTGAGACAACTGCTCCCCCCCCCCCCCCCCCACCCCCACCCCAAAATTTATTTTCAGAATGCGGATGTCACTTAACACTGGCATTTATTGTCCAACTCTTGAAGGGTTGAGATGGTGGTAGTGGATTTTTTCTTGAACCACTGAGGGCGTTTGATACTCAAGGGCAGTTAATGGCCAAAGCTGACAAGGAGAGCGACTTTCCCAGCTTTTTGTTTCCAGATTTTTCTTTAAAGAACTGAAGTCAGCTTCTCAAGGGCATAATTTGAAATCATGTCACTGGATTAGAGTCCAGTAATGTAACCATCACAATACCATATTCATACAGGGCAGATATAATCTGCAGCCTTAGTTTCTAAACTCCTTCACCATTAATTTTTTTATTGCAATATACACTGATCTCATGGAATGAAAATATTTAGACACTAAGATAATGGAATTGTACAGCATAGAAGGGGATCAGTCAGCCCATTCTGTCTATGCTTTTAGAAGACCTGTTTAATTAGTCCCACTTTCCTGTTCTTTCCCCAGAGCATGGCATTTTAGCCTTTTCAAGTACACACAATCCATAGTAATACAAAAATGGTTGCAACACAGCAGGCAGTCATTTGGTCTGTTGTGTTTGTGCTGGGTCACTGTAAAAGCTACTCAGCTAGACCCACTCCCCTGCCTTATTTATCTAATTCCCTTTTTAAGATAGAATTGAGTCTGTTTCAACCACTCTTTCAGGCAGTGCATTCCAGATCACAATTCTTCCTCGCACCTCTGGATTTTTGCCAATTTTGTTGAATCTGTCCCCTGCATCAACCCATTTCTCCCACCAGTCAACAATTTATTTAATGCTTCTTCCATTATATATTCTGTCGGGACAATTCCTCTTCCACAGAATCTAGTCTTTGTCCAGTGATCTGTCTCAGGTGCGGGAACTCTGGAGAGACAGGACCGGATATTTAACCAACACAAGGCATTGCGTGAATAACCTTCCAAAATAAACAGTATTAAAAATTAGATATGCAAGTGGAAGATTTTGCAACCATCAACTTCTATAAAGCCAATTAGCCTCCTCCCTCTGCAATCTGCCAGAGGGGTCAATTTTACACGATATACTTTGCATCAATGTAACACAAACTACTGGTGCAGTTCAATTGTGAAGTTATTGACATTCAATTTAAGAGCTGCTCTAGAGATTAGCAGCAACCCCGATGATCACCACAGCAGCTGTGAGGATATGGAAGATGCAAGAAGACAACCCATGGAACATTATACAATCCAATATTCTAAGATGACATCAGGCCACCTATCCTTGCTCCTGCCCACAGATGGGTACAGAACTCCCAGGTCTCTGTCAGCCAACAATTAATCAATTTGCTTTCCTTTCCCCTCAATAAATTGTTAAAAAGAGGCTTCAGACAAGTAACTGAAGTCAAGTTAAATGAATTCAAAAAGAAAACAAACATTGTAATGGCAATCCTACTCCATGAAACACTGTAATTTGTAAAAGTTAAGATTCCCCAAAAGGCTAACATTTCTAGCAATGGCCTATAAATTCTCCTGCAAGGGAACAAAATACCCAAGATACCCACCTCTATTTATTACCCTTGATGTACGAACAGGCTGCCCGGCTCATCTTCCAATTCAAAACACAGAGGTCTGACCCAGAACAGCATAAATCTTAGTTTCTGGTTTGAGAGTAATGAGCTTGCACCTGTTTGTTCTCAATGACCATGAGTTCTGAGCATTTTATTTTGCATGGTTGGCTTCTAGTGTTTTCATTTCAAATTCCAGAATAGAAAAAATAACAAGTTTCTTCTATTTCTTTACGGGGGCAGGTATATTATATTACCCGCAAGGGATTTCCAAAAGGTGATGCAGGATAAACACTTCAAGAAATCGTTTGTACCTTCTTCCACTTTCTAATTTTCACCTGCTAAAACCTGCATTGAGTTCCCCGGTGCAACAGCAGATCTGTCGCCCGGAATAAGTGCTGCAAAACCAAGGTGCCCGACGTTGTTCGTTCTTATCCCCACAGTACAATGAAGGAGAGATGAATTAGACAGATTAACAAGCACATAAATATGTACTTTGTCAATGTGAGAATTACATAGAATGTGCAGCACAGAAACATGCCATTTGGCCCAACTGATAAATGCAGGTGTTTACCCTGCATAAAAGCCTGCTCACATTCCTCGTCATCTAACCCGTCATAACTTTGAGGGCTCGGAGTAATTCACCACCGTCCCCACTGAGCCACAAGTAATCCTCCTCACGTGCTTTGATATCTTGTTGAGGAAGGGGGATACAGTCAAAAAGAGGCCCAAATAAGAGAAAACTCAAAATTATTGAAGAATCCAAAATTCACACCAAGTTCAAAATTGGAAACTCTCTTTCTAAATCACATGCAGCCCTCAGACTAAACTCATTAGGGGTGGCCTGGAATTTATTTCAATAAGCTTAACTGTCCCAGTGCTCGCCTATCAAGTGAACATTGTCACCACCAAAACGCAAGCTTTTAAAATTATCAAGTCGTAACTCAAATATGCAAGTAGAATGGAAGCAATGGAAGAAGTGTTGCAAGAGAAAGGAAGCATGCCTACATAAGAACAATGCGTTTTAAAATTAGTCCCTGGGATCTGAAAATCTCCAGCAAGGCCAGCAGTTGTTGCTTATCCCAATTGTCATTGAGAAAGTGGTGGTGAGCTGCTTTCTTGAACTGCTACAGCCCATTGTGTGTATGTACACCCACAGCGCTGATAGGAAGCAATTTCTAGGATTTCCACTCTGTGACAGAGAAGTAATGGTGATACAGTTCCAAGTCAGGACGGTGTGTGACTTTGAGGGAAACTTGAAGGAAGTGGTGTTCCCTTGCATCTGTTCCCCTGGTCCTTCTGGGTGGTAGAGGTTGTGGGTTTAGAAAGAAGCATGGCGAGTTGCTGCAGCGCATCTTGTAAACAACACACCCTGTTGTCATTCCGCCTCAGTGGTGGAGGGAGTGAATATTTAAGGTGATGAATGGGGTGCTGATCAAGCAGGCTGCTTTGTCTTGGAATGTGTCAAGCTTCTTGAGTGTTGCACTCATCCAGACAAGTGGCAAGCACTCCATCACACTTGACTTGTGCTCTGTAGATGGTGTTCAGGCTTTGAGGAGTCAGGAAGTGAGTTACTTACTGCAGAATTCCCAGCCTCTGATCTGCTCTTGTAAATTTCTGGTCAGTGATAACCCCCAGGATGTTGACGCAAGAGGGGGGTGGGAGTTCAACGATCCTAAGGCCACTGAACGCCATGGAGAGATAGGCTAGTTTCTCTCTGTGTGGATATGATCAATGCCTGGTATTTCTAATTGTTACTTGCCACTTATAAGTCCAGGAATGAATGTTGTCCAGGTCTTGCCACATGCAGGCACAGACTGCTTCAGTATCTGAGATGTCATGAATGGTACTGAAAACTGCACTTCTGACCTTATGTTGGAAAAGATCAATTGATGCAGCAGCTGAAGATAGTTGAGCTCAGAACCCAGTCCTGAGGAACTCAGTGTTATCTTGGGGATGAGATGATTGCCCTCCAATAACACAACCATCTTCCATTGTGCTAGATGTGACTACAGCCAGTGCAGAATTTTCCCCGATTCCCACTGACTTAAATTTTGCTGACTTCCCTTGGTGCCAAACTCAGTCAAAGATTGCAATGATATCAAGTGCCGTCACGCTGACTTCTGGAATTCAGCTCTTTTGGTTATATTTGGGTCTAGGCTGAATGATGTCGACAGCGTGTGCCCTGGCAGAACCCATACTGTGCATCGGGAGCAGGTTATTGCTGATTAAGTGCCATTTGATAGCACTTTTGACGACACCTTCCATCACTTCACTGGTGATTTAAAATAGACTGATAGAGCAGTAATTGGATGGTTTGGAATTTTCCTACTTTTTGCAGACTGGACATACCTAGGCAATTTTCCACATTATTGGGTAGATGCCAGTGTTATGCCTGTGCCGGAACAGCGTAGTTAGAGGTTAGACTAATTCTGCACCACAAGTATTCAGTATGACAATCAGGATATTGTCAGGGCCCATTATCTTTGATGTTTCAGTGCAGTGCCAATTCCTAATATCATGCGTCATGAGTCAAACTGGCTGAAGTTTGTGATGCTTCAGGAGAAGGCCAAGTTAGATCATCCACTTGGTACTTCTGGCTGAAGATGGTTACAAATGTTTCAGCCTTGTCTTTTGCACTGATGTGCTGGGCTCTGACTATCAGAACAAGATGCCGATGTGGGATAATGGTGTGCATGCAGGCTTATCCAGATTTTGCAATTTAATAGTTGAATACTTCAGATGAATAGCAAGCACAGCAGTTGCTGGATCAGTTTGTTTCCGAACTGTATTTCAGGTAAGAAGGATGGTGATTTGGAAAACTCTGCAAACAAATTGCTCAGGCACAGCAAAAATTCAATTTGTGCACAGCTTGCCTGGTGATTTGGGTCTAAATATAGGTCTTGCTCAATTATCTTCCATTTGCTTCCTACCTTGGTGTCAAGGTTACATCTCATAGAAGTTACAAGAAAGCTACTCACAACAAGGTATCAGAAAAAAATGAGATCAGAGAGTGGGGAAAAAGCAGCAAGAAAGAACACAAGAGAAATTACATTTGACTTATAAACTGCCCCGATAAAGTGTTTAAAAGTTTCACTCGCTATCAGTACGATTACTCAGTGTTGACTGAACACTGTAGACACAAGGGGCTCGTACTCAACTAAAACATCCTCCATTTGAAATGTATATCGACCTCCTTTGATCATTGCAGAGGGGTTTTTATGTAGAGGACTGTACAGTGGTTGAACATACGCAAATATTAGGCAAGATTATTTATTTCAACAATCTGATCGTTTTGTTAAAAGATTAAGGGTGAAAAACGTCAGTGTGAACAATACACTCTTTAAAGTTAATGGGCTGTTATCACATCCATGAAGATAAAACAATGATTGCACAACAGAAACTGAGAAGTTTCAGGTCTCAATTAACTATTAATATTTCTTATACACACAACTATTGTCCTGTGATTTATTTTCAACAATCTTGGTTGGGCAAGACCAGCATTTACTGCTGATCCCTAATTGCCCTTAAGAAGTGCTGGTGAGCTGTCGCTCTGAACTACTGCAGTCCATGTGCTGTAGGGTGATTTTTTTTTCCCTGCAGCAGTTTGATACATCTTGATACTCACTGATTTCAGAGGACAGTTAAGACTCAACCAAATTGCTGTGGATCTGGAGACACATGGTGGCCAGGTTGAGTAAGGATGGCAGATTTTAAGGTGGGGGGGGGGGGGGGGGTCGGTGGGGGCAGACAGCAAAATGGAGTTGAGACCACAATCAAATCAGATCTTATTAAATGGTGGAGCAAACTCAACTGGCCCACCCCTGCTCCTAAGTTCTCATGTTCCTATTTTCTTCCCTGTTATGCATCAATGAAGAGTTTTTACATCAATATCATTGCAATTACTGGAGTGATGGGACTAGCTGTTTACTCCAGATTTATTAAATTAAATTACTTAAAATTTTCCTAATCGCCATGGTGGGATTTGAACTCGTGTATCCAGAATTTTAGCACAGTAAGATTGCCATTCTGCTACCAAACACCTATTGCAAACTACCTGCACGTTTGTGTTGTGCATGAAAGTAACATCACACTGCTACAGACAGATTAATTGCCCCTTAGTGTCCCAAGACGTATAGGTTAGGGGGATTAGCGGGGTAAATGCGTAGGAGAGAGAGAGAGGTGGGCCTGGGTAGGATGCTTTGTTGGGGAGTCAATGCAGACTCGATGGGCTGAATGGCCTCCTTCTGCACTGTAGGGATTCTATGATTCTATAATGCACATAATTATTCAGATTTCACTCTTTACATTCAAGACAAAAATCCTCACCTGGGTCAGCCATTATATTCTGTAAACATGTGGCATTTCACAGAAATGGTACTGCTAAGCTTTATCCACAGTGCTATGCAGAATACTTCTTGATGCAAGGAGGGGGAGTTATTCCAACCAATTAACAGTGATTTGAAAATGTAAAATTATCCACCTACCACCTGCAGGATAGCGAATCGAGAGCTGGGCTGACCAGTCAAGCTTATCCTTAAGATCGTCTTCATTCTCTTGTTGCCATTGGAGTCCAATTTTCCTCCAGTAATCAGAAGCTAACTCCCTGCATTGCAAACACAAGAGGGTTAAATAAACTAAGATCAAAACACCACCATTTTATTTATTAAAGTGTTAGTATCTTGCTATCATCAATTTAAGTTTGTTTTCAACAAGGTGACAGTGCATCATGTACAAGTTAACTTTCATAGGTCAATTAGGGTTGAAAATTCCACTTGACCAAGGTCTGGAGACCAGTGTGTTTTGGATGTCAGCCAACACAGAAATGCCTTATGAATGAAAGGAAATACTGTGAGATATCTCAACACTGTATTACTTGTCTCCACCACTAGAAGCTGCTAGTGTTTACATACATAGTTTCATTCTCACCTACTTTTCTCCAAAAATATACTCGGTTATTTATTTTGAATCTTTTTCCTCAGTCATCTCATATTTTTTGAAACTGCTTTCCTTAATTTCTTGGCTCCTCAGGATATGTGTATTCCACACTGTTTTTCTCCAAATCATTATTCCACACTGACCAATGCCTGAGCACAACGCAGTCAGGAATACTTTTGACACATCATAGAGAACCATAGAACCATAGAAAATTACAGCTCAGAAACAGGCCTTTTGGCCCTTCTTGTCTGTGCTGAACCATTTTATGCCTAGTCCCACTGACCTGCACTTGGACCATATCCCTCCACACCCCTCTCATCCATGAACCCGTCCAAGTTTTTCTTAAATGTTAAAAGTGACCCCGCATTTACCACTTTATCCGGCAGCTCATTCCACACTCCCACCACTCTCTGCGTGAAGAAACCCCCCCTAATATTCCATAAGACCATAAGACATAGGAGCGGAAGTAAGGCCATTCGGCCCATCGAGTCCACTCCACCATTCAATCATGGTTGATTTCAACTCCATTTACCCGCTCTCTCCCCATAGCCCTTAATTCCTCGAGAAATCAAGAATTTATCAATTTCTGTCTTGAAGACGCTCAACGTCTCGGCCTCCACAGCCCTCTGTGGCAATGAATTCCACAGACCCACCACTCTCTGGCTGAAGAAATTTCTCCTCATCTCTGTTCTAAAGTGACTCCCTTTTATTCTAAGGCTGTGCCCCCGCGTCCTAGTCTCCCCTGTTAATGGAAACAACTTCCCTACGTCCATCCTATCTAAGCCGTTCATTATCTTGTAAGTTTCTATCAGATCTCCCCTCAACCTCCTAAACTCCAATGAATATAATCCCACGATCCTCAGACGTTCATCGTATGTCAGGCCTACCATTCCTGGGATCATCCGTGTGAATCTCCGCTGGACCCGCTCCAGTGCCAGTATGTCCTTCCTGAGGTGTGGGGCCCAAAATTGCTCACAGTACTCCAAATGGGGCCTAACCAGTGCTTTATAAAGCCTCAGAAGTACATCCCTGCTTTTGTATTCCAAGCCTCTTGAGATAAATGACAACATTACATTTGCTTTCTTAATTACGGACTCAACCTGCAAGTTTACCTTTAGAGAATCCTGGACTAGGACTCCCAAGTCCCTTTGCACTTTAGCATTATGAATTTTGTCACCGTTTAGAAAATAGTCCATGCCTCTATTCTTTTTTCCAAAGTGTACGACCTCGCACTTGCCCACGTTGAATTTCATCAGCCACTTCTTGGACCACTCTCCTAAACTGTCTAAATCTTTCTGCAGCCTCCCCACCTCCTCAATACTACCTGCCCCTCCACCTATCTTTGTATCATCGGCAAACTTGGCCAGAATGCTCCCAGTCCCGTCATCTAGATCGTTAATATATAAAGAGAACAGCTGTGGCCCCAACACTGAACCCTGCGGGACACCACTTGTCACCGGTTGCCATTCTGAGAAAGAACCTTTTATCCCAACTCTCTGCCTTCTGTCTGACAGCCAATCGTCAATCCATGTTAGTACCTTGCCTCGAATACCATGGGCCCTTATTTTACTCAGCAGTCTCCCGTGAGGCACCTTGTCAAAGGCCTTTTGGAAGTCAAGATAGATAACATCCATTGGCTCTCCTTGGTCTAACCTATTTGTTATCTCTTCAAAGAACTCTAACAGGTTTGTCAGGCACGACCTCCCCTTACTAAATCCATGCTGACTTGTCTTAATCCGACCCTGCACTTCCAAGAATTTAGAAATCTCATCCTTAACGATGGATTCTAGAATTTTGCCAACAACTGAGGTTAGGCTAATTGGCCTATAATTTTCCATCTTTTTTCTTGTTCCCTTCTTGAACAGTGGGGTTACAACAGCGATTTTCCAATCCTCTGGGACTTTCCCTGACTCCAGTGACTTTTGAAAGATCATAACTAACGCCTCCACTATTTCTTCAGCTATCTCCTTTAGAACTCTAGGATGTAGCCCATCTGGGCCCGGAGATTTATCAATTTTCAGACCTTTTAGTTTCTCTAGCACTTTCTCCTTTGTGATGGCAACCATATTCAACTCTGCCCCCTGACTTTCCTGAATTGTTGGGATATTACTCATGTCTTCTACTGTGAAGACTGACGCAAAGTACTTATTAAGTTCCTCAGCTATTTCCTTGTCTCCCATCACTAGATTACCAGCGTCATTTTGGAGCGGCCCAATGTCTACTTTTGCCTCCCGTTTGTTTTTAATGTATTTAAAGAAACTTTTACTATCATTCCTAATGTTACTGGCTAGCCTACCTTCATATTTGATCCTCTCCTTCCTTATTTCTCTCTTTGTTATCCTCTGTTTGTTTTTATAGCCTTCCCAATCTTCTGACTTCCCACTACTCTTTGCCACATTATAGGCTCTCTCTTTTGCCTTGATGCATTCCCTGACTTCCTTTGTCAGCCATGGCTGCCTAATCCCCCCTCTGATAACCTTTCTTTTGTTTGGGATGAACCTCTGCACTGTGTCCTCAATTACTCCCAGAAACTCCTGCCATTGCTGTTCTACTGTCTTTCCCATTAGGCTCTGCTTCCAGTCGATTTTTGTCAGTTCCTCCCTCATGCGCCTGTAATTACCTTTATTTAACTGTAGAACCTTCACATCTGATTCTGCCTTCCTTCTTTCAAATTGCAGACTGAATTCTACCATATTATGATCACTGCTTCCTAAGTGTTCCCTTACTTTAAGATCTTTTATCACGTCTGGCTCATTACATAACACTAAGTCCAGAATAGCCTGTTCCCTCGTGGGCTCCATCACAAGCTGTTCCAAAAAGCCATCCTGTAAACATTCAATGAATTCCCTTTCTTTGGGTCCACTGGCAACATTATTTACCCAGTCCACCTGCATATTGAAATCCCCCATGATCACTGTGACCTTGCCTTTCTGACATGCCCTTTCTATTTCGTGGTGCATTTTGTGCCCCTGGTCCTGACCACTGTCAGGAGGCCTGTACATAACTCCCATTATGGTTTTTTTGCCTTTGTGGTTCCTCAACTCTACCCACACAGACTCCACATCGTCTGACCCTATGTCGTTTAGTGCTATTGATTTAATTTCATTTCTAATTAACAAGGCAACCCCGCCCCCTCTACCCACCCCTCTGTCTTTTCGATAGGTTGTGAATCCCTGGATGTTTAACTGCCAGTCCTGAACCCCCTGCAACCACGTCTCTGTGATGCCTACCACATCATACCTGCCAGTCACAATCTGGGCCACAAGCTCATCTATCTTGTTCCGGACACTGCGGGCATTTAAATATAGCACCTTTAATTCCCTATTGACCGTCCCTTTTTGTTTTCGTAGTGTGGTGGACCTTGGTCTACTGAGCCTTTCCAGACACTGTGTCATATTTTGTGAGATGGGGACTATCGTAACCTCTCCTGAGTGCTGTCTTTTCGTGATTTTTTGTAATCCTAAGCAGCTACGCTTCCCACTGATTCCTTCACCTCTTGGTTCCCTGACTTTCCCTTTAAACTTTTCTCCTTTCACCCTTAACCCATGCCCTCTGGTTTTTTTCTCCCCTAGCCTCAGCGGAAAAAGCCTGCTTGCATTCACTCTATCTATACCCATCAACATCTTATACACCTCTATCAAATCTCCCCTCAATCTTCTACGCGCCAGGGAATAAAGTCCCAACCTATTCAATCTCTCTCTGTAACTCAGCTTCTCAAGTCCCGGCAACATCCTTGTGAACCTTCTCTGCACTCTTTCAATCTTATTTACATCCCTCCTGTAACTAGGTGACCAAAACTGTACACAATACTCCAAACTCGGCCTCACCAATGCCTTATATAACCTTACCATAACACTCCAACTTTTATACTCGATACTCCGATTTATAAAGGCCAATGTACCAAAGGCACTCTTTATGACCCTATCCACCTGTGACGTCACTTTTAGGGAATTCTGTACCTGTATTCCCAGATCCCTCTGTTCAACTGCACTCTTCAGAGTCCTACCATTTACCCTGTACGTTCTTCTTTGGTTTGTCCTTCCAAAGTGCAATATCTCACACTTGTCTGCGTTAAATTCCATTTGCCATTTTTCAGCCCATTTTTCTAGTTGGTCCAAATCCCTCTGCAAGCTTTGAAAACCTTCCTCACTGTCCATTACACCTCCAATCTTTGTATCATCAGCAAACTTGCTGATTCAATTTACCACATTATCATCCAGATCATTGATATAGATGACAAACAACAATGGACCCAACACCGATCCCTGCGGCACACCACTAGTCACAGGCCTCCACTCAGAGAAGCAATCCTCCACAACCACTCTCTGGCTTCTTCCATTGAGCCAGTGTCTTATCCAATTTACTACCTCCCCATGTATACCTAGCGACTGAACCTTCCTAACTAACCTCCCATGAGGGACCTTATCAAAGGCCTTGCTGAAATCCAGGTAGACAACATCCACCGCCTTCCCTTCATCCACTTTCCTGGTAACCTCCTCGAAAAACTCTAATAGATTGGTCAAACATGACCTACCACGCACAAAGCCATGTTGACTCTCCCTAATAAGTCCCTGTCTATCCAAATATTTGTAGATCCTATCCCTTATCACACCTTCCAATAACTTGCCCACCACCGACGTCAAACTTACTGGCCGATAATTTCCCGGATTTCTTTTGGAACCTTTTTTAAACAACATTGGAGCCACCCTCCAATCATCCGGCACCTCCCCCGTGAGTACTGACATTTTAAATATGTCTGCCAGGGCCCCTGCAAGTTCAACACTAGCTTCCCTCAAGGTCCGTGGGAATACTCTGTCCGGTCCTGGGGATTTATCCACTCTGATTTGCCTCAAGACAGCGAGCACCTCCTCCCCTTTAATCTGTAAAGGTTCCATGGCCTCCCTACCAGTTTGCTCTATTTCCGTAGACTCCATGCCCGTTTCCTCAGTAAATACGGATGCAAAAAAACCATTTAGTATCTCCCCCATCTCTTTTGGTTCCATCCACAGTGTACCACTCTGGTCTTCAAGAGGACCAATTTTATCCCTCACTATCCTTTTGCTCCTAACATACCTATAGAAGCTCTTTGGATTTTCCTTCACTCTGTCTGCCAAAGCAACCTCATGTCTTCTTTTAGCCCTCCTGATTTCCCTCTTAAGTAGCTTCTTGCACTTTTTATACTCCTCGAGCATCTGATCTGTTCCTTGCTGCCTGTACATTTCATACAACTCTCTCTTCCTCTTAATCAGTGTTACAATCTCCCTCGAGAACCAAGGTTCCTTATTCCGATTTACTTTGCCTTTAATCCTGACAGGAACATACAAACTCTGCACTCTCAAAATTTCTCCTTTGAAGGCCTCCCACTTTCCAGTTACATCCTTACCAGAGAACAGCCTGTGCCAATCCACACTTCCCAGATCCCTTCTCATTTCATCAAATTTGGCCTTTTTCCAGTTCAGAACTTCAACCCGAGGACCAGATCTATCCTTATCCACGATCAGGTTGAAATTAATGGCATTATGATCACTGGATCCAAAGTGTTCCCTCACACTCACATCCATCACCTGCCCTAACTCATTTCCCAATAGGAGATCCAATATCGCATCCTCTCTAGTTGGCACCTCTATATACTGATGTAGAAAATTCTCCTGAACACATTTTACAAACTCTACCCCGTCTAAACCTTTAACAGTATGCGAGTCCCAATCTATATGTGGAAAATTAAAATCCCCTACTATCACAACTTTGTGTTTCTTGCAGTTGTCAGTTATCTCTCCGCTGATTTGCTCCTCCAATTCTCGCTGACTATTGGGTGGTCTATAATACAAGCCCATTAATGTGGTCATACCTTTCCTGTTTCTCAGCTCCACCCATAGGGCCTCTGTAGACAAGCTCCCTAATCTATCCTGCCTGAGTACCGCTGTAACATTTTCCCTGACCAACAATACCACCCCCCCACCTTTTATCCCTCTGCCTCTATCCCGCCTGAAACATTGGAACCCTGGAACATTGAGTTGCCAGTCCTGCCCCTCCTGTAGCCAAGTTTCACTAATGACTATAATGTCATATTTCCACGTGTCTATCCATGCCTTCAGCTCATCTGCCTTCCCCACAATACTCCTGGCATTGAAATAGACACACCTCAAAAAATTATTTCCACCACACTCTACCCTTCCATTTGTGATTTTGCTTGAACTAACCTGTCTTTTTACCCCTGCTCCACTATCTGCTCTGGCACTCTGGTTCCCACCCCCCTGCAAATCTAGTTTAAATGCTCCCCAATAACACTAGCAAATCTCCCTGCAAGTATATTGGTCCCCTTGTAGTTTAGGTGTAACCCGTCTCTCTTGTACAGGTCCCACCTGCCCCAGAAGAGGTCCCAATGATCCAAGAATTGGAAACCCTGCCCCCTGCACCAGTTCCTCAGCCACGTGTTTATCCGCCCAAGCATCCTACTCCTGCCCTCACTGGCATGTGGCTCAGGTAGCAATCCTGAGATTACTACCCTCGGGGTCCTGCTTTTTAACTTCCTTCCAAGCTCTTTGTACTCACCCTTTAGGACCTCCTCACTCTTCCTTCCCACGTCATTGGTACCGACATGTACCACGACATCTGGCTGATCACCTTCCCTCTTTAGAACGCTGTGCACGCGATCAGAGACATTGCTGACCTTGGCACCTGGGAGGCAACAAACCATGCGGGAGTCTCTGTCCCGACCACAGAACCTCCGGTCCGTACCTCTGACCATCGAGTCCCCTATCACTACTGCTCTCCTCTTCTTCATCCCACCCTTTTGCGCTGTAGAACCAGACTCAGTATCAGAGTTCCGGCTGTTGCGGCTTGTCCCAGGTAAAGCATCTGCCGCAACAGTATCCAATTCAGTATACCTGTTGTGGAGGGGTACGTCCACAGGGGAACCCTGCTCTGCCTGTCCTTTCACACTGCCATTTCCTCTCCTTACAGTAACCCAATTTCCTGTGCTCTGCTGCTTTGGTGTAACTATCTCCCTAAAGCTACTGTCTATATACGTCTCATTCTCCCGAATTAGATGGAGGTCATCAAGCTCCTTCTCCAGTTCCCTAACACGCTTTGCTAGCAGCTGCAGCTGAATGCATCTTTTGCAGGTGCTGTTGTCAGGGATACCGGAGGTCTCCCTGATCTCCCACATCCTGCAAGAGGAGCATTCCAACATCTTGCCTGGCATATTTTTTTTTGCTCTGGGGAAATACAGGAATAAACTTTCTGAAAAAGAAAAAATAACCTACTCTCGCCTCTGCCTGTTCTCGCCGAAGCCTGTTTTGAGCCAAAGCCCTTCAGCTCTCACTCTGTCCCCTGCTCACTCTGCTGCCCGCTAACGACGCTGCCCGCTCAAAGGTGCGGCCTACTTTTAAACCCTCCAAAACCTTCCCAGGCTGCTGCTGGGCCTACTTCATGTTTTGAAAAAAAACCTCCGATTTTTTTCTCAAATTTAACTGAAAAATAAATAAACAAATTAGTGCACAAACAAGCTCCCTTACCCTCACAGCCTGCTCCTGTGGAACATCCTTCTGATTTTGAATGCAATTTATTGTTGGTCAATTGACAAATAATTTAACTTTTAAAATTAATTTTTAAATCATTTTCTCTTTTCGGCTCACAGTATTTTGATTGCCATCAGTTGAGTCTCCCCATTTGCCTGAAGTGGAGAAATCTGAATTTCGCCACTGCACCAAGTATCTGACAACATGAAGGAAACAGTGCAAGTCATTTTGACTTCGACCATAGTATAACATGTGCAACATTGACTTGGCCACTGAAGAAGTATCTCTCCTGATTGTGGTTTCATCTCAACATAAGTTGGGAGAAGTGTTTAACAGATGGCTGAGCGATATCAAGTCAAAATCACCCTCCGTTTATCTCAACATTTGCTCACTGGTTTTGTGGAAAGTTGCTCCTGAACAAGTATTTTGCAAAACAAAAGTGCTGCCATTATTTCGGATTTTTTCTCAAAATATAAGGGTGCTTGCAATGATTCTCTATTTTTGCTTAATCATAGAGCTCAGAAAAGGCCCTTCAGCTCATCGTGTCTTCATCAACATGCGAGAAACATCTTGACTTCCCACCTAATCCCATTTACCCACACTTGGCCCAAAGCCTAGAATGTTATGATGTGTCAGGTGCTCATCCAGATACTTTTTAAAGGATGTGAGGCAATTCGCCTCTACCAACCTCCTAGGTAGCGCATTCCAGACTGTCACCACCCTCTAGATAAAAAAAAGTTTTTCCTCACATCCCTCCTAAACCTCCTGCCCCTCACCTTGAACTTGTGTACCCTTGTGACTGACTCTTCAACTAAGGGGAACACCTGCTCCTTGTCTGTCCATGCCCATCATAATCTTGTACACCTTGATCAGGTCACCCCTCAGTCTTCTCTGCTCCAACGAAAACAACCCAAGCCTATCCACCCTTTCTTCATAACTTAAATGTGCCATCCTGGTGAATCTCCTCTACACCCTCTCCAGTGCGATCACATCTTTCCTGTAACGTGGCAACCAGAACGGCACACACTACTCTCGCTGTGGCCTCACCAAAGTTCTTTACAATTCCAACAGGACTTCCCTGTTTTTATAATCTATGCCTTGATTGATAAAATAAGAAGTCTCACAACACCAGGTTAAAGTCCAACAGGTTTATTTGGTAGCAAATACCATAAGCTTTCGGAGCGCTGCTCCTTCGTCAGATGGAGTGGAAATGTGCTCTCATTCAGATAAAGGCAAGTGTCCCATATGCTTTTTTCACCATCCTACTAACATGCCCTTCTGTCTTCAGAGGTTTATGGACAAACACACCAAGGTCCCTTTGTTCCACAGAACTTCCTAGTATCATGCTATTCATTGAATACTTCCTTGTCAAATTACTCCTCCCAAACTGTATCACTTCACACTTTTCAGGGTTAAATTCCATCTACCACTTATCTGCCCGTTTGGCCATCCCACCTATATCCTCCTGTCGCCCAAGACACTCGACCTCACTGTTAACCATCACTTCTTGAGCATACTTTTATTGTACCACTTAAGCAGCAGCATTTCTGTTCCTGAATCTTACACAAAGTAGTGTCGTTATCTATTATTTTATTTTGACAACTGCTGCAGTTAAAACATTGCCATGTTTTTTTAACCGAGTCAAAAACATAGCCACAATTTAAAATATTGTTCTTTTAGTAAGAAACTGAAACCACACTAATATGAAGTCATTCTTTTACAACAGAGGGGAAAAAAGGTTACTTAAAAAGTGATTTGAGCTTCAAAGTTCTCGATCAGCAGATTCAAATCCTGGTTATCCTAAGGAATACGTATGCCCTGTAAATTTTGTGCAGATTACACAAGGTCAGACAATATTTCAAAGTCTTTTCAGAACACAGATTTTTTACATGGAATTTCAAAAATACTTCATAAACACACCAAATTGCAATCTCGCTCCAATGTCCCGAAAGCATTTCCACTAATGTTTAGGCCAACCAACACTTTGGAGTGTCACAATTTCCAATGCAGAAATTTAATGAGACTGAATGTAGCTATTTGCTTTCATCTGTTTGCATAACATGGGGAAATAGTGCATCTTGCTTTGAAACAATTATCGTTTATCATTGTTTACCATTCCAAAATCCATTGAGAAATCAAATTAAAAAAAGGAGTTTGTCGGTAATCTAAATCCAAATTTTCAACAAAAATCCGAAGAATAAAATAAGTTCTTGAAAGAGCGGTTCAGTGTTTTTACCTGATGTGAGGAATCTCATCACTGCAGCTACTCAGCAGAAGAGGGATGAGCTTGTGGAAATAAGAATATCGATCTCTGAGCTCCAGCAGCCAGCTCCCCACTACTTCTGTAACAGCTTGGCGTACCTGGTTTAGTTCCAAAGTGCAAAATTTACAATTATAATTCACTGCATTAACTAGAATTTCAGAACATATGGTATCATTCCCTACAAAGGTTTGTGTAATTAAAATAGGACCTGTATCCTTCCCATAAATATGCCCAATGGGTAAAAGTCACTTATCCCAGTAAGATGACACCCACCATCTATCCTCCTATCCTACAACAGTTTATTTTGCTACACAATGGAAGTTATTTCTGGCTTTGATCAACAAATCATGATAGTACGGCACTGTCAGTAACAGACATCACTATTTGGGGTGGCACGGTGGCAAGTAGTTAGCACTGCTGCCTCACAGCGCCAGGGACCCGGGTTCAATTCTGGCCTTGGGACACTGTGCGGAGTTTGTACATTCTCCCTGTGTCTGCATGGGTTTCCTCCGGGTGCTCCGGTTTCCTCCTACAGTCCAAAGATGTGCAGGTTAGGTGGATTGACCATGGGAAACGCGTGGGATTACAGGGATAAGGCATGGGTGGGACTGTGGGTGGTGCAGACTCAATGGGCCGAGTGGCCTCCTTCTGCACTGTACTAAGGCAGATAGATGGAGTTAAGATGCAGATCAATCATGATGTAACTGGATGGTGAGGTAGGCTCAAGGAACTGAATTATTCCTATCCCTATTCCTTTTCTCCTATCATTTACATTGCCCAAGATACATATGCTAACTTTGTCAACATAACACAAATATAAACCTGTCAAAAGTAGTTTCACTTCAAAACTTGAGCCATCGCTCTGCTGATGTCTCTTACCTTATTATCTGAATTTGTTTTCTCAATTCTGTATAAAGCAATTCATAGAATCACAGAAACCCCACAGTGCAGGAGGCCATTTGGTCCATCGAGTCTGCACCGACTCTCCGATGGACTCTCTTACCCAGGCCCAAGCTCTGCCCTGTCTCTGTAACCCCACGCTTTACCCACTACTCCCCCCTAACACTCGGGCCAATAAGGGGTAGTTTAACATGACCAATCCACCTAAACTGCACATCTTTGGACATCAACATCAATTGGTTGATGTCAGACCACATGATCTATAGATTATAATTTAGGAATCACTCTCTTCTAGTAACCATTGAAAATTTATCATTCCTACATTAGCCATGGGTCTGTAATTAGAAACTGTGAAGAACTATATTGTTGATTATGAAGAACTGTATTCTGGGAGTGGCATGGTGACACAGTGGTTCGCACTGCTGCCATACAGCGCCAGGAACCCAGGCTCAATTCCCGGCTTGGGTCACTGTCTGTGTGGAGTTTGCACATTCTCCCTGTGTCTGTGTGGGTTTCCTCCGGGTGCTCCGGTTTCTTCCCACAGTCCAAAGATGTGTGGGTTAGGTGGATTGGCCATGGTAAATTGCCCCTTAGTGTCAGGGGGACTAGTTAAGGTAAATGCATGGAGTTGTGGGGATAGGGCTTGGGTGGCATTGTGGTCGGTGCAGACTCAATGGGCCGAATGGCCTCCTTCTGCACTGTAGGATTCTATGATTCTATAATTATCAACAACTGTTCATTTTGCTTTACAATGGAAGTTATTTCTGGCCTTGATCAGAAAATCATGATAGAACAGCACTGTCAGTAACAGACATGACTATTTTATCACAATTACTTACCAAGGACAGAAGTTAATGTAATTGCCCAAAATGTAAAATGCATATACTTCATATTTTCCCCCCTTGTCTTCAGTGCAATGCAACAGTCAAGAAGATATAAAAGTCAAGTAGAGATAAATCATAGGTAACTAATCTGTAGTTAATCGGGGTCGAGAGATTATAAGTGTAGTAAGACAAGTTTATGTAGATACTTTGATTATAAATATCTCTATCTGCATTTATAACAGGAATACATAAAAAGGCAAACATGTGATGTTAAAATGGGGACAGAAAATTTGCAGAATATTTGCATAAATTATCTCCTATCCTCTTAACCTAGGTCACCTCGAGAAAATACACCCTTAAGACATGCATGAAATGGAGTGGGAAATTGATATAATATATCCATCCAATTCTTTTCTCTGTCTTTGGGATTCCTTGTCCACCTCTCTATCTCCTCAATATTTTATTTTGGTCAACTCTTTTTTTTAAAACTTAGTCCCATCTCGACCAACCCAAGCGCATTAAAAGCATTGGATCCAGAAAGAAAACAATTTCAATCACATAAGTGTGCTCAGCGGGATGGTAAGTGGGAGAAGAAATGGAGGTATTGACAAAGTCAAACAAAATGTAGAGTACATGTCCGAGATGGAGAACTTGAACCTGCACTACCTGTGATAGGACAAGGCACTCAATGTACCCTCATAGTTTGTCAGAAAAATAAGATCCAACTACAGCCAACTTTGTGATCCATTGGACAGATTCAATGTTTCTTTTTGCATGAAGTATTTAACTTCTAATAGATGAATATTCATTTTCACTGGCTTAAACCTCAAGTGTTGATGGAGCTGCACTCATCCAGGCTAGTACAGAGTATTCCCATCAGACTCCTGACTTGTGCCTTATAGATAGTGGACAGGCTTTGGGGAGTCAGGAGGTCTGTTATTCACAGTGCAGAAGAGGCCCTTTGGCCCATCAAGTCTGCACCAACAAAAAGTGAGAAGTACCTGACCTACCTACCTGCAGGGCGGCAAGGTGGAACAGTGGTTAGCACTGCTGCCTCACAGCACCAGGGACTTGGGTTCGATTCCCGGCTTGGGTCACTGTCTGTGCGGAGTCTGCACGTTCTCCCCGTGTCTGGGTGGATTTCCTCCAGGTGCTCAGGTTTCCTCCCCACAGTCCGAAAGACGTGCTGGTTCGGTATATTGGTCATGCTAAATTCTCCCTCAGTATACCCAAACAGGCACCAGAGTGTGGCAACTAGGGGATTTTCACAGTAACTTCATTGCAGTGTAAGCTACTTGTGACACTAATAAATAAACTTTAAGAGGTGGCATAATGATTAGCACTGCTGCTTCACAGCACCAGGGACCCGGGTTGAATTTCAGCCTCAGGTTACTGTCCAAATGGAGTTTGCATGCAATCCCTGTGTCTGCATGGGTTTCCTTTGGGTGCTCCAGTTTCCTCCCACACTCCAAAGATGTGCAGGTTAGGTTGTTTGGCCACGTCTCTTAGTGTCAGGGGGGATTAACAGGGTAAATATGTGGAATTATAGGGATTGGGTGGGATTGTTGTTGGTGTAGACTCGATGGGCCACATGGTCTCCTGCACTGTAAGGATTCTATGATTCTTTTTAATCCCATTTACCAGCACTTGGACCATAGCCTTGAATGTTATGTTGTCTCAAGTGCTTATTGAAGCACTTTTTAAAGAATGCGAGGCAACCTCTTACCACCCTCCTAGGCAGGGCATTCCAGACTGTCACCAATCTGTGAATAAAAATGATCATCTTCACATCCCCCCAAACCCCTCGCCTTGAACTCATGTACCCTCGTGACTAACCCTTCAACTAAGGGGAACAACTGCTCCCTATCCATCCTATCCATGCATCTCAATCATGTACACCTCAATCAGGTCGCCCCTTAGTCTTCTCTGCTCCAGCGAAAACAACCAAAGCCTATCCAACCTCTCTTCATAACTTAAATGTTCCATCCCAGGCAACATCCTGGTGAACCTCCTCTGCACTCCCTCCAGTGCAATCATGTCCTTCCTATAATGTGGCAAGCAGAACTGCAAACAGCACTCCAGGTTTGGCCTCACCAAAGTTCCATGCAACTGCAATATGACCTTTCTGCTTTTGGAATCTATGCCTTGATTGGGAAAGGCAAGAGTTCCATATGCCTTTTTCACCATCCTACTAACATGCCCTTCCACCTTGAGATCTATGGACAAACACATCAAGGTCCCTTTGTTCCACAGAACTTCCTAGTGTCATGCCATTCATTGAATACTTCCTTGCCAAAGTGCATCACCTCACACCTTTTAGGGTTAAATTCCATCTGCCACCTATCTGCCCATTTGACCATCCCGTCATCTATATTTTCCTATAGCCCAAGACCTCAACCTCACTATTAACCACCCCCCCAAGTTTTGCGTGATCTGCGTAACTTACTCATCCCACCCCCCACATAGTCATCTATGTTGTTTATATAAGTGACGGATAAAAGGGGACTTAGTACAGATCCCAGTGGTATGTCACTAGACACTGGCTTCAAGTCACTAAAGCAGCCATCTGTCATCATCCTCTGTCTCCTACAACTAAGCCAGTTTTGAATCCACATTCTCAAATTACCCTGCATCCCATGTGCATTTGCCTTATTTATAAGTCTCCCACCTGGGACCTCGTCAAAAAATGAAATCCATATAAACTACATCAACTGCACTACCCTGATCTACACACCTGGTCACCACCTCAAAAAATTCAATCAAATTTGTTAGGCATGACCTTCCTCTGACGAAGCCACGCTGACTATCCCTGATCCTCAGCACCATTCACAACAACTCAGAAACTGAAGCATTCCAGGTCCAAATGCAGCAAGACCAGGACAATCTTCAGGCTTGGGCTGACCAGTGGCAAGCAATATTCGCACCACACAATGACCATCTCCCCTTGAGATTCAATGGCATTACCATTATTGAATCCCCCACTATCAACATCCTGGGAGTTACAACTAATTCAAACTCTGACCAAACTCTGGCCTCTTCAAGTGCAAATAGATTCTCGCCTTCAGAATTTTTTGCAATAGTTTCCCTATCACTGACATGAGATTCACTGGGTCTGTGGTTCCCTGGCTTATCTCTACAATCTTTCTTAAATAGAATCACATTAGCCATTCTTCAGTCTCTGGCACCGCCCCCGTGGCCAGAGAGGAATTAAAACTTTGGGTCAGAGCCCCTGCAATCTCCTCCCTTGCTTCCCACAGCAGCCTGGGACACAATTCATCCGGACCTGGAGATTTGTCTACTTTATGCTCACCAACACCTCCAATACTTTGTCACTCCCTATGTCAATTTGCTTGAGAACCTTGCAGTCTCTCTTCCCGAATTCCATACCTTCGTCCTCATTCTCTTGGATGAAGATGGATGTGAAGTATTTGTTCAACACTTTACTGATATCCTCTGGCTCCACCTACAGATTGCCCCTTGGTCACAAATGGGCCCTACTCTTTTCCTGGTTATCCTCTTCCTATAGATATCCTTATAGAACATCTTGGGACTTCCCCTACTTTTACCAGCCAAAGTTTGTCCCAACCCCCCTTTTGCTTTCCTAATTGCTTCCTTAAGCTCCACTATGCATGTTCTGTACTCCACTAATGCCTCTGCTGATTTGCTCCCCTTGTACCTTCTAAAAGCCTCTCTTTTCCTTCTCATTGTATTCACTGCAGAATTGCAAACCTCTGAACCTGCTCATGTAGCCACAATATTTAAATATCTGGCCAAGTTCAGTTCCTATTTAGTGGTAACTCCCAGGATGTTGATAGTGGGGGATTCAATAATGGCAATGCCATTGAATCTCAAGGAGAGATGGTCATTGTGTGGTGTGAATATTGCTTGCCACTGGTCAGCCCAAGCCTTAATATTGTCCTGGTCTTGCTGCATTTGGACAAGGAATGCTTCAGTATCCGAGTTATTGCGAATGGTGCTGAACATCAGTCGCAATGGAGGGAAGGTCACCGATGAAGCAGCTGAGATGGTTGGACCTAGGACACTACCCTGAATTAATACCTGTAAATGCAAGAGTCAATTCTGTCCTCCTGGCAATGAAGTCTCGCCTCCTAGAAATACATTTTGGAAAAATGTGCCCTTGAATTTCTTCTTATTAGGCTTGGAAAGCAGAAAGTGTACCCTGTAATTCTTAAGCATAGTGCAATGATTGTAACTTGTCTGCAACAAGACACCTCTTATTTTTTTGACATAAGTAAAAGCAACAGACATATTTACACACTTTCCTACACTTGAACAGTGACAACTCAATGATAAGGTAAAATTTCCCCTCACCAGTGGTGCATCGTCGAAAAGTCGTTGTGCCAAATGAGAGAGAACATCATCAACAGATTTCCCATTGCCATACTGTATGACTGTTCCCGTTGCCTGTATAACTGCCACACGGACCTTTGAATGCTGGTGGGATATGGTCTGCATCAACGGTTTTATTAGAGATTCAGACTGCATGTGAAATGTTTCTATAAAAAGGAAATAAAAACCGAATGAATAGTCCAACTTTATCCAGAAATCATCATGTACAAATACTTCTTCAACTAAAATCTTTCCCCGTGGCTCTCAATCTGATCAGAAATCAATTTAGTTTTGCCATTACTCTGGTTGTTTGCTTCCATTATGATTTATGCTGACTTTTAATAGATTTTCTTTTTTTAAAAAAAAACACGATGCTCCATTTTTAAGCAATTACAAAGAGTAGAATGAACTCATTCACAAACATGCGGGTAGTCATTTGGATGTGCAGAACTTGGGTATCGCTGGAAAAAAAAACCAGACATGTTGAAACCTTTTTGTCTTGTACTCATCAGGACATTTCACAAGAATACCTGTATAAGGGGAAAATAATAAGGTATACTGTATGAGAAGAGAATGCTGATTGGTTGGCAAGTGGACTCAGATTGGTTAAGGTGTTGCCATGTACAATGTACCAGTTGACGGCCACTGACAGATAACTGCCAAACATTGTTTGAAATTTTAAACCCGGCAGCTTGATCCTGATTGGTCAAGGCATTGCCCTGGGGAATAAATCAGCAAATGGTTGTCACTTACTTCGTTCAGCTGAAGCTGGTGCAATGTGTGTACATGTTATTTCTGTTTACAAAGAACAAGGCCTTGTGTATTTATACATGTAGCTTCCTGTACACACAAACATATCACACTGTGAGCCTGACTGACAATTGGCTGTCAGTGCTGGCCATATGTTCCAAAGACTGGCAGATCATATTAAATAGCATGCCCCAACCGCTGTTTGCAATGGGCAAGGTACAGACCGTACCCAACCAGCCTGTGCTTGCAAAACTCAAAATACATTGTCCAACATTAGTTGTGATCCCACATTTAGACAGCATTTGCTAACTAACCCTCAGGCAAAGAATTACACTGACAACCGAGAGTCCACTTGCCAATCAATCAGCATTTTCTTCTCATACAATATAAATTCTTTTCCCCCTCCCCCCACTTATACTGGTATTCTTGCCAAGTGCCCTGATGAGTGCAAGATGAAAAGCTTTGACATGCCTCTTGTTTTTCAGCAATAAAAATGCCCATGCATTTTCAACAAGAGATCTGAATTTTAGTTGCAGTGATTCCAATGGTAGTGGGTATGATGAGCTCAGCAGCAGCTTTCAAATCTCAACACTACTTTGTGGCATTTAAACTGCCTTGGTCGTACTGAGGCAAAAACTGGCAGAGGCAGTTTCATCACTTATGCATCATTAATGCAGAAAAACTGCCGTAATTCCACTGTTATGAAGCTCTGGATATATGTGCAGTAGAATTAAAACACATTCATACGCTCAGCATGAAGACATTTTGAGGAATAACAAGGATTCTAAATTCCGCAACTGCAAAGTGTCAGTTTTTGAGCCACTTTTACAAGTGGCTAAAAAAAAACTTAGCAAAACACAATTGTAAGACTGTTTGTCATGGACACCGCAAGTTTATGTTATCAGGATTTATTTTCAAAATTAGATTTTTAGTTTTACACTACAGGACCAGTACGAGAAACAGCAAACTATTTTAATTAATATCTATGTGTGACAAATCGCATCACAAAAGTTATGACCACCCATCATTGCTCATTTGCCCAAAGGGAAGCCAGAAAAATCCACTTGTCCCGCAATAGGCTCTTGGAATATTTGCAGTAATTTTAATGTCACAAACTTGGACATTTTGCAAAGGTACAGCTCAGGAAATTCAAATGCTTTTTAGATTCTCAACATTTGCTGCCAGAAGTATCACAGGGACGTGATAGAATGCTTTGCAGTTGCTATCCCATTGCAGGTACTCAGAAGCAGCAAGCAGCTGTTCTGCTTGCACAACTACCAGTTGGAATCTACAATTATTAAAAATGCTTATTTGAAAAGAAAAATATTTTCTCTGGGACAATTTGATTGGAATCAAATTTTTATGCCAAAACTGTGCAGTTTGTCCCATTTAAAAAAAAATTATTTCAACCATTCTCCAGGCAGGCAAATGACACAGTGCCAAGCCACACTCCCTTCAAAAGTTCAGAGTCCAGAAAACCAAGCTTTTGGAAGCACAGTAATGGCTCTGGCTCCATTGAAAGCTGTGGGACTTCGCCAGTGGTTGTGAAACAGCTTTGTCAACACTCACCTCTCTGAATTTTCACATCAGTGACTGGGTGAACTGCCTATTTCCAGGGTTTAACGGTGGTCCATTTATGTCTGCACTCACAGACCATGTTCAGAAAGCCTCAAGTTATTTCTTAACTATTTGTTTACTGCAGCGCTTGTTTCATGCCAAAACACAGTATTTTTGTTAAATCTGAGAGCAAAATATAATGGATGCAAGAAATATGAAATAAAAACAGAAAATTGCAATTAGATAGCAGATCTGTCAGCATCTCTGCAAAGAAACAGAATTGATGTTTCAGTTTGACAACCCTTCAGAGTTCTGTCGCAGGGACACTGAACTGAAATGTTAACTGTTTCTCCACAGATGCAGGCAGACCAGCAGAGTACGCGCACAATTTCCTAAACTTCTGTAAGACACTTAGTGTGTGCTACAATATTTCACTCCCTCTTTCAATACTCAAATGTTGTTGTATGAACACTCTTTCCTTCATGAATGTGTTCTTAAAATGAATGCTTATTAATAGATATGAACGAATACGTGCCTCGAACACAGCGATTTTGTCTGCTTCAATCTGCAGAATTAAGACAAATAATTGATTCCAATGTTAAAGTTGAGGACGAAATTAGATGCATTCTACAATATATACCCCATTACTATGGAACAGTAAAAAATGCACAACCATGTGGCCAAATAGTAAATATTAGCTGCAGATGAAAAGAGTGAAAGATTGGGGAGGCAATCAGGTTCATCAAGCCCACATCTTCTGGACACATGAACAAAACATTTAAGATTTGAGATGTTTCCATTCTGTGGATTGATTTTCAGATGGTCATTGCTCCACCTACCTCTCTGCCATTTCAACAATCAAAGCAACTCTCTTTCATAGCCCATTTGCATGTGACTGTCCTCTTATTGTTCCAATAACGGTAACTAAATCTGGTCATATCTACCCAAATAGTTCCTTTTCCGTTGCTCACGCAGCCTTTTTTCAGTATGTTCCATTCATGGTTCCCTTCAACATACGCCCATGTTAAAAGGCTCAAGGGGCTGACTGGTGTCTCTATTTCTAGGAACCTTTTGGTCTGAACTGGAAGCACTAAACCAGCATTAAGTTTAATTATTCGTGTTATAAAGAGGCTTACATTAACACTGCAATGAAGTCACTGTGAAAATCTCCTCGTCGCCACTTCCGGCGCCTGTTCGGGTACACTGAGGAAGAATTTTGCATGGCCAATGCCATGAACCTGCATGTCTTTTTGACTGTCGGAGGAAACCAGAGCACATGAAGGAAACCTACGCAGACATGGGGAGAACATGCAGACTCCGCACAGATAGTGACCCAAGCTGGGAACTGAACCCAGGTTCCGGGCGCTGTGAGGTAGCAATGCTAACCACTGTGCCACCAAACATAATTATTAAGTACTACAATGATGCATATCTTTAATGTAGAAAGCTACCTCTACTGGTGCTTTCATAAAGATATGAGGATATGAGGTAGAAAGCCAAAGAGATCGTAGAATAGGATTCTTACAGCACGGAAGAGGCCAATCGGCCCATCGAGTCTGCACTGGCTCTCTGACAGAATATTTTATTGAGGCCCTCTCCCCCTGCCCTATCCCTATAATCCCACACATTTCCCATGGCTAATCCTTTTAACCTACACATCTTGGGACACTAAGGGACAATTTAGCATGGCCAATCCACCGACCTGCACATCTTTCGACTGTGGGAGGAAACCAGAGAACGCGGAAGAAACCCATGCAGACACGGGTAGAACGTGCAAACTCCAGAGTCAGTCACCTAGGGACTGTGATATTCTGCCTGCAACTGGATGGAATAGAGTGGAACCGTAGTCAGGGAAAATCCACCAAGCTCCTTGGAGGATAGGATGTTTTGATCAACTGTGCAAAGTGGACAAGGAGAGATAACTAACGGTTGTCAAATAAATTGTTTTTAAAAATGTCAAATACATCATTAAGATTTGTTAATGTCAACTGTTTAGTGAAACAGATGATGGATAATTGGACATTTAATGTGGGATTTGGCTAAGTTTCCTTTGAAGTTTTGATTTTTTTGTTACAGTGCCTCACCAAGGTTGTCACCTCCTCTTTAACTTGTTTATTTTATTGATCATTTGTTCCATTTAAAATAGCATTAACAGGGGATAGCTGGGACACTGGGTGTGGCTGATAAGTGTTGGCACTGAACCAAGTCAATAAATTCTCACTCAGCAAGGAAAGGCTCTGACTTAGTTTTGACTTCGCTAACTGCTTTGAATCATGTTAAACAAATCACACAACATTGGCTTTGACACAAAACATTCTCCATATACACATATGGAAGCTGTACCGTGTCTAGATTCTGAGAGTAAGAACACCAGGTTAAAGTCCAACAGGTGTATTTGGTAGCAAAAGCCACTAGCTTTCGGAACAGGCTGTTCCTTCGTCAGGTGGGTGGGAGTTCTGATCACAAACAGGGCACAAAGACACAAACTCAATTTACATGAATAACGATTGGAATGCAAGTCTTTACAGCTTCAAGTCTTAAAGGTACAGACAATGTGAGTGGAGGGAGCATTAAGCACAGGTTAAAGAGATGTGTATTGTCTCCAGCCAGGACAGCCAATGAGATTCTGCAAGTCCAGGAGGCAAGCTGTGAGGGTTACTGATAAGTGTGACATAAACCCAAGATCCCGGTTTAGGCCGTCCTCATGTGTGCGGAACTTGGCTATCAGTTTCTGCTCAGCGACTCTGCGCTATCATTGTGTTGTGTAGGCCACCTTGGAGAACGCTTACCCGGAGATCAGAGGCTGAATGCCCGTGACCGCTGAAGTGCTCCCCAACTGGAAGAGAACAGTCTTGCCTGGTGATTGTCGAGCGGTGTTCATTCATCCGTTGTCGAAGCGTCTGCATTGTTTCCCCAATGTACCACACACGAGGACGGCCTCAACCGGGATCTTGGGTTCATGTCACACAATCTGTAACCCCCACAACTTGCCTGGATGTGCAAAATCTCACTAGCTGTCCTGTCTGGAGACAATACACATCTCTTTAACCTGTGCTTAATGCTCCCTCCACTCACATTGTCTGTACCTTGAAGACTCGATTAGCTGTAAAGACTCGCATTCCAATCATTATTCATGTAAATTGAGTTTGTGTCTTTGTGCCCTGTTTGGGATCAGAACTCCCACCCACCTGACGAAGGAACAGCCTGTTCCGAAAGCTAGTGGCTTTTGCTACCAAATAAACCTGTTGGACTTTAACCTGGTGTTGTCAGACTTCTTACTGTGTTTACCCCGGTCCAACGCCGGCATCTCCACATTTAGATTCTGAGAAGCAGCATGTAGACAATGAGGAGGAGGACGACGACGACGACGGGGCATCAAGATCAGACATATGGAGATTCTGAAGGTAACTGAGAGGGCAGGGGGATAAATCATTGCTGGAGATGCACTGGCTACATTTGCAAGGAAAGGTAACCATTAATGACGTTAGCTACCTGGGAGATAGGAAGGAAGTTGAGTGGTATGATAATCAGTGGAGATGCAGAAGGTTAAGATCGCAGAGGAAATAAGTTACCAGAAGGCTTAGAGAGGTGGAGGAAGGTCTGCAGCGTGGGAAAAGCAGAGTTAGAGGTGGTGGTGGTAATAGAACGTTAGGATCAGGCTGCAGTGAAAGGAATCATGAGCAACGGCACAGATCAACTTAATCTTTAAGATTAAGAAATTAATGAGAGAGACTTCAGAAAGTCATTAGCTGTGAAGAAAAGGAACTTTGACCAGGATAGTCACGTAATGATCCTTAAATGTGATGTGCCAGAAATACCAATGGATGACTAGATAACAATTCAGCAAGTACACTGTCTCCTCAAACCAAAAGACTAGAAACAAAGGCAGCACAACTACAGCATACTAGCTTTCAGCAGCAACTGGGCTAATGTAGCGGCACAGACTGGCTACATTACAAAGGGGTGGAATTAGGCAGTCTAGCTCAGCTCTCGTCAAAACAGAATACTGGGATTGCAAACAGTCAGCATCACAGTGGTCAGGGAAAGGGGGTGAAATCTGTGATTAGGGAACAATGTCTGTGCTGTGATAAATGAAAATAATGGCTTCAGTCTTACAAATATTTAATTGAAGTAAATTGTAGTGGTGAGCCAGAGCTGAAAATCGTCAGCGTGTATGTGGAACATGATCTTCAGATATCAACAAGGGACAGCAAGTAGACAAGGAATATTATTGGTTTTTTATTTGATTTGATACATGTATTAGTATACCATGAAAAGTACTGTTTCTTGCGCGCTATACAGACAAAACATACCATTCACAGAGAAGGAAATGAGTGAGTGCAGAATGTAGTGTCACAGTCATAGCTAGGGTTGAGAGAAAAATCAACTTAATGCAAGGTACGTCCATTCTAAAAAGTCTGATGGCAGCAGGGAAGAAGCTATTCTTGAGTCAGTTGGTACGTGATCTCAAACTTTTATATCTTTTTCCCAATGGAAGAAGATGGAAGAGAGAACGTCCGGGGTGCATGGGCTCCTTAATTATGCTGGCTGCTTTGCTAAGCCAACGTGAAGTGGGGACAGAGTCAATGGATGGGAGGCTGATTTGCGTGATGGATTGGAGGAGGAAAAGAATAGACCCTTTGGGTAACTCTGGAATAATCTGTGCAGGAGCAGCAAGAGAAGCCATTTTAGCTGATTCTCTGGCAATGATTAAATGGATAGGGATGGGAGTGGAACTGGAACCAAACAAGGGCAGTCCCAAGGTTTTAAAAAAAGTAACTCTGGCTTGCCCAGCTCCCAAGATTATTCTGAAGCTGTAGGCAGTTTTGGAGAAACATGGTAATACTTGATGTAGAAGTGCCAGATCTTACAATGGGTGACCTGACATAGACCAAGAACGTTCATGTTTGTAGCCCTTGGATTTCATGAAACAAAGATGAGCATGAGACGAGGGGAAGGGTAAAGGTGGGAAATAATGAGCAATTTGAAGGGAACAAGAGTGGTAGCGGCAGGGGAAAAAATCAGCAAGCACACAGTAGCACCTATTGCGGTGGGTGACAGCCAGAGATTAGAGTTTGAGACCTCTTTCAAGAGAATTTTTTTTTCCCCCCCATTGGATTGTGAGAGAACACTACAATTGTTCTACCAGTGGCAAAACACCCCCAGATACCAAAGCATTAACCCTGGAAATCTCTCCTCCAAGACATAGAAACATAGAAAATAGAAGCAGGAGTAAGCCATCCGGCCCTTTTGAGTCTGCTCGGCAATTCATTTTGATCATGGCTGATTAAAATCAATATCCTGATCCCGCCTTCCCCTCATATCCCTTGATCCCTTTGGTCCCAAGAGCTATACCTCATTTCTCCTTGAAATCTACAACCTATCACTACAACCATGCTTTTGGTTCTCTGCCCAAATATCGACAGCAACGGGAACCAAGTGGAAATGGTTGAGAGCTTCAAGTTTCTAGGTGCCCAGATCACCAACAACCTGTCCTGGTCCCTCCATGCTGATGCTATAGTTAAGAAAGCCCACCAATGCCTCTAATTTCTCAAAAGCCTAAGGAAATTTGGCACGTCCGCTATGACTCTCACCGATTTTTACAGATGTACCATAGAAAGCATACTTTCCAGATGTAGAGTAGCTTGGTTACGGTGTGACATTAAGCACTGAACTGGACTACTTTTCATACCTTCAGGTGGTGTATTCTTCCACTCTGGGATTGCCTTGTACATATCTGCACTGGGTCTACTCGATCTTTTGATCCTTGTGGCAATTTTCACTGCTGCCTCAACCTTTCCATTTGACTGGGGGACACTGCAGTCATACAGAGTGCTGAATTTATTCTTCATTTGTGAACTGAGGGCCATTATTACTCATCACAATGTCAGGAAAGCCATAATGACTGAAGTGTCGTACTTTCAAGTATTCTATGATCTCACTGATGGTCATTGACATCAGATTGTCCAACTTCCAGTAGTCTGAATAGTAGTCAACTGTAACAAGATAATCAGTTCCAGTGAGAATGAATAAAATCTATAACAAACTTCATCCATGGTCTGACTGGGATGTCATGGGTCATAAGCAGCTCTTCAATTTGCTTAACTGGAAGTTCATTATAAGCATCACACTAACTGATATGGACCTTTATCTCATTGCTTATGTCTGGCCAGCAGAGCAATTACTTTACCCTCCTCAGACCAGACTCCTTGCTGGGATGTGCTTCAGCCTCTCTTTCCTCATCTTCTTAGGGATGACTCTAGCTCTTTTGTACAAGATGCTATCTTGCTGGGCGGCATGGTGGCACAGTAGTTAGCACTGCTGCCTCACAGCACCAGGGACCGGGGTTCAATTCCCGGCTTGGGTCACTGTCAGTGCGGAGTTTGCATGGGTTTCCTCCGGGTGCTCCAGTTTCCTCCCACAGCCCAAAAGGTTAGGTGGATTGACCATGCTAAATTCTCCCTCAGCGTACCCGAACAGGCACCAGAGTGTGGCAATGAGGGGATTTTCACAGCAACTTCGTTGCAGTGATAATGTAACAATGTAGATAATGTAATCTACTTGTGACACTAATAAATAATAAAAAATCTTGAATAATCACTTCATTCCTGTCCAATATTCTCTTACAATAATACGTGTGCTCTTGGTTTCCGGCCATCCCTCCATCACTACTTCCTGCAGCACCTGGAGAGCTGCAACTCGTTGCGTAGTTTGCTTGATTCGAGCAAGATGCTTCTCTGTCAGATTCAATGCCTCTGCCGGGTTGATAACTTCCAGAGCATGTCGTGTGGCTGCTTCTGATGTGAAATCTTCCAGATTCAACTCTGCACGAACATCAGCAACTTTCAACAAAGAAAGTGCAGCTCTTGACAGCATATCAGTGATGTACATCCGCTTCCCCAGCTTGTACTTCACTTCCCAATGACATCTCTCCAAATGAAGTAACGTCCTTTGCAGATGCTCTGGAGCAGTCAGAAATGGTTTAAGAAGCTTTGAAGTGGCTTGTGGTCACACATTACTTTCACCATCTCGCCAAAACAGTTACGGACTAGAATACTCACAAGCAATGACAATAGCCAGGCATTCTTTCTCAATCTGTGCAGAACATTGTTCAGTTTGCATTAACCCTCTGAATACAAACACATTTCGTTGTCCCAAGACTGGGCTTGCTGACATCAAACTGCAGGGTGACCTCATCATTGATAACGTAGTACCTCAGCACTGGCGTTAGTCACTTGTTGTTTGATGCGGGTGAAAGCTCCTTGTTTTTTGGCTCAATACTACTGAACATCCTTTGCAGCGAGCTTGTGTAGAGGGTCACAGTCCGATGACAAACTAGGCAAGAACTTTGCTTGGTTATTCACAAATCCAATCATTGCACTTTATCCGGATCACGGCAAGCTCTTTTCAGTATCAGTACATGACTTCATTCATCTTCAGTTGCAGTTTCTTCTTATTCAGCTTCAAATTAAACTATGAACTCTCTCTAGCAGTCTCACTAGATTCTGGTACTGACTGCTTCCACTGTATCTCCACATCCTTACACTAGCAGGTCTTCCACAATCGCTTCCACTCTTGCAAAATTGACTATCCCATGCTGTTGGCATTGAGATTCTTCTAAAGCCGTAGAAGCAGCAGGGGGTGGGGGTCGCAGAGGGAGGTGGTGGAATTGTGGTGTTCTACCTAGACGAGCAAGTCAAGAGACCCAGGATAACACGCTGGGGGACTGGGTTCAAATCCTACCATGGCAAGTGGTGAAATTTGAATTCAATAAATATCTGGAATTAAAAATCTAATGATGACCATGAAACCATTACCAATTGTTCTAAAAACCTATGTAGTTCACTAATGTCCTTTAGTTTTGCCTACATATGACTCTACACCCACAGCAATGCGGTCAACTTTTAACTGCCCTCCGAAATGGCCTAGTAAGCCACATGGTGCAAGGGCAATTAGGGATGGGCCATAAATGCTGGCCCAGCCAGTTATGTCCACATTCCACAAATGAATTTTTAGAAAATGCTAAACGGCATGCCCAACCATCTGTACCTTGCTATTGGTGACCAGAACATAGTCCGGAACTGCTGCTTTCATGCAACTTCACTTGCATCCTTCACATCTAGGGTAGCAAAGGCCTTTGCCTTGGGAGGTTGTGGCACAATTTCTTCAATGGGGAAGAAACTCCCCCACCTCCCTCTGTTGTGGCCATTACGGAGACGTGGGTAGAACAAGGACAGGAATGGTTGTTGGACGTTCCGGGGTATAGATGTTTCAGTAAGTGTAGGGAAGCTGGTAAAAGAGGTGGAGGAGTAGCATTGTTAATCAAGGATAGTTTAACGGCTGCGGAAAAGCACTTTGAGGGGGATATGCACACTGAGGTAATATGGGCTGCAGTTAGAAACAGGAAAGGAGCGGTCACGTTGCTAGGAGTTTACTATAGGCCCCCAAATAGTAATAGAGATGTGGAGGAAGAAATTGCTAAGCAGATTATGGATACGTGTGGGGGTCACAGGGTAGTTGTCATGGGGGACTTTAACTTTCCAAATATTGATTGGAACCTTTGTAGGTCAAATAGTTTGGATGGGGCACTTTTTGTGCAGTGTGTGCAGGAGGGTTTCCTGACACAATATGTGGATAGGCCGACAAGGGGTGAGGCCACATTGGATTTGGTACTGGGAAATGAACCGGGCCAAGTGTTAGATTTGGTTGTGGGAGAGAACTTTGGAGATAGTGACCACAATTCGGTGTCTTTTGTTATTGCAATGGAGAGGGATAGGGCCGGACGGCAGGGCAAGGCTTACAATTGGGGGAGAGGTAATTATGATGCGATTAGGCAAGAATTAGGGGGCATAAGATGGGAACAGAAACTGTCAGGGAAAGGCACTGATGAAAAGTGGAACTTTTTCAAGGAACAAATACTGGGTGTCCTTGATAGGTATGTCCCTGTCAGGCAGGGAGGAAATGGCCGAGTGAGGGAACCGTGGTTCACAAAAGAGGTGGAATGTCTTGTGAAAAGGAAGAGGGAAGCTTATGTAGGGATGAGGAAACAAGGTTCAGATGGCTCGACTGAGGGTTACAAGTTAGCAAGGAACGAGCTGAAAAAGGGGCTGAGGAGAGCTAGGAGGGGACATGAGAAGTCCTTGGCGGGTCGGATCAAGGAAAACCCCAAGGCTTTTTACTCTTATGTGAGGAATAAAAGAATGACCAGGGTGAGGTTAGGGCCGGTCAAGGACAGTGGTGGGAACTTGTGTATGGAATCAGTAGAGATAGGCGAGGTGATGAATGAATACTTTTCTTCAGTGTTCACCAAGGAGAGGGGCCATGTTTTTCAGGAAGAGAAGGTGTTACAGGCTAATAGGCTGGAGGAAATAGATGTTCGGAGGGAGGATGTATTGGCAGTTTTGAATAAACTGAAGGTCGATAAGTCCCCTGGGCCTGATGAAATGTATCCTAGGATTCTTTGGGAGGCGAGGGATGAGATTGCAGAGCCTTTGGCTTTGATCTTTGGGTCCTTGCTGTCCACGGGGATGGTGCCAGAGGACTGGAGAGTGGCAAATGTTGTTCCTCTGTTTAAGAAAGGGAATAGAAATGACCCTGGTAATTATAGACCGGTTAGTCTGACTTCGGTGGTTGGTAAATTGATGGAAAAGGTCCTTAGAGATGGGATTTACGACCATTTAGAAAGATGCGGATTAATCCGGGATAGTCAGCACGATTTGTGAAGGGCAAATCGTGCCTCACAAATTTGATAGAATTTTTTGAGGAGGTAACTAGGTGTGTTGATGAAGGTAGGGCGGTTGATGTCATATACATGGATTTTAGTAAGGCGTTTGATAAGGTCCCCCATGGTCGGCTTATGATGAAAGTAAGGAGGTGTGGGATAGAGGGAAAGTTGGCCGATTGGATAGGTAACTGGCTGTCTGATCGAAGACAGAGGGTGGTGGTGGATGGAAAATTTTCGGACTGGAGGCAGGTTGCTAGCGGAGTGCCGCAGGGATCGGTGCTTGGTCCTCTGCTCTTTGTGATTTTTATTAATGACTTAGAGGAGGGGGCTGAAGGGTGGATCAGTAAATTTGCTGATGACACCAAGATTGGTGGAGTAGTGGATGAGGTGGAGGGCTGTTGTAGGCTGCAAAGAGACATAGATAGGATGCAAAGCTGGGCTGAAAAATGGCAAATGGAGTTTAACCCTGATAAATGTGAGGTGATTCATTTTGGTAGGACTAATTTAAATGTGGATTACAGGGTCAAAGGTAGGGTTCTGAAGACTGTGGAGGAACAGAGAGATCTTGGGGTCCATATCCACAGATCTCTAAAGGTTGCCACTCAAGTGGATAGAGCTGTGAAGGCGGCATATAGTGTGTTAGCTTTTATTAACAGGGGGTTGGAGTTTAAGAGCCGTGGGGTTATGCTGCAACTGTACAGGACCTTGGTGAGACCGCATTTGGAATATTGCGTGCAGTTCTGGTCACCTCACTATAAGAAGGATGTGGAAGCGCTGGAAAGAGTGCAGAGGAGATTTACCAGGATGCTGCCTGGTTTGGAGTGTCGGTCTTATGAGGAAAGGTTGAGGGAGCTGGGGCTGTTCTCTCTGGAGCGGAGGAGATTGAGGGGAGACTTAATAGAGGTTTATAAAATGATGAAGGGGATAGATCGAGTGAACGTTCAAAGACTATTTCCTCGGGTGGATGGAGCTATTACGAGGGGGCATAACTATAGGGTTCATGGTGGGAGATATAGGAAGGATATCAGAGGTAGGTTCTTCACGCAGAGAGTGGTTGGGGTGTGGAATGGACTGCCTGCAGTGATAGTGGAGTCAGACACTTTAGGAACATTTAAGCGGTTATTGGATAGGCACATGGAGCACACCAGGATGGTAGGGAGTGGGATAGCTTGATCTTGGTTTCAGATGAAGGTCGGCACAACATCGTGGGCCGAAGGGCCTGTTCTGTGCTGTACTGTTCTATGTTCTATGAAACCTGAAAGCTTTACTGAGATCCTTTGGATCTATGCACAATGTAGAGATGCCAGTGTTGGACTGGGGTAAACACAGTAAGAAGTCTCACAACACCAGGTTAAAGTCCAACAGGTTTATTTGGTAGCACAAGCTTTCTGAATGTCGCTCCTTCTTCAGGTGAGTGAAGAGTTGTGTTCACAACAGTTTCTATGCACAATTGCAGCTTTTCAGATTGCTTTGCTGCTATTCAGTCTAAAGGAGTTGTCACTTTCTTGATTACTCCCATCTTTTCGATTATTCCCATTTTTTTCAAGCTCTTCCATCTCATCTTTCAGCCTGGACTTGAGGAGAGCTGAACTCTCCTCGGGCGATGCTGAATTGGTTGCATACGCTCATCTACTTCAAGATGATATTCACCAAGAAGACACCCAAGACCCATGAATACGTCCGTGTAATTTTTTAGGATTTGTTCAGCAGTCAATGACTTTGTGCCGTGCAAAATACTGCAAACCTCTTCAGGTACACAAGAGGGTTACCAGTGCAGGTTTTTGACTTGTTTCAGCTGAAATGAGTAGATTTTGCTTTGCGTCTATTATCTGGAACTGCAAATCTTCTTTCAGTCCATTGCATCGGGTGTTCAGCTTAGTCTGCCCCCTTGGAGTGAGCATTGTTCCATCATATAACCTCAACTTTATCTTTGAGGGTTTCATTTTCAGGTCGCCATCCTGACCAACTTCAAACCAGAGGAGGTCATTCCACAATATTCCTTCCTCCGAACTTGGTCAAAGGAACTCACTCACCTGATGAAGGAGCAGCGCACCGAAAGCTCGCGGTTCCAAATAAACCTGTTGGACTTTAACCTGGTGTTGTGAGACTTCTTACTGTGTTTACCCCAGTCCAACGCCGGCATCTCCACATCTTGGTCAAAGGAGGTCGACCTCTGCACTTACCGGGGGTGCATCTGGCATACTTGGCCGCGCACTCGCAGCTCTTCTTCTTGACCTCGGGGAACGGGTCCACGATGGTCCTCTGCAGTATCTTGACCATGTCCTCCAGGTAGGAGGCCATCTTCCTGCCGCACACCTCGACGGCCAGCACCAGCAGCTGGAGTAGGAGCAGCCGCAGCTCCTCGGCCGGCTCGCTCACCTGCTGCTGGCCCAGGCGCTGCACGACGGCGGGAATGAGCTGAGGCAGGGCCTCGTGGGGCCGGGGCGCGGCGCGCAGGAAGTCGGCCAGGGTGAGCGCGGCCAGCTCCCGGCAGCGCTCGGCCGGGTCGGAGAGGGAGGCCAGGAGAGGCCGCAGGAGGGAGGCCAGCAGCCGCTGCTGGACGCCGCTGGGCAGCTGCTGCTCCACCGTCCCGGCGCGGATACACTCCAGCGCCCGGCGCCGGGAGCTCTTGCTCTCGTTGCCCAGGCAGTTGATGTGGCGGCTGAGCGCCTGGCACACGGCAGCCGCCTGCTCCATCTCGCCCACCGCCGCCGCCATCTTCCCCGTTACCAATGGCAACTGGTCGCTGCTTTACGACCGTTACCAAGGACGCGCTTGACGGCATTTTGAACAAAGCCAACTTTATTGACACTCTTGCTTGTTGCCTTGGACACGAAACCATCAGAGAGGAGGTGAGGCAGAGACTGGAGATGCCATTGAAGGCCAAGATTGGAGCCAAGTCCTTCAGGGGTGGACTGTTTTCACCTGGAGTGTTAGAATCAGAAAATGCTTACAGTGCAAATAACACAAAGGAACATTTGATTTATTATTGTCACACAATTCAATAATGGGCAGTACGGTGGCAAGTACTGCCACCTCACAGCGTCAGGGACCCGCGTTCGATTCCCGGCTTGGGTCACTGTCTGTGTGGAGTCTGCACCTTCTCCCCGTGTCTGTGTGGGTTGCCTCCGGGTGCTCCGGTTTCCTCCTATTGCCCAGAGATGAGCAGGTTAGGTTGATTGGCCATACTAAATTGCCCCTTAGTGTCAGGGGGACTAGCTTGGGTAAATGCATGGGATTATGGGGATAGGGGCTGGGTGGGCTTGTAGTCGGTGCAGACTCGATGGCCTCCTTCTGCATTGTAGGATTCTATGATCGACATCCAGGACAAAGCAGCCCCCTTGATTGGCACCGCATCGACAAACATTCACTCCCTCCACTACCGACGCTCAGTAGCAGCAGTGTGTACTACCTACAAGATGCACTGCAGCAATTCACCAAAGATCCTTAGATAGCACCTTCCAAACCCACGACCATTTCCACCTAGGGGGACAAGGGCAGCAGATACATGGGAACACCACCAGCTGCAAGTTCCCCTCCAAGCCACTCACCATCCTGACTTGGAAATATATCGCTGTTCCTTCACCGTCACTGGATCAAAATCCTGGAATTCCCTCCCTAACGGCATTGGGGGGTCAACCCACAGCACGTGGACTGCAGTGATTCAAGAAAGCAGCTCCACCAGCTTCTCAAGGGCAATTAGGGATGGGCAATAAATGCTGGCTAGTCAGCGATGGCCATATCCCATGAATGATTTTTAAAAATGCATTAGTATACAATGAAAAGTATTGTTTCTTGCACGCTATACAGACAAAGCATATCGTTCATGGAGAAGGAGAGGGTGCAGAATGTACTGTTACAGCCATAGCTAGGGTGTAGAGAAAGATCAACTTAATATAAGGTAGGTCCATTCAAAAATAATCAGGATTAGAAGCAGAAATAGGCAATTTCAGCCCTTTGAGCCTGCTCTGTCATTCAATCAGATTGTGGCTGACCTCTCTCTGGTCTCAAATCCACCTACCGACCTGTTCCCCAAATCCCTTTTTTTATTAGAAATATATCTATCTCTTGCTTGAAACCATTCAACGATTCAGACTTCACTGCGAATTCCACAAATTCACCACCCACTGCAAGAAGTAGTTCCTCCTCATCTCAGTTTAAATCTACCACCTCTCAGCCTATACCTGTGACCTCTTGTTCGAGATTGCCCCATAAGAGGAAGCATTTGGTCTACATTTACTTTATCAATCCCTTTTAAAATTTTATATACCTCGATCAGATCTCCTCTCATCCTTCTTCACTCCAGCGAGTACAAGCCCAAACTCTCCTCATACGTCAACCTCTTCATCCCCGGACGCAAAGCTCTTTAAACGTGTTATAAATTGTGAGGAGGATAGTAATAGTCTTCAAGTGGACACAGTCAATCTGGTGGCAGATGAAATTGAATACAGAGAAGTGTGGAGAGTACATATTTGTAGGAAGAACAAGGAGAGGTACAATTCTAAATGGGATTCAGGAGCAGAGGGACGTGGAGAGATATGTATACAAAGCATTGAAGGTGGCAGGACAGGTTAGGAAAGCGGTTATTAAGTCATACAGGATTCTTGGGTTCTATAAAATGTAGTAATTGCCCTGAGAAGGCAGTGGTGAGCCACCATCTTGAACCGCTTGCAGTCGATGCGATGTAGGTACACCCAAAGTGCTGATAGGGATGGTGTTTCAAGATTTTGACCCAGCAACAGTGAAGGAACGGTGATATAGTTCCAAGTCAAGGTGGTGCATGCCTTGGAAGGGACTTTACACATTTCCACTATTTGAAGGGTACCATTATACAATATTGTATCATAGAACATAGAACATTACAGCGCAGAACAGGCCCTTCGGCCCACGATGTTGCACCGACCAGTTAAAAAAAAAAAAACTGTGACCCTCCAACCTAAACCAATTTCTTTTCGTCCATGAACCTATCTACGGATCTCTTAAACGCCCCCAAACTAGGCGCATTTACAACTGATGCTGGCAGGGCATTCCAATCCCTCACCACCCTCTGGGTAATGAACCTACCCCTGACATCGGTTCTATAACTACCCCCCCTCAATTTAAAGCCATGCCCCCTCGTGCTGGATTTCTCCATCAGAGGAAAAAGGCTATCACTATCCACCCTATCTAAACCTCTAATCATCTTATATGTTTCAATAAGATCCCCTCTTAGCCGCCGCCTTTCCAGCGAAAACAATCCCAAATCCCTCAGCCTCTCCTCATAGGATCTCCCCTCCATACCAGGCAACATCCTGGTAAACCTCCTCTGCACCCTCTCCAAAGCCTCCACATCCTTCCTGTAATGTGGGGACCAGAACTGCACACAGTACTCCAAGTGCGGCCGCACCAGAGTTGTGTACAGTTGCAACATAACGCTACGACTCCTAAATTCAATCCCCCTACCAATAAACGCCAAGACACCATATGCCTTCTTAACAACCTTATCTACTTGATTCCCAACTTTCAGGGATCTATGCACACATACACCTAGATCCCTCTGCTCCTCCACACTATTCAAAGTCCTCCCGTTAGCCCTATACTCAACACATCTGTTATTCCTACCAAAGTGAATTACCTCACACTTCTCCGCATTAAACTCCATCCGCCACCTCTCGGCCCAACTTTGCAACCTGTCTAAGTCTTCCTGCAAACTACGACACCCTTCCTCACTGTCTACCACACCACCGACTTTGGTGTCATCAGCAAATTTGCTAATCCACCCAACTATACCCTCATCCAGATCATTAATAAATATTACAAACAGCAGTGGCCCCAAAACAGATCCCTGAGGTACACCACTTGTAACCGCACTCCATGATGAATATTTACTATCAACCACCACCCTCTGTTTCCTATCCGCTAGCCAATTCCTGATCCAATTTCCTAGATCACCCCCAATCCCATACATCTGCATTTTCTGCAGAAGCCTACCATGGTGAACCTTATCAAACGCCTTACTAAAATCCATATATACCACGTCCACTGCCTTGCCCCCATCCACCTCCTTGGTCACTTTCTCAAAAAACTCAATAAGGTTAGTAAGGCACGACCTACCTGCCACAAAACCATGCTGACTATCACCTATCAATTCATTACTCTCCAAATAACTATAAATCCTATCCCTTATAATTTTTTCCAACATCTTGCCGACAACAGAAGTGAGACTCACCGGTCTATAATTCCCGGGGAAGTCTCTGTTCCCCTTCTTAAACAATGGGACAACATTCGCTAACCTCCAATCTTCTGGTACTATACCAGAGGCCAACGACGACCTGAAGATCAGAGCCAGAGGCTCTGCAATCACTTCTCTTGCCTCCCAGAGAATCCTTGGATAAATCCCATCCGGACCAGGGGATTTATCTATTTTCAGACCCTCCAGAATATCCTGCACATCCTCCTTATCAACTGTAATACTGTCTATTCTACTCCCCTGCAACCCAGTGTCCTCCTCAGCTATATTCATGTCCCCTTGCGTGAACACCGAAGAGAAATATTGGTTCAATGCTTCACCAATCTCCTCCGGTTCCACACATAACTTCCCTCTGCCATCTATAACTGGCCCTAAACTTGCCCTAACCAACCTTCTGTTCTTGACATACCTATAGAACGCCTTAGGATTCTCTTTAACCCTATCCGCCAAAGTCTTCTCATGTCCCCTTTTAGCCCTTCTAAGCTCGCTCTTCAACTCCCTCTTAGCCAATCTAAAGCTTTCTAGTGCACTACCCGAGTGCTCACGTCTCATCCGAACATAAGCCTCCTTTTTCTTTTTAACCAACAAAGAAACTTTTTTGGTGCACCACGGTTCCCTAGCCCTACCAATTCCTCCTTGCCTGACAGGGACATACCTATCACAGACTCGCAGTAGCTGCTCCTTGAAAAAACTCCACATGTCGGACGTTCCCAGTCCCTGTAATCTCCTAGTCCAACCTATGTTTCCTAATTCTCTCCTAATAGCCTCATAATTACCCTTCCCCCAGCTAAAACCACTGGCCCGAGGTTCATGCCTATCCCTTTCCATCACTAAGGTGAACGTAACCGAATTGTGGTCACTATCACCAAAATGCACACCAACTTCCAAGTCTAGCACCTGGTCTGGCTCATTTCCCAGCACCAGATCCAATATAGCCTCACCTCTAGTTGGCCTGTCTACATACTGAGTCAAAAAACCTTCCTGCACGCTTTGAACAAAAACTGACCCCTCTAACGAGCTAGAGCTATAACAATTCCAGTCAATATTAGTCAAGTTAAAATCCCCCATAACAATTGCCCTATTACTTTCACTCCTAAGCAGGATTGACTCCGCAATCCTTTCCTCAACCTCTCTAGAACTTTTAGGAGGTCTATAAAAGACTCCCAACAGGGTGACCTCTCCTCTCCTATTTCTAATCTCCGCCCATACTACCTCAACAGATAAGTCCTCATCAAACCTCCTCTCTGACACTGTGATACAATCTCTGACCAATAATGCTACCCCTCCCCCTCTTCTACCTCCTTCCCTACTTCGACTAAAACATTTGAACCCCGGGACCTGCAGCATCCATTCCTGCCCCTGCTCTATCCATGTCTCTGAAATAGCCACAACATCGAAGTCCCAGGTACTGATCCACGCTGCAAGTTCACCCACTTTATTGCGAATACTCATGTGATCCAATTAAACTGGAAGCTGCTTAAAGTAAAAGAGAAAAGTCCAATGTCAATGAAATCCTAACATCTTTGCATATTGAGGTGCTGACCCAGTCAAAGAAGACAAATAAGCATGTGGAATTGAAAGCAACAATTTCACAAGATGATTGAGGCTTCTTAACATGTGCAAAGATTAGGCTTCAAACTGCATGAGAATAGGAAAATATGCAATATAATATATTTAGAACAGATAAGAAAAGGGGCAGAATGACAGTTATTTTTTAAATGTGGAAATACACACTGTAGAGAGGGTTGATATAGTCTCGGGAAGAAAGGACCATGGACAGCTAATGATTGAACTTCAAGGATTATTGTCTTAAAAGGTGAACATTATAAATCTCTAAATCATAGAATGGAATAAAAAGGAAAATTGGCAGTTAGGGAAGGGTAGGGATAGAACAATTATTGATACCTGTCTACACTTCCCGCTGCCTCAGCAAAGCAGCCAGCGTTATCAAGGACTCCACGCACCCCGGACATATTTTCTTCCACCTTCTTCCATCGGAAAAAAATACAAAAATCTGAGGTCACATACCAACCGACTCAAGAACAGCTTCTTCCCTGCTGCCATCAGACTTTTGAATGGACCTACCTCGCACTAAGTTGATCTTTCTCTACGCTGTATGATTGTAACACTACCATTCTGCACTCTCTCCTTTCCATCGCTATGTATGTTATGCTATGTATAGCATAACTTTTCACTGTATGCTAATACATGTGACAATAATAAATCAAATCAAATGTAAGTAAAACATTTGCTAAATAAACAACCGCTTGTGATCAGCATTGGTAACCCACCCAGATTGATCTGTAAACAATCTCGTATCTGGAATGGCTTATTTCCCAGCTTTTAGAATGGTAGGAACAGGCGGAAGCCATTCAGCCACTGAAGCCCGTTCCAAAATTCAATGTGATTATGGTAGCCCTGTATCCGTCCTTCTGTCTATCTCCATACCCCTTAATACCCTTGGCTAGCAAAAAGCTTCCGATCTTAAATTTTAAATTATTCATTGCACTTACATCTACAGCGTTGTGTGGGGGAGAATTTCACACTTTTACCACCCGCTGTGTGTTGAAGTATTTCCTAATCTTCTCTCCTAAATGGCTTGGCTCTTGTTCTTGGTTTTTACATTTCAGAAATGCTCAAATCTATCCTTTTTTTGTCAAAAATGGATTACCTCATTTAATCTTCCATTCTTTAGTCCACTCACTTGGCACATCAATATCTCTTCGTAATTTTATACTCCGATCCACTTTGCTACCTATTTTAATGTAGCCGGCAAATTTGAGCATATGGCTCTTTATTGTGTTATCCAAGGCATTAATAAATATAGCGAAGACTTGAGGCCACAGCGCAGATCTATGTGGGACACCACTAGTCACTTCCTTCCAATTTGAGTACACACCCATGCTCAGTGCAGCTGTTACCACAGCCAACCAGAAGTCTGGCAGTGCATGCACGACCAGTCAAGTAAGAGTGGTTTCAGCATTGTGTGGTATAATGGGGGAGTCTGCCACCAACAATTCAGCAACTCTATTTTTGGTCTCAAATGTCATACGATCAAACATCCAGGAATACACCCAAAGAGAGTGGGGAACTGTATTTGTAACCTGCGACTGTTTCAGGAAAGTTAGGTAGAATTGCACAACAAAACAGAAACAGGACAAACTATCCAACCAATCTGTATTCTGCATGTATCTCATCTATCTCTTTCCTTCAGCTCCCATACCAATCCAAACCTTTTTCCATTATGTATATAGCAACCTATGTTAAATTTGTCAGTGCTATCTGCTCAAACCACTTCATGTGCCAACGAGTTCCACATTCTCACCACTTTCTTGTCTCCTTGTGCAGAGAAATTTCTCCCAAAGTCATTATTTGATCTGTTTGTGACCATATTATATTTATGTGCCTTTGTTTCTCTGCATTCACATCATGGGCAGTACGGTGGCACTGTGATTAGCACTGCTGCCTCACAACACCAGGGACCCGGGTTCGATTCCCATCTTGGGTCACTGTGTGGAGTTTGCACGTTCTCCCCGTGTCTGGGACATATTTTACACAGAGGGTCGTGGGGGCCTGGAATGTGTTGCCGGGCAAGGTGGTGGAGGCGGACACACTGGGAACGTTTAAGACTTATCTAGACAGCTATATGAACGGAGTGGGATTGGAGGGATACAAAAGAGTGGTCTAGTTTGGACCAGGGAGCGGCGCGGGCTAATTGTTCTTTGTTTCTCGTTTCAAGGCTTCATTCTATGATCATCTTGCTGGTGCCAGTACAGAGCGAGACTGCGGATAGTTGGGAACCTGTCTCGGGGGCAGGGAATTCAGATGGTGTTCGTAAAGCAGAAGTGGAAATGAATAGGGTTGGGAAGCATTTTCTGATCAGGGCCAGTGTGATCTCCTGGACTCGTTTCGATCGCCACAGGGGGTCGGAGAGGTATTTCCCAGATTTTCTTTTCCCCATATTGGCCCTGGGGTTTTCACTCTGGGTTTTCGCCTCTCCCTGGAGATCACACGGTCTGGAATGGGGGGGTGGGGGTGAGTTAATAGGTTGTGATGAACAAAGCATCGTAGCTGTGAGGGACTGCTCGGTGGATAGGATATTAGGATGTAGATAGGCTGGAAAATTGGGCGGGGATCCTGGATTCAGGATTCAATCCTGGACCGGGGAGCGGCGCGGGCTTGGAGGGCCGAAGGGCCTGTTCCTGTGCTGTATTGTTCTTTGTTCTTTGTTCTGCGTGGGTTTTCTCTGGGTGCTCTGGTTTCCTCCCACAGTCTGAAGGACATGTTGGTTAGGTGCATTGACCCGAACAGGTGTCAGAGTGTGGCAACATGAGGAATTTTGCAGTAACTTCATTGTAATGTTAATGTAAGCCTTGTGACTAATAAATAAACTTTAAACTTTATCATTATTTTAAGTGCCCCCAATCAGATCTTTTTTAGTCTTCAGAGAGAAAATAAATTGTGTGTATTTATTAGTGTCACAAGTAGGCTAACATTAACACTGTAATTAAATTACTGTGAAAATCCCCTAGTTGCCACGCTTTGGTGCGTGTTCGGGTACACTGAGGGAGAATTTAGCATGGCCAATGCGCCCAACCAGCACATCATTCGGACTGTGGGAGGAAACCAGAGCACCTGGAGGATGTGTAGACTCTGCACAGACAATGACCCAAGCTGAGAATCGAACCCAGGTCCCTGGCGCTGTGAGGCAGCAGTGTTGACTACTGTGCCACCATAAATTGATCGAGCCTGCTCAACTATTTCTGATAGTTGCACCCTCTCAAAATTTGATAGCATCCTTTCAATTCTTCAAGTATTCTTACATTTTATCTTATTTTGTGCTGAAGTAAAAGGATTAGAGTTACTGGCCTTGGTGATTTTGCAATGATACAGGAGTAGTGCTGAACCTGAACATTATCTTATCTTTTATTTTACAAATGTTGAATATAGTGACAGTGTTTTAGTTTTTGTTAATAACAGTGGGGCAGTTGACGATACTGGTGATGTAGAAAACAGAGTGAGTAGTTAGAATATAGAAACTAGAAGCAGGAGTAGGCCATTCAGCCCTTCGAGCCTGCTCCACCATTCATATCCCCCCTTCCCCCCCATATCCCTTGATCCCTTTAGCCCAAGAGCTACATCTAATTTCTTCTTGAAATCAGACAACGTTTTGATCTCAACTACATTCTGTGGTAGTGAATTCCACACATTCACCACCCTCTGGGTGAAGAAATTTCTCCTCACCTCAGTTCTAAAAGGTTTACCCCTTATCCTCAAACTATGACCCCTAGTTCTGGACTCACCCACCATTGGGAACATTCTTTCTGAATCTACCCTGTCTAATCCTGTTAGAATTTTATAAGTTTCTATGAGATCCCCTCACACTTCTAAACTCCGGTGAATATAATCCTAACCGACTTAGTCTCTCCTATGACAGACATGCCATCCCAGGAATCAGCCTGGTAAACCTTCGCTGTACTCCCTCTATAGCAAGGACATCCTTCCACTGATAAGGACCCTAAAACTGCACACAATACTCCAGGTATGGCCTCACCAATGCCCTATACAATTGCAGCAAAAAATCCCTATCCCTATACTCAAATCCTCTCGCTATGAAGGCCAACATACCATTTGCCTTCTTTACTGCCTGCTGTACCTGCACGCTTACTTTCAACGACTGATGCATGAGGACTCCAAAGTCCCGTTGTGTATCCACCTCTCTCAATTTACAGTCATTCAAGTAATAATCTATCTGCCTATTATTGCTACCTCTTAGTTGAGTGTTTGCACAAGCAATATTTTTGAACCTGGTTTGTGCTCCTTGGCCTGTACAGCATTTTTTAGGTATCAGCTGCGGCTCAGTGGGTAGCACTTTTGCCTCTTAATCAGAAGAGACTTTCTTAATTAGACTTGGGCACATAATCCAATCTGATGCTCCCTGCAGCTACTGAAGGAGCCTTCACCCACTTGAAAACCTGGTGAGGATATAACAGTACTAGGTGGGAGCAAAGCAACCTCAGTTTGGTCAGTCAACTCAGTCAAATTCCAGTAATCTTAACAGCTTGTATTTATATAGCACTTCAAACATAGTGAAACATCTTAAGTCACTTCACAGGAGCATCATAAATCAAAATTTGACACATAAGCACATAGTGATATTAGGGCAGGCGACCAAAACAATTGGCCAAGGATGTAGGTTTTAAAGAGCTTAAAGAGATAAAGGCAGGTAGAAATGTAGACAATTTAGGGAGAAAATGCCAGATCTTGGGGTTCGAGGTAGCTAAAGGCACGGCCACCAATGGTTGAGGGATAAAAATCATGGACACTTAAGATACCAGAATTGGAGTTGTGCAGAGATCTTAGAGGATTATGGGACTGTAAGAGGTAACTGAGATAGGGAGAGACAAGGCATGGAAGAATTTGAAATCAAGAATGAGAATTTTAAAATTGAGGCATTGTTTAACCAGAAGCCAATGTCGGTCAGCGAGCATAGATGTGATGGTTGAACAGGACTTGATGTGAGTTAAGATAGTCTTCTCCTAAATACCAATCACACTGGGTCAGTGGGAGGTGGAGGAAAGTGGGCAGTTAAAATTAAGTTTGAGAACTTAGGACAATAATTGGACAAAGTTACAGTAATTTCTCCAAGCCCTAATTGCCAAAGGGTTTAAGATAATGTGGCTGGCTCGGCAAAGGGCCACCATAGTTGCCTTGTTTCCATACTATTCAGCAAAATCACGTATTAAAATAAGATGTTTAATGTCAAATAGAAACATTTTGCTGAGTGGCTGGTCTGGAGTTGGGATATATGTAGGTATGCTGATGGCTATTTCATAAGAACCATAAGAACTAGGAGCAGGAGTAGGCCATCTGGCCCCTCGAGCCTGCTCCGCCATTCAATAAGATCATGGCTGATCTTTTCGTGGGCTTAGCTCGACTTACCCGCCCGCTCACCATCACCCTTAATTCCTTTACTGTTTAAAAATTTATCTATCCTTGCCTTAAAAACATTCAATGAGGTAGCCTCAACTGCTTCACCGGGCAGGGAATTCCACAGATTCACAACCCTTTGTGTGAAGAAGTTCCTCCTCAACTCAGTCTTAAATCTGCTTCCCCTTATTTTGAGGCCATGCCCCCTAGTTCTAGTTTCACCTGCCAGTGGAAACAACTTCCCTGCTTCTATCTTATCTATTCCATTCATAATCTTATATGTTTCTATAAGATCTCCCCTCATTCTTCTAGCCAGGGAAGGAAAGGAGGTAAAGTTATTCAGGGTAAAGAGAAAATTGCAAATGTTAAAAAGAATCGGAAGGGCTCAGGGGATAATATAAGGGAGCTGAAAGAATACCAGGCATGCACAGCCGGCATGATTGTCATTATAGAAACATATCTGAGGGCAGAGGATGGATAAAAACCTGACCTGAGAGGGGAAACATATTCACAAAGATAGGCATTGTAAGCTCAGCAGAGGAGTGACGATAAAGCTGCTATCAAAATCATAGGAACAACAGCAGACGAGTTGCTAGGAGCAATTTGGATGGAGGCTGGACATCAAGGATCAAAGTAACAACAGCTGCTGTCAATCGACAGTATTGTTCAACAGTTCAACATTGAGTTCATTTACTCAGGCAAAGAAGTATGTTGGAAATTGTAGTGTGATAATCGTAACCGATTTTAATATCCTAGAGGGAAGGTGGAAAGATCAGAGAGAAGTCAAAGGATAAACAATCTTATAGGTGTAACGAGAAACTGTTTCTCAGTAAAACGTGTTAAACAGGTTACAAAATCAGATGATATTAGATTTAATATTTAACCATGCTGCAATGATGAGTAAACTGGAAGTGACTGAATGCTTAAGCTCCAGTGATCACTGAATATTTGTATTTAATTTATGAAGAAAAATTAAAAATACTAATATTCAGGATGTTAGAATTTAAAATTTTGGACCTCCGGGAGGAACAGTGGGGAGAATCAAGTGGGAAGCTGAATGAAAAAATAAAGCAAATGAAAAACAGAATTGCTTTAAAGGGATATGGAATGGAAACATATTGTTGAGGGAAAAGGAGAAAACTTGTGTTACTGAAAACCACAGTAGCAAATTAAGAAGTTTGTTATAGCTGAGTATCCCCTACATGTATGTCCAATCAATGTTATATTACTTAAGCAAGATTATCCAGTGAGTTGGGGATGGATACAAAGGTACTTTGCCCGTTCATGTCCCAAAGCCTTGCTTCATGCAGTTGATTTAATACCTGTAAATAAATAATAATAATAGTAAATCATACATTTTTTGAGAGGCTTGAAAGGGAAAATGACACAGCACTACACAATTCCTGAAGCTGCTAACTTCCATGTGATTTTTTTTTGAAGGAAGTCACTGGCAAAGCCAGAATTTGTTTTCCTTTCCTAGCTGCCATGAGAAGTTGGGAATGGATCATTTTCTCAAACTTCAATTTTCTTTGCACAATTAAGTGTCTTGCTGGGTCACTTCAGAGAGCAGCTAAGAATCAGTAATACTGCTGTGGGCCTGGAGTCACATATAAGCCAGAGTGGGTAAGGCTAGCAAGTTTTCTTTTATGGCAATCCAGCAGCTTCATGCTTACTTGCACTGATACCAGCTTTTATACTAACATATTTTAAAACTGAGCTAAAATTACCATGGTATGACTTGAACAATTGGTGCAGCAACATAACTGAAATAACTCCTCATGGGTGGCATGGTGGCACAGTGGTTAGCACTGCTGTCTCACAGCGCCAGGGACCCGGGTTCGATTCCTGGCTTGGGTCACTGTCGGCGTGGAGTTTGTACATTCTCCCTGTGTCTGCGTGAGTTTCCTCCGGGTGCTCCGGTTTCCTCCCACAGTCGAAAGACGTGCTGATTAGGTGCATTGACCCAAACAGGCACCGGAGTGTGGCGACTAGGGGAATTTCACAGTAACTTCATTGCAGTGTTAATGTAAGCCTTATTTGTGACTAATAAATAAACTTTAACTTTAACAGAGGCCAGTGTCCCTTCACCATATTCCCTTTATTTACAAAGTCAATTCCATTCCTAAGAGTGCTTCAGGTACAAAGTCAGAACCCGGAGTGTCAGTAGTCCTGATACTCCTCAATATATGTACACAGGTGAGACTCCCTAACTGGGCAGGCAATCATTACCTCAATCAGGGAGCTCATACTCCAAGAGGCCCAACTCATGGGTCTCATTGCGGTTATTACAATAATAAATATAAAACCTTTATTGGCATAGATTTTCGCAATGTAATCAGCACAGCATCATGACTTTCATTACATTCCTCATGAGTAAAACTACAGAGAAATTGTTCTGTTCAAAAATGAGACCACACAGAGAATTCACTTTGATTGTGTTTTCTTTGAAATATGGGAATTCAGAATTTAAACAGTGTGAGTGGAACAGATATCGTTCCGAACTGACCATTGGTGTCACCTTTATGAGCATAACCAAGGGCAACAGCTGTTGTCCTTTGCTTACAAATTGCTCCTGATATATCAAAGTGATAACAGTAAATGGAAATTGCTACTCACCCAGAAAACAATACAGAGGCAGCATCATTTTGCAGTGCACTGTGATGGACACGCTAGTGTCCTGTTTCCAGGTTCAATACATGAGCACTGTACTCACTGACCTACATTGGCCCTTGGTCCAGCAATGCCTCGATTTCAAACTTCACATCCATGTTTCAAATCCCTCCATGGCCTTGCCATGCCCCGTCTCTGCAATCTCCTCCAATCCCACAGTTCTCCGACATATTCTGCACCCCTCCAATTCTGGCCTCTTCTTTATTCCTGATTTCCACCACTCCACTATTGGTGGCACTGCCTTAGGCTGCTAGCACTAGGAAAATCCCCAAACTTATTTTTCCTGCTGCTGGGGAGGCTACTCTAACTTCCTAGTTGCCCAGTTGTTCCTCAAATCCCCAAGCTACAAGTCTAGTCTAAACTTTATATGTACCATCGGGAAGTACTTTCTCCATACATATCCATATATGTCCTTGGTCTGGCACCTCTCTGTAAATGCCAAACTCTCTCCAATTCTCTGGTTCTTTTTGTTTTGTTTCCTTTACCAATTTACCACCTATCTTGTCCGTAGCCACTAGGGCTTCTCTATTGTAAGGGCTCCTACTTGTTTTATTTTTATTCATTCAAGGGATGTGGGCTTCGCTGACTAGATTAATTTCCTCCACCATTGACGCAAAGTAGCAGTAGTATGTACCATTTATAAGATGCACTGCAAGTTTCATTAAATAGCACCTTCCAAACCCACAACCACTGCCATATTAATTAGATACCACCTTCCAAACCTAAAATCACTGGGGCGGCACGGTAGCACAGTGGTTAGCACTGCTGCTTCACAGCGCCAGAGACCTGGGCTCGATTTCCGGCATGGGTTACTGTCTGTGTGGAGTTTGCATGTTCTCCCCGTGTCTGCGTGGGTTTCCTCTGGGTGCTCTGGTTTCCTCCCACATTCTGAAAGACGCGCTGGTTATGTGCATTGACCCGAATAGGCGCCGGAGTGTGGCGACTTGGGGAATTTCACAGTAACTTCATTGCAGTGTTAATGTAAGCCTTACTTGTGACTAGTAAGTAATCTTTAAATATAGAAGGACAAGGGCAGCACATACATGGGACAACCACCACCTGGATGTTCCACTTCAAGCCACTCACCACCCTGACTTGGGAATATATTGCCATTCCTTCACTGTCGTTAGGCCAAAATACTGGAACTCCCTCCCGAACAACACTATGGGTGTACTTAAATCACATGGACTGCAGCGGTTCAATAAAGCTGCTCACCACTACTTTCTCAAGAGTAATAAATGCTGGCCTGGCCAGCAATGCCCCATGAAAACATTTTTTAAAAGACAAGTGCTGCCTATCGAGGCACAGCTTTTTAAAAAATACTTTTCCAATTCAATCAAATCAAATCCAATTCAGAGTCTCAACAAGTTGAGACATTTCAGATCCAGGCTGACAAGACAGGGCGAGCGACCAAACCACCCTGTCCTGGGCCTGATCTACATGAGCCAAGCTGATTGGAGAAGGTGGAGGTTCCTCCTCCAAGACTTGAGCTCATTTGCATCTTAGCCAAAAGGCCGAGATGCCGCTTTTAAAAATTGCTTCATATGAAACATATGAAGCTTCAGTGTAACCTAATGACCTTGACCAAGTGCGGCCGACCATGGGCTGTCGACCATACTACACTTGATCTTAGCCAAACTGCCGAGAAGCACAGCTGGTACAGAAATGGAGGAAAATAGATTCTCAGTAAGCGTGGTCTTACTGAGAATCTATTTGATAGAAGAGCCTGTGAAAGTAACTTTTATAACAGTAAAGCTATTTAATACAAATACAGTGAAAGTAATGACCAGCAATCGTGGTAGCAGCAGTTGGTAACGAAAGTTTGGCAATGGAATACCTTGTTTCCTTTCCCAAGTCCCAAAAATATCTAGAAAATATTGTCTTTATCTGAAGTTAATATCTGGTTTTCTTAATAGGAAAATAACTGCTGTCTTCATGCTTTGTGAGTTTGGTTAGTTTTGAATGCAGGTAGAGATGTTTATCCTGTTGCCCCTTTTTCTTTCCTCTTCTATCTTGCCATGCTTGTGGTTAAATGCCATAGAAACATTTCAACTTTTAACAGTTTTAATTCATTTCATTATAATATTTATCTTCCTCCCTCCCTTCATCCATGTTCCCACCTTCATGACTCGCCTCGTCAGCCAGGAGCTCTATGTGTTCAGGCTTCCTGCCCCGCATTCATTCTCCCATGTTTGCGATTACAGTGGGTGTCTCAGCTCGGAATGCCCCCCATTCACTCCTTTCATTCACGCTTAACGATTGACTACGAGGAGCTATATTTGAGTGAGTGGGAAGTAAATTTTCCCAGACCAGTTTTTGACCTTTCTCATTGACAGCCGACCAGAGAATGACAAAATTGTCACTCTGTTGCGGAAGGCCCAAGTGTCAATATTAGGCAATTGTGAGAAACTTCCACTGATGCTGAAAAAAAAACAGTTGTCCGAATTGTTCCGCTTGTTGTACACTAACACACTGGAGAATAAATCACAGGTAGCTTTTTGCTCCTGATTTTCTTACTTCCTTTCTTGAAGGCACTGACATGCTGAGTTTTGGCTTGGTGCCTTCTGTACTTTATCCAAGTAGTCAGTATTCATGCATGAGTCTAGATAATGAACATCAATGGGTTATTCAGGTCTGAGGAGCATCATGGCCAAGCTCTCTTAAAGGAATGCCAATTCCTGGTGGTGTGCTAAATGATCCATAACCTGGTCATACAGTTCAAAATCAATGAAGAATGGGCCCATGTTATAACTTTGGATAAAGAAGGACACATTAATCTCTTATTTTAAAACTTGGCCCGCTGACTTCCTTCCTTTCCTTACATCTGCTCTGTAATTGCCCTGGCTGTACCAACTTGCTGTAGCTCCTCCAAATTCACATAAGCTATCTCTGTAACTTGTTCCAGTCCCGTAACTCTCTGAGATCTCTGAAATCCCCCAACTCTGGCCTCTTGGGCATCACTGATTTTAAACTCTTCACCATTGGTGACCTTGCCTTCAGCTGCTGAGGTCCTAAGATCTGGAATTCTCTCCCTAAATCTCTCCGCCTCTCTTCTTGTCTCTCCTCCTTTAAGGCGCTCCTTAAAATCTTCTTTGTCCAAGCGTTTTGGTCACCTGTCATAATGTGGCTCAATGTCAAATTGTATCTGATAACACTGGTATGAAGCAATTTTACTACAATAAAGGCACTTTATAAATTCAGATTGTTTATTCAGGGAATGGAAGTGTTCTGTCCTGAATGCCAGATGAGTGTTCATATGGTAGTAAACCTATCTTGTTTATTCATCCACATGTCTCAATAGCTGTGGATGTGAACACTGTGGCCTGTCAATATTTGTTGCCTGTTTACATGGAGGAAGACATAGTATTCTATAGCATTTACAGCACAGAAGCAGGCCATTTGGCCCATCAGCTCCATGGTGTTTATGCTCCACCCAAACCTCCTCCCACCTTTCTTCATCCAACTCAATCAGTGTATCTCCTATCCTTTACTACGAACATACGAGTTAAGAGCTGGAGTAGGCCCCTCAGCCCCTCAAGCCTGCTCTGCCATTCAATAAGATCGTGGCTGATCTGATTGTAACCTCAACCCTACATTCCTACCTACCCCCGATAACCTTTCATCCCCTTGTTAGTCTAGAATCTATCTAGCTCTGCCTTAAAAATATTCAAAGACTCTGCTTCCACTAGAAATCATAGAAATCATAGAAACCCTACAGTGCAGAAGGAGGCCATTCGGCCCATCGAGTCTGCACCGACCACAATCCCACCCAGGCCCTACCCCCACATATTTACCCACTAATCTACGCATCCCAGGATTCTAAGGGGCAATTTTTAACCTGGCCAATCAACCTAACCTGCACATCTTTGGATGGACTACTTTTTGAGGACGAGAATTCCAGAGATCCTGAGAGAGATTTCTCCTCATCTCTGTCTTAGTTGAGCGATCTCTTATTTTTAATTAGTGACCCCTAGTTCTACATTCTCCAACAAGAGGAAACATCCTCTCCACATCCATCCTGACAATACCCCTCAGGATCTTAAAGGTTTCGATCAAGTCACCTCTTACTCTTTTAATCTGTACTGGATACAAACCTAACATCTCCAACCTCAAATTCACCTGGTGTAACCTCCCCTATACTTTGGACTTTGTGCAGCTGGGACACATTTTGTCTGCCACTCTGAGTTCCTCAAATAATTGTTTTTTTTTCCTTCAGTGGCTTTCCTAACATGGTTGTGTAAAATCTGTTCCTTTATGATTTTCTCACCATCTTTTAAAGGATCTCCATGTCATCCTGTTTGTGGCTGTTGCCTTCAAGTCACCAGGCTTCCTCCTGTCGAGTACTGACACCATATGTAGTAGTTCATGCACCGTTTCATCGTCATCTTCTCGAGGGCAATTTTGAAATTTGCAAGAAGTTGTAGCCTTGCAAGCGATGTCCACACCCCATGAACAAAATAAAAATCCCACCTGCTTTTGACAGGAATGGAGTCCCATAGCAAACCTTCCTGTCGCCCTCTTCCGTTCACTGAATCTCTACAATAAGTACCACTTTCATCTCGGTAAAGTGAGCTTGCCTGCTCTTTTGTGCCACATTCTAGAGTCTTCCAGTCAACTCTGCCAAGATAATTACTGCCCTGAAGGAGTTCGCTGATAGAGTGAATGTTGTCCCTATGTTCACTGATCCTAGGAACAAATGAGGGAAAAATTCTGAAACCTGAGAAAAACTGTTAAGATATGAATGTCCACTCTTTGACACCTCAGATTAAATCTTATGCCGAAACAGGCTTGACTCAAGCATTGCAGACCAAAAATGATGCAACATCGATGGAGAATGAAAAACACTGATTGTCCAAAGCTGCTTTCACAGTGTGTGCTTCAACAGGGAGCTTGTCATGGAATAATGCTGACTCCATAAGACTGACCTCCCACCATCCCCGACATCCCGTCACGAAATTGACGAGAAGGACATCCCTGTCTGTGGCTGCGAAGGCTTTCACAACATTTTTTTTGATGCCAACACATTCTTCGAAGTCACCAGGGATGGATTTTGCAGAGGAATGAATCTTCAGTCCACCAGTGCCCAATGGGATTTCGATGTTGAACTTGTTAAGCTTGTTCTCTAGCAGTGCTGTGGGCAAAAGGATTTGCAAATGGAATTCTGCATTGCAAAGCACCAGCAGCAAGCAATGCATTTGAGGTTAATGCAATTGCAGTAAGGTCAGTTCACTGTAATGAAGCAAAAGAAAAATCCCAGAACTATAAGTGGGTGACTAAACTGCCAATCACTTCTTTAAGAATCAAGCTGCTAAAGGTCAAAGCAGGACATCCCAGCAATGCCTCTTTTCCATGGGCAAGGAACACTGGAATAATGAACAGATGGCAAGGTTTCGATTTAGATATGAAGTTAAGAACTGTAGGGAGCCTCATATATCCTGTTCACAAGAACCTCCAAACAATTGCAACTCCCTGGAGCTGGTACACCACGAGTGGGACATTTAAGCCTGCTGCCTGATTCAATGAGGTGTACTCCCATTATATAACAGGGAACTCTCGGAGTCTGCGATCATTGCATCTGACCTTAAGTGCTGTGTCTATAAATGAGTATTATATAAACAGGCCTTCATTTGTGAAAATTCTTCTCCAGCTCTAGATCATGGGTCTATCGGTGCTGTCAAAATTTACAATCTTTGGTTTGCTCAGCCAAAGTAAAGCAATAAATTATACTTGCATTGACGTAGCACCTTATCACGTGATAATGTCTGAAAGCACTTGACACATTGAATTACTTCTGGAGTCCAGTAACTGTTGTTATGTTGGAAAACATTCTGTACCAGCCAAATACCAATTTTGATGATATTACTTGTGGCAGGATGTTTGGTTAGCAGATCGGGAGAACTGCCAGCCCTTCAAATAATGCTGTGCGATCATTAACAGACTGTTCAAAAAAAGACAAGCGCTGACTTTAATTACACAAGCAACAAAAGCAGTTGCACTGCGTTAAGTGTCAGCCAATACTATGTGGGCCTTGAGGTCCACAATCTGCTGACCCAGAGGTGAGAATACTACTTACTGAGCTGAGCTGATGCTTGATCAAGTTGTCAGATAAATCAAGGAGGAACTGCATGGTCAACCTATAGTGATTGCATATTTTGGATTGTTAAATCACTGGACCAAAGCCTGTTCTTTGTTACATTTGCTGCTTGAATTGTTCTGAAAATATGGACAATCTGTTGTGTGTATGCATGTTCTGCATGAAGACATTATTGTTTTATATATGAAGAACAAACCACAGTTATGTTATGTGAGTGTCGAGGCATGCAATAGCCATCTATCATTGACAACAGACATGACCTGAAGCACAATATAATTTTTTTTAATGCAACATTCCAATGGCTTCATTTGATCTCTGTGACATTAAGATGAGAGACATCGTTTATCAAAATCCTTGATTCGCTGTAATGGATGACATGATACCTTATTTCAGAGCTATCGGGTGACTGTTGAAGAGTAAGCAAAACCAGATTTAAGTGTTTTTGCAAGTTCATTGATCTTAGCAACACAAATGTTGGAAAGGGTATGCATGACAGAAAATAATATAAGGTATTGTGTGAACTCTGTTATCCAGTGTATATTATTGATTTTGTGAGGAAGATGGTCAAAACATTGCCTGGGAAACTTGAATCCAAAGCTAACCAATGCTGCATTCTTTACATAGTTTCCAAAGTCTAGAGACATCTGGATGCTGAAATTAATTTGGTGTAAAGGTTTTATGACAGTACAGGTTGTGTTCTGTAAATTTGCCAGAATAATTTGTTTCAATCTATCATACCAAGTAGCTTATGCTAGCAAAAAAGAAAACAGCTTTGGTAGGAAAAAGATAGGCACGGCAGCCTGGGGGTAGTGGATTTGTCTAATCATGTGCTCCATTACAGCACTGCAGCATATTTGTGGTCAAGAAGTCACTTTTGCGTTGCGTGAAGCAATTTCAGAAATCTGAAAATAATTCATGAATGCTTGTTTTTTGTAACTAAAAGAACATTATAACATGAGAACAGAAGAAATAGAACCAGGAGAAGACCATTCAGCCCCTCAAGCCTGCTCTGCCATTCAATACAGTTCTGGCTGGTCTGAGTGGCCACAACTCCATTTTTTCACCTGCTCCCCATAACCCTTGACTCCCTTGTCAATCAAAAACCTGTCTAACTCACCCTTGAATATATTCAATACCCAGCCTCTACTGCTCTACCAGCGAGGAGAATGCCACAGACAGACCTTCTGAGAGAAGAAAGTCTTCCTCTCCTTCTTAAAAGGGAGACTGCTTATTTTCTAGCAGGCCATTTGTCTTCTAGCAGCAACAGATGAAACAGCTCCTAAGGTCTGAAATTCCGACACTGAACCTCTCCACCTCTTCCCCTTCCAGATGCTTCTAGCAACCCACCTCTTTGACTAAATGTTTGGACGCACACCTGAATATCTCTCTATGTGGCTCAGTGTCAAAGTTTGTTTGATAAAATCTGCTTTGAGATGTTTTTATGATGTTGTTGTGCTCCATATTATGTGTGTAGGTAAACACCGCAGTCAGTTTGGAAGCTGTAGAACTCCACAAGCTGTAACACATGTGTTTTTGGGTAAGACTGGAATCCTTCATGTGTGCTCTGCCTGAAGGCAGGCCCTTGGCTCATTGCCTGTTGATGCTTCATCGTGAGCCATTTTTCTTGGCAGTTTTTTTTGTGAGTGGCGGTCTGCCATTGCCTTCCACTCTTAGGGCAGGGCAAGGAGGCAGGTCCCATCTCAACAGGAATCAAACCTACATTTGTTCAACCATACATTATAGACAGTTTGTCATCTAAGCTAAATACCACCCTCTAAAAATCTGAAATGTCGGTTGTTTTTGATGATATTGGTTAAGGATGAAATGTTGGCCAGATTACCAGAAGAACCCCACCTTTTCTGAATAATGTCATGGGATCCTGCACTGGCAGGTAGTGCCTTAATTTAATGTCTGGTTCAAAGGACAGCACATCTGCCAATGCAGCATTCCCGTTAAATGAATTGAAATATCAGTCAGGGTAATGTACTCCAGTCCACCAAACAACAGAACAAATTCAATCCAGCCAATTATCACCCCATTAGGGTGACAATTCCAAAATGTTGGGAGGTGTCATCAACAGAGCGATCCAACAGCACTTACATAACAATAATCAACTCACTGATACTGAGTTTGGGGTGCCATCAACAGCAAGTTCCCCTCCAAATTACACCATCGAGATATGGAAATATATTGGTCATTCCTTCATCATCACTGGGTCAAAATCTTGGAGATCTCTACCTACGGGCATTGGGGCAATACCTACACCATGCGGGTTGCAGCAGACCAAGAAGGCAGCTCACTACCATCTTCTCAAAGGCATTGGGAATGGGCAATAAATGTTGGCCTAGCCAGAAACATTCACATAATGAATGAATAAAAAAAGACTTGACTCGGAGACCAAAGGTCTACCAAAATTAACCAACTTGGGAATAGAAAATTGTTACAAAGAATAACAAGTCTTCCTGTTTTTGTTCCTGTGTGTAGTGACAGAAATCCAGATGTGCAATATTACCTGTCTTATTTACACCTGTGTCAGGTGGTCAAATATATCAGATACAAGAACAGGAAAATCTGTCCTCCAACCTCACTGTTATTTTAAAACTTTAAAAGTCATTTGGTTCTGGATTCTTTGATGGGATTTGGGTCTTGCTTGCTAGGCCAGCATTTATTGCCTATCCCTTTTTTTTCATGCATGGGACATGGGTGTCGCTGGTTGACCAGCATTTATTGCCATCCAAAATTGCCCTTGTTCAGAGAGCAGTTGAGTATCGACCACATTGCTGTGGCTTTGGAGTCACATGTAGGCCAGACCGGGTAAGGACAGCAGATTTCCTTTCCTAAAGGACATTAGTGAACCAGATGGGTTTTTCCGACAATTGACAATGGTTTCGTGGTCATCAGTAGATTCTTAATTCCAGATATAGCCCTTGAGCCCTTGAGAAGATGGTGGTGAGCCGCCATCTTGAACCACTGCAGCTCATGTGGTGCAGATACACCTACAGTGTTGTTAGGAAGAGCATTCCAGGATTTGGACCCAGTGACAGTGAAGGAATGGTGATATTTCCAAGTCAGGATGGTATGTGGCTTGGAGGAGAACTTGCAGGTGGTAGTGCTCCTATGCATCTGTTGCCCTTGTCCTTCTAGGTGGTAGAGTTCACATGTTTGGAAGGTGCTTTTGAAGGAACCTTGCTGCAGTGCATCTTGTCGATGGTATATGCTGCTGCCACTGTGCGTTGGTGGTGAGGGAGTGAATGGTAAAGGTGATGGATGGGATGCCATTGAGTGTTGTTAGAGCTCGACTTATCCAAGAAAGTAGAGAGTACTCTATCGCACTCCTGACTTGTGCCTTGTAGATGGTGGACAGGTTTTGGGGAGTCGGGAGGTGAGTTACTCACTGCAGAATTCCAAGTCTCTTTCCTGCTCTTGTAGCCATAGTATTTATATGGCTAGTCCAGTTCAGTTTCTGGTCATTGAATAAAGAGAAACGCTTCATTTAAGTGAATTTGAGTCGAGTCATGTCCTTTGGTTTGTCACACATGCAGGGAAAATACTTGGGAAAAGATTTAAATTTACAGTCAGATAACACCGTTAGAACAGAAAAATAAAAAATTGACCATTGCTAAGAGAGGTAATGTGTGTGCGAGAGTCATAGAATCATCATAGAAACCCTACAGTGCAGAAGGAGGCCATTCGGCCCATCGAGTCTGCACCGACCACAATCCCACCCCACATATTTACCCGCTAATCCCTCTAACCTACGCATCCCAGGACTCTAAGGGGCAATTTTTAACCTGGCCAATCAACCTAACCCGCACATCTTTGGACTGTGGGAGGAAACCGGAGCACCCGGAGGAAACCCACGCAGACACGAGAAGAATGTGCAAACTCCACACAGACAGTGACCCGAGCCGGGAATCGAACCCGGGACACTGGAGCTGTGAAGCAGCAGTGCTAACCACTGTGCTACCGTGCCGCCCTTGTATTTGATGTTTTATGATTTTTTTTTCCTTATTGTAATGAAATGAGAATGAATCTCATTAAATTATGTCTGAAAATATTAAACCTTCAATAAAACTTGCAGGTTTTTACATGGACAGACGAGCCAAAGATGGCAGAGGATGCAAAGTCAGTCATTGGCTGAATTGCTGATGGGCAATACTCTGAGAGACAAAGGGACTACCCTCTGTTTCCAGACTAGGGTGCTTCCAAGGGCATACAGAAACTAATTACCATCTTTGGTGGAGACAATGGGAGGTAATGGGAGATGAAATATCTTGTATGTAATATTTCAGATGGACTTGTGGATTTTGCCTTCCAGGAATATACAAAGACTGGGATGAAAGCCAGCTGCAAAGCTGAGATGTTGACTAGTTCCAAGTATGTGTGTTGCTTTGCAGATATATACCTCTCTCTCTGTTGCCATAAACTATTGAAGTTTAAAGTTTATTTATTAGTGTCACAAGTAGGCTTACATTAACACTGCAATGAAGTTACTGTGAAAATCCCCTCGTCGTCACACTCCGGTGCCTGTTCAGGTACACTGAGGGAGAATTTTGCATGGCCAATGCACAGAGCCAGCACGTCTTTCAGACTGTGGGAGAAAACTGGAGCACCCGGAGGAAACCCACACAGAGACAGGGAGAACGTGCAGACTCCGCACAGAGTGTGACCCAAACCGGGAATTGAACCCGGGTCCCTGGCACTGTGAGGCAGAAGTGCTAACCACTGTTGCAAGTCAGCAAAGACCACAGCTGAAAAGAAAACAGGAGAGCTTCTCCACCAAACTGCAAAACATCAGGATGTCAAAACTGATTATGAGCCCATGAAGCCAGCTGTACTGGAATCTGGAAAATTATAATTCATCTGCTGAAGTCAGCGTGACGGGAATCTCAAATCACAAAGGCCGCAATGCTTAATCACCTACTCGTTACAACTTAAGGACTGTTCCAAATATCTTTTTTTACTTAGTTGTCTCATTTCTCTTTTCTAATCTGTATGAATGTATATGCATGTGTTTTATCATTTTCTTGCCTTTAGTAGTTAATAAACACACTCTATCTATAACTCAAGAAAGCCTGGTCAAATTGGTTCTTCTTAAAACATAAATATTGGTACTGGGAAAAGGTTTCTGCGAAGGGAGGAATCCTTTTTAGATAAATCTTGATGCAACCAGCAGAGGGGGTTGAATAAAGAAAGGCAGCCAAATCATATGGCTATAAATTGAGAGAGGGGATTGTGCAGCGAGACTTGACAGTCCTCATACACAAATCACTCAAAGTAAGCATGTAGATGCAGCAGGCAGCAAAGAAGGCACATGGTATGTTGGTCTTTATAGTGAGAGGATTCGAGTACAGGAGCAGGGATGTCTTGCTCCACTTATACAGGGCCTTAGTGAGGCCACACCTGGAATATTGTGTGCAGTTTTGGTCTCCTTATCTGAGGAAAATGTTCTTGCCTTGAAGAGAGTGTAACAAAGGTTTACCAGAATGCTTCCTGGGATGAAGGGACTGGCATATGAGGAGAGATTGAGTTGGTTAGGATTGTATTCGCTGGAGTTCAGAAGAATGAGCCAGAGTTCTCCTAGAAATCTATAAAATTCTAACAAAACCAGAGTGGGTAGATGGAGGAAGGGTGTTCTTGATGGTGAGGGCGTGTCCAGAACAAAGGGTCATGGTCAAAGGATGCGGGGTAACCCTTTTAGGATTGAGATGAAGAGAAATTTCTCCACCAGAGAGTGGTAAGCCTGTGGAATTTGCTACCACAGAAAGCAGTTGAGGCCAAAATATTGTATGTTTTCAAAAATGAGTTGGATATAGCTCTTGGGGCGAAGAAGATCAAAGGATATAGGGGGAAGGCGGGATTCGGCTATTGAGTTGGATAATCAGCCATGATCATACTGAATGGTGGAGCAGGCCGGAAGGGCCAAATGGCCTACTCCTGCTCCTATTTTCTATGTTTCAATGTTTTACCCCTCCTCACCTGGGGCATAACAATTTGAGGGTGCTCGTCTGGCTTAACAAATTTGGGGAACCTCACCTGGGGACTGGCGATAGTAAGGCCAAACTGACGTCACTGACAATGGATCAGCCTGTCACCCTGGCACTGCCCACCGGGCACACTGACACTGTCGACCTGGCACACTAGCAGTTCCCACCAGGCATTACGTAATGCCAAGCGGACAGGGCCTGGGGGGGTACTTCATGGGGGATAGGACCAGATGGGAGGGCAGAACCAGACTGGGTGGTGAGAGGTAGGAGGGGGGAAGGGGGGAACTCTGCATTGGGGACTGGGGGCTGATATGAGGCTGACCAGTCGGGGCCAGCCATTGGTATACTCAGAAATCAGCGCATCCTCAATGGCCTTCTGAGCAGTCTGATGCTGGTCTCTAGAGTGTGATTAGCAACCCCTCCCCCCAAACTGTCGTGAATCACCTGACAGTTTCTGTAGTGTGCGGAGTGCCATTTAATTAAGCTCACTGAAAATACTTTGGACACTTTAATTTTTGGAGGGAAAATCGCCACATAATTTTTAAGCAGTTTCTTAAAGGAGGAGAGAGATGTAGAAAGATGGAGAGGTGAAAGGAAGGAATTCCAGAGCTTAGGGCCTGTGGAGCTGAAGGCAGAACCAAAAGTATTGGATAAAAATTGGGGATGCTTTAAAGACCAAAACTAAAGGAGTGCAGAGGGGCAGCATGGTAGCACAGTGGTTAGCACTGCTGCATCACAGCGTCAGGGACCCGGGTTCGATTCCCGGCTTGGGTCGCTGTCTGTGTGCAGTTTGCACGTTCTCCCCGTGTCTGCGGGTGCTCCGGTTTCCTCCCACATTCTGAAAGATATGCTGGTTAGGTGCATTGACTCGAACAGGCGCCGGACTGTAGCGACTAGGGGAATTTCACAGTAACTTCATTGCAGTATTTATGTAAGCCTTATTTGTGACTAATAAGTAAACTTTACTTTACTTTAAGATTTCAAAGGGCTGGAGGAGTTTACAACGATAGTGAGGAACAAGGCCAAGGAGAAATTTCAATATCAAACTTGAGCAATCAAAACGAGTAAGCACAGAACTGGTGGATTTGTGGGATGATGTGGAGATGCCGGCGTTGGACTGGGGTAAATATAGTAAGAAGTCTCACAACACCAGGTTAAAGTTCAACAGGTTTATTTGTTAGCACAAGCCACTAGCTTTCGGAGCGCTGCCCCTTCATCAGGTAAGTGGGAGTTCTGTTCACAAACAGGGCATATAAAGACACAAACTCAATTTACAAAATAATGGTTGGAATGCGAGTCTTTACAGGTAATCAAGTCTTAAAGGTACAGACAATGTGAGTGGAGAGAGGGTTAAGCACAGGTTAAAGAGATGTGTATTGTGTCTCCAGCCAGGACAGTTAGTGAGATTTTGTAAGTCCAGGCAAGTCGTGGGGGTTACAGATAGTGTGACATGAACCCAAGATCCCGGTTGAGGCTGTCCTCATGTGTGCGGAACTTGGCTATCAGTCTCTGCTCAGCGACTCTGGTTTGTCGTGTGTCATGAAGGCCACCTTGTAGTGTGTCGTGAAGGCCGCTTACCCGAAGATCAGAGGCTGAATGCCCGTGACCGCTGAAGTGTTCTCCAACAGGAAGAGAACACTCTTGCCTGGTGATTGTCGAGCGGTGTTCATTCATCCGTTGTCCGCTGAGCGGTCATGGGCATTCGGTCTCTGATCTTCGGGTAAGCATTCTCCAAGGCGGTCTTCATGACACACGACAGCACAGAGTCGCTGAGCAGAGACTGATAGCCAAGTTCTGCACACATGAGGATGGCCTCAACCGGGATCTTGGGTTCATGTCACACTATCTGTAAACCCCACGACTTCCTGGGCTTGCAAACTCTCACTAACTGTCCTGGCTGGAGACAATACACATCTCTAACCTGTGCTTAACCCTCTCTCCACTCACATTGTCTGTACCTTTAAGACTTGATTACCTGTAAAGACTCGCATTCCAACCATTATTTTGTAAATTGAGTTTGTGTCTTTATATGCCCTGTTCGTGAACAGAACTCCCACTCACCTGATGAAAGGGCAGCGCTCCGAAAGCTAGTGGCTTGTGCTACCAAATAAACCTGTTGGACTTTAACCTGATGTGTGGGAGCCAGGCTGCCCCGTTTTGAGCGAGCTCAAGTTTGCAAAGGGTGGAAGATTGGCCAGGAAGAGCATTGGGATAACCAAGGTAACGAATGCCTAAATGAAGGATTCAGAAGCAACTGAAACAGGAGAGCACACAGACAATATTACAGTGATGGAACTAAGCAGTCTTGCTGATGGAGAAGCTATGGGGTCAGAAACACAGCTGAGGGTCAAATAGAATGCCAAGGTGGTGAGCAGTCTGTTTCAACCTCAAAGTGGACAGGGAGATGGACAGAAACTTTTGTTTTGCCAGCATTTCCATTTTTTTTAAAAGATGAAATTAGCCGTGTTATTATTTTATAACAAGATACATTGCTTGCACTGTGATTTGTCTACAATGCACTAAAATACTGTGTGTCGGGATATAAACATATATTGCTGCATTTCATTCAAGGTCAAGTGTCAGTGTTCGGTGACAAATTAGTATCCTATTACTATGTTTTCCCCAACTGGGGCCAAAGTTACTCACTGGCTATTGTGACTGACTGTGAAAGGTCATGAGTGTCTACTGATGAAAGCCACACTAATGCAATTTATTTCCAATAGCATTTCAATGTATGTCAGGGGCTTGCTTTTGTTCAGACACCCATTGCTAACAGTATGGCATTTCAAACACAAGATCTATGCAAATGACCAAATCCAGTGGCAGACAGCTCTGTCGCGCTGTGTGGTCTGCCTGCATTTCAATTGTTGATTCTACTCTAATCTCACCGTGGGGGTTGTCATCATGAATAAATTCATATGAATTTAGTGCGTGAATCAAAGTGACCTGTTATGTGCACTTTAACTCCTTTTTCCAAAAGATGAATTCCCACAAAGAATATATTGTGAGAATACAAACTAACCCATATCAAGGCTGATTTCAAATTGTCTACTCTGGCTTTGTGAAGAAAGAAAACTTGGATATCTAATTGTGCCTTTCACAGCCTCAGGACATCCCAAAATGAATTACAGCCAACTGGAGTACCTTTGAAGTGTCGTCGCTGTTTTAAAGCTAGAAGAGCGTCAGCCAATTTGCACAAGGCAAGATCCCACAAACCAACAATGTGCTAATGACCAGATAATCTATTCATGATTTGATTTGATTTATCATTGTCACATGTATTAGTATACAGTGGAAAGTATTGTTTCTTGCACGCCATACCGTTCATAGAGAAGGAAAGGAGAGAGTGCAGGATGTAGTGTTATGGTCATAGCTAGGGTGTAGAGAAAGATCAACTTAGTGTGAGGTAAGTTCATTCGAAAGTATGATGTTGGTTGAGGGATACATAGTGGCCACGACACTATCGAAAACTCTACTGCTGTTAAGTGTATATTTGCACAAGATCACTGCATTTAGAAGGTTTTTAAAAATTCTTTCATTTACGTCAAACTGCCCTTAATTAGAAAGGCAGGCAAGTATATTATTCAGACCATTATAAATTATTTGAAAAACAAGTGCTGTTTGGAACTGAGGATTTTGGTGAGAAGGAGAGTTAGGCGAGGAAGGGAAGTGTTCCTATCCCTTTGCTTTGGCTAACAAAGAACAAAACAGCACAGGAACAGGCCCTTCGGCCCTCCAAGCCTGCGCCGCTCATGTGCCCAACTAGACCATTCGTTTGTATCCCTCTATTCCCTGTCTGTTCATGTGGCTATCTAGATAAGTCTTAAACGATCCCAGCGTGTCCGCCTCAATCACCTTGCTTGGCAGTGCATTCCAGGCCCCCACCACCCTCTGTGTAAAATACGTCCCCCTGACATCTGTGTTGAACCTTGCTCCCCTCACCTTGAATCCATGACCCCTTGTGTTCGTCACCTCCGACCTGGGAAAAAGCTTCCCACTGTTCACCCTATCTATGCCCTTCATAATTTTATAGACCTCTATTAGATCGCCCCTCATCGTCCGTCTTTCCAGGGAGAACAACCCCAGTTTACCCAATCTCTCCTCAAAGCTAATACCCTCCACACCAGGCAACATCCTGGTAAACCTTTTCTGTACTCTCTCCAAAGCCTCCACGTCCTTCTGGTAGTGTGGCGACCAGAACTGGACGCAGTATTCCAAATGTGGCCTAACCAACGTTCTATACAGCAACATCATATGCCAACTTTTATATTCTATGCCCCGTCCAACAAAGGCAAGCATGCCATATGCCTTCCTGACCACCCTCTCCACCTGTGCTGCCACCTTTAAGGATCTGTGGACTTGTACACCTAGGTCCCTCTGTGTGTCTATACTCCTGATGTTTTTGCCATTTATTGTATAGCTCCCCCTTACATTAGATCTACCAAAATGCATCGCTTCACATTTATCTGGATTAAATTCCATCTGCCATTTCTCCGCCCAATGTTCCAGCCTATCTATATCCTGCTGTATTCTCTGACAATGTTCATCACTTTCCGCAACTCCAGCAATCTTTGTGTCGTCCGTAAACTTACTGATCACACCAGCTACATCTTCCTCCAAATCATTTATATATATCACAAACAGCAGAGGTCCCAGTACAGAGCCCTGCGGAACACCACTAGTCACAGACCTCCAATCGGAAAAAGACCCCTCTACTGTTACCCTCTGTCTTCTATGGCTAAACACAGTAAGAAGTTTAACAACACCAGGTTAAAGTCCAACAGGTTTATTTGGTAGCAAAAGCCACACAAGCTTTCGGAGCTCCAAGCCCCTTCTTCAGGTGAGTGGGAATTCTGTTCACAAACAGGGCATATAAAGACACAGACTCAATTTACATGAATAATATAAATAATGAATAAACCTGTTGGACTTTAACCTGGTGTTACAAACCTGTTGGACTTTAACCTGGTGTTACATTATTCATGTAAATTGAGTCTGTGTCTTTATATGCCCTGTTTGTGAACAGAATTCCCACTCACCTGAAGAAGGGGCTTGGAGCTCCGAAAGCTTGTGTGGCTTTTGCTACCAAATAAACCTGTTGGACTTTAACCTGGTGTTGTTAAACTTCTTACTGTGTTTACCCCAGTCCAACGCCGGCATCTCCACATCATGACTTCTATGGCTAAGCCAGTTCTCCACCCATCTAGCTAGCTCACCTTTTATCCCGTGAGATTTACCCTTTTGCACCAGCCTGCCATGAGGGACCTTGTCAAACGCTTTACTAAAATCCATATAGACGACATCCACAGCCCTTCCCTCGTCAATTGTTTTTGTCACCTCCTCAAAAAACTCAACCAAATTTGTGAGGCATGACCTCCCTCGTACAAAACCATGCTGTCTATCGCTAATGAGATTATTCAGTTCTAAATGCGCATATATCCTATCTCTAAGAATCTTCTCCAACAATTTCCCTACCATGGACGTCAAGCCCACCGGCCTATAATTACCCGGGTTATCCTTGCTACCCTTCTTAAATAACGGGACCACATTTGCTATCCTCCAATCCTCTGGGACCTCACCTGTGTCCAGTGAAGAGACAAAGATTTCTGTTAGAGGCCCAGCAATTTCATCTCTTGCCTCCCTGAGGAGTCTAGGATAGATGCCATCTGGCCCTGGGACTTGTCTGTCTTAATGTTTCCTAAAAAACCTAACACTTCCTCCCTTGTAATTGAGATTTTTTCTAACGGGTCAACACATCTCTCTGAGATACTACCAGTCAACATGTCCCTCTCCTTTGTGAATACTGATGCAAAGTATTCGTTTAGGATCTCTCCTACTTCCTTTGGTTCTAAGCATAATTCCCCTCTTTGTCCCTGAGAGGTCCGATTCTTTCCCTAACAACCCTCTTGTTCCTAACATCTGTATAAAATGCCTTAGGATTCTCCTTAATCCTGTCTGCCAAGGACATTTCGTGACCCCTTTTTGCCCTTCTAACTCCCTGTTTGAGTTCTTTTCTACTTTCTCTGTATTCCTCCAGTGCTCCATCTGTTTTTAACCTTTTCACTCTGTAGGAGTTGGTTCTTATTCTACCACAGGGAAAGCAGTTAACTGTTTGGTGGGTATCTGGTAAGTGGTCAAGGTCTATTCTAGTCGTAAGGTTTAAAATAGTATAGGAATTGTGGGTAGGTTTAATAAAAGGCAAATTTAAAAAATGAAAAATAGAATTAAGGAGTCAATTAAAACACATTAATGATGGCAGGACAGGTGATGTACCATGGCTGCAGCATGTGGGAGCTCCTGGATGCCAGTGTTATCCAGAGCAAACATGTCTGCAGTGTTTGTGGCTTGAGGAGCTTCAGCTCAGAGTCATGGAGCTAGAGGCTGAGCTGCAGACACTGCAATACATTAGGTGATGGGGAATGCTTTGTACCAGGAGGAAGTCACACAGATAGAAAGGTGTGACTGAGAGTGAGGCAGGTAAGGGTGGGCTATTGCCATTGTCTAAAGGATTGAGATTTCTCAGCTAATTTGGATGAGAGTGGGGGCTTCAGGGGGGATAAGCTGACTGACCAAGGCACCATGGTACAGAAGTCATCCAAATGCAGAGAGCAAAAAGGAATGTAGTGGTAGTAGGGGGCAGCATGGTCAGGGGGATTGAAAATATTCCCTGCAATAAAGAGTGAGAGTCCAGAAGGCTTAGTTGCCTCTCCGGTGCCAAGGTTCAGAGCATCTGCTAAGGACTGGAGAGGAATTTGCAATGGGAGGAGGACAATCCAGTCATCGTAGTCCATGTAAGTATTAATGATGTAGATAGATCTAGGTAAGAACCTTTTGGCTCCTTAGGCAGCACCTTCCAAGCCCACAACCACTACCGTCTAGAAGGACAAGAGCAGCAGACATATGGGAACACCTAGAAGTGTTCCCAGACTGACTCCCCAAAGCCTATCCCCCATCTACAAAGCACAAATCAGGAATGTGTTGGAATAGTCCCCACTTGGCTGGATGGGTGCAGCTCCAACAACACTCAAGAAGCTTGACACCATCCAGGACAAAACTGCCCGCTTGATTGGCACCACATCTACGAACATTCAATCCCTCCACCACCAACGCTCAGTGGCAGCAGTGTGTACTATCTACAAAATGCACTGCAGCAATTCACCAAAGACCCTTAGAGAACATCTTCCAAACCCACGACCACTTCCATCTAGAAAGACAAGGGCAGTAGATAAATGGGCAGACTACCACCTGGAAGTTCCCCTCCAAGCCACTCACCCTCCTGAATTGGAAATATATCGCTGTTCCTTCACAAAATCCTGGAATTCCCTCACTAATGGCATTGTGGGTCAACCCACAGAACATGAACTGCAGCGATTCAAGAAGACAGCTTATCACCACCTTCTCAAGGGCAAGTAGGGATGGGCAATAAATACTGGCCAGCCAGCGACGCTCATTTCCCATGAATGAATTTTTAAAATGTACCCCTCCAAGCCATTCACCATCATGACTTGGAACTGTATCACCATTCTTTCACTGTTGCTGGGCCAAAATCCTGGAACTCCCTCCCTTAAAGCACTGTGGGTACACCTACAACAGTTCAAGTAGGCAGCTCACCACCACCTTCTCAAAGACAATTAGATATGGGCAATAAATGCTGGCCTAGCCAGCGATGCCCACATCCCATGAATTAATTAAAAGTAAAATAAATAAGCACAATCTGATAGCTATTTATAGAGACATGACTGCAGGATGACATAGATTGGGAACTGAATATTGGAGGGTTCATGACATTTAGGAAGGATAGGAATCTAGGAAAAGGTGGAGGGGTGGCTCTCTTAATTAAGGATGGTATTAGCACAATAGAAAGGGAAGACCTATGTTAAGGAAAACAAGATGTAGAAGTGGTTTGGGTAGAGATGAAAAATGATAAAGACAAGTCACGTGTGGGAGTGGCGTATAGGCTCCCTAACAGTAACCATATGGTAGTTCAAGGTCTCAAGGAGGAAACAATGGGAGCTTGTCAGAAAGGTATAGTAATAATCATGGGGAATTTTAATCAACATATGAACTGGAAAAAATCAGATGGGCAAAGGTAGCCGAGACAAATAATGCATGGAATGTTTTTGGGATAGTTTCTTAGAACAGTAAATTGTGGCACCAACCAAAGAGCAGGCTATGCTAGACCTGGTACTGTGCAATGATATAGGTTTAATCAATAACTTCATAGTCAAGACACCCCAAGGTAGAAATTATCATAATATGATTTTACATTCAGTTTCAGGGAGAGAAGAGTGGGTCTAAGACTAATTTTTAAAACTTAAATAAGGGCAATTATGAGGGCATGAAAACAGCTGGTTAAAGTGAACTGGCAAATTAGGTTACAGAATAGGTCAATAAAGATGCAGTGGTAGACATTTAGGGGGAAATTTCAGAATACAGAGGATTGATACATTCCAATGAGAAATAAAAATTCCAAGGACAACACCATTTGTGGTTGACTAAAAAAGTTAAAGATGGTATCAAACTTTTAAAAAAGCACATAGAGTCTTAGAGTCATAGAGGTTTACAGCATGGAAACAGGCCCTTCGGCCCAACTTGTCCATGCCGCCCTTATTTTTTTTTAAACCCCTAAGCTAATCCCAATTGCCCGCATTTGGCCCAAATCCCTCGATACCCATCGTACCCATGTAACTATCTAAATGCTTTTTAAAAGATCAAATTGTACCCGCCTCTACTACTACGTCTGGCAGCTTGTTCCAGACACTCACCACCCTCTGTGTGAAAAAATTGCCCCTCTGGACACTTTTGTATCTCTCCCCTCTCACCTTAAACCTATGACCTCTAGTTTTAGACTCCCCTACCTTTGGGAAAAGATATTGACTATCTACCTTGTCTATGCCCCTCATTATTTTATAGACCTCTATAAGGTCACCCCTCAGCTGCCTACGCTCCAGAGAAAAAAGTCCCAGTCTATCCAGCCTCTCCTTATAACTTAAACCATCAAGTCCCGGTAGCATTCTAGCCTTTCTAGTTTAATAATATCCTTTCTATAATGGGGTGATCAGAATTGCACACAGTATTCCAAGTGTGGCCTTACCAATGTCTTGTACAACTTCAACAAGACGTCCCAGCTCCTGTATTCAATGTTCTGACCGATGAAACCAAATATGCCGAATGCTTTCTTCACCACTCTGTCCACCTGTGACTCCACTTTCAAGGAGCTATGAACATGTACCCCTAGATCTCTTTGTTCTGTAACTCTCCCCAACGCCCTACCATTAACTGAGTAAGTCCTGCCCTGGTTCAATCATAATTGGGTAAAGGTGTGTGGCAGGTCAGAAGATTGGACAGAATATAAAAATCAACAAAGAATGACTGAAAGATTGATAAGGAAGAAAAAAAATTATAGCATGACAGAAAGCTAGCTAGAAATATGAAAACAACAGTAAGAGTTTCTATAGATATTTAAAGAACAAAAGAGATAATAAAATGAGCATTGGTCTTATAGAAAGTGAGTCTGGGGAATTAATGGAAAATGAGATGGGAGATGAATTGAACAGGTATTTTGCATTGGTCTTCACTATAGAGGATACAAGGAACATCCCAGAAATAGTTGTATATCAGGAAATGGAAGGGAGGGAGGATCTAATGAAAGTGACAATCACCAGGGAAATGGTACTGAGCATATTGTTGGAGCTGTGAGTGGACAAGTCCTCAGGCCCTGATGGACTTCATCCTCAGGTCTTAAAAGAAGTGGCTTGGGAGATAGCTGATGTATTGGTTTTAGTTTTTCAAAACTCACTAGATTCAGGCAAAGTTCCATTTGCTGGGAAAATAGCAAATATAACTCCTTTATTCAAACAGGGAGGGAGACAGCAGGAAACTGAAGGCCAGCTAGCTTAACATCTGTCCTAGGAAAGATGTTAGAAGCTATTATCAAAGATGTCTCACAAATTTGACAGAGTTTTTTGAAGGGATAACCAAGAAGGTAGATGAGGGCAGTGCAGTTGATGTTGTCTACATGGACTTTAGCCAGGTCTTTGACAAGGTACCACATGGTAGGTTGTTGCATAAGGTTAAACCTCACGGGATCCGGGATGAGGTAGCTAAATGGATACAAAATTGGCTTGATGACAAGCCAGAGGGTGGATGTAGAGGGTTGTTTTTCAAACTGAAGGCCTGTGACCAACGGTGTGCTTCAGGGATCAGTGCTGGGTCCACTGTTATTTGTCATTAATGATTTGGATGAGAATATAGGAGGCATGGTTAGTAAGTTTGCAGATGACACCAAGATTGGTGGCATAGTGGACAGTGAAGAAGGTTATCTCGATTGCAATGGGATCTTGATCAATTCGGCCAGGGGGCTGATGCATGGCAGATGGAGTTTAATTTAGATAAATGAGAGGTGATGCGTTTTGGTAGACTGAACCAGGGCAGGACTTCCTCAGTTAATGATCGGGCGTTGGGGAGAGTTACAGAACAAAGGGATCCAGAGGTACATGTTCATCGCTCCTTGAAAATGGAGTCACAGGTGAACAGAGTGGTAAAGAATGTATTCAGCATGCTTGGTTTCATTGGTCAGAACATTGAATACAAAAGTTGGGACGTCTTGTTGAAGTTGTACAAGACATTGGTAAGGCCACACTTGGAATACTGTGAAAGTTCTGGTCACCCTATTATAGAAAGGATATTATTAAACTAGAAAGAGTGCAGAAGAGATCGACTAGGATGCTACTGGGACTTGATGGTTTGAGTTATAAGGAGAGGCTGGATAGACTGGGACTTTTTTCTCTGGAGCATGGGAGGCTTAGGGGTGATCTAATAGAGGTCTATAAAATAATGAGGGGCATAGATCAGCTAGAAAGTCAATATCTTTTCCCAAAGGTAGGGGAGTCTAAAACTAGAGGGCATAGGTTTAAGGTGAGAGGGGAGAGATACAAAAGGATCCAGAGGGGCAATTCTTTCACACAGAGGGTGGTGAGTGTTTGGAACAAGTTGCCAGAGGTCGTAGTAGAGGCGGGTACAATGTTGTCTTTTAAAAAGCATTTAGACAGTTACATAGGTAAGACGGGTATAGAGGGATATGGGCCAAATTGGGGCTAGCTTAGGGGTTTAAAAAGAAAAGGGCGGCATGGACATGTTGGGCCAAAGGGCCTGTTTCCACGCTGTAAACCTCTGTGACTCTATGTTATTCAAGATGTGGAGATGTCGGCGTTGGACTGGGGTAAACACAGTAAGAAGTTTAACAACACCAGGTTAAAGTCCAACAGGTTTATTTGGTAGCAAAAGCCACACAAGCTTTTGGAGCTGCAAGCCCCTTCTTCAGGTGAGTGGGAATTCTGTTCACAAACAGAGCATATAAAGACACAACCTCAATTTACATGAATAATGGTTGGAATGCGAATACTTACACCCGAGGCATGGTACATTGGGGAAACTATGCAGACGCTGTGACAACGGATGAACGAACACCGCTCGACAATCACCAGGCAAGACTGTTCTCTTCCTGTTGGGGAGCACTTCAGCGGTCACGGGCATTCGGCCTCTGATATTCGGGTAAGCGTTCTCCAAGGCGGCCTTCGCGACACACGACGGCGCAGAGTCGCTGAGCAGAAACTGATAGCCAAGTTCCGCACACACGAGGACGGCCTCAACCGGGATATTGGGTTCATGGCACGCTATTTGTAACCCCCACAGAGTTTCACTGGCTGTCTTGTCTGGAGACAATACACATCTTTTTAGCCTGTCTTGATGCTCTCTCCACTCACATTGTTTTGTTTCTTAAAGACTTGATTAGTTGTAAGTATTCGCATTCCAACCATTATTCATGTAAATTGAGGTTGTGTCTTTATATGCTCTGTTTGTGAACAGAATTCCCACTCACCTGAAGAAGGGGCTTGCAGCTCCGAAAGCTTGTGTGGCTTTTGCTACCAAATAAACCTGTTGGACTTTAACCTGGTGTTGTTAAACTTCTTACTCTATGTTATAGCAGGGCACGTGGAAAAATTGAAAGTAATCAGGCAGAGTCAACATGGTTTTGTGAGAGGGAAGTCATGTTTAACCAATTCAAGATATTTTAGGAAGTAACAGATACTATGAATAAAAGGGAACTTAGATTTCCAGAAGGCATTTGACATAGTGCTCCATCAAAGGTTATTGTGAAAAATAAAAGCTCATATCATTGGCATGGATGGAAGATTGGCTAGCTAACAGGAAACAAACATAGACATAAATGGTTCCCTGGTTGGCAAGATGTAACAAATGGCATGCCACAGGATCAGTGCTGGTGCCTCAACTTTTAACAATTTATATAAATGAGTTAGATGTAGGACTGATAGTATATTTATTAAATTTGTTGATGATATAAAGATAGATAAGAAAGTAAGACATGAAGGGGACAAAAGGAGGCTACAAAGGGAAATTGTGCATGCGCCAATCTGTCAGTGCCGAGATCAGTGCATGCGCACTGACCCCCTCCACACATTGCCGGCCTCCCGATCGTTGGCCTCCTGTTTATCCCCGAACCCCTTCCGATCGCTGGCCTCCCAACACTACCCCCGATCACCGGCCTTCCTGCCACCCCCCCATTGGCCAGCCCCTGCACCCCTAGTCCCAATCTACCCTCCATGATGGCCAGCCACAAACCGACCCCCCATAGCCAGCCCTGACTGCCCCCTGCCGGATGACCAGCCCCAATTGCCCTCCTCCTTCCTCTCCCACCGATGCCAGTGCAGAGTGGCAATGAAGATTTGTGTATTGTGATGCATTTAATCCCAGTGAGAATTAGAGGTGTTAATTGACTACAATTCAGCTTTCAACACCATTATTCCGACAAAACTCATCTCCAAATTCAGTGGTCTGGGGCTCAGCTCCTCCCTCAGCGACCGGATCCTAGACTTCCTAACCCACAGACCACAATCAGTAAGGACAGGCAATAACAACTCCTCCACGATCATCCTCAACACCGGTGCCCACAAGGCTGTGTACTCAGCCCCTTACTGTGTGGCCAAATTCCCCTCCAACTTGATTTTCAAATTTGCTGATGACAGCACCGCAGTGGGTTGGATCTCAAACAATGATGAGGCGGAGTACAGGAAAGAGATAGAAAATCTGGTGAACTGGTGCAACGACAATAATCTCTCCCTCAATGTCAACAAAATGAAAAAGATAGTCATTACCTTCAGGAAGTGTAGTGGAGGACATGCCCCTGTCTACATCAAGGGGGATGAAATGGAAATGGTTGAGAACTTCAAGTTTTGAGGTGTCCAGATCATTAACAACCTGTCCTGGTCCCTCCATGCCATGCTATAGTTAAGAAAGCCGACCAATGCCTCTACTTTCTCAGGAGGCTAAGGAAATTTGACATGTGCGCTACAACTCTAACTTTTACAGATGCACCATAGAAAGCATTCTTTCTGGTTGCATCACAGCTTGGTATGGCTCCTGCTCTGTCCAAGACCACAAGAAACTACAAAGGATCCTGAACGAAGCCCAGTCCATCACGCAAACCAACCTCCCATCCATTGACTCTATCTACACTTCCTGCTGCCTGGGAAAAGCAGCCAGTGTAATCAAGGACCCCACGCACCCCGGTTATACTCTCTTCCACCTTCTTCCGTCAGGAAAAAGATACAAAAGTCTGAGAGATCATGTATCAACCGACTCAAGAACAGCTTCTTTCCTGCTGCCATCAGACTTTTGAGTGGACCTACCTCGCACTAAGTTGATCTTTCTCTATACCCTAGGTATGACCGTAACACTACATTCTGCACGCTCTCCTTTCCTTCTCTGTGAATGGTATGCTTTGTCTGTATAGTGTGCAAGAAACAATCCTTTTCATTGTATACTAGTACATGCGACAATAATAAATCCAATCAAAAAGTACAACAATGATATTAATGATCAAAAGCATCCATTCCAAAGTCTTCCGCATCTGCCTGGTGTGCATTCACCCTTTCCCATTTCCCCAAGATTGAAAATGCGCCACCAGCACAAGTCAATGCAGCTGAATCATAACTGGTGCCTTTCTCAGGATGCTTGTTGAATTTTCTCGTTGTGATTTCGCCCCTTCCAAAATAAAATCTGCTTTCACTTTATTTCAGATGAATTGCAGCATTCGCAGTACGGCATATGCATTTTTCTGCTACAATAGTGTGCGTGCTGCACACTAAGGAGGGAGGTAGTCCCAGGCCCAGCCTCCCTCTCCCGCAGAGGAGACAGCACAAAGAGGGACCCGAGAGGAGGTTTTGATTGACAGGCAGGGTGAAGCGCGCATGCGCACTCTCGGCTCAGGGTTGCGGAACCGTGGGTGGTGGTACGCGCGCGCAGGCGCGGGAAGGCGCTGTTCAAGGCGCGCGCTTAGGTGGCGGGCGCGCGGGACGAGAGGGAGCGAGCGGCGCACGGGGGCTTTTGGACAGAGTGAGTAACAACCTGGCTGCAGCTGGGGGCTCGCGCTGCGGGGGGGGATCGCGGCATCACCTGGAGAGGAGGGGGCGGGGCCAACCCGAGTCAGGCCAGGCGCGAGGCGGCCAGGTGAGGTCCAGCCTACCTGTTTGAAACGCCTGAACCATCAACCGCCGCCAGCCAAGCGGCATCACCATCACTTCCCAATAACACCATCGCCATGCTTGACATGAGCACTGACACTTCACCCCCATCCCTCATTAATTAATCAGCTAATGTGTTATCATTGTTGTGGCCGTTTGAGGGAGGAGAGGGCAGCAAAAAAAATAATCAATTTCTTGTCATTTTTAAAAAAAATATATTGAAACAAGCTGTTGAAATATGGCGTCTTCAAATATGGAGGAAGACGAGAGCTTGAAGGGATGTGAAGTTTACGTCCAAAAACACAACATCCAGCAAATCCTGAAGGAATGTATCGTCAGCCTCTGCATTGCCAAACCTGACCGTCCAATGAAGTTCCTGAAGGAATACTTTGACAAACTGGAAAAGGTGATACAAAAAAACTGCTTCCTTTAAATTTAGTTTTATTTGGGAGGAAGGTTAGTTTTATTTTAATTGTTATTTTTCCAGCGTCTGGGTTATTGCAAATAGTATTGTTGTGTTTCTTTATTGAAACAGTGGCAGTTGCTTGTTGGCGTGAGTGATGTCTCTGTGACCACTGGCATCTTTTGGTCCTGTAGACATCAATGTACACAGTGACTTTTGAGGTTCAGCAAATCTTTGACATCTCTGCCGAACCACTAAGAGATAAATTTTAAAAATGCATTTTGCTTCATGTCAACAGCTGTAAACACAAAGCTTAATGATCAATAGTTTAAAATATGATGCAGCTAATTTTTAAAAAAGAAATTATAGAAACACTACAGTGCAGAAGGAGGCCATTCGGCCCATCGAGTCTGCACCGACCACAATCCCACCCAGGCCCTACCCCCACATATGTACCCACTAATCCCTCTAACCTACACATCTCAGGACTCTAAGGGGCAATTTTTAACCTGGCCAATCAACCTAACCCGCACATCTTTGGACTGTGGGTGGAAACCGGAGCACCCGGAGGAAACCCACGCAGACACGAGGAGAATGTGCAAACTCCACACAGACAGTGACCCAAGCCAAGAATTGAACCCAGGTCCCTGGAGCTGTGAAGCAGCAGTGCTAACCACTATGCTACCGTGCCACCCCACAATTTTGCAGAAGATTCTGCACCTTGCCATGGTTACTTCACCCCATTCCAATTCCTTGTTTCATTACTATATACGGCAGATTCTCCATTTCCTGGTATCAAATCAATTATTACTTGGAAAAAATTACACCACTTCACCTGCATCGTACAATATATCAAGCAAGTGTCTTTTTATCTGTTTATTTGATTCCAGCCCTTTAAACCTCTCTGTCTCTCATCCTCTCTCCTCTCCTGGGTTGCTCCTTAAAACTTACCTGTTTGACCAAGCTTTTAACCATCTGACTTAATATCTCTATGTGGTCAAATATCAAGGTTTATGAAATGCCTTGGGATGTTTTAGTTAAAGTGCTACATTTATTCAAGTTATTCTTGTTTATTCCATCATCAAACTTTTATTTTCCCCTCGCCAGACAGATGGTAACATGCTCATGAAAATGTTGCCATGTAATGTGGCAAAGTTTGCTGCCACGTAACATTTAATTCACCTTTTTGCTGAACTAGAAGCTATTAATGATTAGATTCAGACGTGTGTTTTATGATATTTTGACCTAGTGGTACTTAATGCTTTGATCATTCCATTTCATGAGTGCTGTCTTAAGGCAGATCTTTGGCTCATTGTCTTCTGACACTTCATCCTGAGCTGTTTACTTTGATATAAAGGTGGTATTTCATGACCAATAGCTCTGGATTCTCCCTTAAAGCACCACGATCTTTCATTTTTCAAAATGGATGCATCCTAAAAAGACATTTAAAATGTCATTATTGTGATAATGTCATTACAGCAAGAAGGAGTCCATACGGTGGCCTATGCCAGTTCTCTGTATAGCAATCCAGTGAATCCCATTTTCATGCTCTATTCCCATGATCCTGAAGTTTATTCCCCTCAAGTGCTTATCCAATTTTGTTTTGAAATTGTTAATTGTCTCTGCTGCCACCACCACCATCCTTGTAGGCAGTGAGTTCCAGGTCATTACTACTCGCTGCATAAGAAAAGTTCTTCATTGTAACTCTTGCCCAAAACCTTCGTCCTCAAATCCTTTGAGAAACTGTCTACTTTTGAAAATTGCCTGCAGAATGTGGACCTCTTCAACATGCCAGTTCATGCAATAGAACACAGATTTCCCACCTATTTAGATATTTAGTTTCTTTTAAATCAGACATTTATCCCCTAAATTGGGGTTAATTTTAACTTTGACGAGACTGGTCTGGGATCTGCATGACTCATAGCATTGACAGAAAATGATTGAATTTTAACATTATGTTCTCTTTTGTGTTCAGATGTTTGTAATAGACAAAGTCACCTGAATTATTGGATTATATTTTACCTGGTGATCACCTAGGCATACTGACCATTTGCTATTTGATGCATTCCTAGGGATCTACTTTTGAAAAGAGTTCTTCCATAAAGGTTGATTGTGCAAAAGTAGGCTTACCTCTAGTTTTTAATGAAATGGAGGAAGTGCTGACTATTGGACTTCACCACTATTTGAATCACAGTTCTAGCTGAGTGGCAGGATGTAAAATTTAAACAAAATGAGTTAGATGTCCAGCTGAACGCGTGATTCAAAAATGTAAAATACTTGCAGAGGATTCTATTAGATGCTTGGTATAAACAGCACCAACATAGGCCATTTGACCCAACCAGTCCATTGTGGTGATTATGCTCCACTTGAACCTCCACCCAACTTACTCCACCAAATCTACCAATGTGATCCTCTATTCCCCTCTTGCTTGCATTATTACCTAACTTCTCCGTAAATGCATTGATACAATTTGCTTCATCCATTCCCTGTGGTAGCGAATTCCACTTTCTCACCAATATTTACGTAAATAAGTTTCTTTTAAATTCCCTGTTGGGTTTCTTGGTGACTATCTTATATTGGTGTCCTCTCATTATGCTCCTCCCCACAAGAGAAAACATTTCAACTCTGTCAAAACTTCTCATTTTTAAAAAGTTAACACTGCTGCCTCATAGCGCTAGGGACCTGCGTTCGATTCCCGGCTTGGGTCACTGTCCGTGCGGAGTCGGCACGTTCTCCCCGTGTCTGCGTGGAATTTCTCCGGGTGCGCTGGTTTCCTCCCACAGTCCGAAAGACGTGCTAGTTAGGTGCATTAGCCATTTTAAATTCTTTCTGTGTACCCGAACAGGCGCTGGAGTGTGGAGACTTGGGGATTTTCAGTGTAACTCCATTGCAGTGTTAATGTAAGCTTACTTGTGACATTTAAAAACTAAACTTCAAGGCCTTTTGCAAAAGATAAAGCCTTTCAATCCTTCCCTATGTATACCTATGCATTTCTGGGATTGTATTTAAAAGTCCACTCTCTACCCTCTCCAGTGCCTCCATGTCCTTTTATTAATCATAGAAACCCTACAGTGCAGAAGGAGACCATTCGGCCCATTGAGTCTGCACCGACAACAATCCTACCCAGACCCTATCCACATAACCCCACATATTTACCCTGCTGATCCCTCTAATTTATGCATCCGGGGACACTAAGGGGCAATTTAGCATGGCCAATGCACCTAACCTGCACATCTTTGAACTGTGGGAGGAACCCGGAGCAGACACGGGGAGAACATGCAGACTGTTCACAGACAGTGACCCAAGCCGGGAATCGAACCTAGGTCCCTGGAGCTGTGAGGCAGCAATGCTAGCCACCATGCTGCCCTTAACGAATAATTAATATTAATATGGCGACTACAAAGTATTTTAAATGCAATATGACCAAGTTTCAATACAGGTTTGGTATAACTTCCCTACTTTTCAAATCTATCCCTCTGGACATAAAGCTTAAGTGCTTGGTTTGCTTTATGACCTTGTGAATCTGTGCCGTTACTTTTAGTAACAAGGGGGATAGAATATAAAAGCAGAGATGTCTTGCTGCATCTGTACAGGGCATTGGTGAGGCCGCAGCTGGAATACTGTGTGCAGTATTGGTCCCCTTATTTGTGGAAGGATATATTGGCCTTGGAGGGAGTGCAGAGAAGGTTCACCAGGTTGATACCAGAGATGAGGGGTGTTGATTATGAGGAGAGACTGAGCAGATTGGGTTTTTACTCGTTGGAATTTAGAGACCTATAAGATAATGAAGAGGCTGGATAGGGTAGAGATGGAGAGATTCTTTCCACTTAGAAAGGAAACTAGAACTAGAGGGCACAGCCTCAAAATAAAGGGGGGTCAGTTTAGGACAGAGTTGAGGAGGAACTTCTCTCAGAGGGTGGTGAATCTCTGGAATTCTCTGCCCACTGAAGTGGTGGAGGCTACCTCGTTGAATATGTTTAAATCACAGATAGATGGATTCCTGATCGGTAAGGGAATTAGGGGTTATAGGGATCAGGCGGGCAAGTGGAACTGATCCACTTCAGATCAGCCATGATCTTATTGAATGGCGGGGCAGACTCGAGGGGTTAGATGGCCTACTCCTGCTCCTATTTCTTATGTTCTTATGTTCTTATTTTGTACTTTGGTATTCCTTTTCACCCAAATTTGTATCTCCAAAGCTGTAAGTGATCACTATATTCTTCTGATCAAAATGTGCTCTCTCACAGTTGTGTTAAATTTCATCTTCCAATTATTTGCCCATTCCACAAGTTTATTAATGTTCTCCTGTAAATTGTTGCAGTCTTCCTCATTATTGACTGTCCATCCTTCCGTTTGGTGTCATCCACAAATTTAGAAATTTTTTATTTATTTCAAATTTCCAACAGTTAATGTAAATGGTGATTTTGTTTTCCAGTTGCTACCGGCAAATTTTATTGATAGGTGTACCTAGCTGACATTAAGGGCTTAATTACCTTAGTTACCAATTTTTTCTGTCACTTTAGGATTTTGATGACCATAATATGCAGTGTCACTATATATTAAGATAATTTGATGAAATAGTTCTATTTCTTTGTATTTTTTTTACTCTGCTTCAAAGTCTTCCAGGTCTTTGTGATCCCTTTTGAACATTAAACAAACATACACCAAAACAGAACTCTAATGAATGTCTGGGTGCTCCGGTTTCCTCTCTCAGTTCAATGTTTGCGGGTTAGGTTCATTGGTCATGCTAAAAGTGCCCCTTCGAGTCAGGTGGATTAGCAGGGTAAATACATGGGGTTACGGGGATAGGGCCTGGGTGGGATTGTTGTCGGTGAGGCTCGATGGGCGGAATGGCCTCCTTCTGTACTGTAGGGATTCTATGATTCATTTTGATGTGGTTGCAAGTTAAAACTGGCTAATTGATGTGCGTGAAAATGGTTGTCCAATCCTATAAAACATTCTACTTTTCATAATATAAACAGGAAATACTGCAAAAACTGAGCAGATTTGGCAGCATCTGTGGAGAGGGAAATTAAGTTAACGTTTTGAGTCCACAGCTCTGAAGAAGTAATGCAGACACAAAATGTTAACTGCTTCTCTCTCTACAGATGCTGCCAGACTTGCTGACTTTTTCCAGCATTTCCTGTTTTTACATCAGATTTCCAGCATCCACAGAATTTTACTTTTGTGCTATTTTTAATGTTTGGTAATATCAGTAATATTGATGCACCATCCTTCAAATAAATTAACTGGATAAAGCAAGTTCTGTTTGCAAATTCTGTAATCCTTTGTTGATTCTGAAGACATCTCAGTCAAGAAAATCACTATTTTTACCATAAGAATTCCTCCTAAAACTTTCTATCAGAGAAGCCTCACTCAAGATGACATTCTACTACCAAGGAATATACGAAGTCCAAACTGATATCAGTCAATGTGCAGATACAGGATTTTGTTTTATTCTAAATTATGTAATTGCTGGACAACTATGTTGTAAATGATAGTTGCTTTGTATTTTAGTTTTTATTTATTCTTGGGATTTGGGTGATGTTAGTCAGGCTGCATTTATTGTCTGTTCCTAGCTGTCCTGAGAAGTGCTGAGGTCTTACTCTTTCTGCTGCTGCAGTTCTTGTGGTACGAGTGGTAATGTCAGGTAATAAAACTCTATATTATGGAGCTAATTTTAAGGGAAACTTAGTCCAGAATATGTAGTGAGAAATACTGTTTTACATTTTTGTTGCTTCAGCAAAAATAGTGAATAAAGGATAACTAACGTGCCATGATATGTTACAAATAAATTATGCATCATAGGCACATACATTGGTATGAAAATCATCTGTAATTGTTCCTTTACAAGTTGAGCTTATCAGATTTGTGAATAAATATTCAAAACAGCATATTAATTCTTAATTTTGTGAGGGTACATTTCCTATATTAAATTTCTTCAAAACAATTTTCTTATTTCTGTTCCTCATTCAGTCTTGTCATGAAGTGAGCATAGCTAAGGAAGTTAACTGTACACTGTCTTCCACCTATCCCTATTGGAAGCTAGCTTTTGGAGGTACATAAATGCAGCTTTGTTGATTTATTTTCCTTTCAAAATAACCTATCAAGCACAAATGTTGGTGAAATTTGGACATTACTTTTCCAGTATTACATGTTATTTATGTTGTCTGTTCATCTATAAAGAGTGATGTGGAGTTGCCGGTGTTGGACTGGGGTAGGCACAGTAAGTAGTCTCACAGCACCAGATTAAAGTCCAACAGGTTTATTTGGTAGCACGAGCTTTCGGAGCGTTGCCCTTTCATCAGGTGAGTGACTCACCTGATGAAGGGGTAACGGTCCGAAAGCTCGTGCTACCAAATGAACCTGTTGGACTTTAACCTGGTGTTGTGAGACTACTTACTCTATAAAGAGTATTTTTAAAGTCATGTGTGTAACATACAATTCTTATTAGTGTTACACCTATTTGCTTGCTATTTAATCCATGCATTCCAATTAAACTTATTTATTTTTCATGCTCCTGAGCCCATGCTTAGCCTGCAGCATAGATGGTGCTTGTAATGAGGTCTCCCAGATGGAAAACATTTCAAAGTTGCTGAAATCAGATCTGTGGCCAAAAGCTGCCAGACCCAATGTTGCCAGACCCAACTTGCTGCAAACTCTTTTGTCTGCTGTCCAACCCCTCTGCTGTTACACCAAAATTACACCTCTTTTTGTGTTAAAAACTGAATTTCCAACTGTTGCTGGGAACCAATTTCATTCAGTGCTTTCAATGCTTTTGAAGTCAGTAGGTAATTGTGACTCTGAGAGTCCATGGATGTTGACTATGGTTATGTTACTAAAAGGTGTAGCTAAAATTTGTGATCAGTTGAATAAGTAAAGGCTATTATCAAGGTCATTTGAAGGATTGCATTAAGAAAATGTTAACTGAATCCTTGTAGCTTTGAGGGCATTAAAATTGAGTATGCGGTGTTGCAGAGATAAACACCCCATGATTTTTCCAGAGCTTTACTGTTTAAAAGCCTCAGGTTCCAGGATAATAGCTACATCGTGCTTGAAGCCTAGAAAAATATTAAAATGCAAATAGGAATGTCTCATCTGTTCTCTGACAGTTCAGCAAGTTTACTTGATCAAGTGTTAAACCTTGTGTTCCCACTGTGATGGAAACTTAGGACAGATACTTGAGTCATTTGTCGATGGAGACTTCAATCTATTATCTTATAGGTTCAAGACTGTGATGACTTTCGGTCACAATTAGGAAAATGTAGGGAAAAGGAAGAAGTATACCATATTTACCTTTCTGAACTTCCTTGGATGAGAAGTAAAACTTGTTACTTGGTAAAGTTGTACAAGACATCTTCAGCTTTGGAGGATCTGGTATCTACTTAGCTTAACTTTTGAAATTTTAGATCTTTTCTGATGCAGGTAAACTGTGAAAATTACCTATTTTACATTTCACAAAAATCTTCAAGGTTGTTCTTCATTCATATTAGAATTACAGGTCACTTTAAGGATATTCAAAGTATTCAAAGTATTTGTGTATTTTACATTTTACAAAGTATTTTACATTTCACAAATGTAAAATACTTCGTAAAATGTAAAATACACAAATACTTTGAATACTTTGAATATCCTTGAGTAGTGACCTGTAATTCTAATATGAATGAAGAACAACCTTGAAGATTTTAACATATTAATGCACTTTCTTTGCACAATTATTAATCTTGTGATGTCGTTCCAAATATAACTTTGCAGTGATAAGGCTACCTTTTCTTTCAGGTAGCATTTAACTACGCTTTCTACAAGTAGCAAGTCCATGCTACCTGTTGAACAGAATTTGTTTCTGTAACTTCTCCTTCCCTACCTCCATTTAGTTTCCCACAAAACTGCTGACTCTTAGTTACACACTTCGCTCGTACATTTATCCCTCTTGATCTGACTGAACTATTGAGATAACCCTCCCCTTCTCTTGTGTTTCAGAGTTTTTAATATGCATTCCAGCTCAGTGGCTCTGGGCAGGAGTTACACGAGGCATAGATGCTTCCCATAGGCATTGTCAATCTTGTCACTGAATTGTCTACAAATCGACACATTTTGCACTCCTGTCACATTGCCTGTATTGCTACAATACATTTCTATATGTATTCTTATATAGGAGTTATTGTTGATCTCTAGTTTTGGTTTCTATTAGTTAGTTTTCTTAATTTAGTGTGATAGCTTTTTACATTCTGATGAAATGTCATTGACCTGAAGCATTAACTCTGCTTCTCTAGCCAGGGGTGATGTGCTAGTATTTCATTTAAGATTTCATTTCAGATTCTATTCAATTGAAATAGTTGAAATGGGGATTGCTGATTCCTCAGATCAGACTTAGAAATTCTAAGATCCTATGCCACCGAAGTAAGTAACTTTGCTGGAATCAAGCTTAAAGATATTTAATAAAAATAGAAAATGCAGGAAATAATCAGCAGGTCAGGCAGCATTTCTGAGAAACAGATTTACTATCTCATTGGTGGCTTTTCATCATAATTGGAAAATGTGAGAAATGTAACAAGGTAAAAGGAGAACTGGGGGGGGGGGGGAATCTGTTTTTCTCTCAACAGATGTTACTTGACCTGCTGTGTATTTGCAGCATTTTTTCAGATTTCTAGCATTTGCAATATTTTGCTTTTGTATTGATGTTTTATTCGCTTTCAGGAATGTTTATCTTCAATAAGTTCTGCTCTAGTGTAACAGGATTTCCTTTTGTCTCTTTTATCTTGTTACATTTTAAAATCATTTTCCAGTTTTGATGAAATGGCTTTCTACTTCTCTATGGACTGAGGGTTGAATCAGTCTAGTCATGTGCTGACCTGCTTCATGCAGCCAGTGAACACTCTTATTTGGCAGCCTATAATTTTCTGCGGTCCCCGTTAGTAGGAAAATCCTTCAGTTGCCGACCTGTGAAGTTAGTTTTGTGTAGAATATAAATGAAAAAATAAGGTAACAATTACTTCATTTGATGCAAAGCTTGCAAATGTGTATATCTTTACAAAAAATGCACTTCTGTTAACAGTAAAGGCAAAGGGCTGATAAGCAGCCTGTCACTGTACATGATTGTGCTCTATGTGATGGACTGGTTCCATGTGTGTTTGAATGGTTGTACACATTATGAGCTACTCGTCCCTTGGGAGAGGGACAAAGGGCATAAAATGTTTCTTACCAGTAAAAATGTAAGATGGGATCCCATTCTGGCTTACTTTATTGTGGTTGGTCACTTTAATGTGTTAACAGATTGTTGCGACTGGAGTATGCAACAGAAGGACTTAATGAGAGGGAGGAACAACTTGAAATTGGGGTGGTGAAAGGTTAATTGAATGAATTTTGTAATTTGTATAGGTTAATGGAGATTTCAATTAAATTGATGCATAATTAACAGGAGGAAAACTTCAAAATAAAGATTGTCAATAACTGAAAACATGCTGTGGGTTTTTCAGTGACATTCTTTGAACAAAGAACACACTGCTTTTATTTATTTTTAACATTAGTTTTTAAAATGTTCACATCGACAAATTCACATATTTGCTTTAAGTAATCAGTTATTGAACAAAAGATTTAATGAAAATTCTTAAGATGGAACATATAATTATTTTAAATTTTAAATTGAACTCTCGTGCGGTAATTGTCAACGATGCCTTAATCAATTTCAACAAACAACCTGCAGGTTTCTCTGCAGAACGTATTAATTAAAGAAGGTGGTGTTCAGCTTTTAATTGCTGTTGAAAATCATCTGTGGATGGTGTTTGCAAAGTGTTACCTCTATACTTTTTTCTTTGACAACTTGTATTTATACTATATATTTATTTTAGTAAATAATCCATGTTGATTCTCAAAGGAACAGAAGCAACATAAACAAAAAGACTTAAGTGTAATATGTCTACGTTTGTTAACAATACAAGATGGAAAATACTGCAAACAGATACAGGCAGGTTAAGCGAGTGGGCAATGATGTGGGGAAATGTAAAATTATTCGCTTTGGGAGTAAGAGTAGAAAGTAGAATACTTTTTAAAAGGTGTGAAACTTGTAATTATTAATGTTCTGAAGGATTTGGATGTACAAAAGAACAAAGGAAGCATGCAGGTACAACAAGCAAATAAGAAAATAAATGGCATGTTGGTCTTTTTTGCAAGGGAGTACAAGAGTAAGTAAGTCTTGTTACAATTGCACAAGGCTTTGGCGAGATCACACCTGGAACACTGCATGGTTTTGATATCCATATCGAAGGAAGAAGGTACTTGGCTTTCAGACAGTTCAGTGAAGGTTCACTACATTGATTACTGGGATGAAAGTATTGTCCTGTGATGAGAGGTTGAGTGAATTGGGCTGATATTCTCCACACTTCAGAAGAATGAGAGATGATTTCATTGGAACACACAATGTTTTGAAAGGGTACACACTGATGTTGTTTTCCATAGCATTTTTATGAAATCCTGTGTTCAGTACAATATGAACATGTTTAAAACTAAAAGCACTAATGTTAACATAAAACACATTAAAATAAAAGCTAGAGGTGTACTCTTTGTTCAAAGTACTCAATTTAAAATCCCCATAGCATGTTTTCTGTTATTGACGATGTTTATTTTCACGATTTCCTCCTGTTAATTAGAACATGGGCGAAGTGGTTTATAATTCAGGTCAGAAACTCCAAAGTCTGCCTGGATCATAAGTTTTTGCAATTTGAATTTTACTAGAGTAAGCATGAGAAGTTTCACTTCAGGTATGATTCAGATGACCCACTAAGGAGCTTTTAGCAAACAAAGTTTATTTTAAGAATGCAGTTAACATGTATAGAAAGAAAATTGGTAATAACTTTTACCAATCACAAACAGGGAAAAAAATGATATTGTAAAAACCTTAACAGCTAAATACCGTGCCAACCAAACAAATCCCACAAACAAAACCCTCACCACAGGTTTAGCACAGAAAAAAACGAATGCTCACATGCTGCTGCAGTTCTCTTGATACACACACAGGCAAGCTTGAAGTCAGAACAGCTTCCCAAAACATCAGGGGGAGAGAGAGACTCTAGGTACTAACTAGCAAACCACCAACAGCAGAATGTTCACTCCAGGAAGGCAAGAAGCCTTGGTTCCAGCTAGCCAGCAGAATTTACAATACCAGAGAGAAACATTGCTTTCCAGTCTGATGTCCAAACATCTTCTAACAAAAAAAAGCCCAAAACTGAAAACGAAAGAACTCCTGTCACCTGACCTGTCAAACATTTTTCTCCCTAGTCATTTTTCTCCCTAGTAATGCAGGGTCATTAAAAAAATTCCAGAAAGTGCCTGGTGCCCAGAGTAAAACAAACAAAACTTCATTTAAACCATTGAAGCACCAATAAATGGACTTCTAGCAGACAGCTCGGCAACAATGGAAAAAAACCAAAGCTGCTTAACTGCAGAGAACATGATTTTTAAAATAAATTCTTAAAGGTACACGAGCGTCACAGTAGTCTGAGGAGAAGGGCGGCACGCTGATTAGCATTGCTGCCTCACAGGGACCCAGGTTCAATTCTGGCCTTGAGTGACTGTGTGGAGTTTGCATATTCTCACCATGTCTGCGTGGGTTTCCTCTGGGTGATCTGGTTTCCTCCCACAGTCCAATGATGTGCAGATTAGGTGGATTGGCCATGCTGAATTGCCCTTCTAGGCTGGAATTTTACCACCATTCACGCCGGCAGGATTTTCCCATCACGCTGGAGTGAGCAGAGATTTGGCTAGCTGCCAAATTCTCCTACCTCGCTGCAGTAGGAGCATGCTGTGAATAGCTGGTAGGATCATGCCCTTAGTTTCCAAATATGTGTATGTTAGGTGCATTATCTGCAGTTAATGCATGGGATTCTGGGGTTTGGGCTGTTTGGTAAGGTCCTTCAGTGATTTGGTGCAGACTCAAAAGGCCTCGTTCTTCACTGTGGGAATTCTATGAAGGGGCCAAACATTTGTATCTGAGATGAAATATTTGTTCACTCAAAAATGTATGTAGCTTTGGAATTGTCTACCTCACAGGGTTGTGGACGCTCCATCATTGAGTAAATTTAAGACTGAGATAGATTTTGGAGCTTGTAAGGAAGCAAGGGAAATAGAGAACAGGCAGTAAAGTGGATTTGAGGTAGAAGATCATGATTGTATTGAGAAGCAAAGGGGCCATATGGTCAACTGTTGCTTATAGTTTTTAAGTTCTTGTATCCAACAGTTGATCTTTGAAGCAACATTGAGGAGGATCTTGATGACATGGACAAAGATAGCAAAATGCAGAGGTTAAAGAAAGATTTGCATTTTATATTTGTAGTTCCTCTCACAATATACCAAAGTTCTTCAATCAATGTGAGAAAAATAGTTAGCAATTTTGCAAAATTCCACAAACAGTAATGTAATAATGACCAGATAATCTATTTTATCTCTGCTAGGTGAAGGATTAATATTCGCCAGGACACTGGGGAGAACTGTCTTGTTCTCTTTCAGAGTAGATATTTCACATTCACCTGGATGTCTCTCATTTGAAAGAAATTGCAATGCTACCTCAGTACTTACTGCATTAGAATGTCAGCTTAAATTTCTTTTTGCTCTCCAGTCTCTGGAGTGGTACATGATCACGTAATCTTCTGACTCCAGGGCGTGAGTGCTACCACTGAGATACAGCTGACAAAGTTAAAGGAGGAAGTTCCAAGGAATAGAACTGGAATAGTGAAGGCTGTACTGTTGTTTGTGCAGTTCAAGAATGTGATATAGAAGAGATGAAATAGCCATGATTGAAGGATATAGACGGGAATAGGCTTGACATACGTCGTACAGAAAGGACAGGGTGAAGTTGTGCAGGAAATTCTATGAGGATGGTGATTTTCACGACAAAAGGTTGGGAATGTGGCACCATAGAAACTGCAAGGATATATATGGGTGATGCATAGCTGAACAGGGTGCAGGAGCGAAGTTTTGGATAAATCGGATTTTGTATAGCGTTGAACTCACGGCCACCAAGGAGGACAAAAGAGTAATTGAGTTTAGAGGGAAGAAAGATATCTAAATGTGCGATAAAGACAAAGCTGGGTGATGTTTTAAAGGCGGAATAGACTTATGATGGATAGGTTACAGGATTTGCAGCTCCGAATTTGCTCTAAAAGGGTTACATTTAGTAGTTAATCACCATTAACTTGAGTGAGCATTTGGGAGTAAAAGTTGGGTCTTTTGTCAATTTAATTAAATTCTTTTGGGCCTGTCATTCAGATGGATAAAGTTCTGGCTCATACACCCTTGATGCCAGGCAAGCAATGGTTATGAGGATGAGGGAAGTATAAATGAAAATAATGAGTTGCTGCTTGTTGAAAATATTTGAAAGCATCAGTTGCATCTTAAACAGTAATGTTTGAGAGTTTGTTGAAGTGTCAGAAAATAGCAGGATGCCTGGACTCTCAATTCATGCAAATGTGTTGTTAATAGTACTAAATGTTTTTTTGGTGGTGAAGGTTCGAATACTGGAGCTGAGTTTTTATTTATAGATGCATCTTGTAGACCATACACATCCAACAGAAATCCCTCTTTCAGCCTTCTCCTATCGAGTATAGGTGAGTCCCCAACTAATATGTACCACCTGAATGAAATCAACGCTCAGTTATTATATCATTAATAATTAGTGGTATGTAATGTGCGATTTAAGCACATGGACTGCATGAAGATTTACAAAACAAGGTTCCTTTATTCCACTGGCCCCAAAACTATATAAGCTGTAAAGGGAAAGCATAACTCCAAGAAACAAACTATTTGCAGAGATTATTAACTGCCCATCCTCCATACCTCTGCCCTCTTCAGGGCCTTGGCTTCTCAACCCAACACTCAAAGAATAAAGAACAATTCAAAGAAGAACAATACAGCACAGGAACAGGCCCTTCGACCCTCCAAGCCTCTGCCGATCACATTGTCCTATCTAAACCAACCGCTTATATCCCTCTATTCCCCGTCTGTTCATGTGTCTATCCAGATCAGTCTTAAATGTAGCTAAAGTATCTGCCTCAACCACCTCACTTGGCGGTGCATTCCAGGCCCCCACCACCATCTGTGTAAAAAAAAAAAACTTTCCCCACACACCTCCACTGAACCTTTCCCCCCTTATCTTGAACTTGCGTCCCCTTGCAATTGTCATTTCTGCCCCGGGAAAAAGCTTCCAACTCTTCACCCTATCTATATCCCTCATAATTTTATAAACTTCTATCAGGTCGCCCCTCAGCCTCCGTCTTTCCAGGGAGAACAATCCCAACTTATTCAATTTCTCCTCATAGCTAATCCCTCCATACCAGGCAATATCCTGGTAAACCTTTTCTGTACTCCCTCCAAAGCTTCCACGTCATTCTGGTAGCATGGTGACCAGAATTGGACACAGTATTTCAAATGTGGCCTAACCAACGTTTTATATAACTGTAACATAATTTGCCAACTTTTATACTCGATATCTCGTCCGATGAAGGCAAGCATGCCACATGCTTTCTTCACCACCTTTTCCACCTGTGCTGCCATTTTTAAGGATCTGTGGACCTGTACTCCCAGATCGCTCTGTGTGTCTATGCTCCTGATGATTCTGCCATTTACTTTATAGCTCCCACCTGAATTGGATCTACCAAAATGCATCACCTCGCATTTGTCTGGATTAAATTCTATCTGCCATTTCTCCGCCCAATTTTCCAGCCTATCTATATCCTGCTGTATTCTCTGACAATCTTCATCACTATCTGCAACTCTGCCAATCTTAGTATCATCTGCAAACTTGCGGATCAGAGCAGCTACGTTTTTTTCCATCACTTGTGTTCAGGTTTGCCCTGCTGCCCAGTTCCTGGCCTCTGTCCTGCTCAGCCTCCCTCCCCGAAGCTTTTGGGACCTCCTTTTCCTGCTGCCCACACTTCTGACTCAGACCCTGCCTTCCACTGTTCTCAGCTTGCACTCCCAGCATCTTCAGGACTTCAGCTCCTGTCCCGAGGGAAGTCTCCAAGCCAACTGGATTCCCCTGCCTGGCATCCTCCTAGGTCTAAGACCCCTCCTGGCATGGACTCTTACTCTGCAGTGGGCGGTGCCCAATTTCCAGTCCTGCTCCAAAGTCAGAAGTTGGGACATCAAAGGCCTGCTCACCTCTTCTGCTACAAGCATATAAGAAGGTAATATTGAAGTCATACAAAACATCATGTCAATTAATGGATGGCTATAAGCCAGTTGGTTAGCAAAGAATTCCAGAAGGTGTGTATTAGTTAGATTTCAAATAATACCCCAACCTCAGGTTGATTATCAGTTAACACTGACAAAAAACATTGTGGACCCTAAGTATCTTATACTTTCATCACTGTACCATTTCTCCACTGAAATACTTTGGGAGGCCTTACTTAAAGTATAGTTCAGTTTAGTTTGTCCAGCATGACATGCAGATACAAACACAACCCCCTCCGCCCTCAGATCAATGAACAGACTCCTGTATGTGGTAGTGATTGACAGATGTTTTAAGATTTTTTTGAATGACACGGTCATTCATTTAATAGAGTCCTTATTGATTGACAGCTCAGTGGTTTTGCTCTCATCTTATGGAGCAATTCTGAGAGTTTTCAGTCATTTAGTGAGCAGTAAGTGTGTGAATTTGACTGTCACCAGCTTTGCGATGATTTAATAAAGGGAGTTAAGGTAGGAAAAATAAGTAACCCACAATAAAGATTAGGTGAATTGGGTTTCGATGCTTGATACATCAAGGTGTTGAGAAAAAATGCTGAGAAACTTATTTGTTCACTTACCTTATGTAAATAAAAAGACTTATTTCAAAGCCTATGTCTTGGTTTGGTAATTGTGTTAATCAAACCTACCATCTGAGGAGAAGGAAACTCTTGGAGCTTGTGAGACTTTATGGTAGCCAGATTACAGAGCAAGGTTATCTATTACGATCTTCGGTCTTGATATTATTCACATCTGTTTTTTTGGCTGTCAGTGGCACTGACAAGGCAGACATTTATTGCCCATCAATAATTGTTTTGAGAAAAGCCACCGCCTTGAACTGTTGCAGTCTGCATGGTGAGGACACTGCTGCCATGCTGGTGGGTAAAGGATTCTAGGATTTTGACCAAAAGGTAATGAAAGATTTAAAATTACATGTCCAAGTCAGAAAGATTTACACACGGAAATAATGGTGTTCCCATGGACTTGCTTCCTTTGTTCTTCTTGGTGGTGGAGGTTATGATTTTGGAAGGTGTTGTGGAAGAAACCTTGGCAAATTGCTTTAGTGTATCCTCAAAATAACATCCCCATGGCAGCCAGCCATGGAAACTTTAGGCGAATGGATGATTGAAGGATGTTAGTTCATTTCTTTATTGAACCTGGGTGTGTCTTCACATTATATTCATCGTCTTATGTTGTAACTCCCACTTATATTTTAATTCATTAATCACTCCATTACCTTCTTTATCCAGCCCATTAAGAAACAATGTGCAATAATAGCCTTAAAGAGGATCCCTGTGGGTCTCCATTTGTGACCATCCCCATGCAGATCGACTGCCATTAACAACTCTCTACCTGACCATTGATCTGTCCATCAGTCATATGTGATATAGCCTAACATTGCCAGCTTTTTTTATGGCACTTTTTAATCAAAGATTTTTTGAAAATATAGAACTATCTACCAGGTTTCTATCATCCACCAGCTTTGTAATCTCCTCAATTCTGGAGTGAGGAGTCAAGAATGCTGATAAGCAACTGAGCCAATCTGATCTCTGTTAACTTTTGAGGGACAAGAAATAGTGCTATTGTGGAAAGGAGAAATGTGTCTGTAAGAACATAAAGGGGAAGGGTGCTACAATTTCTCTTATAGAATTGATAAATTATCATTGCCCTTGACACAATTTTATGCAATTCAACCATGATGTCAGCATGAAAAAAATCAGAAAATGGGTAGGAAAAAAAGTTAAATATTTCATATTTTCTTTGAGAGATATATGAAACATCTGTAATTAAAGTAGCTCAGTAGACATCAGGTGAAATGTGCAGTAGGTTTTTAAGCCTAAAAACATACATATGTTCTGATTGCTTGATCATTGATGAATCACAGTGATTCTTGGCTGCTTTTCTTTACAAAAACAGCAGCGACGTTTGTCTATATAATGCCTTTAACATGGGAAAACCTTCCTAAGTATTTCAAAGGAATTAATGAAACACAAATTGACACTGAGTTAAACATAGAAACATTGAAACTAGGAGCAAGAGCAGACCATTCGACCCTTTGAGCCTGCTCCGCCATTCAATATCATGGCTGATCCTTGATCTCCATGCCATTTTCCCGCTTTCTCCCCAAACCCCTCGATGCCATTAAAATATAAAAGATGACCTATCTCTTTCTTGAATACATTCAGTGACTTGGCCTCCACAGCTTTCTGTTGTAGAGAATTCCACAAATTCACTGCCCTTTGAATGAAGACGTTTTCCTCACCTCAGTCCTAAATGGTGTACCCCATATCCTGAGACCCCTGGTTCTAGATTCCCCAACCAAGGAAAACATCCTTCTTGCATCTAGTCTGTCCAGCACCATTAGAATTTTATACATTTCCATAAGATCTCCCCATAACCTTCTAAACTCTAGTGAATACAGATCCAGTCGAACCAATTGCTCCTCATAGGACAGCCCCACCAATTCCAGTATCAGCCTAGTGAACCTCTGCTGCATTTGCTGTATGGCAAATATGTGCTTTATTAAGTAGGGAGACAAAAACTACATGCAATATTCCAGGTCTGGTTTTACAAAGGCCCTGTATAACTGCAGTACGACAGTTCTACTTTTGAACTCAAATCCTCTTGCAATGAAGGCCAACATACCATTTGCCTTCATAACTGCCTAATTCACCTGCCTCTCTACTTTCATTGACTGGTGTACAAGGACATCCAGATCCTTTTGTACGTCTATGTATTCTAATCAATCATAATGTGGAGATACCGGTGTTGGACTGGGGTAAACACAGTAAGAAGTCTTACAACACCAGGTTAAAGTCCAACAGGTTTCATCAGGTAATCATCACTTACCTGATGAAGGAGCAGCGCTCCGAAAGCTAGTGGCTTGTGCTACCAAATAAACCTGTTGGACTTTAACCTGGTGTTGTAAGACTTCTCACTGTGTTCTAATCAATCACCAGGAGTGACACAGTGGTTAGCACTGTTGTCTCACAGCGCCAGGGACCCGAGTTCGATTCCTGGATTGGGTCACTGTCTGTGCGGAGTTTGTACATTCTCCCTGTGTCTGCATAGGTTTCCTCCGGGTGCTCCGGTTTCCTCCCACAGTCCGAAAGACATGCTGGTCATGCTAAATTCTCCCTCAGTGCTACCTGAGCAGGCGTCGGAGTGTGGCAACTAGTGGATTTTCACAGTAACTTCATTGCAGCTAATGTAAAGCCTACTTGTGACTAATAAATAAACTTTACTTATTTAAATAATACTCTTCCTTTCAGTTTTTCACACCGAAGTGTACAACTTCACAGTTAGCCACGTTGTACTGCATCTGCCATGTGTTTGCCTACTCACTCAACTTGCCTGAATCATCTTGAACCCTCCTTGCATCCTCCTCATAATTCTCACTTCTGCCCAGAAGGAAATATTGGTGGCTAAAAGCTTGGATAAACTGGTTTAAGATGGATCTTGGAAGGAGGAAAGAAGGGTGGAGAAATAGATTTCCCATGTTGCAATTATGCTTAACTTTTTGTTAGAGAATGGATAAAGTAACCTATTTTAGTTCAAGCTTTGGATAAATTCAACGATTGTTGAAATCAACTAATATTTAATTATTTAAATTTAGAAAACAACAGTGTCAAAAATCACTGCTGTTTACAAGGACAGAAATAGCTCTGATCTGACTTTTCAACAAATATAAACTTTGGACCTGGATGAATTTCAATCAGTTTTGATTTTAATCAGTTTATAATGCTTTTTATATAAACTGTGTATGGCTATTTAGCCTTCATGAGTGTGGAAAATAATAGTTTTGAGGTGCTGAGAGTGATTAAAGCCTAGAACAAAGTTTTAGCTAATTAAAACATTTTGTAGCTTGAAAGGAGTTCATTCTACATTTAAATGCATTGTTCTACATTTAATTTAAAGTGATGGGACGTTTAATTTTTAAAAAAATCTTAATTCCCATGTTTTATTTTTGAAGCCTTTTTCATACATTTAATTTTGAGATATTTTTCATTTAAGCAGGTTGTGCTTCCAAGGAGTCTGTTTGAGGTTTTTTAAATTGTATGTTTACTGCGATTCATTACCCACCACACTCATACATGACAAAGATTGGAAGTTAGGGAATGAATAGAATTGTATGTTTATTGGTTAAATGCTCAGTCAATGAACAAAACCAAGACATCACAGTTGAGTGTATCTAAAAAAGAGCCAATTTGCTGAGTTTGCACTCTTTTATTTTGGAAATTGAGTGAGTGATGCACACTTTTTTTATCCACTTAAATTAATGCTCAAAATCCTGACAAGTGCTTGCAGTGCATGAAGAATTCCACTGGAAGTACAAAGTAAATTTAAAATTACTCTTTACAGAGTAGAGATAGGAAAGAGCAGTATATAGAAGTCTCAGTCTTTCTGTTGATCAGTTTGTTATTGCAATATAAATGTGTAACAGAGGCTTACCCTTTTGAGATTAAAATAGCCAGATCAATTGACTGGATAATATAAATTCCTGTACCAATTAGACAATCAGATCTAATCTACTATCTGGTTATACTTATAAACGACACACAACATCTGGAAATGTTATAACCTAGAAATAGTGGGTGAATACATGAATAGTGAGCCATATGGACAGAGTGCTCTCAAATTAGAATTGCGATCTGACCTTAATTATTTGATCTCAGTTGGGGCTTTGGCTCAGGTACTATATTGGCTTTCAGACAACACCCATTCCCACCTATCATTGTGTCTTTAATACTTTCATTCTCAAATTTTCCTTTTGTAAACAGACAAATGATGTCTCACCCAAGTGACCATTCTTCAGTTGTGAAGTTGGATAATGTGTGCTGGTAGACTCGACCTAGCCCTCGGTTGACATCCACATACACCCCTTACCCTGTGTTCCATGACATCTTTGCCATGCTGTTGAGGGGCCAGTGCTGAGGGAGTGTCATGCTGTTGGAGGGTTAGCATGGTCATTGTTTGCACTGATAGTTTAAATTTAGCCAAAGTGAGAGATTTTCTCTTTTCCTTTCAATCTCTCAGAACGTACACTGTATGCCGAAACATATGCTCCAACTGACCTTTTTCAGAAGCATAATATCCATCATATTTCTACCTCTTGGGAATCCTGCTGGAGACTGGCGTGAAGCTGCTTTGAATCCTGCCAATAGGATTCAAATAAAGGCCTAAACAAATCCAACTCTCCCCCCTGCCCCCCACCTGATTCTGCGCCACATCAGTGGAAAACATGTATGGACAAATGTGGCGGGCAATAGTCAGGACTTAGCTTTAGGGCCTTGCTAGCATCATGAACATCTGAGGAGAAGAACAGAGACCTGCAGTTACCAGACCTTAAGAACACGTCACCTGGAATGGTGGATGGATCCTCTGGGTGCTCCGATTTTCTGCCACAGTCCAAAGATGTGCGGGTTAGATTGATTGGCCAGGCCAAATTGACCCTAGTGTGAGGGGGATTAGCAGGTTAAATGTTTGGGCGACGGGAATAGGGCCTGGGTGGGATTGTGGTCGGTGCAAACTCGATGGGCCGAATGGCCTTCTTCTGTACTGTAGGGATTCTATGAGTCCTATAAAAAGTAGCAAACCTGAGGATTGGGAGAAGTTCATTGTTCAGCGAATGAGGACAAGGGTATTGATTGAAGAGAGGAAGAATAGGTTATGAAAGTAAACTTGCAAGTAACATAAAAGCGGGCTGTAAAATCTTCTACAAATATAAAAGAAAAAGATTAGCGAAGAAAAATGTAGGTCCTTTATAGTCCAAAACAGGAGAATTTATAATGGGGAACAAGGAAATGGCAAAGTTATTAAATAACTACTTTAGTTCTGTCTTCATCAGAAATGCTGAGGAACCAAAAGGTGAGCAGGAGGAATTGAAGGAAAATTGAATTGCTTAAAAAAAAGTGTTGGAGAAATTAATGGGACTGGAAGCCAATAAATATCCAGGACTTGATGATCTGTATCCCAGTGTATTAAAGAAGTGTACTATGCGTTGGTTGTCATCTTCCAAAATTCTGTAGATTCTTGAACAGGACTAGCAGATTGGAGGATGGCAAATGTAACCCCGCTATTTTAAAAAACGAGGGAAGGAGTAAACAGGGAATTGAAGACCGGTTAGCCTCACATCAATAGTAGGGAAAATACAAGAGGGTATTACAAAGGGTGCGACGACAGGACACTTAGAAAATATCACTGGCTTTAGACAAAGTCAACATGGATTTATGAAAAGGAAGTCATGTTTGACAAACCTACTGGAGTGTTTTTAGGACATAGCTAGTAGAATACATAAGAGTGAATCAGTGAATGTGGCGTATTTGGATTTTCAGAAAGTTTTTGATAAATTCCCACATAAGCTACAGCACTGACATCTATCCAGCAATGTGGAAAATTGCTCAGGCATGTCCTATAGATTGGGAGTCATGATGTGGAGATGCCGGCGTTGGACTGGGGTGAACACAGTAAGAAGTCTCACAACACCAGATTAAAGTCCAACAGGTTTATTTGGTAGCAAATACCATAAGCTTTCGGAGCACTGCTCCTTCGAAGGAGCAGTGCTCCGAAAGCTTATGGTATTTGCTACCAAATAAACCTGTTGGACATTAACCTGGTGTTGTGAGACTTCTTACTATAGATTGGGAACAGGACAAAACCAACCCAGCCAATTACTGCCCCATCAGTCTACTCTTGATCATCAGTAAAGTGATGGAAGGGGTTATCAATAGTACTATCAAGCTGCACTTACTCAGCAATAATCTGCTCACAGATGCTCAGGTTGGGTTCCACCGACATTACAGCCTTGGTTGAAACATGGACAAAAGAGCTGTATGCCAGAGGTGAGATGAGAGTGATTGCTCTTGACATCAGGCAGCATTTGAGTATGGCGTCAAGGAGCTCTAGTAAAACTGGAGTCTATCGGAATCAGGAGAAAAACCCTCTGCCAGTTGGAGTTATACCTGGCACAAAGGGGAGTGGTTGTGGTGATTGGAGGTCAATCATCTCAGCTCCCGGACATCACTACAAGAGTTCCTCAGGGTAATGTCCTAGGCCCAACCATCCCCAGTTGCTTCATCAATTACCTTCTTTCCATCATAAGGTTATAAATAGGAATGTTTGCAGATGACTGCACAATGTTCAGTACCATCCACGCCTCCTCAGATACTGAAGCAGTTCATGTCCAAATGCAGCAAGACCTGGACAATATTCAGGCTTGGGCTCACAAGTGGCAAGTAACATTCGCATCACACAAGTACCAGGCAATGACCATCTCCAACAAGAGCAGATCTAACCATTGCCCCATGACATTCAATGGCATTACTATTGCTGAATCCCCAAAAATCAACATCCTGCAGTTTGCCATTGACCAGAAACTTAACTGGATTCGCCATATAAATACTGTGATTACCAGACCAGGTCAAAGGCTAGGAATCTTGTGGTGAGTAACTCGCCTCCTAACCCCCCCAAAGCCTGTCCAGCTTCTACAAGGTACAAGTCAGGAGTGTAATGGAAATCTTTCCACTTGCCTGGATGAGTGCAGCTGCCACAACATTTGAAGCTCAACAGCATCCCAGACAAAACAGCCCATTTGATTGCTATCCCTTCCACAAACATTCAGTTCTTCCACCACCAACGTAGAGTGGTAGCTTTGTGTACCATCTACAAGGTGTACTGCAGGAACTCATCAAGCTTCCTTAGACAACACCTTCCAAACCCACAAACACTACCATCTAGAAGAGCATGAGTAGCAGATACTTGGGAACACCATCACCTAAAGGTTCCCTGCCATGTCGCTCACCATCTTGAGTTGGAAATATATTGCCATTTTTTCACTGTCACTGGGTTAAAATACTGCAAATCTCTCTTTAACAACACTGGGTGTACCTACACCACTGGGACTGCAGCGGTTCAAGAAGGCAGCTCACTACCACCTTCTCAAGGGCAACTGGGAATGGGAATAAATGCTGGTCTAACCAGCGACACCCACATACTATAAAATGAATGAAAAAAGAGAGGTTTGTGCAAAATTAAAGCATGTGGGATTGGAGGTAATCTATTTGGCATGGATTGAGAATTGGTTAGCTGACAGGAAACAGAAGAAATAAATGGGTCTTTTTCAAAGTGACAGGTGGTGACGAGTGGGAATCAGTGCTTGGGCACCTGCTATTCACTATATATATCAATGATTTTGATGAAGAAACCAAATGTAATATTTTGAAGTTTGCTGACAACACAAAACTTGGTGTGGATGGTGAGGAGAATGTTAAGAGGTTTAAAGTTGATTTAGGCAAGTTAAATGAGTGAGCAAATGCATGACAGATGCAGTATAATGTGGATAAATGTGAAGTTATCCGCTTTGGACGGAGAAACGATGAGATTTACCCTGGCGGAGCAAATAAGGTCATTTATCCTCCTACAGTACTGGTTTGCCAACCTTCTGCTGCGCACTTACGGCATCAGCCACCTGTGCACATGCCTGGCCGCTTGCTACCATCAGCCAGGTAGAGTCCATCCCTCCTGCCCTTGACATGTCTAAGAGGAGGCACAGGAAGGCATCACTAAATTTCAGCAGAGGATCTTCACCTTTCCTTTGTGACATCTCTCAATCCTTAATGCTGACAGTGAAGATTCCGGGTGCCTTTTAAAAATGGCATCTGGACATAATGGTGGGAAGCATGTCATCAAGCCCACCTCACCATGGAATATAGCGCAAAACACCTGAATGCATAATCAATAATTTCAGTGCTGGAAGATATGGTGTGTTTCCTGTCGGCCTCTACAATAGGAAACATTCCCTGTTCTTGCCCCCACCACAGAACTGAGTCTATTTCTCTCCATAGATGTTGCCAGACCTGCAGCACTTTCTATTTTTAGCTCAAATACTATAGTCGGTTTCATTGTCTTCAGGCCAGAAAGTGAAGAGGACACCTCAAGAATGAAATAAATAACATTTATGCCATGCCTTATATCGTTCAGGAATCTCTTAAAGCACTTGATCGAGAAAGAATTATTGCAAAGTGCAGCGACGTTGTTAAGCTTGTCATCTATTTTTTGCACAGCAATGTCCTAGAAATAGCACTGAAATAAATAATCTGCTTGTCTGTCTGTTGTTGCTGGTTAAGGAAGGAATATTGCTGAATACACTAAATTCCATGTTCTAACTGTAGTGTTGTTGGATTTTTAACATTAGCCTGTGTGGCTGATTAACGTATGAAATTAATGCTCCTTTAGTAGTGTCGCACTTGTTCTCAGCAGTTCATTAAAAGTAGTTATCTGAATTGTGTGTTGATCTCCAGGAGTCTGGCTTGAACCTTTTGACTTAGAAGTGCTAATTTAGCTGAATTGTTTTCCTGATAATGGAACATGTGGATGTCAATTGAGGACTGGCTCAAACTACCAGCACATGTTATCCAACTTCACCAGTGAAGAACAATCACTTGGATGTCAGAGAAAAGGGGACACTTGGGGAGAAATGTGATTACTGCTATCAATTGCTGCTACTGTGATGCTTTTATTTTTGTCACATGAAGCCAGGGTTGTAGTAAAAACTTTTGATAGTCACTTTGTGCCTTGGATTCAGAAATTGGATCCAGGTTGAGGAGCTCTTTGAGTGTCGCCAAAAATACTAGGTTTTGGAGTTTGTTCTCAAAATATTAATCTATAGTTACTGTTTCACAGATAAGGTTACTGAAAGGCAACTGAGCCACAACCTCATCTATGCCCGTTGTGTACAGCTTTTACATTCTTCCCAATGTTGATTCCGCATTGCAATTAGACAATTGTTAAAATCTGTTTCAAATGCACTTTAAAGTTATAAAAGTTGACTAAGTGGAAGTGGTGCAAAGTGTGTGCATAAAGTTGCACAACATATGGCATTGACATGTGTTTGAGAAGGGCCATGTCTGGCTTAACACAATTGGAGTTGGACACATGCCCAGGGTGGTAAAGGGTGGAGTGCTAAAAGTTAAGGATAAGTAAATGCTTACATTTTCAAATGAGACTTTGAGGTTAGTCTTTGATCTTACTGGTTCTAGATTTGTCTGTATAATCAATTTAAAAAGAAAAAATGACCACACCCTGGAGCAGCTGTTTTATTGGTGTTGCACACGTTTGCATGTTTATAATAATTCTAGCATGTGATGGGGGAAAAGAAAGGAAAGCAATGTTACTCCTACATGTGGAAACAGATGATGCCGGTACTAAACTAACACAAGGAGAGGAAGATGTTTATCAGTATATCATAAAGCTCAATTAAATTCATTTTGATGGAAATAGGTGGTCTGTTTTCATTCTGCGTCCTCTATTCACTCTACTTTGAGGAAAATTATTTGCTGAGCATAAATCTAAAAATATTGTTATGGCATTGTATACAAATGCCATGCATTACCATCTGCTTGTTGATTGCGTAACTACCTACTTATTTATTATTTGAAGCTCCAGGACCCAATTTTGTTTCTCATGAAATACGCAGACGTGATCCCAAAGGTTTAGCCTCACATATGCAATTTATGAGCATCAAATTGTAAAAGAATCATTTTACACATAATCCTCTCAGAATCCTAAATTCTTGTGTTATGCTTGTTATGGGATAAATAGCTATGGTTGATTTAGTTTTCTCCTTGTATGGCAAATCTGCCATGCAAGAGAAGAACTGGGCTTTCCAGTTGAGAATATTTTGCAAAAAATCAATAGAATTTTGTAGTAGGGGTCAATTCCAACTGTGATATGTTAATAATATTCATCACAGGAAGTGATGCAGTGTCTCATGATCTTGGTCTCTTGTTGAACCTTATGGCAAAATGAAGTCACTGTAAAGTTAATGTTTTCCTTACCTCGGCAGACTCTAAATATTTTGCGTTAGCACAACAAAATCAACAATATTATATGGTGGCAGTGAGTGAAAGAACAAGCATGGAAAAGTCTCTGCCATTACTGGAAAGCTTTGATCAGGTTGCAGACCCCAATCAAACAGAAGCATGGCTGAACTAATGCCAAAGATTTACCAGATATCACATCGCATTGGATCTCCCTATGAAGCCAAACAGTGAGCTGGCGATATGTTATTGGGTATGTGATGGTGGCTGTGCAGGCAATATCTTAGCTAGGCAAGGGATCAGCGAAGAAAAAGCTATGTACGGTAAAGTCATAAAAGCACTCCACACCTATTTCAAGCTGCTAAAGAATACAATTGTTGAGTGGGCTAAATTTAATAAGCATACCCAAAGACAAGGGGGAAAGTATTGATACGTTTAATAATGATCTATATGAACTTGCTGAGAACTGGGAACATAGCAGCTTAAAAGATCAGGGACAGAATTGTTGTTGGAGTCTTGTATGGTGCATTGCCTGACACCTACTCAAGGTGAGTTTACACCAACAAAGACAATTCAAATGAGCGGATAAGCTGAAGTCAGGAAGCAAATTTGATAGGTGATTTGGGGAACTACATCCTAAAAATGACTGACCCAGTGCAGTATATTAAATTTAAAAGCAGAGAGGTAACCGTGCAAAAGCAAGTGAGGCAGGAAGAGTGTCCGTCAGTCGCCCCTGCTAACCCTGCCAAAGAGGTTGATGCCATTTTTTTGAGAAAGTAGGGTCAGTTACAGACTGTGAAACAGCAAGAAGCTTGTACAGAATCAGCAAAAAGAAAAGCCTTCAAAAGTGGTAAGAACCATGAAATAAAAGATATGTACAATATTGAGGTACTTTTCCTTGGGAGATGGAAACAAAAACTAGGAGCAGGAGTTGGCCATTTGGCCCATCGAGCCTGTTCCATCATTCAATATGTGATTCTTAACAGAGTTGTTTACTCTTAGTCAGGAAGGCCTGTACTGACTTGTGTCTGATTTGCAGAGTAGGAGAACTGGAAAGTCACGAAGACCAGCATAAAAACTTCAATGTATTTCCACAGCTGTTCACAGGACCAGGAAAGCTGAAGACATATAACATCACTCTACAGCCTAAAACTAAGTCAATGTGTCTGTTAACACCTAGGAAAGTTCCTCATGTACAGTAATATGGCCAGCAGCATTACGTCGAGGAACCCATGACTAACTTTTTTTTTCTAAGTGTTTCACTGTATGGCGGAGGAAGCAGCCATTGCCATCAGCGGCTTCAGTGTTGCTTTTTCTCGCTCAACAGATCACAGGCACATAAGATGCAACGGAAGGAGGAGGAGAAGCCTAGAACACCGGATAAGATGCAATTAACTGACACTATCTTTAGTCGCAAGATGGTGAAGATGGAAGGAAAAGAGACAAGGAAACTGACATATTTAGTTCAAAGAAATTGATGCATACTTATGCACAAACAATTTTTGTAGGTACACCAAGTGATTAGGAAGGCAAATGGAATATTGTCATTTATTGCAAGGTGATTGGAATCAAAAAGTAGGGATGTTTTCTTACAGTTGTTGAGACTGCATCTAGAATGGTGTAAAGTTCTTCTTCCACAAGAACTGAGTATTTTTAAGGCAGTGGTAGACAGATTCTCAACTAACAAAGGAGTCAAAAGGATATCGTGAAAAGGCAGAAAAGTGGCATTGAGGCCTCAAACTGATCAGCCTTGATCTTATTGCATGGTGGAGCAGGCCTACTGCTGCTCCATTTTCGTATGTTAGTTCCTGAAGAGTCTGGGAATTCTGCATCAATTGACATTTGTAAGACCAAATCGTTAGATTTTTGTTTGCTAAGGAAATCAAGTGATGTGCACCAAAAGCAGATCCATGGAGTTGAGGTACAGGTCAGACATGATTTGATTGTATGGTAAAATAGGCTTGGTGGATTGAATGACCTTTTCTATTCTACCTGTTTGAAAATCTTTTAAATTTTCTCATTAAAAGTGGTGCATAGTGTTGAATTTTCAAACATTTTTTAGAGTATCAGTTGGTATGTAACCTGAAGAAAAGGAATAAATTGTATTTGTGTTGATTAATATTCAATTAGCCAAACAATCACTTCTCCAAATGCTACATGAATACTTATTTTTCACCCTCTTTAGGCCCTCTCCAACCCCTAATCAATCTCTGTTCTGAATCACACATTCACCTTCATCTCCCTTCTGCCATTTCAGAGGTTCTGATCATCGTCTAACACTATTCCTATATGCATTAAAACTTCTTCCTCCATTCCCACTAATCCAGACATCAGACAATGAAGATGGAAAAACAATCTTTGACTTGAAAAAAATCAGATTATCATTCTAATACTAGAAAGTTGTGAGTTTGAGCCCCATTCTAGTACAGTACTGAGGGAGTACTGTAGTATACATCATCTTTGAGTTGAGACTTGGTGCCACTTAAGTAGACGACATGGTCATTTAATGCATTGATATCTGTGGGATCTTGCTGTGTATAAATTGGCTGGTGCATTCCCTACGCTAGAACTATGACAATACTTCAAAAGTACTGAATTGGCTTTGAAGCACTTTTAGGACATCCTGAGGACATCACAAAAGGTGCTATACAAATGTAAGGTCTTTCTTTCTTTTAGCACAGATTTGAAAGGATATTCATAAGCTGCTACGTCTGATCTGAAATCTGCAGAGAGCATTGAGAGCACGGCAAATAAGTATGGAAGAGTTCAGATGAGTGCAAACAGGTACATGATGGCGCATTTACAGAAGCGTATTGACTATCCTTTTTAAGAGAGGCATAATGATTCAATTACAAAAAAAAATCTGTCATCAAGTCTTATATCCCAAAATTGAGTGAAAATGATGAGTTGTAAACCATGAAAATCTATCAATTTTTCAGCCCCACTGCACTGGTCGGGTAGCCTAGCGGGGCAGGAAATTTCAGCGGGGGGCTAAAAATGGGAATTGTGCCTGATGTCTGACCGGTCGTGATCTTCCATTTTATTGACATATTCAGGCTGATTTAAATTTTCATTCCTTCATTTTAATATTATTAGTCAGCCCGGGATGTAATTGTCTGGGCTCACTTAGCTTTCCAATCTCGCTGGTGTAGGTCCTCACAGCTCCACCACCAATGGAGACCTGACTTGATGGCCTCGCCGGTGGGACTGGAGGCCATTGAGGCACTCTGGGTGGTCAGGGGTGGGAGGCAGTGCTAGCCTGGCACCCTGGCAATGTCCACCAGGCACACTGGCACTGCCTACTGGGCAGTGCCAAGGGGGGCTGGGGTCTGAGCGGGCAGGGCCTCGGGGTGGAGCCAGATGGGGGTAGAGCCGGTGGGGGAAGGGTTGGTAGGAGGGGAGGGAAGGGGGCAATTCTCATCTGGGGTTTGGGGGCTGATGTGGTCGCCGATTGGGGGTTGGTGATTGGGACTATCTGTAGGGGGTCCTGTTGGGTGCGGGGACGATCAGAGGTGCTCTGTGGGTGGGGGGGGGGGGGGGGGGGGGGGGGTGTTGCGGGAGTTGGGGTGGCGATATCTGTGGGGGGAGGGGGTTTGACAGATCTCTCGTATATTGTATACAAGTGTACACAGTACAATTGAGAGCAGGGCGCGTGTCGAACAGTCTGCAGCCAGCTTCTCCGGCAAGCTTGAGCTCCGCTCCCCTACCCCACCCCTCCTAGCTGCCTGCCAAAAAAATTTGGAAAAAAGTGTGGGGAAATTGCGTGGGTAGCTTGCTGAAAGAACGAAGTGCAACTCTCCTGTTTTCAGACTTTTGTGACACTTAGAATTTTGGGGGGAAAACTCTGCCCAATAGAATTAATAGTGTGACAGTTCATCTATTAATTGATTTCAGGTGTGTCTGTGTCTCTTATGAAAATTTCTGATCAAACTAAAACTATCAAGAGATGAGGAATTCCACTTGTAGTACAGGGCAGGCACTTCATTCCTGCAATGAAGTGACAATATAAGATAGAAATTGGAGGCATGAAAACATCCAAGAACAGAATAGTAATGGTCTCCCATTCAGACCAGCTATTGCAATTTGAGCTTGCATTACATAATTTGCTGCCGCAATGGGATAAAAGTACATATACTCTGTGCATCTGCCTATGCTTCTGCCTTCAGCAACCATTAAGGAATGATTGAGGATTGGTAAGGGCATAATCCACCTGTTGGAAGTGAAAATATGTCTAGCTCAGCAACACTTTGTGTCAATGGACAGTATAATGGCAGAGGCTTTTGGTCATTTTATAAGTTGCTAAAACAACTAGAATATAACTTCTTCAAGATATTTTCAGGAGATGGATGACTGACCTGTTTACCCCTGGACGCCCTTCAATTCACATGTTGCTGTTCAAGGGCAGGGTGAAGGCTTCTGTTTTCCTGGACTTAAAGATATCATAGAAATCATGGAAACCCTACAGTGCAGCAGGAGGCCATTTGGCCCATTGAGTCTGCACCGACCACATTCCCACCCAGGCCTTACTCCCATATCCCTCTAACCTAAACATCTTAGGACACTAAGGGGCAATTTTAGCAAAGCCAATCAACCTAACCCACACATCTTTGGACTGTGGGAGGAAACCGGAGCACCCGGAGGAAACCCACACAGACACGAGGAGAATGTGCAAACTCTCAGATTTCTCTGTGATTTGTATGTCTTCATTAACCAGTAGGCAGGACAAAAGTTATACATGTTTTCTTGATAGACTCTATAAACTGTTTACTCAAACATCATTGCAATTAAGCAAAGTTACTGTTGTTTCACCAAAAGTATCTCCATTCACACTTCAGTGGTCAAATATTGCAGGTAGGATTTAGAGAAATTATGATAGAAGCTTAAAAGCTTATTAATAAACAGCTTTTGTATCGGGATTTCATCTTGGTGATGGTAGTTTTTTCAGGATGTCCAGCATTAGAGTTTAGTACACCAAGTAGAAAATGTCAGTTGTCAAGTTTCATACACTGACCTGCATTCTGGAGTATATCTACCATTTGTTTGACATGCTTGAAAACATATTTGGGTTTATGCTGTGATCATTTAGTTTTTCAAGATTCACTGGTATTTGGATCATTTGAGGATAGTCAGGGTTCAGGTGGAGATGGTATTTAAATAATTTTAAAGCAAAAGAATAGAGTATTAATGAGAATTTGTGTATGAGGCACCGCGGGTAAAGGAAAAAACTAAAAAATGCAAGGTAATTCAGGAGAGGGAAATAAGAGATGTGCATGAGGAGCAAATTTAGAGCAGCAGGAAAGGTTGGTGCATGTGACCTTCTCTCTAATTTGTCAGGGGGAGGGGAACCAGTAAGTATCAGAGAGGAGCAGAAATTAGATCAGGGAACAGAGAGATATAAACAGCAGTAAAATTACAAATATTCCAAAAAATTCAGGGGAGTTTTCGGATTGTCACTTCTGCTTTTCTCCTCAAAGAATATACTAAGTTGTACGCAGGTCTGTGCTTTTGATGTAACTGAAGTTGATGAGCTTCAGGTACAAATTGTCACATGATGCACATAATGTTGCATTATCACTCATACAAAACCAAGGTTGGGTTCTTAAAATCCCTGTTTACCATGTATTCAAGTATGATGCAAAAGGAAAAAGCTGAGAGGCCATGGCTATATGGATGAAGAATGATGCTATAGTTCTGAATAAAAAACCTTTACTAGATGACTCGGACTGAATCTGTTTGCCTTGAATTGAGAAACAGACGGAGAAGGGGGAGCTGTATTATTGCGGATGAATAAATCTGTCAGCAAATTTTAAAGCTATGTAACATCAATGTAGGAATAATTTCAGGAGACTTTAGTTACCCTAATATAGATGAGATAAAAATAATCATACTAAGGGTAGGGAAACATAAGAATTTCTGATCTGTTCACAGAAAAGCTTTCTTGATCAAAATGTCTATTCCAACAAGGAAGGAAGTGGTGTTAGATGTGGTTCTAGGAAACTAAATAGAGTAGGTAGAGTGTATTACAGTAGAAAATTATCTGTTAACAGTGACCATAACATAATCCAGTTTAAACTAATTATGGAGTCCAGAAAATATTGAAGGTAAAATTGTTCAAAAGTGGCAGAGTGAATTTCAGTTAGATTGGAAAAGGCGATTTCAGAGTAGAGCAGTATTGAAGCAATGGACGACGTTCAGGGAAGATATAGTTCAAATATAAGCGAGACATATTTCTTTTGAAGAAAGAAAAAGATTTCAATATTGATGCATCCTGGATAACAAAGGAAATAAATGTTAAAATAAAATTCAAAAGGGACAAATGATGTCGGGGGCAAGTTAGTTAATAACCAGCAAGATTATGGGAGGAAATTGAAGAAGTTAATGCAGGAGACAAAGAGAGGTTACAAGAAGATTAAGGGACAACATTAGATTGAACCCTGAAAGAGTTGACAAACATATAAAGGGTAAGTGGTTTGTTAGAAAAAAAGTTAGCCTATTAAGGACCCAAAGGGAAATCTTCCTGTCGATGCAAAGGACATTGCAAAAGTATGAAAGAAGAACTTTGCATCTGCCTTCACAAAGAAAATGAATAATGTGAAGATTCATATTAAAAAAGAAGTGGTAAGTGGTGGATAGGATGGTAATAGGTACCAAAAACGTACTAAAAATATTAGCAGTTCTGAGTGTTGATAAATCATCATCTAGTTGGATTGCTGGAAGAAGCAAAAGCAGAAATTGCAGAGGCTTTGATCACAATCTTTCAGCCTTCATCAGACATAGTAGTTTGTGTCTCTGTGATTTTTAAAAAAAGGTGAAAACGATAAAGCAGCAAACTACAGGCCAGTCAGCCTGGTGAGGAAGTTATTGGAAACCATTATGGGAGAGAAAATAAACTTTCATTTAGAAAAGCATGAGTTAATCAGGGAGAACTAGCATGGATTTGTTCAAGATAAAATGTACAAACCCTGTCTCATTAACTTGATTGAATTCTTTAAAGTAACAAGGAAGATTGATCAATCTCATGTAGTGAATGTATATATGGACTTTCAGAATATTTGACAAAGTGCTGCTTAGAAGGCTTATTTAGTAGATGGAAACCCATGGAATTGAAGGGTCATGGATGTCTTTCACAGTGGAAGATGATTTGCAGTGGTGTTCCCCAAAAGGAAAAGAAAGAATTGAAAGATTTGCATTTATATAGTGCCTGTCATGGCCACCGGGATTCCCCAAGTGCTTTACAACCATTAAGTACTTCTGAAATGCAATTGTTGGAGAGTTGATTTGTGCACAACAAACTCCACAAGCAGCAATGATTAGATAATCTATTTTTATGATGTTGATTGAGGGATAGATATTGGCCAGGACACTGGGGATAACTTTCTTGCTCTTTTTTGAAATAATACCAGGCATCTTTTACATCCACATGAGGGGGCAATCAGGACATCGGTTTGATGTCTCATATGAAAGATGGGACTTCCAACAGTGCAGCAGTCTCTCGGTACAGCACTGGAAATTCAGCCTTTATTCTCGTGCTCAGGTTTGAAGGGTAACTTGAACCCACAGCTCTTTCTCAGAGGCGAGAATGCTACTAACCAAGCCACAGCTAATAGACTAGGGTCAGGTTTGGGACTATTACTCTTGGTTGTAGGAAGTAGCATTGTAGCATTTGCAGATGAAATGAAACTTAGGAAGCAGTAGATCATGATGACTATAGTTATTGGCCTCAGGATGACATAGTTGGGATGGTGAAAAGAGTAACGAAAGTGAATTTTGGTCATTTAGAGGGTGTGACTCGGGAATTAATAATGTAAAGCAAGGAAATGGAAGATACAAAAACATCCCAAGAAAACTTGAAAATCACAAAGTAAAAGGGATGGAGGAACTTATAACAATTGCCAGGGAAAAGGTGCTGAGAAAACTATCAAAACTAAAGCCTGACAAGTCCCGTAGACCTAATGGCCTGCATCCTTGTGTCATAAATGAAGTGGCTGTAGAGATAGTAGATTAATTGGTTGTGATCTTCCAAAATTCCCCAGATTCTGAAAAGGCCCCGGTAGATTGGAAAATCGCAAATGTAACACCTCTATTCAGGAAAGGAGTGAGACAGAAAACAGGAAACTATAGGCCAGGTAGCCGAACATCTGTCACGGAGAAAATAATCAAATTCTTATTAAGGAGGTAATAGCAGGACACTTAGAAAATCATAATACAATCAGGCAGCGTCAACATGATTTTATGAAAGGGAAATCGTGTTTGACTATTTATTAGAGCTCTTTGGGGAATTAACAGGCAAGGTGGATAAATGGAAACCTGCGGATGTGGTGTACTTGGATTTCCAAAAGACTTTTGATAGGGTGCAACATCAAAGGCAACATCAAATAAGAGCTCGTGGTATAAGAGGCAATATATTAGCAAATGTCGAGGATTGATTACCTACCAGGAAACAGACTTGGGATAAATGAACCAGTTTCTAGTTGGCAATCTGTAATCAGTGGAGTGCCACAGGGGTCAGTACTGGAGGCCTCAACTATTTAGAATCCATATCAATGACTTAGTCAAAAGGACTGAATGTTTGGCACCTAAATTTTCTGCTGACACAAAGATGGATAGGAAATGAAGTTGTGAAGAGGACATTAGGAGTCTGCAAAGAGATATAGGTAAATTGAGTGGGCAAAAATTTTGGCAGATGTATACGATGAGATAAAATGTGAACTTCTCTATCTTGGCATGAAGAATAAAGCAGAATAATAGAGGGACTGCGAAGCTCGACAGTGCAGAGAATCTTGATGACCTGGAACATGAATCACAACAAGTTAGTATGCCGATAGAACAAGTGATTAGGAAGGCAAATGGAATGATGCCATTATTTCAAGGGAAATAGAGTACGAAAGCAGGGAAATGTATAGGGTCTCAATCAACTTGCATCTGGAACACTTCTTGTCAAAAAAAAGATATATATATATGTATATATATATAAATGCATTGACTTGCCTGCAGAAGGCAGAGAGTGGTTGTAGATGGGTCTTTTTCTGAATGGAGGTTGGTCACCAGTGGAGTGCCCCAGGGATCTGTTCTGGGACCTTTGCTGTTTGTCATCTTCATAAATGACCTGGATGAGGAAGTGGAGGGATGGGTTGGCAAGTTTGCCGACGACACGAAGGTTGGTGGTGTTGTGGATGGTTTGGAGGGATGTCAGAAGCTGCAGAGTGACATGGATAGGATGCAAGACTGGGCGGAGAAGTGGCAGATGGACTTCAACCTGGATAAATGTGTAGTGGTCCATTTTGGCAGGTCAAATGGAATGAAGGAGTATAATATCGGGGTAAGACTCTTAGCAGTGTAGAGGATCAGAAGGACCTTGGGGTCTGGGTCCATAGGACTCTTAAATTGGCCTCGCGGGTGGAGGAGGTGGTTAAGAAGGCGTATGGCGTGCTGGCCTTCATCAGTCGAGGGATTGAGTTTAGGAGTCGGGGGATAATGATGCAGCTTTATATGACCCTTGTCAGACCCCACCAGGAGTACTGTGCCCAGTTCTGGTCGCCTCATTCCAGAAAGGATGTGGAAGCTATAGAAAGGGTGCAGAGGAGATTTACAAGGATGTTGCCTGGATTGGGTGGCATGCCTTATGAGGATAGGTTGAGGGAGCTCGGTCTTTTCTCCTTGGAGAGACGAAGGATGAGAGGTGACCTGATAGAGGTGTACAAGATGTTGAGAGGTATAGATCGGGTGGATTCTCAGAGGCTTTTTTCCAGGGCTGAAATGGTTGCTACGAGAGGGCACGGGTTTAAGGTGCTGGGGAGTAGGTACAGAGGAGATGTCAGGGATAGGTTTTTCACTCAGAGGGTGGTGGGTGAGTGGAATCGGCTGCCGTCAGTGGTGGTGGAGGCAAACTCGATAGGGTCTTTTAAGAGACTTCTGGATGAGTACATGGGACTTAATAGGATTGAGAGTTATAGGTATGTCTATTTACGAGCCTAGGTAGGTAGGGACATGACCGGCGCAACTTGTGGGCCGAAGGGCCTGTTTGTGCTGTAGTTTTCCTATGTTCTATGTTCATTGCAAGCATTCAGAGAACTAGTTGGAATATTGTGTGCAGTTCTGGTCACCTCACTATAAGAAGGATGTGGAAGCGCTGGAAAGAGTGCAGAGGAGATTTACCAGGATGCTGCCTGGTTTGGAGGGTAGGTCTTATGAGGAAAGGTTGAGGGAGCTAGGGCTGTTCTCTCTGGAGCGGAGGAGGCTGAGGGGAGACTTAATAGAGGTTTATAAAATGATGAAGGGGATAGATAGAGTGAACGTTCAAAGACTATTTCCTCGGGTGGATGGAGCTATTACGAGGGGGCATAACTATAGGGTTCATGGTGGGAGATACAGGAAGGATATCAGAGGTAGGTTCTTTATGCAGAGAGTGGTTGGGGTGTGGAATGGACTGCCTGCAGTGATAGTGGAGTCAGACACTTTAGGAACATTTAAGCGGTTATTGGATAGGCACATGGAGCACACCAGGATGATAGGGAGTGGGATAGCTTGATCTTGGTTTCAGATAAAGCTCGGCACAACATCGTGGGCCGAAGGGCCTGTTCTGTGCTGTACTGTTCTATGTTCTATGATTCCTGGGACAAACCTTTACAAGGAAAAGTTGAGCAGGTTGGGCCTGTATTCAATGGAATTTAGAAGAATGATGGGTGATCTTATTGAAACCTATAAGATTCTGAGGGAGCACAGCAGGGTGGATGATAAGAGGATATTTTCCTCGTGTGGGAAGTTTAGAACCAGGGGGACACAGTTTAAAAATAAGGCTCTTCCATTTAAGATGACATTGGGAGAATTTCGTTTCTGAGGGTTGTTAGTCTGTGAAATTCTCTTCCTCAGAAAATTGAAGGCTGTGCTATTCAATATATTCAAGGCTAGGTTAGATAGATTTTGGATTAACAAAGGAGTCAAAGAGTTATGGAGGGTACAGATAGGAAAGTGGACTTGGCGCCATAATCAGATCAACAGTGATCTTTTCAAATGGTGGAGCAGGCTCGATGGGCTGGATGGCCTACTCCTGCTCCTGTTGTTGTGCTGTGAAATAATCCAAAGCATGTCAAATGAAGTACAGTGTAGAGACATGTTGATGTACTTTAAGGAGACAAATTTAGAAACTCTTACTATATTATTGTTTATATCAAACATGATTGACCCTTTGAAATCTTTGCTGGCCTCTCTTTAAATATTTTCTATTTTATCTAGATATGTGGTAGTTAAAGGCTCAATCTGCAATAGATGTTAAAGTAATGTGTCTGTAATTACCTGGATTAACTCAGTCTCCCTTTATAAGTATGGACCACGGTACTCCCCCTAAATGGCCTATTCTCCCATACTCTGGCATACATGTAAACTCAAGCCCTGAAATGTGGGGCCTGATTCTCCCATCGCGACCCGTAACTTTTCTGGCGGCTCCAGTTGGGAGAATTGCGTCATTGGCCTTTTTCCGGGATTTGCGCATGCGTCGGGAATGCATGTGCGTCTGCCAGAGCTGGAAAACAATCGCAGTCCAGACCATGCTGGAAACCGGCGGGAAGAGAGGTAAGTGATTTGAATTTTTTAAAAATGTAGTTTAAATATGTTTTGCATGTGATTATTGGGCCCGGCACGGAACTTGCCGGGCCCGATAGAATCTCTCACCTCGCCAGGAGTACTTCATTCCAGCGAGGTTTAGAGTAGCTCCCCACATTTGGGGAACTAACGGCAGACCCTGCCGGAATGAAGGGGGGGAAATCGGGGCCCTCCAGGAGGGTGCATGGGCACCCTGGCAGTGCCAGCCTGTGTCCCCAGCACTGCACAAGGAGCAAAATGCCCATGCCTAGGGGTCATCTTGGTACTGCCTACCAGGCATAGGGCAGTGCCAAGGGGGCGGGGTCTATTGTTGGCGGGGCCCAGGGGCGATTGGTGAGGATGGGGGGTCTGTTGCCACTCTGCATGGCGATCGGTCTGGGCTGGAGGGAGGCCAGCGATAGGGGCTGGCTGAAGGGGAGTGGTGGTCTGCCGGGAGGGGTGGGGGGGTGGGGGAAGCGGTGGGCTGGACATCGGGGTGCTCTGCGGCAGGGAGGGGTCAGGGCTGGCACTGTGGGATCCCGGGCTGGCCAGATGTGCAGAGGTCCGGAGCTGTCAGACTTCGGTGCGAATAGGCCCCCGACTCTCTGGATTTTTAATGAGAATCCTGATTGTGACCTCTGCAGTGCACAGAGAGGGGCGATTCGGTCTAAAGCTGCACTGAAAAAACAGACGTGATCTAAAAGTTTTCCCACCAATTCAGCACTTTTGGAAGAATCGCCCCCGTGATTTCTAGGAACTTTTCAATATCCTCCCTTGTTTTCCTTGGGATCCGAGGAAGTATCCTGTGGAGCTTTGATGCTTCATCGTTCTTTAGCTTAACAAACTTAGCTAAAAGTCCATTTTATCACAGCATTGCTCATCTAACTCTTAATCACCAAAATAAAGTTATAAATAACAGTTATTATTTAGTATAATTTAATCACTGGAATTGGAATGTTTTCAAGAACTCATCTTGTGATTGAGCTGACATAAAATTGAAAATTGCTAAGCAGAGAGACATGTTGTCAAAGCTTTTCATCTTCCGCTCATCAGGGCGAATGCGAGAATGCCACATTTCAAACTATCAACAATTTATGCTCCAGGAGAAAAGTGTGCTTAATAGTTGGCAAGTTGACTCTGGCTGAGGTGTTGCCATTGAGGAAGAGACAGGGTCCCCAAGCTCCCAGTAATTCAAAAAAGGCTCAAGGCTTGAACATATTCCTTATGATTGCAGTGAATGGGTCCCTGTGTCTGAACGTACGTGCCTTCTAGCAAGCATAACTTAGGTTGGTTGTTAACATAGCTATTAGGCAGTCAGGATCAATTTGAAAGTGATTGCAGTACTCATTAAGACTGTATTCTTCCTCAACATATGAATTATAGATCTATGGTAGCATGTCGACTTCAATAATGCACCGATGTAGTCTTCATAATTTTTCTGTTCACAAAAGTTTAATCAAATTTGGTACTCTCATTCATGCAATCGCCAGGCAGTAGCCTAATGGTATTGTCGTTGAGCTAGTAATCCAGCAACCCAGGGTAATTCTCTGCGGACCAGGGCTCAAATCCCGCCATAGCAGATGGTGAAATATGAATCTAATAAAACCTGGAACTAAAAAAAATCTAAAGATAATGATGAAACCATTGCCTTATTTCATATACTTAGGAGGAGGAACTACAAAGGTTGTATTTGTTGCAAGGCTGATACTATCCTGGAAAAAATGGACATAAGAACTTGAATATATCTGAATGTTGCCATGAATTTATTAATATTGTATCATAATTATATATCAGTTTCAGCAGAATGTTTTGAAATTGTTTTTTCCTGAAAAAGATGTGAGGTTTTGTTTTTTAGATAGCTTGACATTTAATGATTTTTGTGTGGTAAATTGCTTAATGGAGTGAAGCAATATTGCACATTTTCACATTATGGTTTTAAGATTGCATATGATTTATTTTTAGTGTCGGAATCTTCAATAGTGGCACCACCCCCCACCAAAAACTGTGACTTAGAGGCGTTGAGCAAACTGCTTTCAGCTATGTAACTTGAAACATACATATGAGCACCCTGAGATAACTTTTCCCTTACATTTTTTCCCACCCACTTGACCTCCGTTCAGTTCATCCCAGTGTAATGCCATGGTCGTTGCCCTTCTGGCTCCTTGTGTGCACTTTTAGATATTTAGATTTTTTGAAAATTCCATTCTTCCATCATTTCCATAAGGAAAGCATTGGAAGAACATTTGATACTAGATTTGAAGCTGTTGATTTATGCTTTGAACAAGCTTTTGCCAAGTTGTTATTGCCAATTTGAAATAACCAGACCACCCCATGACAAAGGAAAGTGCACACAATGCAGAATTTCAAAGTTGAAATATACAGTTGAAATGATCAGCAATAAGGCACCGTCTTCCTTATTTGGAACTTTATTGGAAACTGGCCATTTCCTTTATTGCTTATTGGAGGAGCTTGGCTACTATATTTTTTAACCCCTGGCTTTGCTGCAAACCATCTTCCTAAACCCCTTCACCTGTCTCTCCATCCTTACTTCAAACAATAAGTGTGATGAGCTCATGGACCTCTTTATCATTGTGATTGAGATAGCCCAATCAGCTGCCTCTGCTGCATCGGTTCCTTCCCTTAACCCATCTGGCCAAACTTCCATTAATGCTCACCAGTCTCCCTCCCGGTCCTCGACCTGAATTTGCGTCTTTCTCTAGTTATTCTTCCATTTTCCTATATGCCCTCTCTGCCTTTTTGAGCTAATCTTGTTCATGAGACCCACCTCTTGTTCCCTCGATCCTATTCCCACTAAACTGCTGATCGCCCAACTTTCTCTCCTGGCCCCCTTGATAGCCAATATTGTAAACAATTCTCTCTCCCTCTCTCCTTTAAATCTGCCATTATCACCCCTCTCTTCAAACAATCAATCCTTGAATCCACCGACCTTGTAAGCTATCATTCTGTCCAACCTCACTTTCCTCTCCAAAGTTTTTGGATGTGTTGCTTCCCAAATCCATTCCCATCTTTCCGGTTTCTACCCTGCTGTACTAATCAAAGTCACAAATGACATCCTATGTGCCTGTGCCAAAGGTAAACAGTCCCTCCTTGTCCTTTTCAACCTGTCTGCAGCCTTTGACATGGTTCACTACTCCAACTCCTCTCCACTGTCACCCGGCTTTGTCGGACTGCTTCGGGTGATTGCATTCTTATGTATCGAATTGTAGTTAGAGAATCACTTGCAATGGCTTCGCTCTTGGACCATTACCTCTGGTGAACCCCCAAGCATCTATCCTTGGCCCGAGACAACATTATTCGAAGGCACGGGGTAATATTTCACATGTATACTGGCAACAACCATCTATATCTTACCACCACATCTTTCGATTTTCCATTTGGCTAAATGATCAAACTGCTTATATGAAGTCCACTGCTAGATGAGCAGAAATGTCCTCAAATGAAATATAACAAAGACTGTTTTCTGTCCCTGCTCCAAACTGCAATCCGCAGCTACAAAGTCTATCACTTTCCCAGGCAACAGTTTGAAATTAAGCCAGTCTGTTCCCAACACTGATGTAATATCTGATCCTGAAATGAGCTTCTGACCTCCTATTCATGCCATCACTGAGACTGTCTATTTCTACCTCAGTTACTTCTCTCCTATTTCAGTTCATCTAATGCTGAAACCCTCATAAATGCCTTCATTACCTCTCGACTCAACTATTGCTGTATACTAATGGCTGGGTCTTCTACATTCTACCCCCCCCCCCCCCCCCCCCCCCCCAATCCCCCTCCAAAATAAATTTGAGGCCATCCAAAACTCTGCTTCCGGTGTCTTAACTTGCAACGAGTCCCATTCCCTTATCACATCTGTCCTCTTTGAACTATATTGCTCCTGGTCAAGCAACATCTCAAATTTGAAATTGTCTTCCTTGTTTTCAAATCCCTCCATGGTCTTGCTCTTCACTATCCTATCTCTTTAATCTCTTCTCCAGCCCCACAACCCTCTGAGATATCTGTGCTCTCTTAATTCTGGCCTCTTGTGCATACCCAATTATAATTGCTTCAACATTGATGGCCATGCCTTCAGTTGCCTTGGTCCCAAGCTCTGGCATTTGCTCTTTACACCATTTCCTCTCAACTTTGCTTTCCTCCTTTAAGCTGCTCCTTAAAACCTACCTCATTGACCTGGCTTTTGGTCATCTTGCCTATATCATCTTATGTGACTCAGTATCATACTTTGTTTTGTAATGCTCCTATGAAGTGTTTTGTGATGTTTTATTATGTAAAAGGAGGTATATAAATATACATGGTAGTATGGAAGCCCCTATACTTTGCTATGTCATCAGGTGGAGCAAAGTAATGTAAATTCTTTCTTTATTAAAGCATCTGAGAGCTTCTTTGATGTAATTTTTTTTCTGGAAAATTCAAATGGCTTGATTCGGATCAATAGTATGAAGTGGATGCTTCTCAGAAAATTGAGTAAAAATGGGTAGCTTTTTAATAAGCTTAGAGCCTTGGATCAGACTTAAACATTGATTCAATCACCTGTCACTCTGAGGGAAGTATGAATGTAACTAATAAAAGATCTTTACTGATTTTGTGGAATTTCAATTGAGAAAATTTACATGGTTGCAAGGAAATAAAAATAATGCTTTTAGTGCAATAAATATGCATTACTGCCCTGTGAGCAATACACAATTATTTCAGCAACTTGGAAAACCATTATGGTTATAGTTTGTACAGATAACTGTGTGCTGTTCAATGAATTCCTGTTAGTGACCTCGACTATTAAAAACTGTTAAACGTCGCACACCTTAAGTTACACTTTGCAACAGGCACCCACATTGCTCTCGGTATAATGAAGAGTTTTAGAAAGTAAATCAGAAATTTTTGACGATTGAACTTACCTTCACATATTTCTAGTTGGGAAGAATGGTTCGTTGTCATAAAAAGTGGATGAGACGTTTACTGCAGTGAGCAGTGGGCAAAAATACTGCATGCTTTGTTTGATAACTGTGTTCGAAGAAAGCATCTAAACATAGCTGAAATATTTGCTAGAATGTTGTGAGAAATGGGATGTTACATGTAGAAACTAGGCAGTTTCAGCAAGAAACTAAGGAATCAAAACAGTTTTTTAAAGCTATTTCAATATTGCTGATACTAAAATTAAGAGTTTTATTGCTAAACCTGGTTGGTCTGAATATTAACTAGCTGGAAAATCATTGTTACAAGGTTAAAATCGGGCCTTTGGTCTCATGTGGCTCAGTGGTCGCATTTTTGCTGTGAGTCGGAACTTTGTGCTTTCAAAACTCATTCTAGAGACTTGATCTAATCTAATCTATACACAGCTGTTGTGTTTAGGCAATGCAGCACTGCCATTGGGGGTCTTTTGGATGAAGTGTTAAATTGAGATTTTAAAAAAAAAATTTACTCCACCCTTAAAGTTACAAAGCCAATGCTCAGAATGGACCGGGCAAATCCATTCCTTGCTTGCTCTAAAAACCAAAATCCAATGGAATCCAATTCATGGTCCCTACAAGAGAGACAAACAAGATCCAAGCTGACAAGATAAATCATTGCACCCCATCTTGATCTGACGCTTGATCTTAGCTAAAAGGCTGAGATCCAGTCTGCCCATGGTACTATTCAGAGTTGAGTAGGATATGTTCCCTTTCCTTCTTGCTCTGCCACTTTTTGTTCAGCCAATTGGTTGTCCAACCAATTTAGCCAATTGTCCTGGCCAGTAATAATCGCTCACCCAACACCTTGTTGCAGCTTACTGTATGAAAATTGGCTGCTGCCTTGTCTACTGTAAAGCAGTGCCTTCAGTTCAATAGTACTGACAGTAATTTGTTGTAAAGCACTTTGAGATGGCCTGAGATTGGTAAAGGTGCTGTATGAATGCAAATCTTTCTTTTATTTGTCTCTAAGACCTCTGTTGAGCACTGCAGTTTTGGGCTCCACACTCGGAAAGATATTGATGCAGTAGAGGAGGTATAGCGCAAGTTGTCTAAGGTGCTGCCTGGTATGAGGAATGAGGAAAAAGTTTTGAAAAATTGGGATTCTTGCTTAGAATATATAAGATTTCAGAATGACTTGATAGAGATATTTAGAATTATGTACAATGGAGCAGAATAAATAGAACAGGCTCCTTTCAGTGAGTGAGATGTCTAGATCAAAGGGGACCTAATGTAAGTAATCTAAGACAGAGAAGAAGAACCATTTTACACTCATGATTCTGAACTGAAATGCACTGTTGGAGTTAGTGTTTAAAGAAAGCTTGAAGAATGGAGGGATATGGGAACAGAACAGGTACACGGAAATTAGGACTGTTACTTATGTGGAGGATCATTGGTTGGGTTGAAAGGCCAATAGGCCTTTCTTGGTGTGACATCTATGGAAGCCATAAGAATTAATGTATCAACCAAAGAGCTTGTGAATTGAGACATCAGTGGAATCCAAAAAGGGAAGATTGTCCTTTTTTGGTGAATGGCAAAATAACCGTCATCGTTGATGGTTATTATTTAGCATTAAACAGTTCCTGTAAATTTCTAAATTGGGGGTGTGAAAAACTCCATACACTGTTTTAATACAGTTAGGTAAAATACGTGTTCTTCCACATATATGTATTCACCTTTTTCTTGTCCAATTATAGGAAGAATGTAAACAAATCTTGGCACGTCAGAAGTCTAATTCTCAGTCAGACTCTCATGATGATGAGATTTCACCACCACCTCCAAACCCAGTTGTAAAAGCCAGACACAGAAGAGGTGGCGTGAGTGCTGAAGTATATACTGAAGAAGATGCAGTATCTTATGTTCGAAAGGTATGATATCAGTTTACATTTTTATTGAAGCATAAGTTGATGGAATATTATTAGTTTGATCTGAATCTAAGCTTTTTGAAAACAATTTGCTATTTTGGCACAATTCTTCAGATTTCTACTTAGAGACCCACAAAGTGGAAGACAAATGTGTTTTCTAATCGTGTTGACCCTTCTCAAAAGATTTGGGGTTTATGTTGTGAGTATTTGCTCTGTGGAGTAAACAGCAGCACTTTATAAAAAATTAAGTGGACACAAAATAGTTATCTTTACTTAATCATCCTTCGGGCATTAATTTTTAAGAAATCTGAAACCCAAACTTTCCACTCTCTCATAAGTAGATGATTATCTATGGGAGTGAAAAGGTTTGAGGTGGAGGGGTTGATGATGAAGGAGAAAGCTGCTGAAAGTATGAAGTTGTGTGTGAACGTAATGTTTAAAATACCCACTGTCATATAATGATTGGGTACAAGTTTATGTCCAGAATTCCTAATTTTTATTCTTCTGGAGTCAGGTGATCCAGACTCCACGGAGAGGGCAGAAAAATAATTTGGTAAGAAATTTCAGCACTTTGTTGAAACTTCATGACTGTTGTTATGGGATACTATTTATAGAGCAAGAAGTCTCTCAACACCAGGTTAAAGTCCAACATGTTTGGGAAATTGGGAGATTTGGGAAATTGCCTTTCCTTTGAGTTTTTATCAGCAGCACAAACTGTCCTTAATTTTGACAATAATTTGTGTGAAATTCAAGTCTGATTCAGAAAGGTCATGAGCATGGCTGTGATGAGAGGGGGAAGTATTGGACCATTCCACAAAATGTTTATGGTGATGTTGCACAGCGCTTTCCTACCTTAAAAGAGTTGGCACTTGCCTTGAACACACAATTCACCATCAATCTCTTCCCTCCCCACATTAAATAGGTCTGTGATATAGTTTTCCTTACTTTTTTTTCACTTCACTGTTGTGAAGCGTTTATGCCTTTACATTTAGTTTTTCCCTTAATCGCCTGGCTGACATGGGCAACTTGGTGTGAGAAATTGCAGATGTGAACCCTTGTGTGCCTGACCATTTGTTTTACCAGTGTATTAGATTATGGATGGAATTCTCCCATTTCCTCCCTGCAGCTGAACCCGCCGGCGGGATTTAGCAGGATTCGGTAGGAGCCCCAAAGATTGGTTTTATGCCAGTGTGAATTTCCTGCATGATTTTCTGTTGATGCCCATCATGGTGGAATGGGAAACCCCCTGGAGACCGGTGTGAAACTGGTTTGCATCCCACTAATGGGCTGCAGGTCAAGGCCTGAACACCCACGTTCAATTCTCTGTGGTGCCAGCGCGAAAATACGCCAGTGCAAAACACATTTGGAACAGCATGGCATGCAGATGTCGGGACTCAGCTGGACAGTACCTGGGGCTGCCTCCAGAAGTCTGCATGGAGGCTGCCAGCAACCCTGGACCAAGAACACCACAGCAGTGGGTGGGGGGAGCATCTACTGGTGGATGTCCCAGATTCAGTGTCCTGGAGGGGGTCCATCTTCCAGCCCCAGAATGTTCCCGGAGATCCATCTTCATTTTCAGGAGGTCCATCTTCTTGCGTCAATAGTGTCAGTGATGTTGGGAGCACATTTTCAATATGATGCCTGGAAAGGATGGTGGACTATGTGTCATATGGACTGCCAAACCACGGAATACGGTGCAAAACATCTGTTTTCCCACCAAGCTTTGCAGTGGGAAGCACTCCATGTTCTCATCCCCGCTACAGGACTTGGTATCCAAATGGGAGAATTCTGACTTGTGCATTGATAAACATACTATTTCTGAAAATCCTAATTCGCCTTGATAACTTGCATGTCAATTAGCGATGTGCTGCTTTACCAACTATAGTCTGATTTCATTGTCCTCTACTGTTTCATAGGTTATACCTAAGGACTACAAGACGATGACTGCACTGGCAAAAGCTATTTCCAAGAATGTTCTTTTTGCACATCTTGATGATAATGAACGAAGGTAGGAGGATTACTGGATGACATACAAACATTTGTTATTGAAGTTAACAGTTTTATTTCTTGTGGTTTTTATTGCTTTTTATTGTGTCCTCTAATCTTGTCGCTGCTTGAAAACAGGTTACAATATTAATATTAATGTGTCCTTTTAGGTTTAGCTATTAATTGGGGCCAGGTTGAATAAAGGTTAATGAGCAACATTTATTATATTTTACCCTTCGCTGTGTTTATACAACACAGTGACATGCTTTTCTTATTACTGAAAGGAGTGATACCTAAATACCTATATTATCACAAAACATATTTCTTTTGGTTAAATGTTTAAGCTAACTAAATATGACCTTGACATAGAAAACTGTGATTAGAGTATGAAAACCATCATAGTTATATCAAGATTGCAAAATTGTTTGCATGTGTTTTCTTTTCTCTTAGTAAATTTTTTAAATCAACTTGTACCAGTACAAGAGGGCTTTGTGTTCAGACAAAACAGTATCTGCAATACACAAAATGTACAGTGCTGATGTACAGCCAGTCAAATCACAGTTGGAATTCTGGCTATATAACAGAATTTCCAATAATACGTTGGCCTATTAGCTTCCCAGTACGTATTATGACCACCAAATAGCGCTTGTATGACATTTAAATAGTGTATATATAGTTTTTAAAATTTAAAAATCCTGTTAAATGTTTTTGGAAAAATACCTTTGTATGAGACTGTCTAATTTGTGTACATGCATTTTTTTTTACTGCTTGGTTTCTGTGATTGAAATCACCTTGCATCATTTTTTACAAATACTAGGTGTATGCTGTGTTTTATCCATCAGTTTTTAAAAAATCATGTACGTTATCAAGACCACTCATGGGTCTTTCTGGAATCACTCTTGGTTAAAAAGTGGGCACCTTAGATCCTCTGATTTTTATGGTGCCAACTGATGCTGAAATTCTTTGCTTTTTTTATGAAGCCACCATTCTCTGGGCAGCCTGTGGAGATGGTTGCTATCAGCATCATAAGCCTGAAAGCTGAACTTATGCACTGGATTTGGTGGAACGTCTTCACACAAAGGAATGCGAAGTGATATAATTTTAGCTCTATGCAATTAATTTTGCATATTCCCAGAAGGATCGTTACATTTCTATCTCAAATTTTCAATCTTAATTTGTTAATTTTTCATTGCTTAAACAAATATCAGAATGCAAGGAAGGCCTCTATGCAATGCATAGTGAACTGGAAGGAGAAAGGTTTGTCGGCATATGTTAAGAGCTGTAGATTTGAAGAGCTGTACTCACCCTTGCTACTCCTCTGAGGTCATCGAAGTGCTTCTTGCTTTGAACTGGATACAGGTCCTGGGTGGTGATGGTCCTGTGCTGTTAACCTCAATAATTATAATGATACCTGAACTCTGAGGGTTAAATTATGAGGAGAGATTACATAAACTAGGGTTGCATTCCCTGGAGTTCCAGAGGTTATTTAATTTAATTCTAAAGATATTAAGGAAAACAGGGTAAATAGAGAAAAAATATTTCTGCTGGTTGGAAGTCTGGTACCAAGGGACATAGTCTAAAAATTAAAGCCATCCCTTTCAGGAGTGAAAATAGGAAACGCTACTACAAATGGTGGTAGAACTTCAGACGTCTCTTCCACAAATGGCAATTGATGCTTGGCCAGTTGTTAATTTTAATATTGAGATTGATTGATTTTTGTTAACCTAAGGTATAAAGGGATATAGGGCAAAGGTTAGGAAGTTAACTTGCAGATCAGCCATTGAATTTTGTTACAGGTTCAAGGGGCTTAATGTCTACTCCTACTCCTAAGTTTTTATGCCCTTTGTTCAACAATCTCTTCTTTCAAGGTCTCAGTGGTACTGGCTGGGAACAGAACTTCCCTCCTCACCCTGATCTCTTTTATCAGGATATCTATAGAGCCCTGAAAGAACCTGGGAACATCCCTGCGACTCAACAGACCCAGTTCGTTGCTTCACCAATCTATCAGTGAAAACTTGCAGAAGGAAATGCAACCTCACTTTAAAAAGTTGACTGCTGCTTTGAATAGGTCTCTGGATGACATATTCGTAGTTATGCTCAGCCTGTGGGCAGATTTCCCAGCAGATTAGCTAATCAGGTCGGATCGTGAGATCATAATGAGATCCATGTCAAAATATTCCAACCTCTTTTTTGCTATTTTAAAAACTATTTTGGAGGATATGTGGGCGTTGCTGTCTAGGCCAACATTTATTGCCTTTCCGTAATTGCCATTGAGAAGGTGGTGGTAAGCTGTTGCTTTGAACTGCTGCAGCACATGACCGAGTGACAGTGAAAGACTGGTGATATAATTCCAAGTTAGGATGGTGTGGCTTGGAGGATAACTTGCAGATAATGGTGTTCCCATGCATCTGCAATCCTTGTCCTTCTTGGTAGTAGGGATCACAGATGTGGAAGGTGCTGTTGAAATAGCCTTGGTGAGTTGTTGCAGTGTATCTTGTGGGTGGTGCACATTATTGCCCCTGTGAGCACTGCTGCCTCACAGCTCCAGGGACCCGGGTTTGATTCCTGGCTTGGGTTGCTGTCTCTGTGGAGTTTGCACATTCTCCCCGTGTCTGCATGGGTTTCCTCCGGGTGCTCCGGTTTCCTCCCACGGTCCAAAGATGTGCTGGTTAGGTGCATTGGCCATGCCAAATTCTCTCTTAGTATCCCGGGATGCGTAGGTTAGAGGGATTAGCGGGGTAAATATGTGGGGTTGCAGGGATTGGGCCTGGGTGGGATTGTTGTCGGTGCAGACTGGATAGGTTGAATGGCCTCCTTCTGCACTGTGGGGATTTTATGATTCTATGTATGTTGATGGTGGAAGGATTGAATGTTGAAAGTGGTGGATGGGATGCCATTCAAGAGGGCTGCATTGTCTTGGATGGTGTCAAACGTTTTGAGTGTTGTTGGAGCTGCACCCATTCAGGCAGGTGGAGAATATTCGATCACACTCTTGACTCACACCTTGTAGATGGTGGACGGGCTTTCGGGAGTCAGAAGGTGAGTTGCTTGCTGTGGTCATTTTGGAATAAGATTTCGATCTCTTCCATCACTTTGCTGATTAGAATTTGCCTGCCAAAAACTGTACAAAAATGGGGCCCTGGTTTTGAATGACCAAACATCAGTTTTGTCATATCCCAGGAGCTGAACATTTCCCGAGAAGTTTTTCTTCAGTTGCCATGTTCTCTTCTAATGCTGTTGACACATGTCTGTTTTGATGAGGAGCACATATTCAAGGCAACAAAACCTCCAAAACACTTAGTTGAGAACCCTTGTCCTCACTTGCAAATCCTAGTACCCTACATTTATTTATTTTCAACAGACAACATCACAATTGAAATAGCGGACAAAAAAATGTTGTGCGAACGTATTAAGCTTTCATCTGCTACATTTTTTCCAAAATGAATTACTGATGCATAATCTTGTATAAAAATAGCTCTTCATTACGCTCAGCAGCAGAGCCTTATAACAAACATATGCAACCTACATTTGGTTAATGATATTGATTTTACCTCATTTGTCATTTTGTGTATTGAAACCACAGCTTGTCAACTTTTAAAAATATGCTCTTTTTGTCATCCTTCCTAATTTCTCCCCTCTAGCTGGCCATCTGTTTCACATCAACCTATATGTTGAGGCATCTTTGGACTTTCCTTGTTCAAGGTGCTATGTGGATTCAAATTATTGTTGGGATACACCAGATTTCATTAGGAGGCTGGAGTTTGTTTAATTTTTGACACCATGACCTGACCCACATCTGGTTCAGTGACTTTTATCTCTCCAAGCATTTGCTCAATCTATTTCATTGAATTGAAAATTTTCCCTGCTCCATAACTTCTACCCCTTTTGTGCCTTTGTCCCTTTGTGCTCATATCTTTAATAATCCTTCCTTGCCACCCCTATCTAGATTACCATTGATCAACTAGGGTGGAGGGCTAGATTTGAAAAGGTCAAGTCAAGAAATGCATTCAGTAATTGCAAAAGAGACTCGAACAAGAAATGGACATAGGGTGGATTCTGAGATGAATTGAAAGATGTATGTGACCATGTAATGAGGGCTAATGAAGAATGTAGAGCAAAAGAGTAGAAACTCTAAGCTCATAGTGAATTTGTAGGGCTTTTTATAATATTGCTAAGCTCTGCGATTCATGTTTTTCCACATGACTCAATGTTCTTTCTTTCATAAAAGATGCAATTTAACTTTTTCTTAAAATGTTAATGGTTAATCTCTCCTTTAGGCTAGATCTTTTGTATGCATACACTGGGCGCCAGATTGCTATCTTCCTGGCCTCTTTTTACTGGCAAGAACGGCTTCATGCCCAGAAAGGACATGAAGCCTATTGACGTAGAACTGATTACATTAGCATCTACTAACTGGCTTGCTTGTGAGACGTCACGCCAGCGAGAATCATTACTGCTCTCCAGTAGCGGGGACCAGGTGCCATGGCCACGCTGTGGGGTAGAGGATCAGAGGCCAGTGAAACCACCAGGTGGTCAGGGGCATGATCGGGTAGTGTCCATCAGGTGGTGCCAACCTGGCAGTGCCCAGTTGGAACTCTGGCAGTGCCCAGTTTGGCATCATAAGTGTGCCAAAGACAGTGCCAAGGGAGCAGGGCCTGAGTGGGGACAAGGCTATGTTAGGGGGACTATGCACAATGACAAGGGGCTTATTTGGGAGGGGGAACATATGCAGGAGGCATGCTAACCTGGCGGCACCGCCCCCCCCCCCCCCCCCAATCATGAACATCTCCCCGATCTGCCCCTGCACACCCCCTTGCTGATCTTCCTCCTTGCACAACCACCCCCTTTGCAGAGTTCTCCCCTTGCATAGGCAACCCCCCTGCATATGCTACCCCTCCCACTTATGGCTCATCGGGAGCATCCTGATCTTCCGGTTCACTCGGAGATCAGGGCGCTCGAGTGCTCTGAAGCCGACTTCACTGGAGAACTGAGGCTCTGCAAAGCCATTGAGTTGTAGGAGCGAAGCAGGAGCACCCAAAACCTGAGGTCGACGATAGGGTTTGTGGAAAAGAGATTGCTGTTTCTCACTCTTTCCACCCTAGTTTAGCTCCTCTTCCTGTCTTGTGCACAACAAATTCCACCTCTTTTAATTCAAATCCTTTTGCACTTGCGGATTGTTCATTATACCACTATAGATTTAATATAAATGCATCAGGAGCAGTGGAGAGAGCAATATAGAATGTTCAACTCAATTAAGCTTGCCTTCATCTTAGGCTATTCCTGTACTTATAAGGTACCTTTTGTCAGCATGCTGTTTTTTATTTTCAAAGTAACAGGTACCCAGCGTTGTGGTAGAGCATTGCAAATTTATATTTTTTTAGTTTAAAGTGTTCACCTTATTTGTTACTGCATTGTTTTTCAGTAACATAAACCACCATTAAAACTAACTAATGGAATGGAGATGTAAACAAGTATCCGAATTTGGCAACACAAAGACATGGATTTATTTGTACTGTGCTTTGGATTGATTTATGGAGTTCCTGAACCTGAAATGCTGCAACTACAAAGCAGCTATTTATCATGAATTATTGCAGTGTACTATATAATACCTTAATCCAACAGTATGATATTATCTCTAATGTAATCAGACTCTGACTTTATCCTTCATCATAGCAGGTGCAGAACATTGTACATATCACCTGTAGTTGTACTCGTTGTTTTTGAAAAACCACAAAATCGTTTAGATTTTAATTAAGCAAACTGAAGTGAGGGATGTGAAAGAAGAAAGGAATAAGGGATTTCATTCTGTTACCACAGGATGTCCCAAAGCGCTTTATAGCCAGAGAACTAAAAGAAAGACTTACATTAAAATAGCACTTTTCACAACTGGATGTCTCAAAGCACTTTGCAACCAATGGAATATTTTTGAAGTGTAATCATGTTGTCGTATAGAAAACCCTGTTTCCAATTTACACGTGCCAAACTCTCACAAATAGCAGTGTGACTATGACCAGGGAATCTGTTTTTTTTAAATTTTGTGATGTTGGTTGAGAAGTAAATGTTTTCCAGGCCACCAGTGAGTACTCCTCTGCTCTACCTTGAAATAGTGCCATGAAATCTTTTATGTCAGCTTGACACAATAGGTGAAGTCTCGGTTTCACATCTCACCTGAAAGGTAGCACCACCCATAGTGCATCACTCTCTCAGTACTTCAGCGCTTTTTGATTTTTATGCTAAACTCCTGAAGTAGGACTGGAACTTATATAACATTTTGCTGAGAAGTAAGAATGTTATCTGCTGAGCCACGGCTGAAGCCATAAAAAATTTGGATTAGCATTGAAACTTTTTTAATTGAAAAATCTGGGTTAAGGATCAAGGTTAATTGTGATACCATCAGGTTGAAAGGGTTAAGAGAGATGACAAGGTAAATCAGGGAAGTGGTGATAGATTATATCAAGTTTTGATTTTGAAAGTTTGCAAATTGTAGGAAGAAGTGAAATTGAAAAGGGAAAGATGTTTCCTAGTTTTGAGGTCTCCGGAAAGAATGAATTAAGGAGTTAGTGGGAATAATTGGTTTCAATTCAGTGAGGGTGCAGGACAAAGGAGGACAGGTAAGAGGATCAATAACCACAATAATGGAATCAGTTTGGTTCAGTTGGCTGGACGGCTGGTGCGTGATGCAGAGTGACGCAAACAGCGGGGGTTCAATTCCTATGCTGGCTGAGATTATTCGTGAAGGCCCATCTCCTCAACCTTGCCACTTGCCTGAGATGTTGTGATCCTCAGGTTAAAATCCCCACCAGTCAGCTCTCCCCCTCAAATGGGAGAGCAACCTATGGTCATCTGGGATTATGGTGACATTACCGTGCTTATTGATGAAATGAAGAGATACAAAATATGTATATTAAAGTGAGATTGAAGGCTGCAGATGAGAAATGTTTAGCACCCTCAGCTCCTCACAGACCTATCCATTTGCCTGTCCACTTCCTTAATTACAAGTCCTTTGATATTCGCTATGAATGTAGAAGCCAAGTATTTTAAGAAACCCTGACATTTCATCTATCATAACAACCTCACCATTGTTCACGGCAAATGGCTCCATTTTCTGTTTAATTCTCTATTTGCTATCTATTCATAAAAACATTGAAATTTCACTAAAATAGCCACACTTTTTTTTCATGTTTCTTGACTCATTCATTACCTGCATCGTCAAGGGAAATAGAAAATCTGCATGTTGTGCATCTTCGACAAAATATCCTAAATGTCTTACATGTTCCACTGTTTGAAGTGATATGCAGGACAGTTGTTTGGTTTTCTCCATACACAGCTGTAAATGTAAATGTAACCTTGCTGGTCAAATTACATTTTGGGATACAATCTTAAAAGGAAATGTTGCACAACAATTTTAAGAAATGTTTACATGTAATTACATGTAGGACCTGTGTCTCCCTTTGGAATGACCTTTCAAGTGTACTTGTTCTGGTCAATATTGTTTAGGAATGCTACTTTCAGAGGTAGTCTTGAAGATTAAATCTGAAGAAGAGTATGTTGCTTTCCACAGTAACACTCATTTCTTTGAACAAGGATTTTAAAATCTGGTCACCTCTTCTTTGATCCCTTGTGCATTATTTTGGCCTTGCATTTCTTAGAACAGGCAAAATGGATTTTGTGATTGTTGCTAGTCATATGAAAAGACAATGCCTAATCTATGTATATATTTTTGAAATTTCTGTTCAACCAGTGTCACAATGGAAAAGTATTATTCGTATTTTGGGATTTGCAATATTATTTTCTTAATGGTATTTTAACTGTGGATTTTAGTGATTGCTCATAATTTCTGCGTACATTTCTGATCAGCATATTTGATTTAATTGATAATTTTGTGTTTTATTTTAAGTAAGTCAACCCAATTACAGGTCTTGTCTTTTTGTGATGTCCTATATATTCATCACAAACCACCTAAAAGCCTATCATGCCCATTAGTTAATCTGTTCTTTTTAACATTGTGGGCATTTGATGTTCACTGAGATTTGTGGTTTGGCACTTGGCAAAAGCAAATTTAAATGTATAAAGTGCACTATTTATTCTAGGAAATGTTTTTTTTTATCTCTGTGATTCAAGTTTACTTTTTTTGTGGTTTCTTATAAAAAATCACAACCTTCAATTATATTCTGGTTTTATAAGCAGAAATGAGATTTTTTTTCCTAAAACAGTCCTTTTTAACTATCTGTATCACAGTACCTTTGAAAAGAGTCTTGGAATGATGAGGTTTAGAAAAGGGTATGGTATCATTAAATATTGACTTTAAATGGTAAGCACTTTGTAAAGATGACATTTACTTTTCATGAAAACAGTTTTTAATTCCCATAAGTGCTGCGTCCAAAGATTGGTTTGTTTTAAAAAGAACTCAGTTACAATTAGAATACAAGCAGGAGAATTCACAAGTGTTTGCCATACATATTTTTCACTTAAGTTTATAGTGATAGGAAAGTGAAGTCATTGGCGCCACTTTCCTAATGCAGGGGAGATTCATTTTTGACTTACTAAGTTAATGGAGACAAATGACAGTGATGCCATAAAGACAGAAAATGCTGGAAAGACTCTGCAGGTCTGGGAGCATCTGTGTAGAGAGAAACAGAATTAATATTTCAAGTACGTTTGACTCTTCATAGCATTGACAAAAATCTGTTTTATAAGTTATCTACATCAAAATATTTGACAAAACATCTCATATTTTCACATTATCATGGATACTGTCCAAATGTTTTCTGCGTACAAACATAGAGAGCAGCAGATACGGTCTATTGTTTCACAGTTCAATTTTTTTTGAGTGGAAAGAAAGCTAATTTGGCGGTATTTAGAATTGGATCTGCAAATGAAACCAGTACTGTGCACCTATTCCCCTAGCTCTCATCATCAACAAATGAGGCAAGGGACAGTATCAAACTAAAAGTAAAGTCAGATATAAATGCAAAGAAAAGTGGGAAGTCACTGGGCTCAACAAAGAGAGCACCAAAAAGCAACAAAAGTATACTAAACACGTAATGTGAGGAGCAAAAGGAATATGAAAAACTTGCAAGGGATAAAACAGCCAACAGTGAGAAATATTATATTAAGAGAAAGTGAGTGTTAGGCAAATGTGGGCACATTAAAGACCGATGTTAGTGGACAGTGACCGATTCAAACTTAATTCATGTTGTTGTCTTCACGGTAAAGGAGGAGGGACACAAAAAGAAAGCTTGAGACTCCAGTGCAGTACTGAGGGAGAATTTCATAATGGGAGATGCTGTCTTTGGAATGAGACTTTAAACTGAGGCCCCATCTGCCTGTTTGGGTGGATGTAAAAGATCCCATGGCAGTATTTTGAACAACAGCAGAGTTATCGCCAGTGTCTTGGCCAATATTTACCCTTCAATCATTATCACAAAAAACAGACTATGTAGTCATTATTCCATTGCTATTTGTTTGTTATTTGAATTTGCTGAACACAAATTAGCTGCTAAGTTTCCTACACTACAACAGTGGCTACACTTTAAAAAGTACTCCATTGGCTGAAATTTGGTTTGTAATGTCTGATGGTCGTGAAAAACGCTACATTGATGCAAGTCTTTCTTTCTTACTTTAAATACCAGCAATACAAAACAACCTAAAAATTGTTCAAAGGAAAAAACCGATTGGATTTAATATAGATATGGAAGTTGTTTAAAGGAAATAATAGGAATTAAAAAAGGCAAATCTCCAAGACATGATGGTTTCCACCCCAGGATAATGAAAGAAATAGCTGAGGAAATTGCAGGCATGCCTGTCATACTTTTTCAAAGCTCCAAAGATTTGGGAATTGTGATTTGGATTGGAAAATTATGACTGCCTCCTCTTGTTTTCTTTAAGGAAACTAAACGTGCATCAGTTTAATATCAGTTGTGTGGAAGTTACAAAAATCTATTATCCAAGATGAAGTGACTGAGTAAAGCTGATCAGAGTATGCATTTGTGAAGGGTAGGGCAAGTCTAACTCGTTTTGTTGAATTTTTTGAGGTTACTAACATGGTGGCTAAGGAAGTGTCTTATGGATATTCTTTGTATGGACTCCAAAAGCCACTAGATAAGTCTCTACAGAAGAGATCATTAGCAGAAGTACTTAGAATTGGTGGTAATCTAGTGATTTGTGTTGGTGATTATTTGAAATGAAGGAGACAGAAAGTAGAGGTGTAGAGAACTTTACAAATAATACTTCTCCTAAATATTACTTATATATGGTTGTGCAGCACGGTAGCACAGTGGTTAGCACTGCTGCTTCACAGCTCCAGGGTCCCGGGTTCGATTCCCGGCTCGGGTCACTGTCTGTGTGGAGTTTGCACATTCTCCTCGTGTCTGCGTGGGTTTCCTCCGGGTGCTCCGGTTTCCTCCCACAGTCCAAAGATGTGCGGGTTAGGTTGATTGGCCAGGTTAAAAATTGCCCCTGAGATGCGTAGGTTAGTGGGATTAGCGGGTAAATATGTGGGGGTAGGGCCTGGGTGGGATTGTGGTCGGTGCAGACTCGATGGGCCGAATGGCCTCCTTCTGCACTGTAGGGTTTCTATGATATTTTTGACTTTGTATATTTCCACTTATTTGATAAATAACTAAATGATTGAGTGCACTGGAGAGCAATACACTTTCATCATTATTTGTCTGTTTTCTTCTGTGAAAGTATCCATATGAATTGCTTCCATCATATTACCTCATTAATAAAGCCTCCAAGCAATTGAGTATTTTCAAATCCTTAAGACTGTGGAGAATCCCACAAACCCAAACAGAAGTTTCTTTCTACCTCCATAACTGTCTGTATTCCATGTTTTTTTCTTCAAGTTTTTTTTTAACCCAAGCTTTCATGCGTCTGCCAGGCTAACAGCTGGGTCCATCACTAGCCTTGAAAAATAGATGCAGCAGTTGCTCCATTTTCAAAAAACAAAGATGGTCTTTGAGGAAAGGAGAACAGCTGCAAGATTTGACACATCATGCACTGTCAGCTGCAGAATCCAAAAACTTAAGACTTAGTTGTGCAGTATGAATTCAAGTGGAAATAACAGACACAAGTCTATACAGTAAATAAATATTTGTTGGCTATGGTAGAATATTGTTTTCAGGTAAAAAATATATGCTTGATTTATTCTCTTCCACATCAAAAGCAATTTGCGCTTTAGTTACTGTATGGTCTGTCACTATATCAATTATGATTTGTTCTGCACATGTGTAGTTATATAGTTAAAATGGCTGTTATAGTCAGCAATTGCCAATAAACAGGCATAGTGACTTGTAATGCTAAACAATTCATTATTTCTCAAACTTGTATTTTGATTGTTTCTGAAACTTTTAATGTTGCATTAAATTATTCAAGCAGCAAAGGATGCTACAAGAATAGAAAGAAGATGAGAGGGTTGTCCTATGATGAGAGGTTGAGTAAATTAGGTTCATACTGTCTGCAGTTTAAAAGAATGAGAGGTGATCTCATTGAAGCATACAAGATACTGAAGGGGCTTGATTGGCTAGACCACGAGGAGATTGTTTCCCCCTGAGAGGGGAATCTCAAACACGGGTTCTAATCTCAGGATAAGAGATTGATCATTTATGACTGAAATAAGGAGATATTTCTTCACTGGGAGGATTGTGAATCTTTGGGATTGTCTACCCCAGAGGGCTGTGGATACTCCATCGTTGAGTATATTCAAGACTGCGATCAATAGATTTTTGATCTTGTGGAATCAAGGGATATGGGGAGCGGATAAGAAGGTGGAGTTGAGGTAGAAGATCAGACAGGATTGCATTGAATGGCGGAACAGGCAGAAAGGGGCCTGATTGTCTACTCCTGCCCCTGTTTTTTAAGGTTCTTTGTTCTTTAGTAAATTTATAAATTGTCATTGTTACAGTATATTATACTGCGCCAAATCACTATAGGTTAAAGCATCAGGAACATCCTTAAGTTGTCATAAGGCACCATATCAATGTTCTTAACCCTTATCACCTTTAATAAAATGGCTTCAGTTGCTGTTAATAAATGCATTCTGATTGAACATTCATTCAATGAATTCCCAGTCAGACATGCAATCAAACTACTAAATGTTCTTAACAGTCTTAGCCATTGTGCAGATTTGAGTCTGAGGGCAACATTTTATTGACACAAAAAGTCCACGTAATATATTTCCAATAAGTTTGAGTTTTATGCTTTACAGTGTCAGTAAAACTTAATACCACAATGGTCAGTCAATTGACTCCACAATTTAGGCGATAGGATAATATATCAAATTCACGTATTTTGCTATTAAGATTCTGGAACTAATTGGTTGCAGTATTGAGACATATTTTAATTTGATCTTGGCGGCAGAGCACTATAAAAGTACTCACAAAAACCTGTTTGGCTGCTGTATTAGTAGCAGGGCATCAAAAAGGTAGTGAATCAGAAAAGAGAGACACTTCCCTGCAAATGGATTTACAAAGCTTGGACTAATGATCTGGATCCGACAGAAAGGAAATATCTCTAGTCGTTCAGCAGACAAATAGTGACTGATTTGTCATGGTTTTTCAACATTAAGCTATAATCTCACAGTCATTTGTATTGTATTACCAAACATTGGCTGTTAACACTTTCTTTATAAGGACCATGTTTCTGCTTCTGACTGGATCCAGGTCACTGTTGCTGATAAGTTTGATTTCAAATGTCAAACAGTTGACTTAAGAGTGTCCAATCACAAATTACAAGCCATGCACCTTGCGTCTGAATTGATTCCAGTGTATAGTGCACATTGGAACACATCTGTCATGCTCCAGTATATTATAAACTTTCAGACCATATTTTAAAATTTGAACATTCACCATGGACAAAAGATATATTGAAACTGAAGGTGCATTGGATGAATTTGAATGGGTCTCAATCAGCCTCGCATTGTATTATGATCGTCCCGTATCTGAACTCAGACTGTGTAAATTTTCAAGTGTTAAATGATAAATACAAGATGTTTATCAACCTGACATCCACCTTATTTGGGGAAAAAACCTTGGACTTGTAACAGGTCACGTGGATGAGGCAGCCATGATTGTTGCCTATTTTTAAAACAGCAAAAGTCAACTCTGCAGAGACACAGAGGCCATTGGACCAGCTGCACTAAACTATGTAACCAAGACGATAAACAGCAATACCTTGAAAGTGGCAGAAGGACACTTCCCAATCTATTCGAACTTCAAGTTCATTCGAGAACCAACTTCCTATGAATTCACCTACCAAGAATCCTCTGCATACTGGACTTTCACTTAAGTTAAAAGCATCACTTCTCATAGAAATCAAATCATAGAAACCCTACATTGCAGAAAGAGGCCATTTGGCCCATCAAGGCTGCACCGACCACAATCCCACCCAGACCCTACCCCCATATCACTACATATTTACCCGCTAATACCTCTAACCTACGCATCTCAGGACACTAAAGGGCAATTTTAACATGGCCAATCAACCTAACCCGCACATCTTTGGACTGTGGGAGGAAACCGGAGCACCCGGAGGAAACCCATGCAGACACGAGGAGAATGTGCAAACTCCACACACACTGTGGATTTCATCTAAGAAACTACCATATGTAGCCATATTGTTTTTTTCTTCATCACTCTGACGGTAAGAAAATACAAACACCTCACATAAAAATACATAGTTCATGGACAGTAAGAAGACATGCAAATCACTAAATAGTCCCAGAATGCACATTATTTTAGTAATTGAAATTAACTTTGTTTATTTATGTGGAGGCCAGTGGAAAGTGGAATCCAGGAAACACAAAATATGAGCATAAAATCATAGGATCCCTACAGTGCAGAAGGAGACCATTTGGTCCATCGAGTCTGCGCCGACTCTCCGACAGAGCATCTCACCCAGGCCATATCCACGTAACTTCACATATTTATCCCACTAATTCCCATAACTTGTACATCTTGGGACACTAAGGCACAATTTTAATTTAGCATTATCAGTCAACGTAACCTGCACATCTTTGTGACTGTGGGAGGAAACCAGGGAACCCCAAGGAAACCCATGTAGACATAGGGAGAACATGCAAACTCCACACAGTCACCCAAGGTCGGAATTGAACCTGGGTCCCTGGTGCTGTGAGGCAGCAGTGCTAACCACTCTGCTGCCCTTGTGGCAGTGATGATATTTTTCTGGTGAAATAGTATAATTTAATAGCTTTCCATCAACCGCACCCCAAAAAATGGCAGAAAAGTCAAGAAGTATTTTTATTATTCAATTTTTATTTATAAATAACCTCCATAGAGACAGACATTTATAGTCAATTTTTGGCAGTTTTTAATATTCTTAATTTTGCATTAGTACATTTGCAGGACAAGAATGACAATTTTCACAGATTCTAAAAACCCAGTTGTTTAAAGATATCTGGGATAAGCTTTATAAAGCTTGTATATGTGGAGTTCTATCCCAGATTAAGCTAAAAACTACAAAACTGTTTTTAAATTCAATTTCCAGGAAATTTCCAGTCCATTTTGGAAATCTCATCAGGAAATATTTGTCTTTAATGTAATGATCCTAAATTGCATTGGAAATGGAAATTGTTATGCTAATTTGAGATCTGTTACTGTGCCATTTCCTCCCTTTTTAAAACCAGAGTTTAATTGCTGACTTGCATCTCTGGGAGGTGTATTAATTCTATATGCCAGAGCAATAATTCTAACCCTCAAGTCCAGCTTGTTTTCTACAGACTAGTTTTAACACTTGACCTTCAAAGTCAACAGTTCCCACAACTGACTGGTATGATTAAATTCCAAGTCTGTTCTAATAACGTCCCATTCCCACTGAACTTCCATTCAGCATTTCCTTTTTATTGATATTTAGATTTCCCATTTCCCATCTGCAAAGTACTGTGGATGCTGGAAACCTGAAATAAAAACAAAGTGCTGGAATAGCTCAGCAGGTCTGGCAGCATCTGTGGAAAGAGAAACAGTTAACATTTTGAGTCTGTATAACTCTTCAGAGCTGAAGAGGGTTAGAAATGTGACAAATTATATGGTTGGGGCAAGGGGTGGTGGTTGGTTGTGAAAGTGGAGCTGAATTGAACATCAGGAATAAATGGGACCTCAGGAGAGTCTGCTGTATTAGCTGCCCACAATGCGGTCTCCACGACAGGGAGACGAAGCACAGACTGAGTGACTGCTTTATGGAACATCTTCACTCAGTCTGCAGGCACGACTCCAACCTTCCTGTCGTTGCCATTTTAACTCATCATCTTGCTCCCATGCCCGCATTTCTGTCCTGCTGCATTGTTCCAGTGAAACACAACGCAAACTGGATGAACAGCACCTCACCTGATTAGGCACTTTACAATTGAGTTCAACAACTTTAGACCATGAACTCTCCTCATTTTGATATTTTTTCCAACCCCTCTTCCACAGGGCCATGTGTAACTTGTTTTGCTTCCTGCCATTAACACATTTTGCTGTCTTACCTTTATAACATTATTTACACGTTCTTTAGTCTTTGACACTCCCTTTGTCTTGTGTCCATGCCATCTTAGTCAGTCTCTCTTGAACTCCGACCTTCTATTCTGCTTCACCTTCTCCAACCCCCCTCTCCAACAATATTATCCATAACATTTCTAACCCTCTTCATCTCTGAAGAAGAGTTGTACGGACTTGAAATGTTAACTCTCTGTCTCTCTCCACAGATGCTGCCAGAACCGCTGAGTCTTTCCAGCATTTTCTATTTTATTATGGGTTATTGTGTTTTCTTGACTATGCACTGTTTGAAAGTCAAACTAGTGCAATGTAAGTATTTACTATGCATCAGTTATTCATGATGTATCTGAGCAGATCACCAAACCCAAATAAAAATAAATAAACCTATATGTTTGGAATTTTATATTGGGAGGAGGGGAATTGTGGGGGTCAGAAAATTCCAATCAAAATTTAGGAACTGAAATCATACGAGTACATAATACAATTATTAAGCTTTACAGGTAGCTGTGAGTTGCCTATATGAAAAGGAAGCTGGTATGCCAGCCTGGCTGGCTCAGTGGTAGGATTCCCATTTCTGAATTAGAAGATTTGTGTGAGAACAAAAGTGTGAGGTGACTCTTCACTGCATATTGAAGGAGCAATGCATTGTCAACAATCTTTTAGGTGAATTAATAATCTGAGGTCTTGTCTGCATGTTCAAATGGAAGTAATAGTTTGCATGGTAATACTTGGAGAAGTAGGACAATCCTTCCAGTGTCCCATTCAACACTTAACCCTCTGTTAATGGCAGCAAATTACATTGCCTGGTCATTTATTTAATTGTTTGTTGTAGAAATCATAGAAACCCTACAGTACAGAAAGAGGCCATTCGGCCCATCAAGTCTGCACCGACCACAATCCCACCCAGGCCCTACCCCCATATCCCTACATATTTACCCACTAATCCCTCTAACTACGCATCTCAGGACACTAAGGGCAATTTTTAGCATGGCCAATCAACCTAACCCGCACATCTTTGGACTTTGCCTTTTGCACAGCGCAGGCATCTTCATAACTACTTCCATTGGCTGTGAAGCACTTTGGGATGGCTTGAGGATGTGGGAGGCATTCTACAAATACAAGTTATTTTTATCAGATACTTTTTAATAGAGCTATGAATCGGTTACATGTTATGGCAATAAAACAGATGTTCAGTACTACTTGGTTTATACAGAGAGTGAATGTTTGTAAAGTTTGGCTGAAAGATAATATCAGTTTGTGGCAAAACAGGGATGTCTGTTTTGAGCCCTATAAATTGTGGTTTTTATCCAAACATAAGCTTTCCTACTACTAAGCTGCATTAAAAATATTTTTCTTGCTTATGAATCTATTTCCCAATAAAACCTATGCAAAGCAAACAGAAATTACTCCTCGTAGTAGCAGTAGGATTAATTTAGCCAAGGTGATACATCATCCTTTTACACACTGTAAATGTGGCTTGGCATTTTATTTTTAAAAATCTCTGCTTTCTTTAAAGAGTACTTTGTTTGTGTTACACAGCACTATTTTCTCTTGCTTTTGCTCACTGATCAAAGGAAGTAAGACAAAATTGAAATATTTGAGCATCTAGGGCACAAGTGAAACAGCTCTACTAGAGTGATGGATTGTTGCGAAGCAATATAATTGAAGTGTGAGTGAGATGATCTGAATTACCCACTGGAAACATCTTGCTTGTGTGAACCTTGTAAATTGATATCATATGACACATGAACTGGTTCAGGGACAATGCAAAAATTGGTGGGTGGAAGAGTCAGAAGACTGAATAATCAGTTCAGGTATCCTAGATTTAAGCTCATACATTGGAATATTAATGAATCATGAGGGTGTAAAAGTATTTCCACTCTTTGTAATTAGAACAGAGTTGAGTCTTTTACAAAGCACTAAGCAGAAAAATACCTGGACATTATTTGACGGTGCTCCCTGCTCAGCTCGGAGCTTACATCACAGCCTTCAGATGACTTGGCATTTTTCAAAATCTTTTGCATATACCAGTTGCTCACTATTCCTGCACTCTCAGATCTGTGTTGCAGCTCATCCAAATCTGGCGTATTTTGCATCGATTTCCCTCTATCCATCGTCTCTGATAATTACTTAATTATTCCACACAGTGGAATGCTCTTTTCTACCCCTTTCCATTTGTTGCCTCTCTCTCCCTTTTTTTATTTCTTTCATGGAATCTGGGTGTTGCAGCCTGGGCCAGCATTTATTGTCCATCACTAATTGCCCTTGAACTGAGTGGGTTGCTAGGCAATTTCAGAGGTCATTTTAAGAGACAACGACATTGCAGTGGGTCTGGAGTCACATGTAGGCCAGACCAGGTAAGGATGGCAAATTTCCTTCCCTAAAGGACATTAGTGAACCAGATGTGTTTTTATGACAGTTGACAATGATTTCACGGTCATCATTAGACTTTTAATTCCATATTTTTTCATTAAATTCAAATTCCACCAGCTGCCATGGTGGAATTAGAACCCAGGTCCCTAGAGCATGACCTTGGGTTTCTGGATTACTAGTCCAGTGACAATATTACTACACTTACCAACTGCCCCACTTCTCAAATCACCACATCTCCATTACTCACCTTCCAGCAATTTCTACCAATCAGAATTCATAGTTAACATGCATAGGCTTCACCTAACAGTTGCACTTAACGTTGTTGCAAATCTTACAGCTTGCGCTCAGAACCGTGGAAGTGACATCACCCAAAACAAATTCCATGGTGCTCACTGACACACTTTCCCCACTCTTACAGGAGAAGGTGGTGCATAATTCGAGGCAGCAGTATCTAACTGGAGCAGGAGAGGCATGCTGACATGTTCCCCAGGGAGGAGAAAGTTCTGGCTATTATGTGAAAGACCCTTACTAAGGCAGTGGCTGGAATTGAGGTGGAAACCATTGAAGATCATGCTATCATCATACTTAAACCATCACCTCATATTCCACTATCTCCTCATCCCACAATCTCTAATGATTTACAAGTTGTAGATAGCACAAGCACCTCCCCAACCTCCTCTGCTCACCACAATTTTACTTTTGTGCCATTTTCCTTCTAGATACCCAAGTGGATACGGGACTGTGGTGAATGGGGAATTGGGGGTGGTAATTACTGAATTATTAGCTCTTCACAGATATACAGGATAAAAAGGGGCAGTCTAGTTGCTGCGTCGCTTCCTTCTCCATCTCCTTCTTGTATTCTTCTTACCTGCTATCTGATGACAAAGGCTGCCCCCTCATGATGCAAGGTTATGCAGCATACCACCAGGATCCTGAGACCTGTTCAGCCAAGTAATGCAAGGCTCCTTCAGAGCAGTCCATAAATCGGAATCGTTTCAACATGTTCATGATCTGTTCTATCACACCTCTTTTATGGAAGCATGACTCTCACTGTATATGTGCATGTGTTGCAAACCAGAATCTTGAGTCCTGCTGTCAATGGATAGCCCTTGTTGCCCAATAGCATGCCTTTGCTGTGGTGGCTATGGTGTAACTGGCAGAATGACTGCATAGTTATTGCTAAATACTAGGTATGACCTGCAGCCGGACCAGAAGTAGAATCCCATTTAGATCCAGTACATAGTGTTTTCAAAGCAATAGCAACCTGCTCCATAAAGAGCATTCCTCCACTTTGTCTTTGATAAGAGAGAATGAGATGAAGTTCGGTGAATTTATATAGAGTGCCTCAGCGACCTCCCTTTGTGATAGGCTTCTTGTTGTTTGGATATGCTAAAGTATTAATTGATCTCATTGTCTTCTGTGGGTGGATCCTCTCCTGACTTAGGAGTCCAATGCAGGATTGGCACAGAGGTTCGCAGAACTGGCAGTTCATACTGTCATTGGTGCTTAGGGGAGCTTCTGCAGCTGTGTCACCTCTGGCCTTTCTTGGGGCATGTCGTAGGTGGTGAGTTTGGTGTAGATGGTGCTCAAAACATGCTGAACCGCATTTCAGTGCTTGCCCTCAATGTTGGCAAGTTGGCTGCAGTGATTTTCCAAGACCATGGAGTTAGCCAGAGGCTAAATGTGTGCATGAATATTTTCATCAACAGTGGCATCACTGGAGAGCACACTACCACATTACCAAGGCATGAACATTTTTCTCTAGTCTTGAGACTGGTGCCATCAATTGTCATTTATTTTATTTTCATAGCATGTGCTTGGTTCTGGCTGAAACATAACCACTGTCTTAGTTCTTGCGCTAGTGAAGTTTCCAAGACTGGCTTGATGTCATTCAGTGACATTACCTTAACATTTAATGGCATTACAAATGCTAAATCCCTTCAATCAACATCATGGGGTTACCATTGGTTAGACATTCAACACCACCAGCTATATAAATGCTGTGACAAGGAAGGTTGGAGACTAGAAATTCTGTGGCAGTTGCGCAGTGGATAACGATTTGCGTAGTATTGCTAATAGTCTGTTGTTCCAGCCTGGAAGGGTCAAGTGCATTACTGTCCATTGTTGTGGTTGTCAGTGGCGGACTTGCATTTTGGGGGACCCTGCACTCGCCTTCATTTCTGCCCCCTCTCCCCACGTGACATGATACCCTGCCCCCAATGACACAGTGTGACACAATGCCCTTCCCCCAGTGATGTAATGCCCTGCTCTCAATGATGTCGCATCCCACCCCCATTGACATCATGACGACTCTAGACCCTTCCCATCCTCACCCCACTGCAAAGGCTCAGGCCACAAAGATACACAAATTGATCACTGCTTAACTGTTTTTTAACTTATAAAAACATGCCTGTAATTGCTGAATTGAAATTCAAGCCTACATGTTCTCAGAGTGAACTTAGAAACCCTACAGCACAGAAAGAGGCCATTTGGCCCATCGAGTCTGCACCGACCACAATCCCACCCAGGCCCTACCCCCATATCCCTATATATTTACCCACTAATCCCTCTAACCTACGCATCCCAGGACACTAAGGGCAATTTTAGCATGGCCAATCAACCTAACCCGCACATCTTTGGACTGTGGGAGGAAACCGGAGCACCCGGAGGAAACCCACGCAGACACGAGGAGAATGTGCAAACTCTACACAGACAGTGACCCAAGCCGGGAATCGAACCGAGGTCCCTGGAGCTGTGAAGCAGCAGTGCTAACCACTGTGCTACCGTGCCGCCCACACGGTAAAGTGACGGTAAAGATGGTCACTGTTGTGATCTGTGCGTCTTGAGGCGAGCAAACATGGAACTGGCTGATGAGAAAAGAAATGGAAAAATCAGCTGATGACATGACTACAGTGCAGGACAGATGAGCTAGAAAAAGTCCAGTGCAGGAGAAAATACTCGAATCAAGTGGAGGCCAGTGAGTCCAAGGCCAATATCAATGTGTGGCTTTGTCAAACAGGATTCCTTCAGAGTGATGGGGGATGGCGGTTCCAACTATTTGAATGTGACCAGCAGCCGTTATATCAGACCAGCAAATGGCAATCCCTTTTGAAGAACAGAATTTAAACAAGAGAATTTGGAAGAGGGACATATTTTTAAGATTTGCTTATTTCATCCCATGTAGGCATGGCAATTTAGAAAGCCTGTCTTCACTGTTTTTCATAAAATCTTGTAAAGACATAATTTCATTTGTCAATATTGCTGAACTTGTCAAGTGTTCCTGACTCATCATGCTTCGCAAATAATCTTTCACTCTTTTTAATACAGAGAACAAACATTCACTGGAGGCATTTGTGACAGGTATTGTTAAAAATATTTTCAGAATGGTTTCCAGATTTGGAAAGGTTGCCTGCAAACCAACATGTACAAATTTGTACAAATCAGCTGGTGATCTTGAAGCACAGAGCTCATAATTATTGATGAAATAACTGAATGAATTAGAACATAGAACATTACAGCGCAGTACAGGCTCTTTGACCCTCGATGTTGCGCCAACCTGTGAAACCAATCTAAAGCCCATGTAACCTACACTATTCCAATATCATCCATATGTTTATCCAATGACCATTTAAATGCCCTTAATGTTGGCGAGTCCACTACTGCTGCAGGCAGGGCATTCCACGCCCTTACTACTCTCTGAGTGAAGAAACTACCTCTGACCTATATCTATCTATCACCCCTCAATTTAAAGCTATGTCCCCTCGTGCTTGCCATCACCATCCAAGGAAAAAGGCTCTCACTATCCTCTGATCATCTTATATGCCTCTATTAAGTCACCTCTTAACCTTCTCTCTGACGAAAACAACCTCGAGTCCCTCAGCCTTTCCTCATAAGACCTTCCCACCACACCAGGCAACATCCTAGTAAATCTCCTCTGCACCTTTCCAATGCTTCCACATCCTTCCTATAATGCGGCGACCTGAACTGTACGCAATACTCCAAGTGCGGCCGCACCAGAGTTTTGTACAGCTGCAACATGACCTCCTGGCTCCGAAACTCAATCCCTCTACCAATAAAAGCTAACACTCCGTACGCCTTCTTAACAACCCTATCAACCTGGGAGCCAACTTTCAGGGATCTATGCACATGGACACCGAGATCTCTCTGTTCATCCACACTACCATGTTTCTTACCATTAGCCCAGTATTCTGTAATCCTATTACTCCTTCCAAAGTGAATCACCTCACACTTTTCCGCATTGAACTCCATTTGTCACCTCTCAGCCCAGCACTGCAGCTTATCTATGTCCCTCTGTAACTTGCAACAACCTTCCGCACTGTCCACAATTCCACCGACTTGTGTCATCCGCAAATTTACTAACCCATCCTTCTACGCCCTCATCCAGGTCATTTATAAAAATGACAAACAGCAGTGGCCCCAAAACAGATCCTTGCGGTACACCACTAGAAACTGAACTCCAGGATGAACATTTCCCATCAACCACCGCTCTCTGTCTTCTTACAGCTAGCCAATTCCTGATCCAAACCGCTAAATCACCCTCAATCCCATGCCTCCGTATCTTCTGCAATAGCTTACTGTGGGGAACCTTATCAAACGCTTTACTGAAATCCATACACACCACACCAACTGCTTTACCCTCATCCACCTCTTTGGTCACCTTCTCAAAGAACTCAACAAGATTTGTGAGGCACAACCTACCCTTCACAAAACCGTGTTGACTATCCCTAATCAAATTATTTCTTTCTAGATGATTATAAATCCTATCTCTTATAATCCTTTCCAAAACTTTGCCCAGAACAGAAGTAAGGCTCACTGGTCTATAATTACCTGGGTTGTCTCTACTCCCCTTCTTGAACAAGGGGATAACATTTGCTATCTTCCAGTCTTCTGATTCACTTCATCTTAAAACAATTTGTTTCTACGTCCTCCTAGTAGAATTCACTTAATTTCTTACTGCAGTAGGTTTTAGCATTCTCATCCAAATCTCTGTTGAAAAGCATGCAAAATAAATCAACAGTTTTCTTCAGAGATTCACTTCTACTCTACAATTGCACTATTATTGTGTCACAAATAACACTGAGTTTCAGCGATGATCTTCTCTTTCCCTTTTAAAGTGACTTAATTGTTTCTAGTTCCATTGAAAAATAACTTCCTGTGTCTTGTGTGCTTCTCATCATCACAGGGATCTGTATTTTTTGTTAATGTTAGTACCTCTGCTAAAAATGTGCAGCATTCAATAGATACAACATTTTGCAGTGATTTGCTGATGTCCTTCTTTGATATAAAACAGTAAAACCAGCAATATTGTACTTTTCAAACTTTTCTGCAAAGGATTTTGCTTCAACTTTCACATGTGGCTTTTCTGAATTTGATGCCGCTATGTCTGATAAGGTTTCCTTTATATCAACAAGGTTCAATTTCAAAGCCAAAACAACAACTGCACAAGCAGACCACCTGGTGTCAGAAATTCGTTTGACAGTCAAATGTTTTGCCTGTGCCTGCTCCAAGCGTGATTGCAACATATTCCACCGATGCATGGAAACTGAAAAAAGGCAAGGAAAGGCACAGTGGTTAGTAACCACTGCCACCTCACAGATCCAGGGACCCGGGTTCAATTCTGGCCTTGGGTGACTTCTCCTTGTGTGTGCATGAGTTTTCTCCGGTGCTCCAGTTTCCTCCCATAGTCCAAAGGTTTGCAGATTAGGTGGATTGGCCATGCTAAATTGTCCCTTAGTGTCCCAAGATGGATTAGCCATGATAAATGTGTGGGGTTACAGGAATAGGGTGGGGGAAAGGGCCTGGGTAAGATACCCTGTCAGAGAGTTGGTGCAGACTTGATGGGCTGAATGGCCTCTTCTGCACTGCAGGGATTCTATGATTCTAAGTTTTGAGTAAAGTTTGAAAAAAAATGTACGGCTGCCTCACAGGATTTGGCTACAGTATTGCTTGTAGATGGAAATATTTTCCTACCATATTTGCAGCAATATCAAAGCTCTGCCCAGGACAATTTTTGATATCCAAGCCTAAATTTGCAGTAATTTCCAAAACTTGTCTCCAGACATTCACAAATGTGGGATTGTAGCTGGACAAAACAGAGAAATTGCCCTACAAGTTCACCATCACTGATCATATACCTTAAAATTAATGTTAATTGGTCCACATGACTCATATTTGGTGTTGAATCAACTGTTATGGAATAGTTTTTAGCATCTTTTACTTCATTGGTGAATTGGTTTCTGAGCCGCTCTGCCACCATTGTGATGAAGTTGTCATAGGTTCTGTGCGTTAAAAAGTTGGTTTTCCCTCAGCCACCGTATTGATAATTGGTCTTTGAGAAGCTCATCAATTGAGAAGACATTCAAGGCAGGCTAAAAAATTACCTCTTTGAGTTGACAATGATGACTCATCATGTCCTCTTAATCCGAAAGAAGACAGCAGTTTGACTGTGGCACTCAGCACTTCCTCAGCAATCTCAGCATTTTCCTCCAATAAGAACATTCCTTTTCAAACTGAGCCAATAATGCAAAATCTTAGTCTTCCAGGTAATTTACATCTTTGAACGAACACACACATAGCTTTAATATGAGCTCTGAAGTTTCATGATCAACAATGTCTCTTCCAATATTTCTCCAGTTAGAACACCCATCGACGAATGCTTGATTCCCTTAACTGGGATCCAGGGAGTAATTTGCAAAACAACAGTAGGCTGTCTTTGAGGTTTCCGGAAAAAATCAACCAGCTTCTAGTTTCCATTATCCCATTTCTTTACACCCTCAGAAAATAGGCCTGATGAAAACTTCTAACCTGCTTTTGGCTTCCAACCTCAAGCTCCTTAAATTTTCCATGTTATCTATGTTTTCTGCCTTATTTAGAATGAAACATTCTATCATACTCAGTGGAACATATTTTGGCCATGAGGCAACGTCTTCAGGGTAGGTTTCCTCCCTGACTTTGTCAGAAGAATTCGCAGTTTCTTGTAGTTCTATTTTGGAGCCATTTCTTCTTCTTCTTCAACTTTTCAAGTGATTTGGTATCTCCAAAATCAGCAAGTCGAAGTCATCAGATGAGGATGAAGATGCAGTTTGTGCACTGCTTAATACTTTGAACTTTCTAAAGTAAAATGATAAACTGTCTTTTGCCTAACTTTATCCTCTTGCCTCGCCTTCAATTTTCTGTGCTTTTGACTACCAGATTATTAGTGTCACTTCATAATTGACTGATCTTGATTTTAATGAATGGATTTTCTGTGTGCAGGCTTTTTTTTTGCCCTCCTCAGTTCTGGGGTTCAATTGCTCCTGCTCACCTCGATAACCTCAGTTCACTGCTGGTTCAGGTTGCCTGAATATGGTATAGCCTGCCCCTGGTTGCCCAGCCTTCCTCAGCCTTGGGCTGGGTGGGGGTCAATTTGCCACTGCTGCTCCCCTTGACTGTGATGACCTTGGTTTGCCTTGCTGTTGGTACAGGCTTCCTGCCTGGCTATCTCGTCTCACCTTGCCCTTGGTTGCTCAGCCCAGTCAGCCCCTGGCTCGGGGATCGAATCACCCTGCTGTTCCCTTCGATGACCATAGAACCATAGAACATTACAGCACAGAAACAGGCCTTTTGGCCCTTCTTGGCTGTGCCAAACCATTTTTCTGCCTCATCCCACTGACCTGCACCTGGACCATATCCCTCCACACCCCTCTCATCCATGTACCTGTCCAAGTTTTTCTTAAATGTCAAAAGTGAGCCCGCATTCACCACTTCATCTGGCAGCTCATTCCACACTCCCACCACTCTCTGTGTGAAGAAGCCCCCCCTAATATTCCCTTTAAACTTTTCCCCCTTCACCCTTAACCCCCCACTCCCTACCACTGGTGCCTCCTTGGCCCTCACCTCTCAGATCGAGTTCTGTTCGATGACGACCTTGCAGTTGTGCTGGCTCACTCGCTGCCTGCCTGACTATCTGGCCTTTTTGCCTATCCGTCAGCTTGTTACCTCGCCCTCCTCAGACCTGTTGGCCTGGTCGAGTTGCCCCGCTGAGCTGCTCCCCTCAACGACCACCGGTGCCTCCTTGGTCCTCGCGCCTCACCTCGACAACCTCGCAGTTGTGCTGGCTCATTGGCCGTCTGCGTAGCCATCTGGAATCCTTGCCTACCCGTGGCTCATTGCCCAGTCCTCCTCAGCCCTCTTGAGTTGGTTGAGTTGCCCCACTGTGCTGCTCCCCTTGATGAATGCCAGTGCCTCCTCGGAGGCCCCTGCAACCGCGGGATGGCATGACAGAATGCCATGACATGCCCTGATGGTTGATTAGCATGAGGAAGTGAAGGGTGTGCAGCAGCAGCCTGTACAGGAAATCCCTTGCTGCAAAATGGAATAACATGAAGATTTTCATAAGACTGCACACATTGTGGACTGAGGTCCTGGAAGGTGGTATTAGGAATTGTGACCATTGTGAAATACTGTCTGAACAGGGGTCCACTCAGACCGGAGTCCACCGCATGCTTGGGCTTCCTTCATACGAGTGCATTCAGGGCACAGTACCACATTGCAAAGGCTCTGGATGGCTTTCTGGGCATCAACAAATGTATGACATCCAAGTTCTTGTGGCATCATCCAACCTGCTTCTCTGCCATCCATCATGTTCCCAACTCTGGTCACCCCAGCAGACCAAACCCCCTCCTGACAGCCACGTGAACCCATATTGGTGAAAGTGTAGATTACTGAGCAGTGGCTCTTGGATAATAGCTGCTACTCCTGACGGAAGTGATTTCCAGACTTTGATTAGTTCCTGGTAAATACAGGAAACTCTTGCAAGGAGGCACAGAGATCTCCCCGGTCTATAAACAGAAGCTGCAGGACATAACTGGGGCGTGAACCTGGTGAAAGAAACATTGTTGTAAATGCAAATTGTGATGATACTGTGCCTTTAAGAAATGTATTTGTGTCATGTTTCCTGTACAGGATTTTTTGGCAGTCTGTTCTGCTCACTCGGTGCTACTTTGTCTCCAACCAGCAGACCATGTTGATACTGCAGAAATATAATTGACCCTAATTGCTGGAATGTTTGTTTTAATCTGGGCTAATGAGGTGGTATTATTTTTGTGTATTCCCCTGGGGTTTTTCAGAGTGGGGCTTGATTAGGTTGATTAACAGGAAAATTCATGTGACTGGGTGGGACTAGGCTTACACAGAGAAATAAACTCAGTTGCTGCTTGGGATCTTGCAAGAAGTAGCTCCCTGAGTCGTCCTTTCTTCCTCTGGAGATTGGAGACTGGGACCTGCCAGAAAATAGGTCTCTTTCTCTGAAGTTATGCTTTTTGAAGATAGATCTTTCTCTGGAGACCGCTGTATGGGAATCAGAATACATATCTTTCTGTACCTCTGTTTAGAGGGGTTAAAAGGTTGGAAACTTTGTTGCAGTGTTAATGTAAGCCTACTTGTGATACTAGTAAATAAACTTTAAACTATGTTTTTGTGCTAATTCTGAAGAAGGATGTATGTCTGTGGGGAAATTGCTTAAATTGGAACTTTAGAGAGAACTATCAGTTGAGAATTATATCTTGTCATGTTTAAATATTTAAATTGTTAAAAGTTATGCTAATTCTTTTTGTTATATTTTAAATGTGTTGTTAAATTTTGTTTCAATAAAAGCTTCCGAGTGGATTAATAGAACCACACCTGGAGCAAAACACTTTGTGCTCGCACTAATGCCAAAATCAAAAAAAGTTGGGACCTAGATTAACTACATAATATACCTTGGAGTTTCTGATCTGGTCCTGAACAACAACATCTGGGAGGGACTCAATGTAAAGGTATTGCTGCAGGGTCTGAAGATGGAAAGTTGCCACCTGGCCTCCTTCTGCACTATTGGGATTCTATGGTTTCTATGGGTGCAAAGGGATATCAGTACCTGGCCACCTTCCCGAAGTGGGAGACTCAGTACCACAGAATCCTCCCAGAATCAGCCAATGAGCTTCAGGTGACAAATTCGCAGGAGGGATCAATGTGACCAACAGTAAGAGCTTTGTCCCTGGATGGTCTTGAACAACAATAGCGTTATTGAGTCTATTTCTTGCATCTCTCACTGTGACTGGTAGACCGATGGATTGTTACTCAGCACATGACTTAAGAAAAGTGAATACGTCACCCCAGGATATACAATTTTATATGCTTGTTGTAGCCTCCAACTTCTTTCTGTCACTTGGCTGACCAGCAATCTTTGCCACTCTTACTGCCTGCCATTGGCACATGTTGGTTGATACTTTACCAGTTTTGGCTGCATTATGAATGCATCATCCTTGCCCATCAAGTCCTAGAGTGAAACTTGAAGCTGAAGCTTCTGACTCTGAGGCAGGGACGCTGACTAGAATCTTTCTATATACTCTTTTAACAAAGGACAGTACAGCACACGAACAGGCTCTTTGGCGCACCAAGTTAGTGCTGACACAGATGCCTCTCTGATCTAATATTTTCTTACCTCTACGTAGTCCATATCCCTACATTTCCTGCCTATTCGTGTATCTATTCAGATGCCTCTTGAACATTGTTATAGAACCTGCTTCCACCACCTCTGGCAGCACGTTCCAGGCATTCACCACCCTGTGTATGAAAAATCTGCCCCTTACATCTCTCTCAAACTTTCCCCCTTTCACTTTCATCCTATGCCCCGAGTAATTGACCTTTGTACTGGGACCTCTGCTATTTGTGATATACATAAATGATTTGGAAGAAGGTGTAACTGGTGTTATCAGCAAGTTTGCGATGACACGAAGATGGCTGGACTTGCGGATAGCGATGAGCATTGTCGGGCAATTCAGCAGGATGTAGATAGGCTAGAAAATTGGGCGGAGAGGTGGCAGATGGAATTTAATCCAGATAAATGCGAAGTGATGCATTTTGGAAGAAATAATGTAGGGAGGAGTTATACAATAAATGGCAGAGCCATCAAGAGTATAGAAACACAGAGGGACCCAGGTGTGCAAGTCCACAAATCCTTGAAGGTGGCAACACAGGTGGAGAAGGTGGTGAAGAAGGCATATGGTATGCTTGCCTTTATAGGACGGGGTATAGAGTATAAAAGCTGGAGTCTGATGATGCAGCTGTATAGAACGCTGGTTAGGCCACATTTGGAGTACTGTGTCCAGTTCTGTTCGCCGCACTACCAGAAGGACGTGGAGGCGTTAGCGAGAGTGCAGAGAAGGTTTACCAGGATGTTGCCTGGTATGAGGGTCTTAGCTATGAGGAGAGATTGGGGGTAAACTGGGGTTGTTCTCCCTGGAAAGACGGAGAATGAGGGGAGATCTAATAGAGGTGTACAAGATTATGAAGGGGATAGATAGGGTGAACGGTGGGAAGCTTTTTCCCAGATCAGAAGTGACGATCACGAGGGGTCATGGGCTCAAGGTGAGAGGGACGAAGTATAACTCGGATATTAGAGGGATGTTTTTTACACAGAGGGTGGTGGGGGCCTGGAATGCACTGCCAAGTAGGGTGGTGAAGGCAGACACGCTGACATTGTTTAAGACTTACCTGGATAGACACATGAGCAGCCTGGAAATGGAGGGATACAAATGATTGGTCTAGTTGGGCCAAGGAGCGACACAGGCTTGGAGGGATGAAGGGCCTGTTTCCTGTGCTGTACTGTTCTTTGTTTTGACCCTGGAAAAAAGACACTGACTATCCAATCTCTCCAAGCCTGTCATAATCTATAAACCTCCTCGGGTCCCCCCTCATCCTCCAATACTTCAATGAAAACAATCCAAGTTTGTTCAACCTTTCTTCATAGTCCATATCCTCCAAAACAGGCAGCATCCTGGTAAATTTCTTTTGCACCCTTTACAGTGCATCATCATGCTTCCTGTAGTATGGCAACCAGAATTGTACACGATACTCCAAATATGGCCTAACCAAAGTCTTATACATCTGCAACATGATTTTCCAATTCGTATACTCAATGTCCCGACTGATTGAAGGCCAGCATGCCATACGCCTTCTTGACCACCTTGTCCACCTGAGTTGCCACCTTCAGGGGACTGTGGATCTGCACACTTAGATCCCTCTGTATGCTAATATTTCTATAAAGGCTCTACTATTTACTGTACACTTTCCTTCTGCAGTAAACCTTCCAAATTGCATGAACTCGCGTTTGTTCGGGTTAAATTCCATCTGCCATCTTTCGGCCCAGGTCTCCAGCCGATTTATATCCTGCTGTATCCTCTGACAATCCTCCTCACTATCCATTACTCTCCCAATTTTTGTATCATCTGCAAATTTACTAATCAGACCACCTACATTTTCCTCCAAATCATTTTTATATATATATTACAAACAACAGAGGCCCCAGCATTGATCTTTGTGGAACACCGCTTGTCACAGACCTCCAGTTGGGAAAGTATCCTTCCACTGCTACTCTCTGCTTTCTATGCCCAAATCAGTTTTGCATCCATTTTACCAGCTCTCGTCGGATCCCATAAGATTTTACCTTCCGTATCAGCCTGCCAAGAGAAGCCGTATCTAAAGTCCATGTATACAACATCCACTGCTCTGCCCTGGTCAATTTTTATTGTCACTTACTCAAAGAACTCATTTGTGAGACTTGACCTCCCCTTCACAAAACCATGCTGCCTGTCACTTCCAGATTTCTAAAGTCCATGTATACAACATCCACTGCTCTGCCCTGGTCAATTTTTATTGTCACTTACTCAAAGAACTCATTTGTGAGACTTGTCACTTCCAGATTGAGTACATCCTGTCCCTAAGAATCTTCTCCAATAATTTTCCCACCACTGATGTCAGGCTCACGGGCCTGTAATTTCTCAGATTGTCTCTTCTGCCCTTAAACATGTAGAACAGAGGAACAATGTTAGCTACTCTCCAATCCTCTGGTACCTTGCTCGTGGCTAAAGAGGATACAAAGATTTTGGCCAAGGCCTTGGCAATTTCTTCCCTCGCCTCTCTCAGTATTATGGGATAGACGCTATCTGGCCCTGGGGTCATATCCTTCTCCTTTGTGCATACTGATGCAAGATACTCGTTAAGGACCTCATCCACCTCATATGGCTCCACACACACATTCCCTCCTGAGTGGACCTACCCTTTCCTTAGCTACCTTCTTCCTCCTCATATACGCATAAAAAGCCTTGATATTCTCCTTAATCCTGCCTACCAAGGACATGTCATGGCCCTTTTTTGCCATCCTAAGTCCCTGTTTAAGCTCTTTCCTGCTATTTTTGTATTCCTCAAGAGCCTTATCCATTTTCAATTTCCTGAAATTCACGTATGCCCCCTTTCTTTTATTAAAGTAAATCAATTAAACTAATGAATTACCCTATAAAGGGGAAGTCTCACATTATATGTGCTCAAAATACTTAATCAATCCATGTCCTCCACCTATATATATCCTTAACCTTAGCAATACAATTGCATACCATTAAGAGCTTGTCCTGCTCTGGGTGAGCTCTGCACATTCTCCCAGTCAAGCACAATTCCAAGAGGAAGAAAAGGAAGCGCACCATATTTGTGTACAGTTGGTTTGTGCAAAAGCTTTCAAGTCAGCAAAATGTATTCCACCAGCTATACCACTCCCTGAAAACTTTCGAAAGTTGAAGCAACTAAGAAAGTACACAAAACATGTAGAATTGTAGCAACATCCAAAGAAATCATCCAATAGCTAACCAGTAAATAATTGATGATTCCTTTAAATACCATGGTGGAATATTCTTGCTGTTTAACGTGCGCGTGTGAACTTTGGAGAGACTGTTCATGAGTTATTTTAAGTAAGTTTGATTTTGTCTGGAAGAATAGTTTCCATGAAATAACAAAAAGGACTCCTGCATTTTTAATTCATGTAAATGTGCTCTGGAGTCCCAAACTTTTGAATGTTATTGAGGTTTTCGTTTAATGACTTTGGCTCTTCTAACAACCATTCACAGCTCTGTCATTGTATGTTCTTTGTGGAAAACAGACTGACGGACTTGCATTTTGTAGTATTCCCGATTTAGCTTGTGAAGTAGCTTCACTATTTTGTGAAGTTTAGAAGAGCAGCTTCAGGCAAACCAGAGTATGGTTTAGTTGTGAGAGCATATATTTTAAGACCTGATCAAACAAGTATTGCTGTCTGTCTAATAGTCATTCATGCTGGAAATCTGATTAATCTTGTCTCGCTTTGATTCATAGAACTCCTTTGAGTTTGAGATTCTTCAGTGCCTTGCCTGAAGCAAAACTGAGCAGAATTTAAACTGGGAGGAAGAATTGTTATATGGGACATAACATAACTGCAGAAGAAGAGTCATTGGACTCTGAACATTAACTCTGTTTCTCTCTCCACAGATGCTGCCAGACCTGCTGACTTTTTCCAGCATTTTTTGTTTCCATTTCGGATCTCCAGCATTTGTAGTATTTTACTTACATGGGTGACGTGATAACTAAAAATCTGGACTTTTGCGATTGCAAATTATGGAATATATGCAACCATATACTCCCTACTATGTGCAGGTTACTAATAGGCATAATGGTATATCTTAACAGACTTTTGAGGAGATGAGCATGTGCTTCCTTATCAAAATATTCTACCAATGTACACAAGAATGCACACTCACTTTAATGTCTTACAAAATTTAAAACACATTAACTTTTTCATACAAGTTGTTAAAATGCATGGAGGTTGCTTCAAAGCAGCTGGAACTAATATATTTTTGAGTCGTGGATTCTTCGAGGAGACCATAACATTTGAGTATATACATGGTGACAGATCTAATCCAATGTGCTTTTTTCCTTGTAGAGCACAAGTGAATACGTGTACATTTTCCCTTCCTTGCTATAATACTAGCCACCTATACTTTCCAATAAAATGGGACCAAAGTTGGAGTGCCACAGATGCCACTAATTGAACTGTTAACAAATATCGTTAGTCCTTGGTGCTCCAATGAAACTACCTCCAGTTTCTCTTATTTCTCCTTGTAACTAAAATATCTCATCCCCGTTACCATAATAAATCTTCATTTTTACCACTGCTTTCTGTCCACTTTTACTGGTGCTGACACATCTCCAATATTTGTGGGTGTTTGTGCTTGTGGTGCAGATTAATCACTGGTTGTGCTGGAACTTGTGCTGGTGGGAGTGATTATGGTCCTGCCTGATCTGTAGAGGGGAAAATAAAGTATTTAGAATATATTTCTGTGTGTCATGTGCAGAAGTCAATAATTAGTAGACAAACAGTTTTCAGAAAGCTGTCAGACATGCATCAAATTTTGCAATTGTGCTATTTTAATTTATTTACCAACAGTGTCACAAAACCAAGAAGAAAATCTGAACTTTTATTATTTAACTGGTTATGTAGGTTCCCAAGAGACTGTGCATTTAGCTGAAAGTAGTCAAATGGCTCAGTTAGTGAATACCTGTATTACAGGCGTGGAAATTGGCATCTTTATTTGCTGAATGTCAATCTTCTGCCGTCCTTTTATTGAGTTCTAGTGAGTGCACAGCAGTTTTGATCTGGGTTAGGGAGTGAAAAACTGCTTCAGATCTGTTTTAAGGAGTGAACAGAATGCTGATTCTTATACTTGCTGACCTCGGCTGAGTTGATATCAATTGGGCATGTGCTAACATCTGCGCTGTTGTGTTTGCTGCCTTTGGTGAAGTGCATCCGTCTAAATTCCTCTTGACTGGAGACTTTAATAAAGGTGAGACATAAAGTTAAAAAATAAATTTTGTCACTGTGGGAAGCCTTTCATACATGCAATATTTTCTTTACAGTAATTCAATTTTTCCAAAAATATTTTTATGGGGTGTGGGCGTCGCAGGCTCGGCCATTATTTATTGTCCATACCTCACTGCCCTTCAAAAGGTGGTGGTGAGTTGCCTTCTTGAACTGCTGCAGTCCCTGAGGTGTAAGGGCATCCACATCCCTGTTGTTAGGGAGGGAATTTCAGGATTTTGACCCAGTGACGGTGATAGAATGGCGATATATTTCCAAATTGGTTGGACTTAACCTGGTGTTGTTAGACTCCTTACTATGATATATTTCCAAATCAGGATGTTTGGAGGGGAACCTCTCAGTGGTGGTGTTCCCAGGTACCTACTGCTTTTGTCCTTATAGATGATAGTGGTTAGGTTTGGAAGGTGCTGCCTAAATCAGCATATTAAATAAGTTTAACCAAAGCGATCTAAGGTTAAAGAAAAATCAACTACCTGGGCTGTATTACTTAAACTATACAAAGCAACACCAAACGAGATATTTTGCAAGATTGCATGTGTTCCATTGTTTTTTCCTCCCCTGGAGATTTTGATGTTCGTGTCGATATGCGCGATCTTCTTGGAGATTCTCTCCACTTGGAGCCGGCAGTTTGCGGTGTCGATGGTAGCCATGATGGTAATCCAACGCCGGCATCTCCACAAAAATGATTTTGATGTTCTAATGGGTGATGTCAGTGAAACTGCTGTGGGGAATTCACTGATATATTGTTGATATTCTTTGAACCTTTCACTAAAGGTGAAATAAATTGTTGAGATGACATACTTATGCTGATAAGAACATCTTGGACATTGGTTATTGCAATAAAATTATTTCTATTTTGAGTGCACTTGTACATAAAACTCGTTTATATTAATCTTCTGAATTAGGATTGCACGAACAGTTGCTCCAGATTTCAAAATTAAGATTTCAGAAGTATTATGTGACTAGAGTTAATTAATTGCAGATCAAACCTAAAATCTTTCTCATTGATTTATGCTCCATAGTGGAATATGCTATCATTCAATGGGAGGAACATTGTCCTTTTGTTAGCTTTGTGACATCATTGGCTGGAGGCTGAGCTTTCCATTAGTTCTGAAAAATCCAACCGAAAGTTAGCTGCATATTGTAATATCACCATTCCCATCCTGAAAGGATGCGATTGGCTAATTTCATGGCAAATATGCTGGAAAAGAATGAATGACTGGCATTGATTTTACACTCATAATTTGCATATAACTATCCTTCTCCACTCTACATTTCGTTGGAGAAATCACTGGAGAAGCTGCTGCTGGTGTTAATATCAGCTATGGCTCAATTGGCACCACTTGTGTTTCTGAGTTGGGAGGCTGAGTGTAAAAATCTCACTGCAGAACATGAGCATTAAAGTGAAAGCAGACACTTCAGTGCAGTACTGAGGGAGTCCTGCACTGTTAGAGGTGCCATCTTTCAGATGAGATCTTAATCCCAGAACCCTTCTGCCCTCTCAGAGATGTGAAATAAATATCCCAAGACATTACTTTGAAGAAAAGCGGGAGAATTATTCCCGGTGTCCTGACCAATATGCATCTCTCAATCAAAATCACAAGAAACAAATTTTCTGATCATTATCCCATTGCTGTTTGTGGGAGCTTGCTTAATGCAAATTGGTTGTTGCATTTCCTAGATTACAGCAACAATTATACTTCAAAAGTTCTTCATTGGATGTAAAGCACTTTGAGATGTCCTGTCAGTATATAAATGCAAGTCTTTTAAATGTTGCAGCACATCTTTTTTAAAGAGACTTTGATTTGCTGTAAAATATACTTTTAGTTGTAGACCCAGTTGTAAGGTCCCCCGTTTCCAAGGCATTGACTGACACAGTGGTGCAAATAACAAAATTAATAGCAGCAGCCATATTAATTATAATTATTTCATAGATGTGTAATTGAGTTCTATTTTATCAGTAGAAAGATCAAATGGTGCCTGAGCAATAAAATGGAATGATTGAACAACAGGTCTTCATTGTCAGTGAGAAGAGTGCAAGTCCTTGGGTGTCTCTTTGCAGCATACTACAAATATTTTCAATATCTACTATGCAGCATAACTTTATCACAGTATCCCTCAAAAAGATTATAAAGCAACAAAATGGAGTTAGATAATGGGTAAGTAGACAAAAAGGGCAAGATTGAAGCCAATGGAAAAGATTTTTGAGAATCATGTGCAATATAAAACAGGTTATTGATTGACTATGAGCTCATTATACACTCCTGTCCTGGCAATTTCACCCCACAAAGCTTACTCACAGTAAACTTCCATTAGCAACAAAATAAACAGAACCCTAGCCATGATTCCACACTTTGCCCACAGGATAATTAAAGATGACAACCATCTTATCTTTTCCATCTAGAATGGCATACAGACATGTGTATTAAGCTACTTGGCCCCTCCATTTGATAACATTGCCTAGATTTTACCAATGGCTACAACGCAACAGTATTCAATTGGCTGTAAAGCAATTTAAGACATTGTGAAAGGGTATAAATGTAGGTTTGGTTGTACTTTTATTACACCTGCATGCTGTAGCAGAGTGACTAGTAGCAATGGTGACATTTGAAAGCCCAATGCTGATTCTCTAGGATAATTAATCACAGATCAATCAACTGATGTTCGGAAAGTGGCTACAAAGAAATCAGTACATTTACAAAACAATTCAACTCTGGACCCCACAGTAGTCCTTAAATGGCATCTGCCCCTTTATGCTAATGACACTATCCTCAAGATTTGTCAATCAAACATCTACCAGTAACTTAGGAAAAATGTAAGCTGAATTTTTGTAATTTTTTCAGAGACGAATACACAAGGTGCATGAATTTAGTAAAGTCTTAACTCAAGAACTGAACTGTTCCCTCTTCCCCTAGAAACTGTCATTCAAATTGTATTTTACATTGTGTGTATTTAGAGCCTAAAATGGAAAAAAATGTCATTAATAAATAAACTCCAACAGCAAAAAAGTGACACCCCCACCCCATGCTACTCCTGCCACCCCATCTCTCCATCCCCCCTCCCCCAAGCATCCATGTAGCTTTAAAATAGAGATTTCACTTATCATTTTTCCAAACAAGAACACTTTCCGTTGTTGCATTGCTGTTGACCTTTGGGCAGCTTTGTGGTTTTCTGGCAGGCATTTCAAAACAATCAGAACCACAAAGTTGCCTATAGATCAGGTGCAGCAGTGTAACAATTAGCAAAATTAACTTAACAAACCAGTTTTAAGGCAACAGGACTCGCAGGATGACGGTTCATTTTTTTCTTTACAGTCGGTTTTTCAGGTCTGCAGCTCTGCCTATGGCTGCTTAAGCTAGAGAACAACAAGAAACTCTGTTTAGATCAACAAGTCCGGTCCCCTCCTTGCCACTGGGCCCCCTGTATTTGGTATCCCCCTCTCCCAGGCTGTCAGTGCAGAAATGCCAATACAATTTCAAGAGTGGCTTGGAGGGGAACTTGTGCTTTCCATGCATCTGCTGCCCTTGTCCTAGGTGGTAGAGGTCATGGGTTTGGAAGGAGTTATTTCCATCATTTTTGTTTTTGCTTTAGATTTCCAGCATCTGCAGTATTTTGTTCTTGTAAACAGTAGAGATGCTTTCTTTCTATATGTCACTTGTATAATAAAATATTTCTGTCAGCAGAGTCTTTGGAGGGGCAAAATTGATACTCTCCAATAAAACATGTTCTTTAGAAATTTAAAAGATTATTTCAATAATCAGTTTTAGTTCTCTAAGGAAATCGAAATGCTGTCCCGTTTAGTTTCCAAGTTTTCTCAAATTTTCTCCTCTCTTTTTATCCCCTTGCAGTGACATCTTTGATGCCATGTTTCCGGTAACCCACATTGCAGGAGAAACTGTCATTCAGCAAGGTGAGACTCTAAAAGAGGCTGGTTTGTTTTTTATTAAAATAATTTTTCTGAGCCAATCTTTATTTTTTTTAACCATTGTTTTTTCTCCTCAAGGTAGTGATATCGATTGAGTGCAGCCTTTCCTGTATTTCATGTATCCAGTCTAGGTTCATGTTAGCATAGATAGTGATAATCTTCGGTCAGTGGTAGCACTCCTAACTCTGTGTCAGAGCCAAATTCGACTTCAAAGTCTGAGGAAGTGTTTCGTTGTTGGATGAATTTTCAGATGGGCCTAAAAGATCCCATAGTACAATCCAAAGAAGAACAGAATCTTAGCTAATAATTATACTTCAGTCAAAACCACCGAAAGCAAATTTCGTAGTTATTTCTCATAATTAGTTCACTGTCTGTTTGTGATGTAGCTCGCCATCATTATCAGTCTCTCAAAAGGAGGATGACGTCTGCCATGTTTCATGATTTGTGTGTCCAGATAATTCAGCAGGCCAATCTGAAGCCAGAAGTCTTTGGACAGAGAAGAAAATAATTCCTTTGGAAAATGAGGCTTGTCAAGCCACTGTTCTGCTCTCTTTTGTTTTCGTTGTTTCTCTGCACTAGAGTTTATGCATTCAGTATCTGACTGTTGCAGTATGTTGGCTGATACATTGCCACATGGTATGGTTTGTGGCAAATTCCTCCCTTGCCCCAATGTCAATTTGTCCCCTTTTCAATGAGGCTAGTGTGTCCATAAAACATTTTCTCTGTCCCCTTGAGATCAGGTACCATCCTTAAATTGGGAAAAGGGGATCTGCTTTGGATGCCGTGGATGCAATGTCATGATCATGATTGATATGTTAGACTTTAGTGAAGATGTTGGCTGTCTTCCCACTTGATTTTAATTATCCTATAGAAACACCGCTACAGAGATGCCTTTGGTAGTGGAATCAAATCTCATTGCCATATGGTGACAACAGCAGTGTCACCGACTAAAGCCTTTGAACTTTTATGGAGATCTGAAGTTTTCAAAAACCTGGTTTTGCAATTTTTGGAAGGCTGCGCTGGCACAACTGATCCTGTGCTGGATGTCCGCTTTGATGGTGACCTTTTGAAAAAGATAGATGTTGAGATACAGGAAGTGTTCAATGAGTTCTAAAGTAACTCCATCAGTAGCAATAATTGGAGGTGGTACTGCTTGTCCAGTGTATTGTTGGTGGGAGACTTTGGCTGATATTGTATGCAGAATTGTGGCGAGGTTAAGGGTGGTCTGAATGTCATGTGCAATGTGAGCCCAGCTGAGCAATCAAAGGCATGTTGTAAGTCATGGATATGTTGGAGGGCCATTTTAGTCTCAGCTCTCAGCCTGCTGAGATTGAAAAGTTTCCCACTGAGTTGAAAGTTAAAGATGACCCCTTGTGGAAGTTGGTCACAGATGAGTTCTATGACCAGGCTGAAGTAGATTGTGAAGAGAGTTGGTGCAATCACTCAACCATACTGACGTCCATTCAGATATGAAAGGACTTGGTCTCTAATCCATTGCAAAGTACAGTTGCTGTTGTGCCTTCATGCAAGAGTACCAAATTTTGCTGGACACCAGAGTCTCTGGAAGACTTTCCAAAAGGTTTTGTGGTTGATGGTGTCAAAGACCTTTGACAGATCAGGAAACATCACATGGAGACATTTCTGTTATTCCAGACATTCCCATTGGATTTGTTGAATGACAAAGACCTGACACCCTGGATGGCTGGAAACCACATTGGGTCTCTGGAAGGTGTCTTCATTGACAGGTAGAAGGCAGTTCAGGAGAATTTGTGAGAATCTTTCCCACCGTGCACAGAAGGAATATCATAGAATCATAGGATCCCCACAGTGCAGAAGAGGCCATTTGGCCCATCGAGTCTGCACTGACTCTTGGCACGGTACCTTACCCAGGCCCTCTCCTCTGCCCTATCCCCGTAACCCCATACATTTCCCATGGCTAGTCCATCTAATTTGCAAGTCTTGGGATACTAAGGAGCAATTTAGTATGGCCAGTCCTTCTAACCTGCACATCTTTGGACTATAGGAGGGAACCTGAGCACTCGGAGGAAAACCACACAGACATGGGGTGAATGTGCAAACTCTACACAGTCATCCAAGGTTGGTATTGAACCCGGGTCCCTGGAGCTGTGAGGCAGCAGTGCTAACCACTGTGCTGTCTCTATAATTCCCACACATTAATTTATCACACTCCTTGAAGAATTAAACAATAATGGCAGAAGTCAGGAGGTAATACCTCTTCCCTGATTTTTGTAAAAAGGTCTGAGAATTTGAGCAAAAGTTTATGACCACTAGCTTTATGGATCTCTACAGGAATGTTTTACGGACCACAGACCAATGTTGTTCTTCATCTGTTGCATAGCCTTTTATATCTCAACAAGTGATGGCAGCATACCCAAATTTGATTTCTCTAGCTGTTGAGGAGTTTTGATTGTTTTGTCCAATACTATTGACTCCTGGTTGAGAAGGTTCTGATAATGCTTCTTCTTGCAGTCTTGGGTGGCTGCATCATTATTGCTGTCATTAGCTCAGAGGAGGGTGGGACTGTTTGTCTTTGGTCCACAAATAGTCTGGATTGCCTAGGTGAAGTGACACTTCATGCCAGTTTGTGGATTTCATTGGCCTTCTCTACCCACCACATATTCTTGATGGCATGCATCATTCTCTGAACTTTGGATTTGAGTGTTAAGTGCTCTTCTCATTTCTGCTGCGATAGAACAAAAGAACAAAGAACAGTACAGCACAGGAAACAGGCCCTTCGGCCCTCCAAGCCTGTGCCGCTCCTTGGTCCAACTAGACCAATCGTTTGTATCCCTCCATTCCCAGGCTGCTCATGTGACTATCCAGGTAAGTCTTAAACGATGTCAGCGTGCCTGCCTCCACCACCCTACTTGGCAGTGCATTCCAGGCCCCCACCACCCTCTGTGTAAAAAACGTCCCTCTGATGTCTGAGTTATACTTCGCCCCTCTCAGCTTGAGCCCGTGACCCCTCGTGATCGTCACCTCCGACCTGGGAAAAAGCTTCCCACTGTTCACCCTATCTATACCCTTCATAATCTTGTATACCTCTATTAGATCTCCCCTCATTCTCCGTCTTTCCAAGGAGAACAACCCCAGTCTACCCAATCTCTCCTCATAGCTAAGACCCTCCATACCAGGCAATATCCTGGTAAACCTTCTCTGCACTCTCTCCAATGCCTCCACGTCCTTCTGGTAGTGCGGCGACCAGAACTGGACGCAGTACTCCAAATGCGGCCTAACCAGCGTTCTATACAGCTGCATCATCAGACTCCAGCTTTTATACTCTATACCCCGTCCTATAAAGGCAAGCATACCATATGCCTTCTTCACCACCTTCTCCACCTGTGTTGCCACCTTCAAGGATTTGTGGACTTGCACACCTAGGTCCCTCTGTGTTTCTATACTCCTGATGACTCTGCCATTTATTGCATAACTCCTCCCTACATTATTTCTTCCAAAATGCATCACTTCGCATTTATCCGGATTAAATTCCATCTGCCACCTCTCCGCCCAATTTTCCAGCCTATCTATATCCTGCTGTATTGCCCGACAATGCTCTTCGCTATCCGCAATTCCAGCCATCTTTGTGTCATCCGCAAACTTGCTGATTACACCAGTTACACCTTCTTCCAAATCATTTATATATATCACAAATAGCAGAGGTCCCAGTACAGAGCCCTGCGGAACACCACTGGTCACAGACCTCCAGCCGGAAAAAGACCCTTCGACCACTACCCTCTGTCTCCTATGGCCAAGCCAGTTCTCCACCCATCGAGCCACTTCTCCTTGTATCCCATGAGCCTTAACCTTCTTAACCAACCTGCCATGTGGGACTTTGTCAAATGCCTTACTGAAATCCATATAGACGACATCCACGGCCCTTCCTTCATCAACCGTTTTTGTCACTTCCTCAAAAAACTCCACCAAATTTGTAAGGCACGACCTCCCTCTTACAAAACCATGCTGTCTGTCACTAATGAGATTGTTCCGTTCTAAATGCACATACATCCTGTCTCTAAGAATCCTCTCCAACAACTTCCCTACCACGGACGTCAAGCTCACCGGCCTATAATTTCCTGGGTTATCCCTGCTACCCTTCTTAAACAACGGGACCACATTCGCTATCCTCCAATCCTCAGGGACCTCACCCGTGTCCAAAGAAGCGACAAAGATTTCCGTCAGAGGCCCAGCAATTTCCTCTCTCGTCTCCCTGAGCAGTCGAGGATAGATGCCATCAGGCCCTGGGGCTTTGCCAGTTTTAATGTTCCCTAAAAAACCTAACACTTCCTCTCTCGTAATGGAGATTTTCTCTAACGGGTCAACACCTCCCTCCGAGACACTCCCGGTTAACACGCCCCTCTCCTTCGTGAATACCGATGCAAAGTATTCATTTAGGATCTCCCCTATTCCCTTGGGTTCTAAGCATAATTCCCCTCCTTTGTCCCTGAGAGGTCCGATTTTCTCCCTGACAACTCTTTTGTTCCTAACGTATGAATAGAATGCCTTAGGATTCTCCTTAATCCTGCCTGCCAAGAACATCTCGTGCCCTCTTTTTGCCCTTCTAACTCCCCGTTTGAGATCTTTCCTACTCTCTCTGTATTCCTCCAGAGCTCCATCTGTTTTCAGTTGCCTGGACTTAACGTACGCCTCCCTTTTCATTTTAATCAGATCCTCAATTTCCCTGGTTATCCACGGCTCTCGAATCCTACCTTTCCTTTTTACAGGCACATGCCTATCCTGCAGCCTTATCAATAGTTCCTTAAAAGACTCCCACATGCCAGACGCGGACTTACCCTCGAACATCCTCTCCCAATCAACATCCACCAATTCCTGCCTAATCCGGCTATAGTCAGCCTTCCCCCAATTTAGCACCCTGCCCGTAGGACAGCACTCATCCTTGTCCATTACTATCCTAAAGTTAACAGAGTTGTGGTCACTATTTGCCACATGTTCCCCTACCGAAACTTTGACGACCTGACCGGGCTCATTTCCCAGAACTAGGTCCAGTATAGCCCCCTCTCTAGTCGGGCTATCTACATACTGTTCCAAAGAACCTTCCAGTACGCATTTTACAAATTCCTCCCCGTCCGGTCCCCCAGCTCTAAGCACTTTCCAGTCTGTGCCAGGGAAATTAAAGTCCCCCACTACAACAACCCTATTTTTTCTGCACCTATCCAGAATCTCCTGACATATCCTTTCCTCCACTTCCCGTGGGCTGTTGGGTGGTCTGTAGTACACCCCCAGCATAGTGACTGCACCCTTCCTGTTTCTGAGTTCCACCCACAGCGACTCAGTACATGACCCCTCTAAGTTGTCTACCCTCTGCACCGCGGTAATATGCTCCTTAACTAATATCGCTACTCCCCCACCTTTTTTAGCCCCTCCTCTGTCTCGCCTAAAACACTGATACCCCGGAATATTCAGCTGCCAGTCCTGTCCTTCTTTTAACCAAGTTTCCGTCACCGCAACCACATCCAAATTCCGCACAAGCATTAAGGCCCTAAGTTCGTCTGTTTTACCCGTTACACTTCTCGCATTGAAGCAGATGCACTCCAGACCTCCAGGCCCAGTCAGGTCCTCCTCCTCCAGAGTGCTCCTCTTCTTAGCTAGCCTTGCCCTGGCCCCCAGCTCGACCCCAGCCTCAGTATTTACTGACCTCCTGTTTTGTTCCCCACCCCCCTGCCACACTAGTTTAAATCCTGCCGAAACACTCGAGCAAAACTCCCAGCCAGGATATTTGCTCCCTTCCAGTTAAGGTGTAACCCATCCTTTCTGTACAGTTGCCATCCTGACTTGAAGATTTCCCAGTTATCTATGAATTTAAAACCCTCCCTCTTGCACCAGTCCTTTAGCCACGCGTTCAACTGTAGAATCTCCCTGTTCCGAGCCTCACTTGCACTAGGCACCAGGAGCAGTCCAGAGATTGCTACACTGGAGGTCTTACTTTTTAGCCTAGCACCCAACTCCCTGAATTTCTCTCGTATGACCCCCCTGCTCTTCCTACCTACATCATTTCCCCCAATGTGTACAATCACATCCGTTTGACTACCTTCCTTTTTAAATATGCTTCCTACCCTCTCGGAGACATCCAGTACCCCGGCACCAGGGAGGTAGACTACCATCCTGGATTCTCGTTCAGTCCCACAGAAGCGCCTGTCCGTGCCTCTAACTATTGCGTCCCCCACAACTATCGCTCTCCTAAACCCCTTCTTTCCCTTCCGGACCCCTGAGCCTGTCTCCGTGGAGGCGATCTGGTCCTCGTGGCTTACCCCTGGAGGGTCATCCCCCTCCACAGAATCCAAAACAATATACCTATTGTGGAGGGGGACAACCACAGGGGATCCCTCCACAGACTGCTCACTCCCTTCCCTTCTCCCATCTGTTGCCCATCCCTTTCTCTTATGGGAGACTGCCACTGGGGTGCTTTCTGGCACATCACCCTTCTGACTATTACCCCTCCTAACCGTGACCCACGTGTCTTCCTTCCGAGACCCTGGTGTCACTACCTGACTATAACTTTTATCTATGACTCTCTCATTTTCCCTAACTAAACTGAGTTCATCGAGCCTCAGCTCCAGCTCCCTTACACGATCCTTCAGGAGATGCAGTTCCACACATCTGGCACAGATATGGACTTCCGGGAGGCAAGTTGTCTCCAGGAACTCCCACATCCCACACCGAATGCAGTATACTGGCCTCCCACTCATACCAGCCATGTCCTTTTTAGTTTTGGGGATAAAACAAAAAGGGGGTGTAACCAAAGAAAAACAAACAAACAACCTTCCTCGCCGAAGCCCTGTGAGCCAAAGCCCTTTTAGCTCTCACTCTGTCCCCTGCTCACTCCACTGCCCGCTAACGACGCTGCCCGCTCAAAGGTGCGGCCTACTTTTAAACCCTCCAAAATCTTCCCAGGCTGCTGCTGGGCCTATTTCCTGTTTAGAAAAAAAACCTCCGATTTTTTTCACTAATTTAACTGAAAAATAATTAAATAAATTAGTGCACAAACAAGCTCCCTTACCCTCAGCCTGCTCCTGTGGAACAATGAGGCTGAAACCTCCAAGTTAAGCACTTTTAAACCCTCCAAAATCTTCCCAGGCTGCTGCTGGGCCTATTTCCTGTTTAGAAAAAAAACCTCCGATTTTTTTCACTAATTTAACTGAAAAATAATTAAATAAATTAGTGCACAAACAAGCTCCCTTACCCTCAGCCTGCTCCTGTGGAACAATGAGCGATGTAGGGTGATTTTGACATGTAATGATGGCTTGGTGTTTCTGATCAAGAAGTTTGCTTATTTCTTTATCATTCTTGTTGAACCAGTCTTGGTCCTTTGAGGTTCAATTTTGATAACTCAGGTGTACGTTTCTTGGATCTTAGGTTTGATCTTGAATAAGAAGGCAAGATGGAAAGAAAGTTGCACCTGGAATTGTTTTCTTGTTTTTATATACTGGAGAATGGGGATAGTAAGTTTTTTCCCTGGATTTCTTTGAAGATCTTCACTGTTTTGGTGCCAAGCATATGCTCATGGTGGAGCATACAAGTCTGTGGTCAGTCCGGTCATTTTTACCCCACATGCCTGGGCTGATCTGCACACCCTTGCTATCCTTGGACACAGACAATGATGTAGTCTAGGGAATGCCAATGGAATGCTTCCACATTGTCTTGTGTCTATCTTTCTGATGAAAGAATGTGTTTATGATGGTGAACTACGTCTGCACATTTGGTGTGGAGGCAAAGGAAACCATTGGCATTTGATTTCCCCACTCCCATTTTCCTGATGGTGCTCTTCCAAACTGTGTAGTTGCGTCCAATTCTGGCATTAAAATCCCACTGTGGAATCAGTTTGTCTTGTTTTGGGTCAACTGCCAATACAGAATCGGGATCTGTCATACCTAACACAAAGGAAGATGGTTCTGGTTGAAGGAGATCAATCACCTCAAGTCCAGAGCATCATTGCAGGAGTTCCTCAGAATAGTGTCCTAGGTCCAATCGTATCCAGCTGCTTCATCAATGGCCTTCCTTCCATCATAAGGGGGATGTTCATTGAAAACTGCAAAATGTTCAGTGTCATTCGTGACTCCGCAGATACTGAAGCAGTCCATGTCCAAATGCAGCAAGACCTGGACAATATCCAGGCTTGGACTGACAAGTGACAAATAACATTCGAGCCACACAAGTATCAGGTAATGACCATCTCTGATGCGAGAGAATCTAACCATTGTCCCTTGACATTCAATGGCATTAACCATCGTTGAATTCCCCACTATCAACATCCTGGAGGTTACCTTTTGACTAGAAACTTAACTGGACTAACGATATAAAAACAAGAGCAGGTCAGAGACTAGAAATCCTGTGGTGAGTAACTCTCTCCCTAACTCTCCAAAGCCTGTCCACAATTTGCAAGACACAAGTCAGGAGTGTGATGGAATACTCTCCACTTGTTTAGATGAGTGCAACTCCAACAACAGTCAGGAACCTTGACACTGTCCAGGACAAAGCAGCACACTGGCACCCCATCCACAGACATTCACTCCCTCCACCACTGATGCAGTGGCAGCAGTGTGTACCATCTACAAGAGGCACTGCAGGAACTCACCCAATGCTCCATATCATCTTCCAAACCCATGACCACTACCATCTAGAACAACAAGGGCAGTGGATACATGGAAACACCACCACCTGGAGGTTCCCCTCCAAATCATTCACCATCCTGACTTGAGAATATATAATCGTTCCTTCACTGTCGCTGGGTCAAAATCCTGGAGTTCCTTCCCTAACAGCATTGTGGGTGTACCTACACCACATGGACTGCAGCTGTTCAAGAAGGCAGCTCTCCACCACCTTCTCGAGCACAATTTGGAATGGGCAATAAATGCTGACAAAGCCCACATTCCCTGAATGAATAAAGGCTGGCACCCTATTCTAGCTCCTCAAGTGAGATGAGCAGAAGGGACCCTAAAAGGAATGCTCAGTGATAGATGTTGCTACAGGAAGCCACTTCTGCCCCAAACCAAATCAAATCAAATAAAGACAATGGTGTGGTGGTAATATCATTGGACTAGTAATCCAGAGACCCAACAAATTTTCTGATGGCAATAGTTTGAGTCCCATTACAGCAACTGGTGGAATGGTAATGGTGACCATGAAACTATCATCGATTGTAATAAAAACCCATCTGGTTCACAGATGTCCTTTAGGGAAAGAAATTGGCTTTCCTTACCTGATCTTACCTACATGACACTCCAAATCCACAGCATGTGGTTCACTTTTTACTGCCCTCTGAAATGGCCTAGCAAGCCACTCTGTTCAAGGGCAATCTTATCCAATCAAATGTCACATATAACTAAACCATATGAATTATTTATTGGCAGTGTTTTTTTATCTCCAAAATATCAGCTCATGGAGACAGTGACAACATGCTCCTAAGAAAATCACCTCTTTCGTGTTTGGGTGACTGGATTTGACTTCTTTTTGATTTGTTAAGATGGATTGGAGCACCTGGGTGGCACAGTGGTTAGCATTGCTGCCTCTCAGCACCAGGCCCAATTCCAGCCTCGGGTGACTGTGTGAAATTTGCACATTCTCCCCGCGTCTGCGTAGGTTTCCTCTGGGTGTACCAGTTTCCTCCCACAGTCCAAAGATGTGCAGGTTAGGTGGATTGGTCTTTCTCAATTGCCCCTTGGTGTCCCAAGTTGTGTAGTTAAGGTGGGTTAGGAGGATTGGGCGGATGGGGTGGGGTAGTCCTAGGTAAGATGCTGAGTCAGTGCAGATTCTAAGGGCTGAATGGCCTCCTCTGCATTGTAGGGATTCTATGATTCTCTGACGACCATCTTTCAATTATCCATCATCAGAGTCAAAAGGCTAATGTAAATCCAAATTGCTAATTGTATAACAGTATCTGTTTGTAATGTAGCAATAGGAGGTAATATATTGGCTGCATTTTTACATTTGTGCATACTGGAAGCCATGCTTTCATTACCTGCTTACATCATAAAACTACGAAAGGCAGAGACTCAAATATTTTAAATGTGATTTTAGTAATTGAAAATAGGTAATTCAGTGACATTAAATATTAATAGTTTGCTTTTAACTTTGAAAGCTTATTTCCCTGTAGAACTTCACTGCAACTGGTTTAATACACTGTAGCTGGCACTCTTTCTCAACATACAAGACCACCTCTTCCAGGCAATTTTGCTAGTGCTGCAACAGTCTGTGGTTGCCTCTCTTACTCTGCACATTTGGTGCAAGAGGGCGCTGCACTGATACCAGAAATAGAAATATATGCAGGACCACTGGTGTATTAAAGGATAATAACCGTGGCTTTAAGAAGTGTATTGCTCTGCTACATAAAGATGTGCAAATATGTTCACTCATCCCTGACAGTAGAATCCATTTCCGATTGGTTGATTCAGATCCTGAAAGGCATTTGCTGGTGAGAAGGTGGAAGCTTACAATAGTTTAAATAACCAATCAAATAAAAAACTTAGCACCATTAAGTAATGGACATGTATCAAAAAGTTGCTCTAGACTTTGTAAGATCACCATGGACCAATTACTAAATGCTGCAGTTTAGACTATCTTCCAAAGACTATCTTCTTGGTATGCTGTTGTTTGAAGCAAATTATATCATAAATTTAAAGACAGCCTAGCTAGAAGTATTGTGGCATATATTAGGGATAAGTAGGAATTCAGTACAAAAGGGTTGGCAGTCTTGAACATCTAGTACATCTACTTATGATCTGACAGACACTGAAATTACATTTAACCGGTCCAGATTTGTTATTTGCTTTTAATTTCTTTACCCTTCTGAAGATTTAGACTTATGCTGGGGTATTATTGACCTTGTTCATTCAACTTTCTAGTATCTGCCAGAAGTGGTCATCTTTTATGTGAAAGAAGGTTGGAAATGCTGGCAGAGGATTTGATAGTGGTTAGCATCTTCCTCACCAGCATGCATTATCCAGACTGTGATAAAGTATGGTACAGCAGCAAACCCTTTTCATCATTTCCAAGCCTTGCACCTCAAAGTGGTTCAGCATTCCAAGGGACATCCACAACAAACACCTTTCTCCATTGTTATTACGATGACTTTGGTTGCTCTTGCCCTCTCAGCAGCAACACACAGCACTTCACATTCAATGAAGATTTGTGGTGAAATGGATAAGAGTCATATGAATGCATGGAATTAAAAGAAAATATAATCTTGTCCACTTTGTGTCCATGTATCAGCGATAGCTCAGTGGTGGCACTCCTGAATTTGAAGATTGGGAGGTTACATCTCAGTCCAGTACTTGAGCACAAAAATCAAAGCTGACACTTCAGTGGTAAATTGTCATAGATGAGAATTACATTTAAGATCCCAAGGCATTATTTTGTAGATGAACAGTGGGGTTATTCCCAGTGTCCTGACTAATGAACCTTAAAAGACAGATTACTTAGTCATTATACCATTATTGTTTGTGGAAACTTGCTGTATGTCAATTGGCTGACACATTTTCTGCATTACTATCGTGACTATACTTCAAAAGTACTTAATTGTTGTAAAGTCCTGTGATAATGAAAGGCCATGCTCCCTTTTACTTTTGCTTTCATATTTAAAATCTCTAATCCTTTCAGGAAATTTACTTGGTTCAAAGGGCAAAATTTCAGTAAGCATTAAAAACCTATAAATGGATAAATCCAGAGACATAGTAAATTAATATCCTGCCATCGACACTCAGCCTGCTTGAGAGGCATTCAAAGAGGAGATAGTTTGGGTCATACACTTCTCTGAGAAGGCAAGGAAGAACATCCAAAGTCAAAACTCCCACCTTAGCTAAAGATATAGAAATTAAAGTGAAAGAGAAAAAAAGAGGCTAATGATAAATATTGAGTTCATAGTTCACTCAAAAACAAGCTGACTATGAAAAGGAAATAAAAGGAGGAAAGAGGGAATGAAATTATAGAACAAGGAACATTTTTTATAAACTTACAAACTGTAAATTGATAATCAAAAGAAGGGTAGGCCAATTAAAGATCATAAAGGAGATGATATTGTGAAGGCAGCTGAGGTATAAAATGAACACTTTGCACCTGGTATCCTTAAAGAAGAGAAAGCTGTCAATGTCACAGTAAGGTAGTAGAGAAATAGGATTGGATAAGAAAAGAGTCACAGTATTAAAAAGGTTGGCAAGGCTCAAAGTAGAAAAGTCATGAGTTAGTGGGGTGCATCCTAGGTTGATAAGGGGAGTGGTGTGGAAATTCCAGAAGCTGTGGCCACAGCCTTCAATCTTCCTTAGATATTGGAATGGTATCTGAAAAATACAGGATTACAAATGTTACACTTCTGTTCAAAAAAAGGGAGAGGGATAAACTCAGTAACTACAGGCCAGTTACCTTGACATTAGAGGTGGGGAAACTTTTGGAGACATTAATCCGCAACAAAATTATTTGGTGCTTGTAGATTAATAAATGAAAGCTGGCAGAGCAACATAGTGGTTATATTAGTAGACAAATAATCCAGAAGTCTGGATTAATGTTTTGGAGAGTGAAATTTGAGAGAGGAAATTACAGGGGTGCTAGCCATAATCTTTAATGTAACCTTTCTGTCCTCCCGTGACTTGGGGAGGTGCCAGAGGACTGGAGAATTGTATTATGCCCTTGTATGTAAGGATAAGCCCAGCAAAAATAAACCAATCAGTTTAACTTCAGTGTTGGGCAAACTTCTAGAAACAATTATTCGGGATAGTATTAGCAGCCACATGGAAAAAATGTGGGTTGATTAGGCAAAACCAGCATAGATTTCTAATCTATGTTTAACTAATTTGCTGGAATTTTTTGAAGAGGTAGCAGCCAGTGTCAATGAGGGTAATGCTGTTTTAAGTGGTGCACGTGGGCTTTCAAAAGATTATACAGTGCCACAAAACAGACTTGCGAAAAAAATTATTGATCATGGAATAAAAGGGATAGTAGCAACTTTACAAAATTAGCTGAGTAATAGGAAACAAAGTAATGGCGAATGGCTAATTTTCAGACTGGAGGAAGGTTTGTAGTGAAGTTCTCCAGGGGTCAGCATTGGGACCTTTGCTTTTCCTGTTATGTTTTAATGATCTAGATCTTGGTGTGCAGGGGACAGTTCCAAAGTTTGCAGATCATACAAAACTTGGAAATATTGTAAACTGTGAGGAGCACAGAGTAGATCTGTAGAACTTCGGAAGGACATGGACAAATTGGTCGAATAGGCAGATGGATGGCACATTAAATTCAATGCGGAGATGTGTGAGATGATGCATTTTGGTAGGAAGAACATGGACAGGCAATGTAAAATAAAGGGTAAAATCCTTAAAGGGATGTAGGAGCAGAGGGACCTGGGTGTATTTGTGCATCGATCGTTGAATGTGACAGAAGAGGTAGAGAGAGCAATTAATAAAGCATGTTGTATCCAAGGCTTTATCACTAGGGGCATAGAATACAAGAGCAAGGTTATGTTGAACTTCTACAAGACACTAGTTGGATTTGATGACCACGTGACCACCTTCTGCACCATAATGATTCTGTGATAAGAGTTCAAATCACACAATCATAGTTGGGGAATTTAAATTCAGTTAATTAAATAAACCTGGAGTAAAAAGCTGGTATTAGCAATGGTGACTATCGAGCTGCTGGATTTTCATTAAAAAGTCAGTTCAGTAATATCCTTTGGAGAAGGAAACTTGCCATTCTTCTCTGGTTCAGTAAATGACTCCAGAACCACAGCAATGTGGTTGACTTTTAATTTCCCTCTGAAATGGCCTAGCAATTTTCTTAATTGTACTAAATCGCTACCACAATAAGAATACCAGCAATAAAACCAAGTGGATCAACCAGCATTGACCTAGGCATTAGGTTCAAACACAGCAAAGACCCAGCCAGCTGAGTCAACATTGCAAAGTCCTCTTCACTAATATTTGGGAACTCATGCCAAAATCAGGAGTGCTGTCAAGTCGAATTTTTAAGAAACAGCCTGACATAATCATACATTCAGAATCATAGCTTATAGCAAATGTCCCAGACTCCTCCATCACCATTCTTGAGTATGTTTGATTCCACCAGTAGGACAGACGGACTCAAAAGGAGTGGCAGCACAGTGGCATACAGTTGAGAGCGGCCTCGGGGAGTTATCAACTTTTTGACTCTTGACCTTTTCAGGTCGCAAGGTTTAAGGTCAAACATTGGAACCTCCCTTCCCCAGGTAGTCCTCCATGTTGAACATCACTTGGAAAAAGCGCTGAATGAAATCTGGGTGGGAGTTTTCAATGTCCACCACCGAAAGTACCATGACTAAGCTGGCCAAATCCTGACTGCAGTACCAGATATTAACTGCAGATGGTGAGAGAACCAAAACGAAGGAAAAACCAACTTGACCTCAACCTCATCAACCTAGCTGTCGCAGATGTATGTGACAGTGTTACTAGAAAATCGCTGGCTCCAATGCACCTCTCCCCGATGAGCTCAAAGCATTCTCTGCCTGTTTTGTGCACGAGGCCAGCGAGAGCATGCCCTCCATCCCAGAAGCCTTGGACAAACCTGTACCGAGGTCACCATTGCCAAGGTCAGAGCAGTCTTCTCAAAAGTCAACACACGGAAAGCAACTGGCCCAGATGGAGTACCCGGACGAGCACTCGGGTCTTGCGCGGACCAGTTAGCGGGGGTAATCACGGACGTTTTCAACCTCTCTTTACACCAATCTGAGGTCCCTACCCACTTCCAGAAGACGACCATCATCCCAGTACCAAAGAAAAGCCAGGCAGCGTGCCTTAATGACTATCGTCCAGTGGCTCTGACATCCTTCATTATGAAGTGCTTCGAAAGGTTAGTCATGGCACAGATCAATTCCTGTCTCCGATTATTCCTATGAAACTCATCTCCAAACTCCTTGGCCTGGGTCTCAGCTCCTCCCTCTGCAACTGGATCCTGAACTCCCTAACCCACAGACCACAATCAGTAAGGATAGGCAACAACACTTCCTCCACGATCATCCTCACCACTGGTGCCACAAGGCTGTGTCCTCAGCCCCTTACTTTACTTCATGTACATCTTTGACTGTATGGCCAAATTCCCCTTTAATTCGATTTTCAAGTTTGCTAATGACACCACCATTGTGGGTCGGATCTCAAACATTGACGCGAGACAGCACAGGAAAGAGATAGAACGTCTGGTGAACTGGTGTAATGACAATAATCTCCCTCAATGTCAATAAAATTAAGGAGATAGTCATTGACTTCAGGAAGCATAGTGGAGGGCATACCATTGTCTACATCAATGGGGATGAAGTCGAAATGGTCGAAAGCTTCAAGTTTTTAGGTGTCCAGATCACCAACAACCTGTCCTGGTCCCTCCATGCAGACGCTATAATTAAGGAAGCCCACCAACGCCTCTACTTTCTCAGGAGACTAAGGAAATTTGGCATGTCAGCTACAACTCTCACCAACTTCTATAGATGCAACATAGAAAGCATTCTTTCCGGTTGTATCACAGCTTGGTATGGCTCTTGCTCTGTCTAAGACCGCAAGAAACTACAAAGGGTGATGAATGATGTCCAGTCCATCACTCAAACCAGCCTTCCATCCATTGACACTGTCTGCACTTCCCGCTGCCTCAGAAAAGCAGCCAGCATAATCAAGGACCTCACACACCCCGGACATACTCTCTTCCACCTTCTTCCGTCGGGAAAAGATACTGAAGTCTGAGATCATGAACCAACCGACTCAAAAACAGCTTCTTCCCTGCTGCCATCAGACTTTTGAATGAACCTACCTCGTATTAAGTTGATCTTTCTCTACACCCTAGCTATGACAGTAACACTACATTCTGCACCCTTTCCTTTCCTTCTCCCCTATATACTCTATGAATGGTATGTTTTGTCTGTATAGCATGCAGGAAACAATACTTTTTACTGTATACTAATACATGTGACAATAAATCAGATCAAAAAGGAGTGACCATTTCATTGTCTTTGTGGGGAGTAAGTCCCATATTTGTATCGAGGATGCCTTCTATTGTGTTTTGTGGACCAACCCCACAGTAAATTAGAAAGATTCAGAACTGATCCATGAGCTTGAAAATTAACATCTAAGAGACGCTGTGGACCATCAGCAGGAACAGAATTGCATTCCATCACCAAGGTTGCTTCGGCAGAGCCTTTCAAACTCATGACCACTACTATCTAGAGGGACGGGGCAACAGATACCTGGGAACATGACCACCTGGACTTTCCCCTCCAAGTTACTCACCATTCTGACTTGGAAATATATCCTTCACTGTTGCTGGGTCAAAATCCTGGAACTCCATCCCTAACAGCACTGTGAGTCTAACTACATCTCGAACTGCAGTGGTTCAAGAGGCAGCTCACCACCACCTCCTTAAGGGCAACTAGGGATGTGCAATAAATGCTGGCCTACCGGTGATGCCCACATCCCGTAAATGAATTTAAAAACAAATCCACTCCACCATTATCATCAGGCCAAGGAACCAACCCTGTTTCAACGAGAGTGGAGAGGAACATGCCCAAGAATCAATACCTAAAACTGAGGCCAAGCAGTTGAAACCACAAAACTGAACTACATGCATGCTAAGTAGTTGAAACAGCATGCTATAGACAAAACTAAACAATACCATGACCAATAAAGCAAATCAAAGCTCTGCAATTCTGTCACATCCAATCATAATTGGTAGTGGACAGTTAAAGTAAAGACGGGAAGAGCAGGCTCTGTAAACATTCCCATCCTCAATGATGGTGGAGCCCAGAAGGTTAGGACAAACAGTAAGACTGAAACATTTGCAGCTACCTTCAGCCAGAAGTGCTGAATGGGTCATTGATCTCAGCCTACACCTGAGGTGCCATCATAACAGAAGCCAGATTTCAGCCAATTTGATTCATCCCTGTTGTAGTCCTGAAAAGTCATAATGTGGAGTTGTTGGCGTTGGACTGGGGTGAACACAGTAAGAAGTTTAACAACACCAGGTTAAAGTCCAACAGGTTTATTTGGTAGCAAATACCATAAGCTTTCGGAGCGCTGCTCCTTCGTCAGATGGAGTGGAAATGTGCTCTCAAACAGTGCACAGAGACACACCTTAAGGAGGTGGTGGTGAGCTGCCTCTTGAACCACTGCAGTTCGAGATGTAGTTAGACTCACAGTGCAGAATGCTGATTAAATCTGTAGTCCTGAAAATCCAGAACCATTCGACCCTCTAAATATGGTTACAACGCTGGCATCTACCTGACAGAGTAGAAAATTACCAAGGTTTGCCCAATCCACACAGAAAAAATACAATCCAGACAATTACTGTGACATCAATCTACTTTCAATAATCAGGAGTTGTTGACATTGCAATGTAAAGACACTTCTTTAACAACCTGCTCACTGATGCTCAGTTTGGATTCCACTGGGGCCAATCAACCCCAAACTGCATTATAGCCTTGGACAAAAGAGCTGAATTTCAGAGGTGAGGTAAGTGTGACTTCCCTTGAAAGCAAGGCAGTGTATGCCTAAGTGTACTTGTACTATGACCCTAGTAAAATTGAAATGAATGGGAATAGGGTGGAAGACTCTCCATTAGCTGGTATAACCAGCACAAAGGAAGATGATTTGTGGTTGTTGGTGCTAATCACCTCAGCCCCAGGACTCCAATTCATCAGGGTAGTGTCTAAGTTCTTGCACTGCTTTGTCAATGACCTTCCCTCCAAGGTCGAAAGGGGAGATGTTTGTTGATGATTTACACAGTATTCAGTTGCAATTGCACCTCCTCAGTTGCTGAAACAATATGTGGCTGCATGTGACAACACCTGGACAGCATTCAGACTTGGCTTTATAAGTGGCAAGTGACATTCATGACATGCAAATGTACCAGACAGTGACCATCTTTCCAACAGAAGTGAGTCTGACTGCCTTCCCTTGTCGTTCAATTACATATTGAACATCACTTGGAAAGAGCACCACTTGGAAAAAGCGCTGAATGTAATTTGGGTGGGAGTTTTCATTGAATCCTTCACTTTCAATATCCCGGGCTCACCATTGACCAGAAACTGGATCAGCCACATAAATATTGTATTATAAGAGCAGGTCAGATGTTGGGTATTCTGTCGCAAGTGACTCACCTCTAGACTCCCAAATTCCGACCACATCTCCAAGCTACAAGTCAGGAATGTGATGGAATACCTTCCACTTGTTTGGGTGAGTGAAGGTCCAATGGATGGGTACAGCTCCAATGGATGAGTGCAGCTTCCATAACAGTCAAGAAGCTTGACACAATCCAGGAGAAAAAACTATTTAATTGATGTTTTATTCACTGCCTTAAACATTCACTCCCTCCACCACTGCAGCATGGTTATAGTGTACGTGATCTGCAATTGGGGAAATGCACTGCAGTAATTAGCCAAGGCTTTTTCAGCACCTACCAAGCCCATGTAATCTACCGCCCAGAAGAGCTAGGACATTTCCATTCATCTAATAGCCATCAGAATACTTTCCCAGTGTTTTGAACGTGAACTTTTCACAATGAGCTTTCATTCCTCTGATCTTACTAATTTATATGTGCACATCTGATTACACTGCCTTGTGAATCATTTTGTAACTGACATGAGTAACCTACAAAGTCTACTGACCAAATACCTCAACTTGCTGCCGCTGTGGGAGATTTTGTGCACAATTTGTAAATGCTTTGCTGGCATCAGAGTGTAACACTTCGCATTTTAACAGGATGTAAATTAGATCAACACTGATTAAAAAGCAAAATACACATTTTATTCAAAATTCTACCACTTTCAACATACTATCCCAACCTTTATGTGGAAGCAATTTAAGATGATAAAGTGTAATTTTTCCATTAATTTAAGCAAGAAAAGTAGATATATTTTGCTGTATTCTGTTGTATACAACAACCTAATTTTCTGCTGACAAAAATAGCCTAAAGTCTTGCATGTTTAAGTGATGGAAATCTAGACTCATTTGGAAACTTTGGGATGTAAGGTTAAATAGATGTCATGAGCTTTTAGTCTAAGGGGAACTGGAAAGGAAAAGTGGCCTTGTGACTTAGCCACTAAACAAAGTACTAGTACTTGAAGATTGACTATTAAAGATGAGGCTAAGTGGAGGGTGGATTAAACTGGACATCTAAAGTCTTAACAAATCTGACAACTATAGAGCTCTACCTTTGAAAGCTCGCAGGGACTGTGAACTTGAGTAGGGGCTTGCTAAGCCTTTTCAGACTCTTTGGTTTTCATGTCAAGAAAATAATTTATCTCTGAAACTTGAGAAAAGAGAATTTTTGCTTCAGATAAGGAAGGGGTCTTAAGATATCTTTAATGCATGTCAAATTCTTCAGCTTGTTAATACATGTACTCTTTTGACATAACTAAAACATCCCAAGGTGCAGTGCATTGTGAAGAAAATTGTTGATTTAAACTTTTGTCTGAATTTATTTTAAAATAAAAATGTTACATTTTCTGTTATCAGGTGATGAGGGTGACAACTTCTATGTAATCGACCAAGGTGAAGTTGATGTAAGTGGTCAAAATGCTTTTAAATCCTCTTGGTTTTGTTGTGTTTTTTAAGGTGAGGAAAAGAGATGTAGATGAATACATATGTATGTAAAGCATTGGTACTTTATTGCCATTGGTAAATGCCTGAAGGCAATATGGACCTCCACAGAGCCGATCTTCACTACACAAACTGCACCTGTTGGGTCAGGATAATCCATTGATGGGTTCATGATTCTGTGCAAGGAAACAATTTAACATCTAATCACTTGCTGTAGCTCACATCAGTGTCTGTTGAAGCCACAACATAGCCCCTGAGGCCATTTGTTCCAGGTGCTTTATTTGCTATTGAATTGTTTGAAATGAGGTTAGCTAGTATGAGATGGGACTGGCCTTTTTGTATGCTTTATAATAAAGTCCATAGAGTTGCAAGTTAATCTTATTTATTATAAAGCTAATTACTGTAATCTTCAGTAGTTAGTGTAATGTTCAAGTACTTTGTGCACTTACTACACAGTAACTTTAGTAAAGTATTTTTATATAATTCTGCAATTATTAGACTAAATGAGACCACAGCCTATCTAATTTTTCACCTAATCCTGGTAATTGCATGATATTTCAATGATGGAGTTGCTGACTAATTACGAGAATCAGTCTCAGCAATTAGTCTACAACAGACCCAGACATGAGGAAAGGGAAATCCCAGTGGTGGAAAGCTTTGTGATCATAAGTTTGAGTTCCATGTTCCTCAAGCATACTATACTTGCCAAAGATCAAATTATATATCGCAAAATATTTTCTTTGAAAATCTGTGTAATTTGCATTTGAATTCATCAATACTATCTGCTTCTACTGCCTCCCTGGAACCTCTGTTCCATAGAGTGATCACCAAAATGTTTCTGCAGATTCTGCTTAGAATTCACCCTCTTCAAAGGCTAAATCCTCTAGTTCTACAATTCTGGACTAGGTGAAACAGCTTTCATGTTCCACATTATCTTGTTCTTTTGGAATCTTGAAAAGAGCAATCTTATCCCCTCTCAACCTTCTCTTTTCTCGTGAGAAAATGCTCAATTTACATAATTGCTCCTCCTGATCCAATCCTTCCATCCACTCCGCCATCCTAATTGCTCTCTTTTGTATCATTGCAATAGCAGCAATTTTATTTCTGTACTCTGGTGGCCAGAATTTTACAAATTCTATACAATCACACCAGTGATGTACAAAGTGGTAGGATTACCTCGGTATTGCAACTCATACTGATGTTTTAATATATCCCAACATTGGATATGCTTTTCTTGCTTCCCTTGTTCTCGTGCAGTTGTTTCCAATTTATTCAAGTGTGGAATTTGCAATTACTTTGAATTAAAATACATATTAAGTGGTGGAATATTTTTAATTACGGGGCTAGCCATATAAATTGACAAAGTATTTTGAGATTTGTTTTGGAATTGGAAAAGCTTTTAGTTATATATTTACAAAATAACAATTCTACAAGGTCTTCACTTGCAAAAATTAAAAACTAAAATGCAAATCTTCAGTTGCAGATCCAGATATGACATTCATTGGTCCTCCTTGAGTACATTGCACTGCTTGATCAGAAATTTTAAAGCTTGACCTCTGTTCATTGGAGAATAAAATACAAAAACATTACTTTGAATAGAGCGTTTGATATCTATGCTGAATAAATAAATGAAATACCAACTCACGGTCAGGAAATATTTAAAGCTCATTTGTTTTTGCAACTGTTTCGTCAGCCTGCTTGAAATGTAAGAGTCAATCACATTTCAAAGTCCGAAGACTCCACAAATTTGATGGTACTCAAAATGATTAGCTCTTCTCAAATTCACACTTCAAATTGAATCATCTCTATTTTTGGGATTTAAAAAAAACGTTTTCTGTGTATTGCAGTGGGAAAGGGGAGAGAGAGAGTCAGGTAGAGTGGGAAAGAATAGAGAGAAACACACACAGGCAGGGGAAAAGGAGAGAGAGAGAGAGACACACACAGACAGGGGGAAATAAGAGTGGGAAATAGCCGGGCATATTCCCCCTAAACTCCAGTCCCTCACCTTGAACTTTTGCCCCCACATGACTGACCTTTCAACTAAGGGAACAGCTGCTCCTTATCCACCCTGTCCATGCCCCTCATAATCTTGTACACCTCAATCAGGTCGCCTCTTAGTCTTCTTTGCTCCAGCAAAAACAACCCAAGCCTATCCAATTTCTCTTCATAACTTTCATCCCAAGCAACATCCTAGTGAATCTCCTCTGTACCCCTTCCAGTGCAATCACATCCTTCCTATAATGTGGCGACCAGAACTACACAGTACTCCAGCTGTAGCCTCACCAAAGTTCAATGCAACTCCAATATGACCTCCCTGCTTTTGTAATCTATGCCATGATCGGAAAAGGCAAGAGTCCCATATGTCTTTTTCACCACCTCATTAATGTGCGACTATGGACAAACACCCCAAGGTCACTTCGTTCCTCAGAACTTCCGAGTGCCATGTCATTTATTGAATACTTCCTTGTCAAATTACTCCTTCCAAAGTGTATCACCACTCACTTTTCAGGGTTAAATTCTGTCTGTCACTTATCTGCCCATTTGACCATCCTGTCTATATCTTCCTGTAGCCCAAGACACTCTACCTCACTGTTAACCACCCGGCCATTCTTTGTGTCATCCGCAAACCTACTAATCCTATCCCCTACATAGTTGATATAAATGACAAATAATGGGGGACCCAGCACAGATCCCTGTGGTATGCCACTGGACATTGGCTTCCTGTCATTAAAGCAGCCTTCTGTCATCATCCTCTGTCTCGCACAACTATGCCAATTTTGAATTCACCTTATCAAATTACCCTGTACCCCATGTGCATTTGCTTTCTTTATAAGTCTCCCACATGGGACATTGCCAAAGGTTTGGCTGAAATTCATTTAAATACATCAGCCACAATACCTTCATCTACACACCTGGTCACCTCCTCAAAAAATTCAATCAAATTTGTTAGGCGTGATCCCCTTTGATAAAGCTATGCTGACTAGGGTGGCGCACTGCCATAGGGTTGCACGGTGGCACAGTGGTTAGCACTGCTGCCTCACAGCACCAGGGACCCAATTTCAATTCCAGCCTTGAGTAACTGTGTTTGCACATTCTCCCTGTGTCTGTGTGGGTTTCCTGTAAGCACTTCAGTTTCCTCCGCAGCCCAAAGACGTACAGGTTAGGTGGATTGGCCATGCTAAATTGTCCCTTTAGTATCCCAAGATGTATAGGTTAGGGGAATTAGTGGGGTAAATATGTGGGGTTACGGGGATAGGGCCTGGATAAGATGCTCTGTTGGAGAGTTGGTGCAGATTCCATTGGCCAAAAATGGCCTCCTGCACTGTAGGGATTCTGTGACTATCCTGATCAAACCTTGCCTGTCCAAGTGAAGATAGTTTCCCTACCGCTGACGTGAGATTCACTGGTCTGTAGTTCCCTGGCTTATTTCTACAACCCTTCTTAAGGAGCAGAACTACATTAGCTGTTCTCCAGTCCTGTGGTCTGAGAAGATTTCAAAATTTGGGTCAGAGCCCCTGCAATCTCCTCCCTTGCCTCCCACAGCAGCCTGGGACACAATTTATCTGTACCTCGAGATTTGTCCACTTTTAAACCTGCCAACACCTCCAATACCTTGTCACTCTCTCTGTCAATTTGCTCAAGAACCTCGTAGTCTCTCTCGCTGAATTCCATACCTTTATCCTCATTCTCTTGGGTGGGACAAAGTTGCCCAGTTGACTAGCACCCTATTCACAAACATTCACTCCCTCTACCACTGATGTGCAGTAGCAGCAATGTATTCCATCTACAAGATGTACTGCGAAACTCACCGCTTAGGCAGCATTTTCCAAACCCACGACCACTAACATCTAGAAGAACAAGGGCAGCAGATGCATGGGAACACTGCCACTTAGAAGTTCCCCTCCAAGCCACCCACTATCCCATCGCCGTTCCTTTACTGACACAGGGTGAAAATCCTGGAACTCCTTCCCTAACAGCATTGTGAATGTGCCTTCATCACTTGGACTGCAGCAGTTCACCACCACCCTCTCAGGGCAATTATGGATGGGCAATAAATGCTGACCTAGCCAGGAAAGTGCACATCCCTTGAATGAATAAAAAGAAACGTTTCCAAAATATGAAAATCTTCCATGTTTTCCTATTGCCTCCACTTTACTTATGAAACCTTTGTAAGTTGCAAAAGTCCCCTCCCTTTGAAATTTAACAGCTGAAAAGCTGTCCCTATCAGTATCCTAATTCAAATTTATAAACCTAACCGATTTACTTAAAAATCCATATCACTATGGTCTCTTATTACAAATGCATGCTTTTAGCACCTTTTACTCCTTTTATCTATCAACCACCACAGACCAGTTGTCTCTATTAACCTTTCCCCAGTGTAACGAAACCACATGCGCGTACACGCACAGAACAGCCGCCTTTACAGAATAACACAAATTCCCTGAAAATGTAAGAACAATCCATTCTCACATGAGACGTAGAAGATGCACTACTCAGGGTTTGTATGGGTGATTTAGTGTTATCTAATTTGAATTTATACAGTATTTTTGTGATATTCAGTGCTTTATCATAGAAATCATAGAAACCCTACAGTACAGAAAGAGGCCCATCGAGTCTGCACCGACCACAATCCCACCCAGACCCTCCTCCCATATCCCTACATATTTTACCCACTAATCCCTCTAACCTGCGCATCTCAGGACACCTAAGGGGCAATTTTAACATGGCCAATCAACCTAACCCGCACATCTTTGGACTGTGGGAAGAAACCGGAGCACCCGGAGGAAACCCACTCAGACACAAGGAAAATGTGCAAACTCCACACAGACAGTGACCCAAGCCGGGAATCGAACCCAGGTCCCTGGAGCTGTGAAGCAGCAGTGCTAACCACTGTGCTACCGTGCCGCCCTTATTTTGCATGCTATTCCAGCTAGGAATGCACATGCTGTGCACAGGAATCTGTGCACAAATTTTCACAATAACTTCAGTGTGGTGTTAATGTAAACCTACTTGTGACAAGTAAATGAAATTTTACTTCAAAACTTTGACTTTAGGTTCTTCTGGGCAACAAATGTCCAAGGAACCTAATTCTAGCATTATCATTTATTTCTTTAGGAATCCACGATTCACTTGCTGTTTAACTTGTTTAAGTCCAGATTTCGGGAACATAGCCACAACTTTAAATGAGGAGTTATTATGTACAGTTTTGATCAGCTTCCTTAAGGAGGGACACACTGCATTGAAAGCAGTTCAGTGAACGTTCACTAGGCTGATTCCTGGAATAAGAGGAAAGATTGAGCAGGTTGGGCATATAGTCATTGGAGTTTAGAAGAATGAGAAATGATTTAATTGAAACATCAAGGTCATTCAGAATATGATAAGGTAAATGTTGAACAGATATTCCAACTCATAGGGGAATCTAGAACTGGGGCATAGTTTCAGAATGAAAGGTCTCCCTACTAAGAGGGAGATGAAGAGGAATTTCTTCTCTCAGAGTTATTAATCAATGGAATTCCCTTCCCCATTGAAGAGTGGAGGTGAGGTCATTGAATATATGCAAGGCAGAGTTAGACAGAGTTTTGATAGTCAAGGGTTCTGGGGAGGGGAGTGAAAAAGTGAAGTTATTGAATCATAGAAACTTAGAAAATAGGAGCAGGTCATTCGGCTATGATCTTATTGAATGTTAGAGCAGGCTGAGTGGCCTACTCCTGCTCCTGATGGTTTTGTACATAGACTGCACTGAGCTGAGGCAATTCCAGGCGATCTAGCATTGATAATGAGTGAGCTGTTCCCTTCAGCCACAAATCCTCTTCACCACCTCAAAATTATATAAAATAGGTACGAATATGTTAATAAGAGATGTACCTTTTTTAATTTTAGCAATCCAAAGTGCCAAAGTCCATGGAAACATTTGAAAAGAGCAGGAGAAAAACAGAAATAAATCGAGTAAATACTGATTCAGCCACACTAAATTTTTGGTTTTAAAAGCCTGTGGATTGACAGAGAAAAGTGAAACTTAGGACCATTCGTTCATTCCATAAAACATAGGAGCAGAAATAGCCATTTGGCCCATCAATTCTGCTCCACCATTCAATGAGATCATGACTGATCTGACTCGCATGCTCCTTCAGAAGTACTCACTTAATTGCAAGCAGAATGGAAAAACTCACCTTTTTTTTCTTATGCACAGCCTAAGGCCAACTTTGACCCCAGCTCTGTTCAAGGCTGGGCACTAATGATCCCAGTGCAGACCATGGATTGAACCTAGGGCCTTTCTAATCCATATTGCTCAGTATGACAAGGGTAGTGCATTTACTTATTTACTCAGGCATGATTCATAATTTTTCCGTTTCCAGTTTAGCAGTGGTCTATACATAAAATGTGGCCCTTTGTATTTGGTAACAAAGTTATCATTGATGCCCCTGATGTTATAGATCACCTGCTAGGAATTGAATAATTTCTGCAGAAGCAATTATGGTTCTCTTAAGGTACTTGATGCCTTAAGTCCATATAGTTGATTTGATTGAGGACACCCTAGGTAGCCAGCAGGAACACAAACTCCTTTAGATTTGATGATGTTACTCTGTCGAGACACTTACACTGTGTCACTCACTGTACACTTATCTTACTGTGCTTACCCCAGTCCAACACCGGCATCTCCACACTCTGTCGAGAGGCAGAGATCCAAATTATAAATTGTCTCTCCTAGACAACAGTCACCCAAGTATCTAATTTTAAAAATCAAGTAATAGTTTGTCCAAGAGATGAAACTTGATTACTTCTAAAAACTTCTTGTTTTACCTGTCTCAGGTAGCTTGCTAAAGATTTTCTTACTTGTGAACATGGGCCTGACAGTGGCAAGGGCTCAAAACATTCTACACAAAATATTTGATGTGATATGTAATTATAAGAGCATTGTATTCCTCCTACTTTCCAATTATGTTTTAAATATTGATTACTAGAAAAGGAATTAAAGAGGATCAGCTCAAAAGACTTCGATAATTCTGATTTTAAAAGAATTGTGATAGTTCTGTTTGTTGATTCTACACATGTTGAGCACTACACAAAATAATGAATTCCAAAACCATGGGAGCTTGAAATTTAAAAAGCTAATGGTATCCTTGTGTACCCAGGCTTGAAATTGTACCCACAAAGTAGGTTGTTTCATTGTAGTGTTTGACAAAACCATTGGTATGTTGTTAATTTTTTTCACAACAAAGAATATTGGAAGAGGGAATATATTTGACTGAAAGAGAAGAAAAGAACAAACTTAGATCTCCACATTGACGTACGTTGTTTTATTGAACAGGTCTATGTAAACGGAGAATGGGTTACAAACATTGGAGAAGGAGGCAGTTTTGGAGAGCTTGCTCTGATCTATGGCACACCAAGAGCAGCAACTGTCAAGGCCAAGACAGACCTCAAGCTGTGGGGAATTGACAGGGACAGCTACAGGCGCATTCTAATGGTCAGTCTTAAATTACATTGTCATTTTCCATTTCGCCACAGTTTCAGGGTTCAATTGATTTTATAAAAATCCTTTCAGCCTGAAACTGAAAGTTTAAAAAGTTTTGTGAATAAACCATTTGAACATTATTCTCAGTGAATTCCTGAAACATGTAAACCTTTAACCAGTTTAGAATTTTGCATTACTACGGAATGTTTTGGATTTGTTTTATTATTTGTTCATTTAGAAAAAGTCCAACAACTAATCTTACAATTGCATTCATCGTTATTCGAACAAAATTATTTGTGCACATCAAAATAATAAGGTATAAAAAGGAACATGATTGGTTAATACTAATATAAAATATAGGGCAGGATTTTACTCTCCCTTTGCAGCAGCGGGAGGTGATATGCAGCTTCATGGTGGTGGCTTATGATGGTCCTGCCGTTGTCAATGACGTTTCCTGTTGATCGCACCCCTCGCTGCCGGGAAATCTTCGGCGGGGGTGTGCTGTTGGCGTGACCATAAGATCCGGCGACATAAATGGAAGTGGCGAGAGTGCTCAAATTATTCTGTGGACATCATAAATAGAAAAAAAATCTCATTATAAAAAAATTGAACGGACAGTTAAATAATCAGAAATGAGTTTGCTTGGTTTTTATCTAAAAATTACTTTTTGAAAAATCTATTGTGTAATGTTCTATTGTTAAAAATAGAAGTGAGCACCTTCTAAATTCAGCATAAACTCTGAAATAAATTACAATTGAGTTTGACCATGAAGAATTATTGTTGCACTCTTGGGCAAGACTCCTGCCTGTCTTCAGTGTAGTTTTAGATTTTTCACTTTTATATAATCATTTCCTTCCACCAGACCATAATGTTGTTATGGGTAGGTATCAAAATAACATATATTGTCACTTGATGAAATAAAAGAGGGCCATTGCTATGGACTGCTTTTTAGTACTAAGAATGATCATCATTGTTAATGTTCAGAGAATGGCTCTTGCTTCTGACAACGTATAATAGCCATTGATTTGTAATATTAATTTTAAAAAGTTGATTATTTTCAGTGATACTTTTCCCCCTTGATAATTTGGTGACAGGTTACTGGGTGCACCAGTTTTCAATACAACTTAATGATCACATGCTAGTTTGTGCTTGGAAGATTTTAAAGGGTAAATTACAAATCTTGACCCAGCTTCAAAGGCGAAAGGTGGAGTATTTAGCACAAAAGGGGAGGGGGAAGAAAAACTGGTTAGCAAGAATTTTGAGCTTCTTTATTTTACTTTCTAGTAGAAAATTACAGAAAGAAAGTTGAGAGGATTTGGCACAAGTTAACTTTTTCTACCTCGGTTAAATAAATCCTTATTCAAGTGAAGAGAGAAAAAAAAACTCCTTTAGCAATAGCATCAGATTTCAAATGTGAATATGTTTCAGCCCAAACATTTGCAAGGTAAGGTTGAAGCAGAGCACACTGGAAAATGTCTTACATTCTCATTCTGTGGGCTTTAATCCAGAGATGAAAAACTTGATTGATGTATCTTGAGGGAATATAAAAGTAAACTTCAGGATGCAGTTACTAATCTTTTTTCATTTGTTATTAAATTGCTTTATGCATTATCTCAAATGATTTTTTTTAAAACAAGTGATTCGTATGTTCACTTCACCGTTCATTCAATCTACTCATTAAGAGGCGCAATAATTAAAATTTAATGGCGAATACACCAGGACATTTTTTCATTTTCTTCATTATTTCACAAAAAAGAAACCTTGTGGAATTAAAAGGTATCAATTACTCTTATAGTATTGTATAGTATTCTCAAAAATGTAAATGCCATCATTATAGGGATAACTTTCTACTTTTGCACTCTTGACAGAGGATCTCATCAGTCAGGAATGCATATTGGAACTTGGAGCACACTTTATGGACAGACTTCCAGCCATTCATTTAAGTGTACCAGAATTCATGATATGCTCTCCTGGAAGTTCCCCATCAGGAGTGAAATGTTGGATGATATCCATCGCATCTTAAGTCCAAACTCATTTTTATTTTTCACCTTTTTAAATCAGAAATTCTTAAATAAAACAAGATCTTGCTTTAATTTCCTGATAGTATGGCGGCCACTGCTGAAGTCAGGTTAAAGTTAAGTACTAATGTGTTTATATCTCTAGAATTGCCACTCTGCAAACACCTCAGTTCTAAAAGGTTTACCCCTTATTCTTAAACTATGACCTCTAATTCTGGACTCCCCCACCATTGGGAGCACACTTTCTGAATCTACCCTGTCTAACCCTGTTAGAATTTTATAAGTTTCTATGAGAACCCCTCACTCTGCTAAACTCCAATGCGTACAATTGTAACCGAATTAGTGCCTCCTCAAGAAATAAGGAGTATGTTGGAAGTTGAAGACGGACATGGATGAAACACTGAAACTAGTCGATAAGTTTGTATATTTAGGACAAATGGTAACAGAAGATGGTAGGTGCGATGCTTGGATTAGAAGAAGGATAGAGATAGCCAAAAGTAATTTTGTGAAGATGAAGGATGTGGTAACAAGAATATTCAAGTTTGTAACCAGGAAAAATTTAATAAGATGCTGAATTCTAACCACTTTCCTATGTGCCTTGACATGAAATAAAGATCTCTATAAATGGGCCAAATGCTGGCAAATGGGATTAGATTAGGGTTTTTTTTTAAAAAAGGGGTGGCATGGACAAGTTGGGCTGAAGGGCCTGTTTCCATGCTGTAAATCTCTGACTCTAAAGTTAAATCATATACACGTTGCTCATGTATAACTCTATAATTATTCTAAAATCGCCTATACTGCTATGATGGACCGCATTGAACATTGAGGCATGACAACGGGAACTGGTGGGTGCTACAACATAAAAACCATCCAAATGTAATACACCTGTTTCCATACACAGGTGTGTGTATGGAAACCTAATAGCAAACTTAGAAAGGAGAATATAAGGGACAGGATACAATTGAAATCTTGGTGAAAGAGATATTCAGGATACAATGAGGAGGAAAAGGAAGGCTTTTAAAAAGTACAAGAGGAGCAAATCAGTGGAGGCAATAGTGAGGTATAGAAAGTGCAGGGTGGAGCTAACGAAAGCAATTAGGAATGCAAAGAGAGGATATGAGAAAGCTCTGGCTGGTAAAAGTAGGGAAAATCCCAAGATATTCTATAAGTATATCATTGGGAAGAGGATAACAAGGGAAAGGGTAGGGACCAAAGGGGCAATCTGTGGTGGAGCCAAAGGATATTGGTAGAGTGTTGAATGAATATTTTGCAACCATCTTCACCCAAGAGAATGAGGACGATGGTATGGAATTCAGGGAGAGAGACTGTGAAGTTCTTGAGCAAATTGACATAGGAAAGGACAAGGCATTGGAGGTGTGGGCAGCCTTAAATGTGGATAAATCTCCAGGTCCAGATGAATTGTGCTCTAGGCTGCTGTGGGAGGCAAGGGAGGAGATTACAGGGGCTCTGACCCAAATTTTCAATTCCTCTCAGGCCACATGGGAGGTGGCAGATGACTGGAGAACAGCTAATGTGGTTCCACTATTTAAGAAGAGTTGTAGAGAAACACCAGGGAACTACAGACCAGTCAGTCTCACGTCAGTGGTAGAGAAAATATTAGAGAAAATTCTGAAGGAGAGCATCTATCTCCACTTGGAAAGGCAAAGCTTAATCAGGGATAGTCAGCATGGTTTCGTCAGAAGTAGGTCATGCCTAACAAATTAGATTGAATTTTTTGAGGAGGTGACCAGGTGAGTAGATGAGGGAAGTGCAGTCGATGTAGATTATATGGATTTCAGCAAAGTCTTTAACAAAGTCCCACATGGGAGACTTGTAAAGAAGATAAATTCACATGGGATATAGGGTAATTTGATAGTGGATTCAAAATTAACTCAGCTGTGGGAGACAGAGGGTGGTGACAGAAGGCTGCTTTAATGACTGGAAGCCAGTGTTCAATGATGTACCATAGGGATCTGTGTTGGGCCCCCTATTATTCGTCATTTTGTAAAACTGACATTGACCATGTGGGGGGTAGAATTAATAAGTTTGCAGATGAAGCAAAGATTGGACGGGTGGTTAACAGTGAGGCGGAGTGTCTTGGGTTGCAAGGAGATATAGACAGAATGGTCAAATGGGCAATAAGTGGCAGATGGAATTTAACTCTGAAAAGTGTGAGGTGATGTACTTTGGAAGAAGTAATTTGAAAAGAAAATACTCAATAAATGATAGGACACTAGCAAGTTCTGTGGAACAAAGGGACCTTAGCGTGATTGTCCACAGATCTCTGATAGTTGAAGGGCATGTTAGTAGGGTGGTGAAAAAGGCATATGGGACACTTGCCTTTATCAATCGAGGCATAGATTGCAAAAGCAGGGAAGTCATGTTGGAGTTGTATAGAACTTTGGTGAGGCCACAGCTGGAGTACTGTGTGTAGTTCTGGTCGCCACATTATCGGAAGGATGTGATTGCACTTGAAGGGGTCCAGAGGAGATTCACCAGGATGCTGCCTGGGATGGAAAATTTAAGTTATGAAGAGAGGTTGCGTAAGCTTGGGTTGTTTTCATTGGAGCAGAGAAGACTAAGAGGCAACCTGATTGTGGTGCACAAGATTATGAGAGACATGGACAAAATGGATAGGGAGCAGCTTTTCCCGTCAGCTGAAGGGTCAGTCACGAGGGGACATAGGTTCAAGGTGAGCGGCAGGAGGTTTAGGGGGGATGTGAGGAAGAATCTTTTACCCAAAGGGTGGTGATGGTCCGGAATGTGCTGCCTGGGATGGTGGTAGAGGCGGGTTGCCTCACATCCTATAAAAAGTATCTGGATGAATACTTGGCACGTCATAACATTCAGGGCTTTGGGCCAAGTGCTGGCAGATGAAATTAGGTGGGAGTTCAGGTGTTTCTAATGTGTCCATGTGGACTCGATGGGCTGAAAGATATGGTTCTATGATTCAATGAAAGGGATAGAATTTGCAATGAGAGAGAGGTTTAAGGAAAGAATTCCTTATATTGGACCCAAGTGGAAGAAAGATACGCACAATGCCGAAATCAATGGATAGACGGAGGCGGGAGGGGGAAAGGAGTATGGATTTGGGGGGGGGGGGGGGGGGGGGGGGGGCGAGGGGGGGGGCAAGGGAATTTGCAGAAAAGGGATTAGATTAAGCTGTGCAGGGAATTAAAGACAACAAAAACTTTTAAATTTATGTAAAATAAAAGCAAAATATTCTGGATACTGGAAAACTGAAATAAAAATCAAGTGCTAGAGAAACTCAGGTTTGGCAGCATCTGTGGAGTGAGAAACAGGGTTAATGTTTTTAGCCCAATATTATTCCTGTTTGGAACTTTAGGGTTTGGGGAACCAATGTAGATCAGCACAGATGAAAATGGTGAACAAGTAGGACTTGGTGTGGAACACCATGCTTTAGAGAAGTTGGAATGATTGGAGGGTGGAGGATGGGAAACCAGCAAAGGGAGTGTTGGAGTAATTGAGTCGGAAGATAAAGGTTTTGTAATGTTATTGAAGTGAAAGTATGTGATCTTTGTGATGGATAGGGTTTGGAGTTTGAACTTCTGGCTGCACAGGTCACCAAGATTGTGAGCAGCCTGAGATAGTCGCTGGGCGTGGGTGAAATTAGTGGTAAGGGAGTGGAATTTGTGGTGTGAGTCAAGATGATGAATTCAGCCTTCCCAGCATTCAGCTGGAGGAAACTGAATCACCCAAAACTGAATGACAGATGAGCAGTCTTACAGCACAGAGGCAGTTGAGGCATTGATAGGGGTGCTGGTGGCATAGAACTAAATGCTATTACACACACGTTTGATCTGTGACTTAGCCAAGTTCCCTATCTTGGTTGTTAGCTGCCCCCTTTATGAAAGAATTGGAATAATAATTGTTTTTAGACCATTTTCATTTAATTCCTGGTGCAGGCTCAGAATGTCATTAGTGAAGGCTTTGGGGAGAGGTTACTTGCATTAGTGGGCCAGATGGTGTGGAGCCTAAAAATAGGAAGGAAAGGGATGGTAAGAGAAGAACTTAAACACCATACAACAATTATATGACTGAATTACTCTGTGCATTTAAAATGAATTCTGTACATGATGTTACATGTACTAAAATGCAACAGCGGTTGTAAAATTTATTATTTGCTTTCATTTCCTTGAAACTCTAAATATGCAACTACAAATGTAATTAAATACTGAAACTGCCATGATCATTTTTTTTTAAAAACCAGAATAATATTTGGAGATTTTCTTCCTGACTAAATTATTTATGACATCACATTTAACTTATTAAAAATAATATAGTTTGCTAGCACATCATTTTCTTTTGCCATATAATTTTGGATCAAAATTATCTCCCGCCATGTTTTTGTAGTGCCTCTCTTCTCTGGCCCTCCCCCAGGCAGAGAGCAATACTGAAACCTTAATAATAACCATGTATACACACAAGAGTATGTAGAATAACTTTAGGGTATTCAGGTTCAAAGGAAGAGTATAACCTGTCAGGTCTCATAAAATTTAAAATGTCAGTGCTGTGACCCTTTAGTATACTCTTTTAGCCTTAAAAACAGTCCCTGATGACATTCCGTACTTTATGCAGTTGGCAAGTAAAGGTGGCTTAGAATCAGTGAACCTTGTAGAATCATCTCTATCTATTGTTTTGGGAAGATTTGCTGACCTGTATGAATGAGTGTAATTGTTCAAATATGCAATTAAAGGTTAGGAGGGCTGCTGGTTTATGGTGACTAGGAAGCCAAATTCTGTTTTTATCACATGGGATTCCAGGTATTTTTGGGGATTGTATTCTGTGATTCCTTCTGTTTTTGTGTGAAAATGGAAAACCAGAACTCTTATTTATAATTTATATAGGGTTTTCAATTGCCTATGATTGGGACCAATTACAGTGAGTAAATAAATCAAATTCAGTTTTATCTTTTAGCATTCTGAGGGATTTCACTGTTTGGGGGGAGCTTTCATTCTATAATTCAGTCCCTTTTTCTACGGAAACCACAAACCTGTGGTTTTGAAGAAGTCCTACATGAGTTTTAATTCATGATTAATAATCTGATGTGTGTACATCGCATATCCTTTGCACACAACTGAGTTCTAATTTTTTTGTGTAGATAAGAATGAATGTGAAATAAATTGAAATAAGAAATTAGCTGTAATTGACTGACTATTTTCAGGTTATGATGTTTGAATGAACTCCATTGTAAAGTTGTGTTATAACACAGTGGATAATGCTAAATTGGGTGGACGTTTATCCAGAGGAATCTATCGTTTTCTTTTGTCATGTTTGAAATACATATTGGCATGTCTTCCCTTTTTGCCAAAGTTCTTGCCCAAGGCTTATATGCTAGATAGCAGATAGATAGGTTTTAACTACGCAAAAGAAAATAAGTATCAGCTGCTGAAACAAATCAAATCCACTAACTTTCATATTTCCTTTCTTTTTGATCAGGGTAGCACACTGAGAAAGCGGAAGATGTATGAGGAATTCTTGAGCAAAGTCTCCATTTTGGGTCAGTTGTCAACTCTGTTAATGCTGGTTATTGCCACACATATAGTTTGCCTGGTGTCAGTCTTTGTTCATACTTAAGTCTTTTACTCTTGGGCCAAAAAACACTATCCTGTAGCTGACCTCAAGTAGCCCCTGCAGCACAACACACAAAGAATGTGAAGTGGTTGACATTTGGGAACTCCTCACACACTGACTACCTTCAGTGGAATTCTGTGTCTGAGTTCTATCCTGCAAAGATCTAATACATTGCTGTTTAATACAAATAGTTATACTTCTACTGATTTCATATGTGGGCAACTGGAAAGAAGGATGGTGTAATAAATTAGTCCATGAAACAAACTGAAATGTTTAGTCACAGTCTGATTAAGACATGAGAATTTATTCCCAAGGAGCATGATACCCTTTTGTGTGTCTTCTTGGGCTAAGAAAACTAATATTGCAGAGTTGAGCGGTTTAGCATTCCTCCTTTTAATGTTTTTATAGTTTGTTAAAATCCATTTAACTTATTGCTCAAGGTTATGTTTTTCTGATTGTTTAGATAACCATGAATCTTGGTCTTGTTTTTGTCCTTCAGTTATAACTAAAACAAGGGTGTAATTCTCAGTGATCAGTTATCATTAGCAGAATGCAAATTCCATTAGAGAGGAAAAATATACACTGCCACAAAACATTGATTCTTCAGCATTGTAATAACGTTGTAGTATCTAAGGTACAGGGAATGTAAAAAGTAATCATAATTGACAAACCTACATCTTCAAATTGGCATTGAGTAACTATCTCCTATTAGATATTTTCATTTTTATTAAGTTTGCCTTCTACTTAACTTTCTGATCATGGTTCTGTAGTTTTTGAAAATTGAAATACATTATTCAGGTTTTTCTTTGAAAAATGCATGCATATCTGGTTTAGTGCTTGAAGGTTGTGTGCTATAAATATTATGAAAAGGTTCACAAAAGCAAAAACTTTATTTTTCTCTGCCAAACACTATCCATAATTAATTAGTCATCAGTAAAGGTGGGAGCATTTATCGTAGGTTTTAATATCCACGGTACATTTTTGCTATCAAGGATGTTGCCAGCCAAGATGAACTCTAGTATGAATGCATTTTGAATTAGTATCATTGGATTTATGTGTATTAGTATTAACATCTATCTCATTATTTTGATATTCAGTTTGGTTTGTGGGGTGAACAGTCTATTGAAAATTGTCAAGTAGATCTCAATTCCTATGAAAAATCTCAGCATGGAGTGTGAACATATAATAACGCCAGGTTGTGATGTTACTAGGCATACTGAGAAGGAGTTTCAATCTTGGAGGTGTCGCACTCTGGGGTGGGGATTTACCGGCCCCGATTACCCAAAACCAGAAAATCCTGCCCGAGGTCAACGGACCTTTGCATGGTCCGCCCCCACAGCCCACTGATTCCCATGGCAGGCAGGATGTGAAAATTCCCCCCTGTGTCCTGGAGCTTGTTAGATCTATGCCTAAGCTTGTTCCCATCAGGTGGATGTGTATTTGCTGCTGTTTCAGTGCTGTATTTTTAATTTGTAGCTAAAGGTCCATACTAAAAACATCCATTTGAATTTCATTATTTGAAGGTGATCCTACTTCAGCAGGTCTTTTTCTGTCTGCTTGCTGCCTCCATGATTGAACTTCTTGTCCATGCTGGAAAACCTGCTGCCACTTTACATGAGAGCTATGGCTGCTCTCATAAGCAAGGCTGCTTGTCTCCCAGCCATTCTGCTGGAGCAGAGCTCTGACGTTGCTGACATGGATAGTGGTGTTTAAAATTGAATCAAGGTGGTTGAAATGTTCCTTGGTTTCCAGACAAAGCACATTGAGCTTGACTGTTAATCTTGTAAAAGAAAAAGATTCCTTTCCACAGCCCATTTAAAATGTTTCATTTGTGATTCCTTCCCATTCTTGACATGGTGATTTCTTTCAAAGTAATAATCTGTATTTAAGTTATGAAGTTTGGTCAAAATTTATTTATATATCGGATTTTGGTTACGCCTCATTTTAGCCAATTGACAGAATTGAGAAAACCTATTCTTTACTTAGAATGCATCTCTACTTTCATTTTTTCAATAACTGTTTGCTGGCTCCCAAATGCCATCCAGTTTTGTGCAACTCTTGTCTGCCTCCAGCCAGTTGTTACCATTCATACTGTTACTACTATGGTTCACCAATCTATCTATGTCCTCCTGGAGCTCACTGCTGCCATGGCTCTTTTCAGGCCATCAGTGTCCCAATTGTCCCTGCCCTTAATGAGCCCTTCATGGCCTTCTAACTAATGATAAAGCACTGTCCGTGTGCTATGTCCTATCCCCCAATCTTGCATCTCATTGTCATAGAAAATCGCTCTGTCATTGGTAGATATAATTCCAAGACAATATTGACTATGAACCAAGCCTGGGAAGTTAGCAGATAATTTAGATAGCTAGTTGTCACCAACCATAGAATGTGAACTCATTTATTGTCATAGTGAAGATTAGTCAAAATCATTCATTCATTGTCAAAATCATAGAATAGTAGAAATATAGCAATTTTTGAAACCTTCTTGAGGTTAAGCAATTAAACTAAAATGATCAACTTTGGGTTTCCATCTAAGAATTTTTACATAAGAAGGACTTTAATTTATATAGTGCTGTATCCCATTTTTCACAAAATGTTGTAAAGTTCTTCACATATAATTAATTTTTTGAAGTGAGTGACTATTGTTAAGTAGACAATTCATCAGTAATTGTAGACCAGACAAAGTACCCCAAAAATAATGAAACGAATGACCAGCTAATCTTTTTTCAGTGGTGTCCATTAAGGTACAAATGATCAAGGTGATGAAAATTTTCTGCTCTTTAAGTTCTACTAAAACCAGCAGAACATGCAGGTCACCGCTCTGTTCAATGTCTGTAGAACACTTGTTTTCAGTATTGTACTTAAATGTCAGCCTTGTTGATATGCCTTGAACCTATAACTTGACTTGGAAGTGAAAGTGGCTCCAATTAAGCCAAATTTATACTTAAATAGGTACTGTGCAGCAGGTACTTAATCTTTTTAATGTGCTAGATTTTCCTATAATCAGTTCTGAATTATCATAGGCACTATTTAAGGGCATTTAAATGGTCATTGGATAAACATATGGATGATATTGGAATAGTGTAGGTTAGATGGGCTTTAGATTGGTTTCACAGGTCGGTGCAACATCGAGGGCCGAAGGACCTATACTGCGCTATAATGTTCTATGTTCTATCCTTTGCATCAGGAAGCTGTAATATAACTTGTTCCTTCAAGTTACACATCTGTCGGCCACAGTTCATAGAATCCCTACAGAAGGAGGCCATTCGGCCCATCGATTCTGTACCGACCACAATCCCACCCAGGGCCTATTCCCATATCCCACCACATTTACCCTGCTAATCCCCCTGACACTAGAGTCAATTTAGCATGGCCAATCAACCTAACCTGCACATCTTTGGACTATGGGAGGAAATCGGAGCACCCTGAGTAAACCCACACAGACACGGGGAGAAAGTGCAAACTCCACACGGTCACCGAGGCCAGAATTGAACCTGGGTCCCTGGCACTGTGCTAACCACTGTGCTGTCCATATCCTCATAGTGTCTATGATGGTGCATCCCTTCCCACATTTGAAAGTCTTTTGCTTACTGACCTCTTTGAAACATCTCTGTTGTCTTCCATCATACAGTGGCAAGCTGGTATGTTAGGTGAAATGGAATTTCCAGCAGCCACAGCTCTTGTTTTGGTATGATAGGTGGATTTTTGACACCGAGAGCAATTCTCAGATTTTAACAGAATGTAAGTTTGTTTGAATCTTTCTGTTAACAATGTAAGCGTTTTGGCAGATGTGTTTTATCCAACTGCCTGACTTTCCCAGAAAGATTAAACTTTTTCCAAAGATATTACTGAGTCAGATTTCCAGTGAAAACTGGGCAATGGCAAAATTCAAAATTAATTTAATTTATCTACCTTGTATAATCACGTCATTCACAAATAAAACTGATAAAAGATTCTGTATATATGATTTTAATTGGCAATGCTTAATAATTACTGTAAATGTCAGCATATAAGTCACCATCTGAAGCTTTCAAAAATCCCTCCAAAAGTGGGAGCCGGCTTATACGCTGAACCACAGGCATGAGTGTGGGTGGTCACCATCTTTGTTTGCCACACAGGGTCTGTTCTGTGTGGGTGTGTCTTAAACTCTCATGCATTTTTCACAACACAGCTCATATTGCCTACTTGATCCCTTGTACCCTGCTACAAGGTACCAGTAAGTAAAATAATCACTTGTGCTGTAAAAGATTGAGGCTGACTACTAATGTATGTTGTCACTGAAAAGGGAGTTGAGTTATATGCCGAATATATGCAAGCATGTGATTTTTTTTGGGGTGGCTAAAAAAATCAGGCCTTTTTATTACCTAGGTCATCCTATACACTAGGTTAACTTAGCTGTGATCTACGGTAGTGGATTTCCCTTTCAGTAAGTGCAATGTTTATCCATTAAGCATCAGAGGAAAGAAAAACTGCATTTATGTAATGCCATATCACACCTTTCTAATTCCTAACTATTTCTCATACTTTGAATTACAAGCTTTGAAGTGGGATGATTGTTATGTAGGCAAGAAACTATAATTGAAAAAAAAGTGAACATTACACTTCCTTAAAGTCTGATTATTGAACATGATGATGTAGCTTACCTGTCTTCCCTTGCACTCCCTATCCCCATCCAACCCATCCATCATCCAAAACTGTGCAATGACAAAAACCTGCAGCGAATGAACATAAGAAATATATCCACAAGATACATTTACCAGAGTAAATGATGAGGGTTTTTTTTTCACTTTGTAGAATCATTGGACAAATGGGAGCGTTTGACAGTGGCTGATGCACTGGAACCTGTCCAGTTTGAAGATGGGGAGAAAATTGTGGTCCAGGGTGAACCAGGCGATGACTTCTTCATTATCACTGAGGTAATATTTTAGGATGAGCTGTACAAAGCACTTATTGCTTCAACAGCAACCCAGTTGAGAAGCAGTATTATGTTCTGTAAATAATGTCAGTTAATCCTGAGGAGGCTAATTTCAAATTAGTTTCTGCAAACTTCAAGCTTTTTTCATTAGAATCGAAATGGTTAAAAGGTGACCTGATGAAGGTCTTGAAGATTATGAAGGGTAATAATAAGATAAAAGTGAGAACAGCAAGATGGTGATGAATGGGCACAAAGTTACAAACATCACTAAAGAAATTTAAGCAAAGACTACAAAAATTGTTTGCAGAGGATGGTATGAAAGTAAAATTCTCAGCTCCAAACTGTTGAAGCCCAATCCGTCAATTCTTTTGACAGGAAGATAATTGCTTTATGAAGAAAAAAAATTAAATTTTATGGGGATCAAGTGAGAGAATGGGATTACACTAGGTGTTCATGTGGAGAAATACTGGTGCTGCAGACTTGAGGAGATGAATTGGCCTGTCTGAGGACTGAATTTTACAGAAATGCATGTTACTTGCCAGTCTGACTGATCGGCAGCACTGAGTAGTAAGCGTAAATAAGCCTGCGGGCAGCACCACGGGAAGAAGAGCAATGGATCCTGGACTAAGTTATGTTTGGGCTTTTGGGATAGTAAGGGATCAAGCACTCGAGGGAAGAGGGTTGGGAGGATGTGTTTTGGAGACCAGGCACAGGGAGGCACATCGAGGGGAGGGGTGGTCATATCATCTTTTTTTGGTGGGGGGGGGGGGGATGATGGACACAGGATATACCCTCAAAATATATACCGCTTTTTCAGTCCAGATGGTGAAGAGGCAAACTTCTTACTCTTGGCCTACCTGCCCACTCAGATAGCAGGTGCAGTGTAATATTTGGACAAATTGGCTTGTTAAACTCAATTGTCCATTAATGAGTTTTTTCTAAATGGCAGGCAGGTTGTCGATTTCAGCCCCTACCTGCCTGTTGTATTATGGGGACCATGTCAGAGGTGGGTGGGAAGACAGTGGGCTAACCACCTATCATATTTTACATGTCCCCCTCCCCTCTGCCAAAAACATGTCGGGTGCGGGGGAGGGCTTAAAATCCAGCCGTTATTCTGTGATCATTACTTAGTGACCCCTGCTGGGGATATATTGGTTGAGAGCAAAGTTAAGCTTGGCTTTAGTAACCCTGTGATCTAATGGGCTACCTTTTGAAATTGAGGCTTACATGAAAAACAGTGAAAATTTGATGGGCCAAATGACTTGCTTCTATGCTGTAACCATCCTATAGTGCTTTAAATTTTAAACTTGATTCTGTTTGTGATATCAAGTGAAATACATGTAGGGTTCACTTGCCTCAAACCTTTAAAGTAGAATGTTTTGTTGTTTGCCCAGCATGATCTCTAATATATATTTCTGACAAGATTGATCAGTAAAACTTGAAAAGCACTTACGGAAATTTTGGGCAGAGAAGAAACAATAATAGTGCTAAATCTTCCATGGAGCCTGGCTATTACCACTGTCTTCTGTGCTTTTCCTGTAAGCATTTATGAAACAGATCTACATAGAATCATTTCTATGATTCTAAGATCTGCTTTGCAAGACATCCATGTCTATCTAGGTGAAAATTTCTTGAGAGATCCTGACAGATGCATCCAGTTTTAGCTGGTTCCTTCCACATGTAAAGGTGACTCATTTGCCACCCATTATGTGACCGGATGGCATGATGAGTAGGGTACACCCAGTATTCCGTGTACTTCAGCACCACACTTTGCTTTCCCAGGAATAGATGAATAGTGATGAACAATTTCAGAATCAGTCATCCAAACTGGTGTCTAATCAGCACAGCTCGGACAACACCTAGCTCTATCTTGTGGTCAAAGATGGAATTGTGTGGGTTGAAGCAATTTAGGCGAAATATTTCCATGGCCTTGGACATACATTTAGGAAATCCCTTGGTGCAGCTGTGCCAATTGTGCCACATAATCCTTGGATACATTTCTCTTGAGATTTCTCGTGATTTTTTTTATTGTCACTGGCTCTAAAGCTGAAGCTCACAATGGGCTCCAAAATGGTTCCGTTTTGACCTTTGCATTGGGTTGTAAGGCAGAACAACATTTTCTACCACTTTTGAGGTACTTCCTGCAACTCCAGGTTCCACGGCAATTGCTTCAGCTATGACACCTTCTGACTGATGAAATCTCTTGGTTCAACCTAGTTTCTCTTGCTTAGCTCTATGGCTTTTCCCAATGGAGAGGTAGGTAGAAGCCTCAATCTGACCAAAGTGAACAGCTGGATATGTGCTGGGATATCAAAACACAAATTCTACATAACCACGAGGCTTTCTGCTATGTTTCGTGCCAGGGTAGTCCAGATTGGTTTTAGACATTGAAGTGTCAGGAGTAAAAACAGAAAATGCTGGAAAAACTCAGCAGGCCTGGCAGCATCTGTGGAGAGAGAAACAGAGTTAACATTTTGAGTATGTACAACTCTGAAGAAGAGTCAGGAGTCTTCATTGTCCCCTGAGGTCTAGAGTTTGATTTTTGGAGGATTCATTGTGTATTCTTCTTTGTGGTCCTGTAGAAAACATGTGGCTAAAATATATTGCACCACTATGGTGAAGATATTTATGTTTACTGGGTCAGGTGTGCCACTACTTCCCTATTACATGTTTATGATATCTGGCCACTAGATATTTTTGTATTTTCACTTGTCTTGGTAATTTTCATTGAATGCCCAGACTAACAAATAGTAAACCTTATTTTAGATTGCTTTAAACTATTGATTCTATCCTGTGCCTTCATAAGATCTCACCTTTAAAAGTGTCTAAACAACACTATGTTAGATGTTATATGCTTCAAATGCCAAACAAGTTTACTTAAAAAAAATCAAATTCTGTCTCATCTTGGGTCTTAGGACTGAGGATATTCCCCTGCAAGGAAATAATCAAAATAGCAGAGCAGATGTAGTATTCCCCAAAGACTAGTTGGTTAATACTTTCATACTATGTGAAATTTCTTGCATTCAATTTCCAGGATCACTGTTAGCAAGCCAAGATTTCTCCTTCTTGCAGATGTAAATTTTATTTTGATAATGTGATTCTGCTTCATGGATAATCACAAATTTTTGCAGAATGCCACTATCGTTATGATCTGATGGGTGCTATATCTTGGTCATATAAAATGATTAATTAGTCATCAGCTCATTCCATTGAATTTACTTCAGCAGCAATTGTTAATGTCCCAGCTGATAAAGCTGTGGCTCAATGTTACGGTATAAATTTGAGTTAACTTCCATCTTCTCAACTAACCTCTTCCTCAGGATAGGAGCAACTGGCATGTAAACAAGTTTGAGATTGCAGAAGTATGTCTATCCCTAGTTCAGTGCCTTTTTCTGAGCCTTGTGGAGTACTTCAATTGCCGAACATTCACCTGAACCAGTGGAGCCAATAGCTTAATATGTCATCCAAAGAATCACAGCATGGTTATCCAGCATTCATCAACACTGCCTAGATAGCTGGGCACAAATCATAGATTGGAGTTTGATTCCACAAATGTGTAATTCAGCAATGAAATCCACTGTGCGAAGTTGATACTTGAAACGGGAATTCTAGCAGATCTCCCTCGGCCAGAAGAAATTATGCTTTATTAATAGAGTCATTGGCGTCACTGTTGAAACCTTTTGTGCCTTTTCATTCTTCTGTATATTTCTTTCATTCAGCCATGGACTGCGGTTGTTGCTGGCAAGGCAACCACTTAGTGTCCATCTGTGCGGGATCCCTCTTTTTAACTCCACTGGGCTTATTTTAGGTTTGGTTCTCCGTTACCCAAACCCCACCAATGCCCGAGTGATTCTCTCTCTCGCCGATGGAACAACGGCCACCTTGCGTCTACTTCACTAGAGTAGCGCTCCCAAGAGAGAGAAAAGGAAACTGCTGCCAATCCACTACCTGGCAGCCCTTCCTGAGTGGGTGGTTTCGAAGCGCCCAGGGTACCCTCAGATCTAGACTCCGGAATTATGGTAAGGGATATTTAATATTGTGACTTGGTCAGAGATCGTTGGTGAAAAATTGAAAAGATCAAAACGGACTCCAATGGAAGTCAAAGATATATATATATATATTTGTTAAAACATCAAGGTCAAGATCACCAAACACCAGGAAAACAACACACAATGCCTTATGCTCTATAAGACTATAGCTATGGAAGGAATACTAAAACGGACACAACGAGAATGCTTACTTTACACAAGTTTACCAGTGTCTTAAACTATGAAAGGTGCATGCAAAAGCCCCCCCTTTCCCCAAAGCCTCATCCACTATGATGATCTCGGGAACTTCGCGAATTACCGGAGGATACTCACAATCCTAGTTTAAATTGCTCAGTGGGCTTCGGGCTGCGTGCTGGAGATGAACGAGAGGCAGCCAGGAACAGGAGAAGAGAGTGGAGAGAGGAGCCATGCTGGTCCGAAGAGAAAAGAGAGAGAACCAGAGCTTGCTTGTCCCTTTTTAAAACCTGAACCAGTGATTCTCTCACACAAAACAGTTTCAATCATTGATAGTTTCGATTGACTGGAACAAAAAGGGCCGGAACTGTCGGGACCGCCCTTAATTGACATTTTAATGTCTTTTAAATGTTCTCTGAGTCATCCTGATTGGAATCCCATCAGCGAGCTGAGTCATTGATGTTGTCTGTGGATGGAATGATCTTTGTTCTCATCGTTTTGCTGCTGGGCTATTTACTCCTTGTCTGCTGGCCATGGTTTCTCCTTTGTTTCCTGCTGATTAGATTATCCCTGTCTCGACCTTCTCGTTATTCCCAGCCTCTTGCATGTTCATGTGGCTGTAAAGGTTCCTGACAGCCAGTCGGCCATTTTCCTTATCCCTGGGTTTTTTAATCATGGAGGATTTGCCCTAAAACTTACACATCCTTAATTGCCCTTGGTTAGGGGAGTTGTCTTGGATAGCTAGTCTTATTTCGTGAAGGTATTTCTAAGTGTCTAACCTAAATGTATTTACATAATCTATGTCATTTCTTAGTAACTGCTTTCATAAAAAACAGTGGTGACTTTTCAGAAATAATTGCTGGGTTTTTGGAGCACTTTTGGATGCCCTGAGGACACAAAAGATGTTAGGGGAGTACTTGCTTGTTCAGGTGAGGAACAGTTGCCCAGCAGTTGAAACTTTCCCCAATGGTATGTTTTTGGAAACATTGATAGAAACCTGTGATAAGGGTAAAAACAGATTGATCACAATGACTGATATTCAATGCCAATTCTGTCCATTTATATGACTGTTTAGTTGATTAAATGAACGATATGTAAAGCTGCACCCAAGAACTATACATCCACTGATATTGGGAGACCTACTAATTTTAATTACCCCAGAATCTATTTGTAACAAGTACCAGTCATTCGTTGATACTTACTTACCAGCTTACACCATTCCCCTTACAAGGGAATGCATTTTGATTTTTATATTTGGATAGCTTCTATTCCATATAGGCTTTAAAATAGTTCAAGTGTGGAAATCTGTTTTTTCACATTAAATTTGTGTCTCAAATTTTATGCATACACTTAGATCTTTATTATTTGCCAATATCTTGCATAACAAAATATAATGGAATATTAGTTTTGCTTCTTATGGAGAAGCATTCTGCCTTTTCCTGAGAGCATGGTTGAAACTGAGAGCTATGGTGAAATTGCAGTTAGAAAGCAACATGGATATTTGTGTTTTATCTTAAAACTTTAGTAAACCTTTTGTCTGGAAAAAGTGTAAGCTTTCATTATTGAAGTATACATAGAGGTTTACAGCATGGAAACAGGCCCTTTGGCCCAACTTGTCCATGTCACCCTTTTTTTAAAACCCCTAAGCTAATCCCAATTGCCCGCATTTGGCCCATATCCCTCTATACCCATCGTACCCATATAACTATCTAAATGCTTTTTAAAATATAAAATTGTACCCGCCGCTACTACTACCTCTGGCAGCTTGTTCCAGACACTCACCACCCTCTGTGTGAAAAAATTGCCCCTTTGGACACTTTTGTATCTCCTCTCTCACCTTAAACCTATGCCCTCTAGTTTTAGACTCCCCTACCTTTGGGAAAAGATCTTGATTATCTAGCTGATCAATGCCCCTCATTATTTTATAGACCTCTGCAAGATCATCCCTCAGCCTTCTACGCTCCAGAGAAAAAAGTCCCAGTCTATCCAGCCTCTCCTTATAACTCAATCCATCAAGTCCCGGTAGCATCCTAGTAAATCTTTTCTGCACTCTTTCTAGTTCAATAATATCCTTTCTATAATAGGGTGACCAGAATTGCACACAGTATTCCAAGTGTGGCCTTACCAATGTCTTGTACAACTTCAACAAGACAATCCAACTACTGTATTCAGTGTTCTGACCAATGAAACCAAGCATGCCGAATGCCTTCTTCACCACTCTGTCCACCTGTAACTCCACTTTCAAGGAGCTATGAACATGTACCCCTCGATCTTTGTTCTGTAACTCTCCCCAACGCCCTACCATTAACTGAGTAAGTCCTGCCCTGGTTCAACCTACCAAAATGCATCACCTCGCATTTGTCTAAATTAAATTCCGTCTGCCATTCGTCAGCCCACTGGCCCAATTGATCAAGATCCCGTTGCAATTGGAGATAACTTTCTTCACTGTCCACAATGCCACCAATCTTAGTGTCATCTGCAAGTATTAACCATGCCTCCTATATTCTCATCCAAATCATTAATATAAATGACAAATTACAGTGGACCCAGCACTGATCCCTGAGGCACACCGCTGGTCACAGGCCTCCAGTTTGAAAAACAACTCTCTGCAACCAAATTTTGTATCCATTTAGATACCTCACCCTGGATCCCATGAGATTTAACCTTATGCAACAACGTACCACGTGGTACCTTGTCAAATTGTACGTTGCTAAAGTCCATGTAGACAACATCAACTGCATCATCTGGACAGAATGCTCATGTAGGCACTCTTATGCCATATTCCCCATATATAATGTATCATCTGGAATATGTTGCAAGATAAAACCAGTGAGGATTTGAGATATTATAAAATGCAGAGGAAGTGCTGGAGTAGTATCCAAGTAATATCTCAACCCCAAGACTGATTACTACCTTGGAACACACACCTAAACAGCTCTATTCTTTACATTAAAAGGAAATGGAACATTCTTTTTTTTGATGTGATGTCATGTTGTACAATAAATAATAGAAAGAACAAACATGCATTTACATAGCATCTTTCACAACCTCAGAATGTCTCATAGCCCTTCTTTACCACAAAAAGTACTTTTGAAGGTCACTATTCTAAGAAATCAGGAATTTGTGCACAGCAAGGTCCAACACTTAAATACATAGCCAGATTGTCTATTTTGGGTGTTGATTGAGAAATAAATATTGGTTACGATATCAGGAGAAATCTTTTTTCTCTGAGTAGTGCCATGAGACTTTTTAAGCCTATCTGAGAAGGCAAAAGGAGTCTTGCTTTAACATCTCATCACAAAGATGGCATTTCCAACAGTATGCCTCAGTACTGCAATGAAGTACCAGGCTGAATTATGTACTTGGGTCTAAGGAATAGGATTTGAGCCAACAACCTTCTGACTAAGAAATGAGAGTGCTGCCACTGAGCCAATGCTGACAAGTCAGTTCTGGGTTTTATACCACATGATTAAGCCAGACTTTGTATTGTGCATTGTAATTAGCCCAAAACATGATTTTGGGATTTATTTTACTAACTGTTGTAGAACATTCTCACAGCTTTCTTTTAAAGCACAAATTGAAAATCAATTTAATCACTACAAATTACATTAAAAATAAGTAACTCCAATATTAAAAGCACCACATAATGTAAGTATCGAATCTTATGTTCCATGTAATTATATTCTTTACTTTAAGAAAACTCTTCTTGCAAGGGAAACCTTTGCAAGCCTGTAGTGCTCAGAACAGATCTTTTAGCCCACTTTGGTGACAAAAGGGATCTTTGTTAGGTTTTCTAACACTGCCTTGAAGACTGTTGCTGTATTATGTAAGTCAAGGTCCATAGCCTTCAATTTTCATCATTTAAGAATATCATGCAGGCTAATGAATGGTGATACTTTCACTATTAAGTTTTTTTTTCTCCTTAGTTACTGTTTAAGTAACAGTTACATCATTGGAGCAATAAAATGTGCCTGCCAGGAGTTAAATTACTGAAGCTAATGGAGTGAGCTATTAAAATATTGGAGGTTTCAAAATGCTTGTTTCCCACTGCTACATTCATTCACACTGTATCAACACAAATTCAAACCTTCCCAAGCCAAACAGATGTGGAATGTATCTATTCAGTTCTAAAGCTGTGGAAATATCACATATGAGATTTTTGAAATCTGAGTGAAGAATTGTCATCACCATTCAGATATCATTACTATGTATCAAGATGTTATGGCAAATAAGATAGCTTGACAGATGAATTGTTGATTATACCATTATATACCGTATCCAATACTTAACATATGCACATTTTTTGAGCATATTGGCTTTGATATTTTAATACATTTTAGAGATTGAAGAGATTGTGTAGTTCATTTTTTAAAATAGAAGTATATAACTCACTGTTATTCGATCAATCTTACAATATCTTCATTCAGTCTACGAATAAATATTTTTTAAAAACTATCACAACATATATATTACCTTCTGTAGCATGAATGTGATGTTTAGCTGCAATTTGGCATGTTTCAATGCAAACTCAGGTGCTCCATGTGCCTTAAGTGAAAGTCGGTTCTGGGGCCAATTAGAGCATAATTGATCTTTGGTGAAGGATGTTTGCAGATTACCAGTTGCTTAGAAACTGCTGTGCTTATTCAGAGGACAGCTGTAGCTGCTTGTAAGTTTCATGCTTCAGATCAATGACTGGTTTTTCTCTTTCATTTGCACAGATTTTAGAACTGTCAGAACTTGTGGCACTTTCAAGTGTGATGTTTGATAGTGAATGTGTGCTAGATGCAAGATTTAATTGTACAAATATTTGCAAATAAACTTCTATATTGGAAGAATAGTTCATGCAGAGCCAATTTATGAGAAAGTTTTCCTAGTAATTCTATATTGAGTAGTGCAGTGGCTTAAAACATTTTTTTCATTATAGGGGTCAAGTTTGAAACAGTAGAAAACATGTATACTAACAGTAGATGTTAGTATACATCACTTCTGCCTATTTAACAATCTCTTTCGTTTTGCACTTAGTTTCAAAAACATTATAGTAAGGGATAGCAGTTATGATGTGGGGATAGTTACATTTAAAACTAAGCTTGCAGTGAATCAGTTAATGTTCATGCTAGTGATAATTGTAGTAGCACAAAAAGGTCTGCCACACATCTGCACTTGTTTCCAGTGATGAAATATGCACAACAAAATTGTAAGAAGACTGTCTAAGTCCACTTACTATCTTCCTCACAGTTCACAATGCTAAATCCAAGTTCATTCTTCTTTATAGCATGTGCATATAGGAGCTCTAATTTAAAATTGTAATGAAACAAAACCAATTTTAACTTGTAGAATTTTCTAATGTACCAGGATCAGCCAACAACTTCTTCTAATCCCCAAGCTGGTATTGTAAACTGTAAAATGTTCTCTCTCTCAAGATGTTACCTCTCACACACACTCACTCTCACACTCTCTCACTCTCCTTTAAATCTGCTGTCATCACCCCTCTCAAAAATAAAAACAGCCTTCTAGCCTTCCATCCATGTAAACTATCCTGCCATCTCCAACTTCCCTTTTCTCTCCAAAGTCCTTGAATGTATTGTCACCACCGAAATCTGCTTCCATCTTTCCTGGAACTCCATGTTTGAATCCCTCCAATCAAGTTTCCACCATGCCCTAATATTGAAGTGGCTCTTATCAAAGTCACAAATTACATCCAATGTGACTGTGATAAAGGTAACCCCCCCCCCCATATCTTCTGACCTGTCTACAGCCTCTGACACATTTGGCCACACCATCTTCCTCCAAACCCTCTTCACTGTTATCAAACTGGGAGCTGCCGTCAGTTGGTTCCATTTTTATCCATCTAATTGTAGCTAAAGCATCACGTGCAAATGCTTCTTTTCCTGATTCCACAGTTATCTGTGATGCCCCCGAGGATGAATCCTTGGCCCCCTATTTATCTTATATATGTTGCCCTTTGACGACATCATCTGAAGGGAAGGCATTAATTCATGGCTATGCTGATGACACGCCCGGCTCTACCTCACCACCACCTCTCAACACTTCCAATGTCGCCAATTTATTAGAACATAGAACAGTACAGCACAGAACAGGCCCTTTGGCCCACGATGTTATGCCGAGCTTTATCTGAAACCAAGATCAAGCTATCCCACTCCCTATCATCCTGGTGTGCTCCATGTGCCTATCCAATAACCGCTTAAATGTTCCTAAAGTGTCTGACTCCACTATCACTGCAGGCAGTACATTCCACACCCCAACCACTCTCTGCGTAAAGAACCTACCTCTGATATCCTTCCTGTATCTCCCACCACGAACCCTATAGTTATGCCCCCTTGTAATAGCTCCATCCACCCGAGGAAATAGTCTTTGAACGTTCACTCTATCTATCCCCTTCATCATTTTATAAACCTCTATTAAGTCTTCCCCTCAGCCTCCTCCGCTCCAGAGAGAACAGCCCTAGCTCCCTCAACCTTTCTTCATAAGACCTACCCTCCAAACCAGGCAGCATCCTGGTAAATCTCCTCTGCACTCTTTCCAGTGCTTCCACATCCTTCTTATAGTGAGGTGACCAGAACTACACACAATATTCCAAATGTGGTCTCACCAAGGTCCTGTACAGTTGCAACATAACCCCATGGCTCTTAAACTCCAACCCCCTGTTAATAAAAGCTAACACACTATAGGCCTTCTTCACAGCTCTATCCACTTGAGTGGCAACCTTTAGAGATCTGTGGATATGAACCCCAAGATCTCTCTGTTCCTCCACAGTCTTCAGAACCCTACCTTTGACCCTGTAATCCACATTTAAATTAGTCCTACCAAAATGAATCACCTCACATTTATCAGGGTTAAACTCCATTTGCCATTTTTCAGTCCAGCTTTGCATCCTATCTATGTCTCTTTGCAGCCTACAACAGCCCTCCACTTCATCCACTACTCCACCAATCTTGGTGTCATCAGCAAATTTACTGATCCACCCTTCAGCCCCCTCCTCTAAGTCATTAATAAAAATCACAAAGAGCAGAGGACCAAGCACTGATCCCTGTGGCACTCCGCTAGCAACCTGCCTCCAATCCGAAAATTTTCCATCCACCACCACCCTCTGTCTTCGATCAGACAGCCAGTTACCTATCCAATCGGCCAACTTTCCCTCTATCCCACACCTCCTCACTTTCATCATAAGCCGACCATGGGGGACCTTATCAAACGCCTTACTAAAATCCATGTATATGACATCAACTGCCCTACCTTCATCAACACACTTAGTTACCTCCTCAAAAAATTCAATCAAATTTGTGAGGCACGACTTGCCCTTCACGAATCCGTGCTGTCTATCCCGGATTAATCCGGATCTTTCTAAATGGTCGTAAATCCCATCTCTAAGGACCTTTTCCATCAATTTACCAACCACCGAAGTAAGACTAACCGGTCTATAATTACCAGGGTCATTTCTATTCCCTTTCTTAAACAGAGGAACAACATTAGCCATTCTCCAGTCCTCTGGCACCATTGCCGTGGACAGCGAGGACCCAAAGATCAAAGCCAAAGGCTCTGCAATCTCATCCCTTGCCTCCCAAGGAATCCTAGGATACATTTCATCAGGCCCAGGGGACTTATCGACCTTCAGTTTATTCAAAACTGCCAGGACATCCTCCCTCCGAACATCTATTTCCTCCAGCATATTAGCCTGTAACACCTTCTCTTCCTCAAAAACATGGCCCCTCTCCTTGGTGAACACTGAAGAAAAGTATTCATTCATCACCTCTCCTATCTCTACTGACTCCATACACAAGTTCCCACTACTGTCCTTGACCGGCCCTAACCTCACCCTGGTCATTCTTTTATTCCTCACATAAGAGTAAAAAGCCTTGGGGTTTTCCTTGATCCGACCCGCCAAGGACTTCTCGTGTCCCCTCCTAGCTCTCCTAAGCCCCTTTTTCAGCTCATTCCTTGCTAACTTGTAACCCTCAATCGAGCCATCTGAACCTTGTTTCCTCATCCCTACATAAGCTTCCCTCTTCCTTTTCACAAGACATTCCACCTCTTTCATGAACCATGGTTCCCTCACTCGGCCATTTCCTCCCTGCCTGACAGGGACATACCTATCAAGGACATCCAGTATTTGTTCCTTGAAAAAGTTCCACTTTTCATTAGTTCCTTTCTCTGACAGTTTCTGTTCCCAACTTATGCCCCCTAATTCTTGCCTAATCGCATCATAATTACCTCTCCCCCCATTGTAAACCTTGCCCTGCCTTAGACTGTGTATCTGACATCCAGTACTAGATGAGCAGAGATTTCCTCCAATTAAATATTAGTTAGCCATGGTTTATGGTTCATAGAATCCCTATAATGCAGAAGGAAGCCATTCGGCCCATCGAGTCTGCACCGACAACAATCCCACCCAGGCTGTATTCTTGTAACTCCATGTAATCCCCCTGACACTAAGGGGAGATCCCACCCAAAGCTGTTCCCTGTAACCCCAAGTATTTACCCCGCTAATCCCCCAAACCTACACATCTTGAGACACAAGGGGGCAATTGAGCATGGCCAATCCACCTAACCTGCATATCTTTGGAGTGTGGGAGGAAACTGGAGCACCCGGAGGAAACCCATGCAGACATGGGGAGGATGTGCAAACTCCACATAGATGGTCACCCGAGGCCAGAATTGAACCCGGGTCCCTGGCGCTGAGGCAGCAGTGCTAACCATTATGCCACCGTGCTGTCCACTCTAAATTCAGTTCCCGAACAACCAACTCAATCCTACTCTCCTGCAATGTTCTGAAATTAAGTCAATCTGTTTGCAACCTCGGTATTACATTTAATCCTGAAATGAGCTTCCAACTGTTACATGTTTAAATGGTTACATGGTCGCTTTAAGAGCAGTCACATGATTTTATGGTGATGTAATTGGGGTGTTTCAAAGGCTCCTGCCTTCACTTTCCAATCTGCACAGGCAGCAGCTCCTCAATAAACCTTGTTGTTAATTTGAATCTATGTGTGCAAACCACATTTCTTCTTGTGTAAAACCCACAACATCTAACATAATTAAGACATTACACCAACCTCATATATTAATGCCAGCCCCAAGACTGCCTTTTCCAATCTTCATAATATCACTCCCACCCCTGTTACAGTTCATCTGCTGCTGAAACCTTAAATATGTCTTTATTATCTCGAGACTTGACTATTCCAGTGCACTCCTGGCTGGTCCCCCACATTCTATCCTCCATGAACTTGAAACCATCCAAAACTCTGCTGCCTGTGTTTCAAGTCCTGTTCTCCTATCACCCTTCTACTTGTTGACCTTCCTTAACTCAAGCGACATCTTAATTTCAAAATTTTCATGCTTATTTTCAAATCCCCACTGTGGCTTCGCCACTCCCTATCTCTGCAATCTCCTCCATTCCCACAATCGTCTGTGATATCTGCATTCTTCTAATTCTGGCCTCTTGTGCACTCGCAATGATAATTGCTGGATCATTGATGTTCAGTTGTCTGGGCCCCAAATTCTGGAATTTCCTCCCCAAAACTCTCTACCTCGCTTTCCACCTTTAAGACAGTTCTTAAAACCTTTCTTTTTGACCAAGCCTTTTTGTCATCTGACCTAATATCTCGTGCAGCTCCGTGTCATACTTTGTTTTATAAGTAAGGTAAGGTAAAATCACCATAGTCCCAGATGACCATAGGCTGCTCTGCCCTTTGTGGAAGAGAGCTGACTGATGATGATTTAACCTGAGGATCATCACCTCAGGTGAGGGGCAAGTATTTGTTCCTTGAACAAGCTCCACTTTTCATTAGTGCCTTTCCCTGACAGTTTCTGTTCCCATCTTATGCTCCCTAATTCTTGCCTAATCGCATCATAATTACCCCTCCCTCAATTATAAACCTTGCCCTGCCGTATGGCCCTATCCCTCTCCATTGCAATAATGAAAGACACCGAATTATGGTCACTATCTCCAAAGTGCTCTCCCACAACCAAATCTAACACTTGGCTCGGTTCATTACCAGTACCAAGTCCAATGTGGCCCCACCTCTTGTCGGCCTATCCACATATTCTGTCAGGAAACCCTCCTGCACACACTGTACAAAAACTACCCCGTCTGAACTATTCGACCTATAAAGGCTCCGATGTTTGGAAAGTTAAAGTCACCCATGACAACTACCCTGTGACCTCCACACCTATCCATAATCTGTTTTGCAATTTCTTCCTCCACATCTCTATTACTATTTGGGGGTCTATAGAAAACCCCCAACAACATGACCGCTCCTTTCCTATTTCTAACTTCAGCCCATATTACCTCAGTAGGCAGATCCCCCTCGAACTGCCTTTCAGCAGCCGTTAAACTATCCTTGATTAACAATGCTACTCCTCCACCTCTTTTTATCACCTTCCCTACTCTTACTGAAACATCTATACCCCGGAACTTCCAACAACCATTCCTGACCCTGTTCTAACCATGTCTCCGTAATGGCCACAGTATCGTAGTCCCAAGTACCAATCCATGCTCCAAGTTCACCTACCTTATTCCGGATGCTCCTTGCATTGAAGTTGACTCACTTCAACCCACCTTTCTGTCTGCCGGTACACTCCTGCGACCTTGATACCCTCCTCAGTACCTCACTACACTCAACACTGGCTTCTGGACTACAGCTCGTTTTCCCATCCCCCTGACAAATTAGTTTAAACCCCCCCCGAAGAGCCGTAGCAAATTTCCCTCCCAGGATATTGATGCCCCTCTGGGTCAGGTGCAAACCGTCCTGTTTATACAGGTCCCACCTCCCCCAGAAGGTGTATCCGTGAAACTGAAACCTTCCCTCCTACACCATCCCTGCAGCCACGTGTTTATCTGCACTCTCTCCCTGTTCCTCAACTTGCTATCACGTGGCACCGGCAACAAACCAGAGATGACAACATGGTTTATCCTGGCTCTCAGCTTCCACCCACAGCTCCCTAAATTCCTGTTTTAAATCCCCATCCCTTCTCTTACCTATGTCGTTGGTACTGATGTGTACCACGACTTGTGACTGTTTCCCCCTTTCCCTTAAGGATCCTGAAAACACGGTCCGAGATGTCACGGACCCTGGCACCCGGGAGGCAACATACCATCCATGAGTCTCTTTCGCTGCCACAGAACCTCCTATCTGTCCCTCTAACTGTTGAGTCCCCAATGAATATTGCTCTCCTGTTCTCCTCCCTTCCCTTCTGAGCCACAGGGACGGACTCAGTGCTGGAGATCCGGTCACCATGGCTTACCACTGGTAGGTCCCCCCCCCCCCCCCCCCAAACAGTATCCAAAGCGGTGTATTTGTTGCCGAGGGGAACGACCACAGGGGATCCCTGCTCTGACTGCTTCCTCCCAGCCCCTCTCACCGTCACCCATCTACCATCATTCTTCGGAGTAACTACATCCCTGAAGCTTCTATCTATGACCACCTCTGCCTCCCAAATGATCCGAAGTTCATCCAACTCCAGCTCCAGATCCCTAACATGGTCTTCAAGGAGCTGGAATTGGATGCACTTCCTGCAGGTGTACTCAGCTGGGATGCTACTGGTGTCCCTCACCTCAAACATCCCACAGGAGGAACATTGCACTGCCTGCACTGACATCCCTGCTAACTTCCCTTAATAAGAAACGAAAGAGAGAAAAAAAAAGCTCGCCTGCTCTCACTCCGAGTCCTTTTTTTTTAGGTTAGAGGAGGGGAGAGGGTGGGAGACTCTAAAATTGAGATTAAACCCAAACAAACCGAGATTAAATCCAAACAACTGAGATTAAACCCAAACAAACTTGATTACCTGTAAAAACTCGCATTCCAACCATTATTTTGTAAATTGAGTTTGTGTCTTTATATGCCCTGTTTATGAACAGAGCTCCCACTCGCCTGATGAAGGAGCAGCGCTCTGAAAGCTTGTGCTACCAAATAAACCTGTTGGACTTTAACCTGGTGTTATGAGACTTCTTACTGTTTGAACCGAACTCTGTGCCCAATTAATGTCAATGGGCATTACCAGGAGGTGGGGACTGCTTCCAAAGTGGCAAAGACAGAGGGCACCCTGATGGGGCCAGCTGCTGCCTTGGAAAAGGGAGGAGGCAGCACCTCAGAGGGCCAGGATCTTCACTGGGTACAAAAATGGCAAAACAGCCAAATGAAAGGTAATGCGCACAATCTGGAGCAAGATTCCCAAGTCCCAAAATCTTTCAGCACAAAGAAACCTTTCACTTTTGCCCCATCGAACCCAACAGCTATTCAGGTTCGGTGATTTACAAATTGAAAATTTCCTTCTTGCCCTTTCTGCTTGTTAACAAGCTCCTCGAGGAGCTTAACAGACCATTAATTAGAGGTGATGGGGTGAGCAACTTCTGCCCTCTTTGGAAATTCCAGCATATCCACGAGACCTTGAGACACTGACACAAAATCTGGAATTGCCACTTGCAAAGCACACTACACCTGTTCCAACCCTCACTAGCAATTGAAGTTCCCAGCCTTAGTTTCAATTAATGGAAATACCATGTACAAACATTAGCTACAGGTTAAGAAACTCCCATGTGTCTGATGCTCTTGTTCTTTTAGATGGTAGCAGTGGTGGGTTTGGAAGGTGCTGTCCAAGGATGCTTGGTGAGTTTCTGAGGTGCATTCTGTAGATGGTACACACTGCTGTGTGACGGGATTGGAGGGAGTGAATGTTTGGGGAAGGAGTGCCAATCAAGCGGGCTGATTTGTGTTGGATGATGTTGAGCTTCTTGACTATTGTTGGGACTGCATTCATCCATGCAAGTGGAGAGTGTTCCATCATACTCCTGACTTAGCATCACAGAATTCCTACAGTGCAGAAGGAGGCCATTCGGCCCATCAAGTCTGCACTGACTCTCCGACAGAGCATCTTACCAAGGCCTCACACCCATAGCCCCACATATTAAACCCGCTAATTCATCTAACCTACCCATCTTGGGAAACTAAGGGGCAATTTAGCATGGCCAATCCACCTAACCTGTACATCTTTGGAATGTGGGAGGAAACGGGAGCACCCGGAGGAAACCCACGCAGACACAGAGAACGTGCAAACTCCACACCGTCACCCAAGGCCAGAATTGAACCTGGGTCCTGGTGCTTTGAGACAGCAGAGGTAATCACTCTGCCATCCATGACTTGTGCCTTGTAGATGATGGACAGGGTTTGGGAGTCGTGAAGTGAGTTACTCACTGCAGGATTCCTAGCCTCTAAATTGTACTTGTAGCCATGTTATTTATGTGGCTTGTCCAGTTCAGTTTCTGGTCACTGTTAACAGCCAGGATGTTGATAGTGGGGAATGCAGCGGTGACACCATTGAATGTCAGAGAACAATGGTTACATTTTCGCTTCTTGGAGTTGTTACTTTCCAATTGTCAGCCCAAGCCTGGATATTATCCAGGTGTTGCTGCATTTGGACATGGATTGCTTCAGTATCTGAGAAGTCACAAATAGTTCCCAACATTTGCAATCAGAAGTGACCATCCCCACTTTTGATCGTATGCGGGAAAGAAGCTGATTGATGACGCAACTGAAGATGGTTGCGCCTAGAACACTACCCTGAAGAACTACTGCAGTGATGCTCTGGAGCTGAAATTACTGACCAACAACAACCATCTTTCTTTGTGCTAGTTATGACTCCAACCAGCGGACACTTTGTCTCTGATTCCGATTGACTCCAGTTTTGCTAGGGCTCCTTCCTGCCACACTTGGTGAAATGCGGCCTTGATGTCTAAGGCGGCACTCTCTCCTCACCCCTGGAGTTCAGCTTTTTTGTCAATGTATGAACGAAGGCCATAACATAACATGATGAAGGGGTTGTGGTTCAGGGCTGGAATGCACTGCCTGGAAGTATATTGGAGGCATCATTTTTGGGTATTCAAGAGGGCATTAGATGATTATTTGATTAAAAACAATGTGCAGGGTATGGGGAAAAGGCAGGTGAATGGCACCGTGAGTCATAATGCGCATTTGAAGATGCCAGTGCAGACGCAATGGGCCAAATGGCCATCTTTTGCACTATGACAATTATACGAAAGTGCATGTACCAAAAGAAGGCTCAAAGCTCCTTGGAGGTTCAACCTCAAATTCATCTGAATAATTGTGGTGAATTGCAGGTGCCTATTGGGCCTTCTGGACCAATGTGGACTCACTTGTGCTTGCAGTGGTCTTCAAGTAGGTGCTGTGAAGCAAATGGGAGGGTTGAGCTGATTGCCAGCTGACAACAGCCTATCATAATTCTATGGAACTCCAACCCTTAAAAAGTGAAAATCTCTAAGGTGCAATCTTATCGGCCATGCACCCGCTGCAGCAAAGTCGGAGAATTTGGTGCCCAGCCAAATCTCCGTTCATTGCAGCAGGATGGGAAAATCCTGCCAGCGTGAACGGCCATAACATTCCGGCCTTAGCTTTTGCTGGTTTCCTCCAGTAGTCCCTCTATAGAGTACTGGTTAAGCCATATAAAGAAGAATAATTGAGCAGATTTTACTTGATTGCTAAGTTTCTGATTAGCTTTGGAAAGGGGTCCTTAAAAATGAAATGGGTCTTATTATCATATGCAACCTTCAGTATAGGGTTGACAACTCTAGCTGGGCAGGTTCCTTTAGGTTCCATCGTATGATCTGCCTCATCTAACCAATCAAACAGCCATTTTCCTATCTCAAAATTTTATGATTAATAAATGTTTTCAAAGAAAATGGGTGAAAATATGTTTTCCAAGCCTCCATGACTTTTTTTGTCCTGGGATTCTTGTGGGAGAATAATCTTTAATTCCAGGTGATCTCAGGACAAACTGGAAGGTTGGCACCCTCCCACAGGCACCTGAGGATCACCTGAACCAAAGGAACCTATTTCAGGTATGTTGGGATGTGGATGTGGCTGTCCAAAATTGACCTTTTTGAACCTTTTTCATACCCAAGAAATAATCAAAACGAGGTCCAGTTTTACTTTTCTTTTAATCTTGAGACATTTTAGATAACTTCAATTGCCAGTCAACTTCTAAATAAATCTTTGACGAAAATCTGTAATTTAGAATGTTACTTAATACTGCAGAAGAGTACTGTCCACAACTTGTGCTATTTAAGAATCATTGCTATTGGTCTTGGGCGGCACGGTGGCACAGTGGTTAGCACTGCTACTTCACAGCGCCAGAGACCCAGGTTCAATTCCGGCCTTGGGTCAGTCTGTGTGGAGTTTGCACATTCTCCCTTTGTCTGCGTAGGTTTCCTCCGGGTGCTCCGGTTTCTGGGCTAGGTGGATTGGCCATGATAAATTGCCCCTCAGTATCGGGGGATCACGAGGGTTACGGAGATAGTACCTGGGTGGGATTCTTGTCGGTACAGGCTCAATGGGCCAAATGGCCTCCTTCTGCACTGTAGATTCTATGACTATGAAAAAAAAGCAAGCTTTTTACAGCAGACTTTTATAGACTTCACATTCCTAAACATCTGACTGTCTGATATAATGAATCGCTTCCTTTAACCCTTAAACTACTAACGCGCCCAGTGTTTAATTTTCATACAAGTACAGGTGCAGCAAAAAAGTTATTGAAATGCAAAGCACAGTTACCAACAAAATAATGGTAGGGATGCTCCATAATCTATCCACACATCTCCATCTAATAACTTCATATTATTGTCTTGGTAATAAGGACAATGATAAATGAGCAGTGGGTGTTTGCCAGTGCGGTTACACAACGAACAAACTTTGAAAAGAAACACTTTCTTAAATGTTATTTTGACTTGTCATAAATCTGCTGCAGCTGCAGTTAGCCATCATCAGCAATTTGAGGCCAGCCACCATCAGCAGTGATCCCGTGGCAAGCCACCAGCCACTTGCAGCAAAATGGGTGGGGTAGCAGTGATTGGTCAGGTGCCACGGTTGCAGCAGCAGTAAGGGTCAGAATGAGGGGTGTTTGAAAGCTGCCAATGTAGATGGCAGGGGCAGAAGGAGGGGAGGCTGCAGCCTTGCTGTGTTTAGCTATAACAGTGACTTGAATTATTAAGGAGAAACAGCAGAACACATATCAGTTTTAACTTAGCGTACTGTGAGAGCTGACTTTGACTCCTGCTGGAACAAATGTTGGTCAGACTTTCCCTGGTGATGATTTGTACCAGTGCTGAAATGTTAGGAATTGCTTTAAGACTATAATATTATCTAATGCTATTAAGTAAGCATTTAAATTGCAACTTTAGATTTTTCCCTTGTTAAAAATTGCATCTTGTATCTTATGTTTTTCTCTGTTAAGAATTAACTTCTAAATATTTTACTTCTGTTCTACATCATCCTCTAGAAACTTTGAAGAATTTTTTTTTTCTTTCACACCAAACATCCTGAATGGTTAGATTTTTAATTAAGTGAGAGGCCAAAGTGTGATTATTTCCCTGGTTAATAAGATGTCCAAAAATATGTCAAACAAGTATACCCACCAGTGGCTTCTGGAACCCAGCCGATTAAATTAGTCTGTGGTTAAAAAGAGTTAAAACTTTAATGAATTTTTGAAGTGCAGCATTTTTGGTTCTTTCTTTGTGACTGTTCTAAAGTTGATATGTTTATGGAGGAACAAAACAGTACAGTATTGGCATGATTCCAGAGGGTTTTGCACAAACATTGTCAGGATTTCAAATTGTAGCTTTTGATTGAACTTTTATTCGGCTGTTTGCCCATAGAAGCTGCTGATTAGCTTCTAATCCAAGGCCAGGGTTCTGAAAAGTAATTAATATAAATCTGACACCTGAATCAACCATTGCCGTAAACCAAGCTGAATAAATTCTACCTTTTCAAAGTAGTACTTATTATTTTGACCCTATAATCTTTTAAACCAATAGCTAGTTTGAAACTAGTTGTCAAAAATAAATGTATTGCAGCATCTGCCCAAGGCAAGATATATATGTAAGCACACCAGTCTGTGCTTGTTTTAGGAACTTGATAGAGGGCCTGTGCGTTTAGCAGTGCAATGGGTGTGGAGGTTGCACACTCATAAAACTATTTTTCACAGCAGCTCTCTGATTATGGCCATATTTTCAGAATGAAGAGGAAGGATTGCATAGTAATTAGCTGAAAGTTTTGGGAAATGCCTTCTAAATGCTTCACTCGCCCAATTAAGTACTGGTTAAGCAATATTTTTATTCCAAACATTTTTTAAAAATTCCTTTTATTGATTTTCAAAAAGGGATGGGAATAATGCAAACAATACAATGAAACAACCTCTCTGCAACCAAATCAACAAATAAAAACTATGCAAAAGAAAAAAAAGGTTCAAAAATTACTAGTCGACAGTAATTAATTCTTCAAAGAAATAAATAAAAGACTGCCATCGACAAAAATATTTCTCTGACCCTTTTATGGTATACTTAATCTGTTCCAAATACAAAAAGATATCAAGTCTTCTAACCAGGATAGAGCAGTGGGTGGCTTGGGCGACCTCCAGGTTAATAGAGTCCTCCTGCGGGCTATTAATAAAGTGAATGCAATAATGTCCACCTTAATCTTAGTGAAACTAGCGACTACAGATAGGACCCTAAAAATAGCTATAAAAGGACAAGGTTGCAAGTCAATATTTAGAGCTTTGCTAAGAGTGTCAAAGAAGAACAGCCAGAAACCAGCCAGCCTTGGGTACAACCAGAATGTTTGGGTATGGTCTGCAGGAGCAAGCGAACATCTGTCACATTGGTTGCTTTTGTTGGGAAAAATTTTTTACTAGTTTTGGGCTTGAAGTGAATTCTATGCAAAATTTTAAATTAAGCTTAACCAAGTGCAGGAATATGTGGAATTCACCCTAAGAAGGGCCTCCTCCCACCAATCGTCCATGAAGTCAAACCCAAACTCTGCTTCCCAATCATTTATTGGAGAGGAGAGGGTCCAGAGGACAGCCTGAGATCATACAATCTTGAAATAGAACCTCCACGAATTTGAAGCAATGATAAAATCCCTTTGAATAATGTGTTTGGAGATAGTTGATGCAAGGATGAACATTGAAAATGAACAAAATTATGGACCTGAAAATAGCGGTAAAGACTAGATTGGGGCAAGTTAAATTTGGCTGCAAGCTCATTAAAACTGGCAAAAATCCCATCTGCAAACAGATCCTTAAAGCATTCAAGAGCCTTCTCCCTCTACAATACAAAAATACAAATGCCAAGTTAAGTTTGGAAGGCAAAAATAAGTGGTTATTACAAATAAGGCCCAGCAACAGAAGAATGGAAAGTTTAAAATGTTGACAAAATTGTTTCCATGTTTTTAAAGTAGAAATCACAGCAGGACTTGATGTGTATTTTAAGGGAGGGAAGGATAGTGGGACACAAACTAATGCTGGAAGAGCGGAGTGCAGGAGTGCACTTCCATAAAGCACCAGTTTATACCTTGATCGCAAAACCATATTAAAATCTTCTGAATATTGGCTGCCCAATAATAGTACAATAGGTTCGGTAGAGCTAGCCCACCAACCTTTGAAGTATCACTCCAGGCTCTAGGAGTCCTGCTTGCCCAGATAAATGTTGATATCAGCTTAGTTACTGTGACAACAAATGATTTTGGTTTTAAAAAAATTAGGGAGACATTGAAAAAGAACAAGAACCTGGACAAAATGTTCATTTTGAACTCTACCAGCTAAGAGGCAAACTATCTCAGTGCTGTAAATCCGCCTTAACTTTGGTGGCCAGGTTCGTAAAATTTGTTTTGTGAAGAGTCGCAAACAACTGTGTGATGTTCACACCTAAGTAACAAAAACCAGCACCATATAAATGAAACGGCAAAGCTTCTGGGGGAATTTGTGTCAATAGGGTTGACTGGAAAATGCTTTGCTGATATTCAATTTATACAGTAAGAAGTCTAACAACACCAGACTTCTTACTGTGTTTACCCCAGTCCAACGCCGGCATCTCCACATCATTCAATTTATAGCCAGAGAATGAAGCAAAGGTATTAAGAACATTCATTATGTCGTTAATGTAGGCAATTGGGTTAATAATATATAATAGGAGGCAATCAGCATATAAGGACACGGTGGTCCACACTGGCTCAGTGGATATCTTTGAGTAGTGTTGACATCATACAGGCTATGGACAGTAGTTCTATCACCAGGGCAAAGAGAAGTGGAAACAGCGTGCATCTTTAGCAGGTTTCTCTAGATAGAGGGAAATACTCTAGGTGTAGAGGGTTAGTGTGCATGCTTGGTGTAAGGGAGGTATAGAAAAGGTGAATCCATGAAATAAATCCATGAAATTGTCTGGATTTAGCCCCATTAGTGTAGTCATTGCAATTTTCTTCTGCTAATGACTGTAAATTGCTTCTTTTTATTAATCCCTTGTTGTCTTATGAAATAGTGATAGGGAAAACTTTTTTGTGTTGATGGCAGCAAATAAAAATATTAATTACTTCTGTTTTCCACCAAGTGTGTTTGCTTTCTTTGATTTTGTAAATCTGCAAAATCAGCCTGAATAATATCTTTAATGGCTGAAGAACTACTTAATTACTCAGGTAAACAGCCAACAATATTTGTCCACCTGTGGAAAGTGGTAAATATAGGAAGATAAATAGAGCTGTGACCTTGCACAATGTAATGCTCTTGACCATGCTATTTTAAGACTCTGAAAGACTAATCTACCCACCGATAGGAATGATTTTTAACTTCTGCTCAAAATGAGTGTGAAGTAGACAGTGCACCCACAGCACCTACCTGAATCAGCGTTAGAGATCTGAGCCATATTCAGGTCAGGCATCAGCATAATTTAGATGAGTAGCAAGTAACTGACCACACAAGGGTATGATGGGCAATCTCCGAAGGTGAGTTGAGTCAAAGGAGAGTAATAAAAGCAAAGAGTTGGCTGCCAACTATCTGCCAACAGATCTCGGTATGCAAGTGGGACAGCACGATGGCACAGTGGTTAGCACTGCTGCCTCTCAGCGCCAGGGCCCTGGGTTTGATTCCCAGCTTGGGTCACTGTGCAGAGTCTGCACATTCTCCTCATGTCTGCGTGGGTTTCCTCCCACAGTCCGAAAGACGTGCTGGTTAGATGCATTGGCCGTGCTAAATTCTCCCAAATAGGCACCGGAGTGTGGCGACTAGGGAATTTTCACAGTAACTTCATTGCAGTGTTAATGTAAGTTTACTTGTGACACAAATAAATAAACTTTAAAGAGTATTTCTGCTCCCCCTGGGCCAACAAAAATTCTCTCTCAAAATATTCTGGCCTTGTCCCTTTAGAGATCACCAGTGAGGCCACTCACCACATTGTGTAAATGGGTGAAACACGAACAGCTTCAATAGCAACAAAGATGAGCGATCTTGAACTCTTGGCATTCCACATTGAGAAAATTCTCACATTTCACATTGATATATATATTTTTGAAATCCCATGGTCATTTCTGAAGAATGTAGAGCTCTGGTAACCTGGGCAATATTACTTATTCAATCAGCACCACCAAAAACATATTAACTGGTTATTTACCTTGGTCTCTATTTGTGGGATCTTGTGTAAAAATTGACTGCCTACATAATAGTGACTACGCTTAAATAGTGAATTTTAATTTTAGTTTTCCCTATGTTATAATAGTGACTACACTTTAGGATACTCTCATTTGCTGTGAAATGCTTTGGAATATTCTGAGCTTGGGAAATGTGCTTTTTCACAGTAACGTCATTGCAGTGTTAATGTAAGCCTACTTATGACAAATAAATAAACTTTAATCTTTAAGTACAAGCTCAATTTTTCTTTCCATCTGAAAGACCTTGGGAAATATTGTGCAAGTGATGAGGTACAATGTAAATACAGATTTTTGCTGCCCTGTTCATTCAGGTTATCATCTGTGTATCGTGGTTTTTTTTTTGCATCTGTATCAATCATTAAGATAGTAATTTGAATCAGAATCTTCAGATATATTCCTGCCATAATTGCTCGTCATTATTGAGAACTAAAACTGAATCTTCGCTGTTGTAATAAGGGGAAGTGGTGTGTTATATGGATGTCACTAATTTTCAAGAAATTTGGGCCATTCGTAAACTTGTACATTAGAGCTTTTTTCTTGAAAACACTACTGAAATTGTTTTGATTTGGGGCAGATTGAAGACATAAAAGTTAATGTAAAATAACAGTTCAGTAGATGGCCTCTTGATTTTTGGAAAGCCTTTGATAAAGTGCCACATGGCTGTTATTGAAATGTGTACATTAGCTGTGACTAGCATTCAGATATTTTACTAGAATAGCTAGCTGCTTATAATTATGCAGGCTGAGATTTGCATTCAGTGGAATTGGATGTCTGTGGATAAGGGAATGAGTGGGTCCTGCAGAGACCTATGTTGAGACTATTGTTTTCCAACACCATTAATGATTTTGATGAGGGTGTTAATGGAACTGGTCACATATGTACAGATGATACACAAATATACACAAGAGTTTATGAATGTCGATCTTGGAATTTGGATTCTTGAAACTTGCTGCCAACTGATCCTAACAGGGAACCTTGTCTCCAGTTATTAGATAAACCCTATTGAATATAACCTAGGATATAATTTACAGATTTCTGTGTGCAAGGATTTTTGATGCGAGTCTTTCCACACTTTTAAAAGTTGATGGCTAAACTATTAGATTGAATTAGAGATATACATGAACACAAAATAAGCCATTCAAAGCTGGAATAGCAATTGCATTAATCAGAAGTACAATTGTATCATGTATACAACTATGTCAGAACACCCAGAACATCATAAGTTGCCATTTTTGATCAGAAGAAACCGGAAACACAAATCAGAAAATTCCACAGTCTTCTTCACCTGATAACATTAATTATAACTGTTGCTTCAGTTGTCCTAAATTATGACTTCATAGTCTGACCCCATGTTCAGGGTGGAGAGTGTAAACCTAATGGTATTAAAAAGTGGTAGGATTTTGTACCAGCATACATTTTCTAAAATGTTTACAGTAGTTGAGAATATTCAGAGTTTAAAACAAGGCTGCTGTGATATTTAAGTCACTTGTCGGCTTGTTTTAGCCCCAGCCAGCAATGCCTGACATCTCCAAATAAAATTGCGCATACGCTGTGCAATGTTACTTCAAATTAGACTGTATACACTTGAAAGTTCTTAATCTACAATGAATTGGTTATATTTATTCAATTTGTAAATAGGTCTGAGTAATAGAATATTCCCTTTTGTGTTTGAAATATTGCCAGAATGGTTTAGTTGACCTAAGTACACTTGGCATGATCTGCAACAAGAATAAGACTGGAACTTGGAATAAAACATCACATCGCCTATTTGAAGATTGCAAATTTAGATTGGTGAACAATTGTAAGATCAGTATATTTTTCTAAAAATGCATTGGTGCAGAGAGTGTAAAGCTTTGTATGAATAACCTTTTTTTTTTGCCTTTTTATCATGAGTTTCTTTTTGTTCAATCCAGCAACAACTTAATTTTAGGCATGGAAGGTTGTTTCATTTTTGTTTTGTTTAAATAGCATCCTGAGACAGTTCAAGAGTTTCTATGCAGAAATACGCAGTTATGTTTGTTAGGGCAGTATGGTGGCACAGTGGTTAGCACTGCTGCCTCACAGTGCCAGGGACTTGGATTCAATTCTGATCTCGGTCACTTGTCTGTGGAGTTTGCACATTATCCTTGTGTCAGCGTGGATTTCCTCGGGTGCTCCGATTTCCTCCCAGTCCAAAGATGTGCGGGTTAGGTTGATTGGCCGTGCTAAATGACCCTAGTGTCAGAGAGATTAGCAGGGTAAATACGAGGGGTTGCGGGAATAGGGCCTGGGTGGAATTATTGGTCAGACTTGATGGGTTGAATGGCCGCCTCCTGTACTGTAGGAATTTGATTCTATTTACATTTGTCGCATTATCAACTCTACACCTAAAATAATGATGTACTGTGTTGAGTAAGTGATTAGGTAATTTCATGCAAAGTTGTCCAAGCAACTTCATCACAATCCTGCAATTGCTTCATGATGAAATTGCTGCAACTGTCTTATGTGGGAGATTTGAAATGGTCGCCTTCAGAATCTGGTCTGGGGGCAAGCAAGGCTGTGTGATAGCCCTATTATTTACAAGTGTCTCTTCACCTCATCAAAGATAATTATCCTCCTGCGTCAGTATTAAATCTCTACCAGATGGAAACGTTTTTAAGCCCAGTTGCCTCCATGCAAAAATGAAACCATTTCCATAGATATACATGATGTACAGTTTGTGGATGACTGCAGCATTGTTGCACACTCTGCACAGGATTTGCAAGCCCACTCTTGATCTCTTAAACGCTGCAAACAAGAAATTCAGCGCGCTGGGAGACATCAGTGGAAGCTGATTCGTGGGCTTCCTGCTGGACGCCACGGCCTCCTCAAGTCTCTGCGACTAAGATTTCAAAGTAATTAGCTCCATGCCAGAAATTGGCACGCAGCTAAATACCATATGGAAATCACGATTTCAATGCCATTAGTGGGCCCAGGACTGAATTCTCTGGGCCCGCGAGCATCTCTTCTCCCTCTCCCCCCCTCCCCACCCCCCCCCCCCAAACCAGGATTAGTTCACCCCAGCGGGGTTTACAATGGTTCCAACTCATGGGGGATAGGCAGCTGACCCTGCTGGAGGGAAGAGAGGCCATTGCGACCTCTCCAGGAGGTCACTGATAAAGAGGGTGCCCCTTGGGCAACGGGCAAACTGGCAATGCCCAAATGGTGCCTTGGCACCAAGCAGTGCCAAGGGGGTGGGACCAAAGGGGAGGGACCTATTGGGGTAATCGGTGGGGGTGGGGTGTCCCGCTGCCAATTTGCAGAGGGAGGGAGGGAGGAAGGTAATTGGGTCTGGCCATCCCAGGGAGGGTGGGGCTCGGGACTGCTAGGCCGGGAGATGGGATCAGGAGATCAGGAAGGGGGACATCAGGGCTTGCCCAGGGAGGTCGGAAGGCCTGCGATCAAGGGGTGGGTGTCTCTGTAAGGCCAGTGATCAGGAGACCAGGAATGCAGGGCCACTGCGCATGCGCTGATCTCCGTTCTGACAGATCGGCGCATGCATAGTGGCCGTTCAGCACTATGCTACCGGCCTCTCCAGTGGGAATTTTTAGAAGGAATCTTGCTAGGGCTTTTAGTAATGCAGAGTGTTGGAGATTTTGCTCTGGCAATCATACTGAAAATACCAGCGGGGGTTACTCCCATTTTCCTGCAAATTGAGGACTTAGAATTTTTTTGGGAGAATCCCGGCCTTGGTCTGTCTTTGAATGTTGCCAAAACAAAGCTTGAATGTCAACCCACACCTGATCAGGCAAATATTCCACCTCCCATATTTGTTGAAGGAGAGACTCTGTTGAGCAGTTGCCATATCTTGGCAGCCAGCTCTCTCAAAAGGACACCATTCGTAAGGAGATTCAACACTGGGTCAACTGTGCTAATTCAGTCTTCTAAAAACTACGGTTGTGAGTATTTGACAACAAAGACCTCCAAATCCTAGTGTACAGAGTAAAAATGAGTACTATGTCCTTGAAGCCAGATCCACAATCATTCAGGCAAATCTCCTACAAAATCAACTTTGGGCTGGAAACTGTCCCGATGACTGTATACAGTCTTCTCCGTCAAGTCCTGTTTTCTCAACTCTCAAATTTCCAATGTTCCAGGAGACAACAAAGAAAACGTTTCAAAGACAGCCTGAAGTTCTCCTTGGACCACAGCAACATTGACCTTAATGACCTAATGGTTGCAGCAGTATACCAGTTGTTCAGACGGGCAAAAAACTTGTCCATCGAGCTGCATCTTGCTTTGAGTTCCAACCCCTTAATGATGAGGCGGCAGAGCGGCAACAGAGAAGGAATGCAAGGAAACCAAGTTGTGTACTCTGGATTCTATTACCTCGGAGGTCCTGCTCCATGTGCCCAAACATGTGCCAGTCAATAATCAGCCTATTCAGTCACCTGAAGATCCTTGGCAGAAACCCGTGACTCTGAGTAGATGTAATTCTTGATTCGAGGGACAGCCAGCGACGAGTTCAGGGCAGTGTGTAAACAGCTCTGAGTGATTAGAAATTTTCCTCTTGTGTTTGAAATATTGCCAGAATGGTTTAGTTGACCTAAATACACCTGGCAAGATCTAAAACAAGAATAAAACCTGGAACAAGACATCCCAGCATGTGAATTGCCTATTTGAAGATTGCAAACGTAGATTGGTGAACAAGTGTAAAATCGATATTTTTCTAAAAGCACTGGTGCAGGGAAAATAAAGCTTTGTGTGAATAACGTACCTTTTTCCCTTTTGATCAGGAGTATTTTGTTTAATCCGGCATCCATTTCATTTCAGACATGAAAGCTTTTGTTATTTTTGTTTAAATAGCATCCTTCCTTCGGCAGTTTAGGTGGTGAGCCTCTTCAGTTGTATAAACAGTTGCTTTGTGTGCACAAATAGTCTTATGTTCATTATTTACATTTGTCCTATTATCATGCTTGATACTAAAATATTTTTGGATTGTGTTGAGAAAGTGATTAGGTAATGCCATGAAAGTTGCGAAATAGTTTCACCGGCCCGCTATCAATGCTTTTGATCCAGAGGCCAAAACAATTCAAGGCATTCTGTTGTTCATATATGCATGACTCATTGTTTAGTGCTACACTGTAAGCAGCCAAATTGACCTTTTGGAATGACTTTCTACAAAAAGGCTTGGTGATCAGGTCAGAGACTTTCAGATGGTTTTAGGGAGCCAGAAGAGAGATCTAAGACTGCATTGTAAAAGCACAGCCTTTCCAGATTAGCATATGATCTGTTTTGCATCTCATCAGCAGGTAGATTTCCTTTCTGACTTAGGAGGTGAGAGGACAACTTGAATTCAAATGATGCAGATGTGCTTTGCTCCTATCTCTAATTTTGGTGACACCAGTGTAAAGCAAATTTGAGGGTTGGACAAAAGATTAAAGAGGATGGGAGTCAACACTGTCTACTCTGCTAATACAATTCCTATCGTTAAAAGAAAAAAAATACAAATGCTCTTAGTCTAAAGTTGAATCTGGAAATGCTGAAAGAACAAAGCACACCTGTCATCATCTGCAAAAAAAAACATGTACAGACATTATTACAACTGAAAAGCAGCATATGATTGAGCTCCTTAATGGGACTGAATGAGCTCGGGACAAGAGCAGAAACATTCTTGAAAGAGACGTGATATTAAATGAAATAATACACAAAATAAAAAGTGCGCATGGGGATACTCTACAAGAGCACAGAGAATGTTAGAAATACACAGCATGTCGGACAACATCTAAAGAATAAACAAGCCATGTTAACATATTAGGTGTAGGCCATTTGTCAAAATGGATAGAGTAAAGAAGAAGGAAGCAGAAAAACACAGCACTTAAAAAGAACAATCAGTGATGCTGACAAAGTCATAGATAGAAGTTTAGAAGTTAATAGGTTTAATATCCAGCAAAAGATGAAAACTAGTGAATGGTAATGATCATGCAGATAGAGTTTTTAAAAAATGGTTACAGCACAGGAGGCGGCCATTTGACCCATGATGTCTATGCCAGCTGTCTGCAAGAGAGTTCAAAGTTATCATTCCCTGTAGACCTGCAGACTTTACCTCTTCAGGGGAAGCAATGGCCCAGTGGTATTATCACCAGACTATTAATTCAGAAACTCAGCTAATGTTCTGGGGACATAGGTTCAAAACCCACCATGGCAGATGGTGGAATTTGAATTCAATAAAAAAATATCTGGAATTAATAATCTATTGATGACCATGAAACCATTGTCGATTGTCAGAAAAACCCATCTGGTTCATTAATGCCCTTTAGGGAAGGAAATCTGCCGTCCTTACCTGGTCTGACCTATCACAGCAATGTGGTTGGCTCTCAACTGCCCTCGGGCAACTAGGGATGGGCAATAATTGCTGGCCCAGCCAGCGACACCCATGTCCCACAAATGAATAAAAGAAAGAGTTAATGTAATTCTCTTTTGAAAGCCATGATTGAGGGCGTCTCCATCATATTCTCGAGCAATGTATTCCAGATTCTAACCACTTGTTATGTTAATAAAGGTTTTCCTTCATCCTCGTTTGCTAATCATTTTAACTTAATGTCCTCTGGTTCTCAAGCCTTCACCATTGGGAACAGTTTCTCTCTGTCTACTCTGTCCAGACTCCTGATGTTGAAAACCACTATTAAATCTCCTCAATCTTCTCGAAGAAGAACAACCCCAGCTTCTCTAATCTATTCACGTAACTGTAGTACCCCATCTCTGGAATCATTCTTGTGAAATTTTTCTACACCCTCTCTTAATGTCTTCACATCTTTCTTAAAGTGTGGTGACCAGAGCTGCATGCAGTGCTCCTGTTTAGGTCAAACCAGTGTTTTATATGGTTTGTCATAACTTCCTGCTTTTGTTCTCTCTGTCCATTCATTCCTTAATGTAAAATGTTCCAATAACTTAATTTGTTTCTAACCTTCAAGAACTGTGATTAGATCATGTTTAGCTGCACATGTAGAGGTTACCGGAGCAGATTTTTGTCATTTTAAAAGAATAATAGAATGGATTTTATTAGTGCTAGCTCTCATGTAATAGTTGCAATCCATAAGTAAAATAGCGCAATAACTTAACCAACAATTTATGGGAGCCGTCAGAGACAGCATGGACTGTGGTGACTTTAGCACAGCTGACTAGCTGATATAGCCCTAGAAGTCAGGCAAACAGTACCAGGGATTTGGGGTTTCTTTTGCCTATTGCCATTTCTAAGAAGGAGCTGGTACCGGTTTTGTGTATTATGGTAACTTTAAATGTTTTGTATGCAATTGTCTGTAAACACCTACTTCTATTTTTTTTGACTGGACATATGTTCATTAATTTGATCTGAAAACCAGAAACTGTAAACAAATTAGTTCTTCATAATATTTCAAGGTTGAAGAATGGTTTTGGTTCCTTATGATGTGGAGATGCCAGCGTTGGACTGGGGTAAACACAGTAAGAAGTTTAACAACACCAGCTTAAAGTCCAACAGGTTTATTTGGTAGCAAAAGCTTTTGCTACCAAATAAACCTGTTGGACTTTAACCTGCTGTTGTTAAACTTCTTACTTTGGTTCCTTATTCAGGGTTGTTTTTTGTGGATCGATGCTGACATAACAAAAGATCAATATTTTTATTAATTTCTGAAGATGTCTTCCATTAAGCCTATAATGATATGCAGTGAACTATTCAGGATTATTTGAATCAACCATGTGTTCTAATATATTTTGTGTGATACAGCTTTATGCACACATTGTTTCAGTTTGACTTGCATGTCAATTTATCGTATTTTATGTAATGGCTTCCTCAAGAATACTCATGGTTTATGGAAAATGGACACTTTACTTTTAAAACGGAAGGAATGGACACCCTGCTTTGAGATAAAGTTGAATCAAGAGTTCAGGTGACCTTTATCTTCTCTGCCATATACATGAAGCCTGGATGCTAGCCAGCTTGTCTGGAGTTTCAGATGCAAATAACCTGGGACAATTCATGGAGAAGACATTAAAATGCAACAAACCCTTTCCTGTGGAGTCATTGTCTAAATAGCTGCAGAAACTAGTCCACAATGGGCTTGCAGACGTCTTGGCTTTGAAGTGGAATTAGAAGGAGTGCAAGAAGAAATCCATTCTATCACAAGGGAATGCCAATGAGTGAAACTTAAACACTACTGTATGTCAATGTCCAAGTCATCAGAAACTATTTTTATGCACAATGGAAAACATACTGTGGTCACTTGACAGAAACCTGGTTTCTGGAACGGTTATTAAGACCCATATTGAGGGAAGACAGACTCAGACAGAGGGGACGAATGGGAACAGATCCAGACTAACAAAGGAAGGATTCTGTCTAAGAACCTACCAGCGGGCAGAAAATTGGGGCTAGCTGTTGCCTAACAATTTGAATAACAAGACCAGATTTTCGTCACCTTAACTGGAGTGAAGCCAGAAACTTGTTACTGTAATCAATAAACCATTGCAAATCCATTGGTAGAAACTTCTAACCTTAATTTCTTCAGTGAACCAATAAAGGAAATCACAGGCTTGCAACATTTCAAGACTGCATCTCAAGAGAATCGAGGGTGACAGTGAAATTTTGGACAATTAATGCATGCTACTCCTACCCCTTGTAGTCATGTTTTTGGATATGTGTGTCTATCTGTCTGCCTCTTTGGGTGCTGTTTTGAATATATTTAAGCATTGAGTAATGAACATTTATCTTTTATTTAAATCTCTTAGTAGTTACAACACTTGTGATGTTAAAACACTTTTTCTCTTTAAAACACATTTGTCTCCAGTCAGTTGAATGTTGGAAAAAGGGAGAACCACTCTATCATCAGTCCCCTATCTGTAACATTTATCATATTAATATCATAAAAATGACAATTTAGACCAGAGTAATGAGCATGTGCTACACCAAGAGGCTCAATTATGTTTTAGCTAATTGATAACTTAAGATCAAATGCAATGTTTTGCATTTTTATCTAACATTACTGTATTGAAAATAAATTGAAATGGATATCCAAGTGAGTAGGTGGGATGTGCTTCGAATTTATGGACCCAGAATCCAAGAAATGAATCTTGCGAAAGCATACTCATTCGCCAATTTATTGCTTGCTCTCTTTTTTCCCATTCTAAAAATAGTCCTCGGTTTCTCACTTACAATTATTCTATTATTATTAGGGTACTGCTTCAGTTCTTCAGCGCAGATCTGATAATGAGGAATATGTGGAGGTTGGAAGACTCGGACCTTCAGACTATTTTGGTGAGTATGGATTTCGTATTTGTTTCCAGATTCAATTAATGTTGGCACTTTAACATTTAACAAGGAAGTTTTAGTAACCTTTATTATTAAATTCTTAAACAATATCTAGTGGAACTTCAATGAGTAAGTGGTGTGATGTCTAATGAGTCCTGACACTGCAACTTATTCCTGTTTCTCACATCGCTTTGCATGTTTCTTATTGATTTGGAAACAGTTTTGACAGAAACTGAAAGGAATGCAGAATCAGTCACATATGAGTAACATGTTATTCCAGTTGTTGGTTTTACCAAATGAAGGTTTGTGTTCTCAGCTTGGGGAGGAGAATACAGTTGACCCAATATCTTAATTTAAATAATCACAAACAATGTTTGACAAAAAATGTTTGTGTTTTTAATGTAATTGGGAATTGAAGAAATCCAGCCCAGTATCATTAAATGCCTCCTTCAGTTCAAACATAATTTTCTGTTGGTTCCCTTTGGAATAATCCAAGTTGGTGTCACTGGCTAGGTCAGCATTTATTACCCATCACTAATTGCCCTTGAGAAGGTGGCGGTGAGCTGCTGCCTTGCACCACTGCTGTCTGCGTGTGTAGGATCACCCACAGTGCTATTGGGGAAGGAATTCCAGGATTTTGACAAGGTGCCAGTAAAGGAACAGCGGTATATTTCTGAGTCAGGGTGGTGAGTGGCTTGGGTGGGAACTTTCAGATGGTAGTGTTCCCATATGTTTGCTGCCCTTGTCCTAGAATGTTTCCATTTTCACCACCCTCTTGGGCAGTGAGTTCTGTCATTACACTTGCTCTGTAAAAAGTTCTTCATGATTAAAGTAACTTGGGGAGAAATTAGTATTGTTGCATCTGTTGCACTACATGTAGCTGGGTAATGAGGGCTAATTTTAGAAACCAAAGCATCCAAAGGACCCCTTGTAAGATGTCTGACCAAATGTTGAGTTTGGTGATTTTTCAGGTGACTACCTGAAACAGACATTTAGACCCTTTTCTTGTATGCAAGAGCACTAAAGCCTGTTTGGGATTTCCTTGCAGAAGTTTAATGAGGCAATGCAGAGCAATACCGGGCTTGCTCTGTTTGGCATTCTTACACAGTTGCCATTAAAACATAAATGATATTTTTTTTAAATACAAAAGTGAACTTTCTTTTGGTAGTTGGATGAACAGAAGTGCTCCCTGAATCTGCAGCCTTCCTACTCCCTATCAGGACTTGACTTGTTTGTGCTTGAAATTCATTTCTTTAAATGGATAAATTAGCTGTAGCGAGACAGTGGGTACTGGCAGCTCTTGGGGCTGCTGGTTTAGTCCTTTGGGTTCAACACCACGCAGTGATTAATTTATTTTCCTTGACTTATATAAAAATACTCACTAATATAGTTTACCAATTAACTTTTTCCCTTTCTAAGTCAAAATTTGATGTTGGAATACAAGATAGTTTCAAATAAGTTACTGACTATATTTACAAACTAAAGATAATAACCGTATTTCCCTAGTACTGTAATGGTAGAGCTCCCATTTGAACCTACAACAATACGCAAAGTTCTTCTTAAAGGATATCCACAGGAAAACACACTATAATGGATATGTTTGAAATGTGGCTTCAACTGTTAAGAGTCCTGGATATCAACTATGCAGCAGCTTCCACCAGGAGGCACTATGTGGCAATCAGGTACATGGGCTTTGACTAATTGCACTCTCCCCTTTCCGTCCCTGGGCCTGGTTACAAAGGGCAATTGTAGTATTCCTTATCCTCAATGTTGCTGTAGTATTAGCTGACTTGGAAAGCTCAGAAAGTAAGGCTGGAACCTTTCTGGTTTGTTGGATTTGGTGAAAGATAAACTTTTTAAATCACTTTCAACTTTGTCAGCCAACTTTTCTCTTCTGTGTGCTTGATTACATTTATGCTCGTTTTGTATTCCAAACTAAACAATCACTCTGATCATTTCTTGTCAGGATTTTAAGCTAAGATATTAAGTAAATTAACTTGTAAGCCTTGCAACGAATCTGAATTCAATATCACCAACTAGCCAGGTGCTTCCAACTCTAAAATGGCCTTTCTTATTATTCTACTGTAGGGCCACTTCAACACTAGCTAGTTGCACTGAATCAGGAAACTGCACAGTAATTGGACGCTATTATTTGCAGTTGGTGGTGGAGGAATCTCTGATCACCCTGTCTAAGTTTAATAAGTAACTTAAAGTAAATAATGTATAAGGAAATCCAGTGACTCCAATAACACAGATGCAGGGTGTGTTTGGTGATATTTGTCACATGAGTACAATCTTTTCATAATTCCAAATTCCTGAACTAGTTGGTGTAATGCTATTCTTTGTTCAATATACCATTGAAAAACGCAGAACAAAAACAGCTTATATAATTTACAACTGCACAAGTCTTGATTCTAACCACATTTTTCATATTTAGGTGAAATTGCCCTTCTGTTGAATCGGCCACGAGCGGCGACCGTAGTTGCACGTGGCCCACTGAAATGCGTAAAGTTGGATCGTCCACGCTTTGAGCGGGTTCTGGGTCCATGCTCTGAAATTCTCAAGAGAAACATTCAGCGATACAATAGTTTCATTTCTTTAACTGTTTGAAATTCTTGGATGGGTTGCTGCCTTTTGTGTTATTTTGTGCAGTTAAACTTGATCTGTGTTGTTGCGTATTACAGGTGTTTTATGTAAGTAATATCAGAAGCACCGGAAGAAGACTTCTTGATTTTGAAAGACCATCAGAGGCAGGTAGTCCAAGAGGAAGGGCGATCAATCTGTTGACTGAAAGTTCTAAAATGTTCTCCTTTTGTCAATGAAATTTAATAATGAATTCCAGTTTATTGCTTAATCTGCTACAATAGGCCACTGCAACGTTTAAAAACATTTCCTTGTAGATTGTCATGCGTTTTGCTAGTTGAATGCATTTCTTTTTATTTTTAGCTGTTTTAAGCGATGTTTCTTGTGAATTACACAAGCCAAATAATTTTCAAAGTTCTAAGACTACTAGAACCGATGGATTACACATAATGTGTTACCCTTGATGAACATACTGACATCCAGAGTAGCCGATATTGTTGACTTTGGCCATAAATTTAAAGAATGAGTGTGTTATACTGAATGTTCAATTTTTAATTACTGCAAATTATTTAGAAGGAATTGTAATGCTATTGCACACTTTAGGAAAAATGGAAAGCCAAATTAATGGAACATTCTTCAAATTTGTGAGTTTTTATTTACTTTTCTAGTGTATTTTCAAGCTTGAGGTCAAGTCTTGTTTATTATTTAAACGTGAGTCCTATTTTCGAGTTTATTCTGCCACAAAATACCCAGTCTTGTTAGTGGAAACTTTAAGGTGTGGCAGGCATTTTTATTTGTGTGCACTGAAGTATAATCGTTAGTGTATGAAGTGGGGGGTCCTCGATCAGCTCTGCTTACCAATGCAGTCTGGATGACTTTATAGTCTTTTGCAGCTGTTCCTGGGGGCTCAAATCGGCAGTATATCTGATATGTAGAAACAGGTTTTAGAATCTTAAAAGTCTTTGTGATTAGAAACAAATCCAAAACAAACTCCACAATTAAGTTTTCTGATATTTGTGTAGTCTTCTTTTGCACAATTGTATTTATATTTTTAAAAAGTTAGCTCTCTTATTAAGCTAGGTGTGCTATTGAATCTTGTTTAATTATAATCCGTTCCACAAAAGAAAAATTGCACAATATTGCTTTCTGTGCTGAGTTGCATATCCAGACACTTTGGAGCATCATTCAGTTTTTAAAAATAAGAAAATCTGAATCATTCTTTACTGTTGTATTTTCCATCATTTTATGTAATGCTTTTGCTTTCTCAAGTCAAATAAAAAAGCATCCTCCAATGTGTATTTTTGCTTTTATTTTTTGATTAAATTGTAATTGTATACAGTTTTAAACACTTAAGAATTTCTTGAATTACATTTGATGTGGGTAATGTATATCCACGTGACTTTTAAAGTCACTGACATATCTAACAACTAAAGCATGGACTGAATCTGTCATATATCAATACATGGTTGCAGACAGCTCACGGGTGACTTTCTGTATTTACATTAATAAACTTTCTGGGGAGGAAATACTTTCACAAATATGTAGAAAATCATACATACATAGAAGTTATTTAAGGTTGATTTAAAGCCATTATTCTCTTGTTTCTTTCTTTTTTCTGCCAAGGTTGATTGCAGATAAATATGTAACTGATTCTTGAGTGTAAAATTCCTTTGCCTCAGAGCACCTCTCATTCACTTCTGTTGTGTTAAAATCCTTTCTAAACAGAGCAGATATGAGCAAAAATGCTGCCCAATCATTTGGTTTTGAGTGTCCAGTACTCTGCACATTCAGCCAGAAGTGCCGAGTAAATGATCCATCTCAGCCTTCTCCTGAAGTCTCCAGCATCACAGATGCCAGTTTCAGCCAATTTGAATTGCTCCCATGATGCTAAGAAATGGCTGACGACACTGTATACAGCGAAGGCTTTGGGCTCTGACAGCATTGTCAATAACACTGAAAACTTATACTCCAGAATTTGCAGCACCCTTAGCCAAGCTGTTCCAGTACACCTACAACACTGTCATCTACCTAACAATCTGGAAAATTGTCCGGATTTGTCCTGTCCACAAGAAAGCAAGGCAACCCAATCTGACCACTTCCCACCCCATTAGTCTACTCTCAATCATCAGCAATGTGAAGGAAGGCGTCGTCAACAGTGCTCTCAGACACTTAGGCAGCAAAAGTTTGCTCACTGATGCTCATGTTAGACTTTGTCAGGGCCCCTCTGCTCCTCCCCTTATTCCAGCCTTCGTCCAAACATTGACAAAAGAGGTCAATTCTAGAGGTGAGGTGAGAGTGACTTCCCTTGACATCAAGGCAGCATTTGATGAAGTATGGCATCAAGGAACCCTAATAAAATTAAAGTCAATGCGAACCAACAGAAAAACTCTCTACTGGTTGGAATCATTCCTGGCACAAAGGAAGATGGTTCTGTGGTTGGAGATCAATCATCTCAGCACCAGGACATCACTGCAGGAATTCCTCAGGTTGTGTCCTAGGTCCAGCCATCTTCAGCTACTTCATCAATGATTTTCTTTCCATCTTAAGGTCAGAAGTGGGAATGTTTGCAGCTGGCAACACAATGTTCAGCATCATTCACGACTCCTCAGATACTGAAGCAGTTCATGTCCAAATGCAGCAAGATCTGGACAGTATCCAAGGTTTGACTGACAAATAGAAGGTAACATTCACGCTACGCAAGTGTCGGGCAGTGACCATCTCCAACAAGAAAGGATCTAACCATCTCCCCATGACAATGGCATGACCATCACAGAATTCACCCACTTTCAACATCCTGGGATATTGACCAGAAACTTAACTGGACCAGCCATATAAATGCTGTGGATACAAGATTAGGAGAGTGGCTGGGAATTCTGCAGAGAGTAACTCACCTGACTACACCCCCAAACCTGTCCACCATCTACAGGGCACAAGTCAGCAACATAACGCAAGATTCTCTGTTTATCTGAATGAGTGTAGTTCCAACAGCACTAAATCTCAACACAATCCAAAACAAAGCATCCCACTTGTTCAAAATCATTCTATCACCTTAAAATTTACTCCCACCACCACAGGGGGACATTAGCTATGGTGATACTATCTGCAAGATGCATTGCAGTAACTCACCAAGGTCCCTTTAGCACCTTCCAAACCCACGACTTAAACCAACTAGAAGGACAAGAGCAGCAGGCACGTAGCGACAACACCATCTGCAATTTCCCCTCCAGGTCACGCACCATCCTACTTGAAATTATATAGTTGTTCCTTCACTGTTAATGAATGAAAATCTTGGAACTCCCTCCTTAACAGCACTGTGGGGTGTATCTACATCACATGGACTGCAGCAGTTCAAGAAACTGACTCCCTGTCATCTACCAAGTAATTAGGGATGGGCAATAAATTTTGGCCTTGCCAACAACATGAATGAATAAAGAAAAGCTTTTTCCCACGAACACCTTCCTGTAAAACGATCTGTATAATTTGTACATTAAGTTTAATTGTAGATGAACCTGTAAATCAGCTGAGCTGCAGATCGTGCAAGTTACTTCATTCTGTAATGGGTCCATTGAAATCAGATCCAGCTACAGCATTTATTTCTAAATTTACAAGGAGTTAACGGCGTTGCTGTTAAAATGGTGTGGATAATCTATACCTTTTGTTGACACCCAAGTGCTTGTATCATAAGTCTAGAAATGTGTTATCTTTAAGTCTAGAAAACTAGGGTTAACCATTGACGGGAGTGTTTGGTTTGTAGACCAAAGATGCCATATGATTTGGGTGCTGGCTCATGAGAAATATCAGAAATATCTGGTTTGACTTTATTTGTTTTTTTCAGACTGACATTACTGTACTTAAATTCCATTGAACCTAGGTTTCATATCTTTCAGGTTTTAATTTGATTTATTATTGTCACGTATTGGGAGACAGTATAAAGTATTGTTTCTTGCGTGCTATACAGACAAAAACATACGGTTCATAGAGTATATAGGGGTGAAGGAAAGGAGAAGGTGCAGAATATAATGTTACAGTCATAGTAAGGGTGAAGAGAAAGATCAGCTTAATATAGAATGGGTCCAATCAAAAGTCTGGTGGCAGCAGGGAAGAAGCTGTTCTTGAGTTGGTTGGTACGTGACCTCAGACTTTTGTATCTTTTTCCCGACAGAAGAAGGTGGAAGAAAGAATGTCCGGGGTGCGTGGGGTCCTTGATTATGCTGGCTGCTTTTCCAGAGCAGCGGGAAGTGTAGATGGAGTCAATGGATGGGAGGTTGGTTTGCGTGATGGACTGGGCTGCGTTAACAACCCTTTGTAATTTCTTGTGGTTTGGTCAGAGCAGGAGCTATACGAAGCTGTGATACATCCGGAAACAATGCTTCCTATGGTGCATCTATAAAAATTGGTCTAGTAGAAATTTCTTCATTTTTTTTTTCCTTTGCCTGTCTTGAAATAAGTGGCACAGAATCTTATTGAACATTTTCCTGACAGAATCTTGTCAACCTTGGCTCAATGGTAGAATTGTCACCTCTTTTTCTGAAGGTCATGGATCAAGTCCCATTCCAGGACTTGTGCACAAAACCTAAGCTGACATTTTTGTGAAGCTTTTCAGATGACCCATAAACAGAAGAACCATCTGCCCTCTCAGGTGAATGTAATAAGATTCCTTGGGACTATTGGAAGAAAGAATTCATCAAGTAACCTAGCCAACATTCAATTCTCAAGGGACACCATCAAAAACTGGACCTTGCTATGCACAGAATCACGGCTGCACTTTCTTACAAAGTGACAACTGCTCTTCCACATGAATTAATGTGCTGTAAGATACTTTGAGACATTCCAAGGGTGTGAAAGTTGTTATGTAAATAAGTTTCCTTTCAGTAAAAAGAATAATTATGCATCATCTGAAATTTCGAATGGTTGCAAAATTAAGTACACAACCCTCCTTGTTGCAAGTAAACTAGCAGCCGTTTTATTACAAGACTTGCTATACAACCACTAATATTTTGTAACTAGTGTTCCTTTAATAGTAACAAGAGGTCCCAGGATGCTCCACAGTGAGGCACCTTGCAAACTAGTGTCTAGTCAGGAAGAGAGAAATTTGGAGACATGGTCACCAAAAGCTTGATCGTAGAGATGAGCTCTGAGAAGGTTTCTAAACCAGTAGCACTGCGATTTATTTCTGGAGAGAGAGAATTAAAAAGTTATGCTCAACCTGTACATAGAATGCTGTGTGGAGTTCTGCCATTTTATAAAAAGTAAATAGCAGCACTGGAAAAGGTGTAGAGATTTACAAGCATTATACCAGAAATGTGTGGTATTCATGGGATTAACAGGCTGGTGCCTTTTTTGTGAAAAAAAACTGAGGGTTGACCTAATAGAGGTTTGTAAAATAATGAAAGTTTTTGATAGAATGGATACAGAGAGGATACTTCTACTTTTTTGATTTGATTTGATTTATTGTCACATGTATTAGTATACAGTGAAAAGTATTGTTTCTTGTGCGCAATACAGATAAAACATACCGTTCAAAGAACACATGGGGAGAAGAAAGGAGAGGGTTCAGAATATAGTGTTACAGTCATAGCTAGGATGTAGAGAAAGATTAACTTAATATAAGGTAGGTCCATTCAAAAGTCTGATGGCATCAGGGAAGAAGCTGTTCTTGAGTCGAATGGTACGTGATCTCTGACTTTTGTATCTTTTATCCGACGGGAGGAAGAGCATAACTAGAAGCGTTCGTTATAAGATAGTCATCAAGAAATCTGATAAGGAGTTCACAAGGAACTTGATTACTCAAATGTGGAATTTGCTACCACAAGCAAATAATATAGATGCATTTGAGGAGAAGCTAGACATGCATCTAAAGGAAAAGGGAATTGGGGAATATGACAGATTTAGATGACAAAAGAAGGGAGAAGGCTTGAGTGGAGCATGAGATCTGACATGGACTGGTTGGTCCAAAAGCACTGCAGAAGGAGATTTCAGAGATTAGGATCCCAGTGGCTGCAGAGTGTGACAAATTCATGAGACCCAAAATCAGAAGGGATTTTGGAGATTTCAGAGATAGGTTGGAGCAAAACAGTGGGGGAAGTTAAGTATGAGCACGGTGGTTTTAAAAATAACCATGGGGAGGAGACCAAAGAAAGCAAAGATAAGGGGATTTGTGTGAGCACAATTTATTGCAGAACAGGATTGTGCAGCTGAGGTTTGGACAATCTTGAGTTAATGGAATGGGAGACCATCAAGGCTTGAGTAAATTTGCAGATGATACAAAGTTGGGTGGGTGGGTGAGCTGTGAAGAGGATGCAGAGATGCTTCAGGGTTAGAGTTAGGATCTAGGGTTAGGATGCAGAGATGTTTGGACAGGCTGAGTGACTGGGGATATGCATAGCAGTTGCAGTGTAATGTGTATAAATATGAGGTTATCCACTAAAGTAACAAAAATAGGAAGGCAGATTATTATTTGAATGGGTGGATACTCAGCAAGAGCTGTCCTCATGCATCAGTCGCTGAAAGTAAGCGCACAGGTACAGCAGGCAGTAAAGAAGGCAAATCGTATGTTGGCCTTCATAGCGAGAGGATTCGAGTATAGGAATGAGGATGTTTTACTGCAGTTGTATAGGGCATTGGTGAGGCCACACCTGGAGCATTGTGTGCAGTTTTGGTGTCCTTAACTGAAGAAGGATGTTCTTGCTATAGAGGGAGAACAGCAAAGGTTTACCAGGCTGATTCCTGGGATAGCTGGACGCCAATATGAGGAGAGACTAAGTCGAGTAGGATTATATTCATTGGAGGTTAGAAGAGTGAGAGGGGATCTCATAGAAACTTATAAAATTCTAACAGGGTTGATTCAGAAAGAATGTTCCCGATGGTGGAGGAGTCCAGAACTAGGGGGTCATAGTTTGAGGATAAGGGGTAAACCTTTTAGGACTGAGTTGAGGAGAAATTTCTTCACCCAGAGTGTGGTGAATGTGTGGAATTCACTACCACAGAAAGTAGTTGAGACCAAAATGTTGTGTGATTTCAAAAGGAATTAGATATAGTTCATGGGGCTAAAGGGATCAAGGGAAATGGGGGGGAAGGCAGGATCAGGATATTTAATTTGATGATCAGCCATGATCATAATGAATGGCAGAGCAGGCTCAAAGGGCCGAATGTCCTACCCCTGCTTCTATTTTCTATGTATGTTTCTATGTAAGACTTGAGTAACTAAATCTTGAATTGGCACAACGTGCAGGGTTCAGTAGCAGAGACGGGTAATGTTGCAGAGGTAAAGGTATCTTGATGATAGAGAAAATATTGGATCTGAACCTTTGTCGAGCAGCATAATGAGGTAGCAAGGAGGCTAGTTTGGCCTAAGAGAGTGTTTGGAGACAGGCGCTTATGAATGTGGCTTCTGTCTTCCTTGGATGCCTTAACGGTGTTGAGACACACGAGGAGTTGAAAGAGAGCTAATGGAGAGGAAGATGTACATATGGAAGCAGAACTGGTATCTCCAAATGATGTTACCAAAGGACAGTATGTCGGCCAAGGATAGATTTTAAAAAATTCATTCATGGGGGACATGGGCATCGCTGGCTGGCCAGCATTTATTGTCCATTCCTAGTTGCCCGAGAGCAGTTGAGAGTCAACCACATTGCTGTGGCTCTGGAGTCACATGTAGGCCAGATCAGGAAAGGACAGCAGATTTCCTTCCCTTAAAGGACATTAGTGAACCAGATGGGTTTTTCCAACAATTGACAATGGTTTCACGGTATCAGTCGATTCTTAATTCTAGATATTTTTTATTGAATTCAAATTCCACCATCTGCCATGGTGGGATTCAAACCCGGGTCCCCAGAACATTGGCTGAGTTTCTGGTTTAATAGTCTAGAGATAACACCACTAGGCCATCACCTCCCTCTTCTGGCGACGATGTGAGAGTTTAGGAAGAACAATAACCCAACATTTGATAATTCTGTACCTTCTTTTTAATGCATCAATACATTCCGGGGCATTTTACAGGAGCATTACAAAACAAAATATGACACCGAGTCATATAAGGAAATATTGGATTGGTTGAACAGAAGATTGGTAAGTCTGAAGAAGTGTCTTAAAAGAGATAAGCAAGGCTGTGAAGTGGAGAGGTTTAGGGGAGAGTATTCCGGAGCTTAAGTCTGAGGCAATTGAAGGCACTGCCACCGCTGGTGGAGTGATTAAAATCTGGAATTTTCAAGAGGCCAGTATTGGAGGTGCTCAGGTATCTCAGGTATGTGGTGCTGGAAGAAATGATAGAGATAGGGAAGCCCTGGAGGGATTTGAAAATAAGAATGAAAATTTTAAAGTCAAGGCGTTGCTTGACTGGGATGCAGTGTAGGTTAACATTCACAGTGGCGAATGCTGAGTGGAACTCAGTGCAAATTCAGACACAAGCAGCAGAATTTAGGATGACCTCACGTTTACGAGGGATTGAATGTGGGAGACCAGCTAGGAGTATGTTAGAAGAGTCAAGTGCAGAGGTAACAAAGGTACGGATGTGGGTTTAGGTGGCAGATGAGCTGAGGTGATGGTGAAGACAAGCGATGCTACAGAGGTGAAAATAGGCAACATGATAGCTGGTTGGAAGCTCAAGTCAAGATCAAATGTGACATTTAGCTTGAGAAAAACTGGTTTAAACTCTGTGGTTCGGGAACAACATTTGGAGGAAAGACCGAAAGCAGGCTTCAGCCATTGTTTAGTTTGCTTAACTATGAGTAACAGTATGGAAGGGCATTGTTGAAGGTTGGCATGGTTAACTATGGTAAGTGCTGTGGAGAGGTTAAGTTTAAAGTTTATTTATTAGTGTCACAAGTAGACTTACATTAACACTGCAATGAAGTTACTGTGAAAATCCCCTAGTCGCCACACTCTGGCGCCTGTTCGGGTACACTGAGGGAGAATTTAGCATGGCCAATGCACCTAACCAGCACGTCTTTTGGACTGTGGGAGGAAACCCGAGCAGACACGGGGAGAACGTGCAGTCTCCACACAGACACTGACCTAAGGTGGGAATCGAACCTGGGTCCCTGGTGCTGTGAATTAGCAGTGCTAACCACTGTGTCACCGAGCTGCCCATAAGGAAAGGTAAGGTGACTATTGTCAACATTTGTTAGGGCTGTTTCTGTGCTGGGAGAGGAATGGAAACCAGCCTTACGATCTTCCATGGAATGACAGCGATGATGAGTATGGAGCTGAGATGGAACAGCATTTATATTCAGGGATCCTAGAGAGATAAGGGAGGGTGGATTTGGGTAATTAGGATGAAAGAATTGAGCAAACTGTTAAAAGTAATTTTTATGGGAAAGGGACAGTGCCAGAGAAGAGGGACAATGATGGTTTTAATTTGTAAAGAAAATAACAGAAAAGTTCTGGAAATATTGAATAATTGATGGTTTTCAGTCTTACCCTGCATTCTACACATCTTCTTGTCTTCTGCAAAAATGTCTCAATAGATGTTTCTGTGATTACAACAGTGTCTCCAATCAAAAGTACGTCATTGGTTGTAAAATGCTTTGGGACGTCCTGAGGTCTTGAAAGGTGCTATATAAATGCAAGTCTTGTGTTTAAAAAGTTTGTTGTTGGTAAATTAGACTTTCTGCTGCTGGTATCCATATGATAGGAATACACAAACAGAAACTTGCAGTATTCCCTTGCATTACAATATATGTCTCTTTAAAATGTTTGTTTTCCTTTGGAGGACTAGACCGGTGGACATTTTAAAAATATATATATTTAAATATTTTGAGCACAGGATGAGATTAAAATAGCGAAAGTAAAATGAAAACTCAAGGTACTAAAGGAAATATTGTATTTATAAAAAACATAATTTTATAACTGTATTTAGTTACTTGACTTTTGTGATGAAAAGGTAAAAATTCATTGATCGGTGTTAAGTAAACAATAATGTAGATGCTATCACATTGATCAAATTTTGTAGTATTTGTGTATTTTGTGACTTCAGCAAAAATTGTAACTTACAAACTTCATTGTTTAATCAAAGCCCTACAATTCACCAAAATTCAGCTAGTGTAGGTTTTGGTGCAGGCTAAATCCCTTCCTCTGTCCTCATGGTTTGCCCAAAAGGGAGGCGAGTTCAGCCCTTATCCTCCCCTATTGTTATGTTTCAACACACTGACATTTCTTTGTCGCCTGGCCTGAAGAGTTATTCATTTTTCCCCAAGATCAAGTGAAATGGGACTATGTGGAACTTAATGTTGTAATTCCATGTCGAGAGCGACATGCGTAAACGGATTCTCTTAGCAAAGAGTTTGTATTTTATTCCCAAGCGCTCTTTTGCTTGATTCATTCGTGTCCTGTAACCTGAGTGTGTTAGATGTTTCCTCCTCTCTGTTCCCACCCTCACTCCACCCCAATATAAAGGTAACCGGAGAAGGAGAACTGTGATTGATCAAGCTAATCAGAACACCACGAAGGTTAGATGCCGTTGATTTGATTGAGTTATTAATTATGTTCAAGGATCGCATTTTTCTATCAAAGATACTTGCAAATCTTTGCACAAATTTGTTTGCACTTCTTTTGGGCTCTAAAAGCAGACAGGGCTCAGATTAGGTGACCACTGTATTGAGACTATTCTCCAGAGAATGATGAAGTAATCAGATCCTAAATCTATTCTTTTGTATGTAAATGTTCAGTAGGGATCCTGTTGTAATTCAAATACACACAGAGAGATTCTGTTCCCAGCTGTATTATTCTAACCTGAAAGTGTTCAGTGCAGAGGACTTCTCTGCATAATTAGATTGTGAAGTTCTGAATAATGACAATAGTGTATTTTGTATGTGAGATTAGTGTGTGCATTCAATGCTATGGCAACATTGCTGCCATAATGCACAGTTAAATGCTGTGAAGTCCTTTACTGTGAGGTCAGTTTGAATCACTATTCTGTCCTGATGCAGTTGGCAGAACCTCTTCTGTCTTGGGTACGTATTGGAGTGGCTAGTACGCACCTTAAAAGCTGCTGCTACATCATTTGTATGGCTATCTAGTATTGATTTGACACAGAACAATGTTGCTCGGTTTATTGTGCCCATATCTGTTGACCAACTGAAAAAAACTCCCTTCGCCTGTAACCTTGGTCCACGTTCTGTTTCACCTAAAGAGAAAATGCTGGAAAATCTCAGCAGGTCTGGCAGCATCGGTAAGGAGAGAAAAGAGCTGACGTTTCGAGTCCAGATGACCCTTTGTCAAAGCGTTTCACCTCTTTCCCTTTTCTCTCAAGTTTAAGTTTATTTATTAGTATCACAAGTAGGCTCACATTGACACTGCAATGAAGTTACTGTGAAAATCTCCTAGTCGCCAGGCTCCGACGCCTGTTCAGGTACACTGAGGGAGAATTTAGCACGGCCAATGCACCTAACCTGCACGTCTTTCAGATTCTGGGAAGAAACCGGAGCACCCGGAGGAAACCCACACAGACATGGGGAGAACATGCAGACTCCACAGAGACAGAGACCCAAGGCGGGAATCAAACCCGGGTCCCCTGAAGCTGCAGTGCTAATCATTATGCCACCTATCACGCTGTCTGAAATTATACATTTTTCCTCTTATTGTTTCTAATTGCTGTCTATGTCATTGTATCCCATACAATTCCTGGCACGGAGTGTTGCAATACATGGAACCAATTCAAGTTAGGCTGTCTGTTTACTTGGGTTTGATCGTTTTCCAGTTCAGATTTAGTAATTGACAAGCCTTCATGCCAAAAGCAAAAGCTTTTCAAGCCCATCCACAATATAATGTACTAAAGCCAGAGAGTAGATCAGAATCACATAACCTGGTCAACCGCCATCATGAAAACAGGGCATTACAATCAAGAAATTACTTGTATCTGAAATTGATTTAATCTTATCACATTAAGGTAGATTTTACACACCAGGATTTAGTTTGCTGTTATATTTCACAAAAGAACATAAGAAAAAGGAGTTGGATTAGGCCATTTGACCCTTCAAGGTTGCTCCACCAATCATTAGCTGATTTGCCTCTATTCCACCTTCCCTGCACTGTCCCCTTAATTCCCTTAGTACCGAAAAATCGATTGACCTGTGCCGTGACTATACTCAATGACCGACTGAGCCTTGACATCTCTCTGGAGTAAAGAATTCCAAAGGTATTAGTGAAGACATTTCTCCTCAGCTCAGTTCCAAATGAGTGACCCCCTTATTTTGACACTGCAACCTTCCCCCGCCCCCCTCCCCCCCCCCCATGTGTTCTAGATTCTCCAGCCTGGGGAAATATTGGGGGCGATTTTCCGACCTCGCCGTGCCATTGTAGAGAATAGCATATGGGCGTAAAAATCCATTTCTCACCCGGTGCCAAACAGTTTGCGATTCTCCTGGCCCCTTCCTAATTAGCATATTTAAAGTAATACATAAATACGCATTGCTCATTCAAATCCCAGCACATGGAATTCACTGGCCTTCAAGCACGGCGCAATAATGGCGAGAATCACTTCCGGTCTCCTCTAGCGGGAGATCTGGCACGATGGTCATGCGGGGGGCTCGGAGACCACTGAAGCTCCGGGGTGATTGGGGGCAAGACCAGGCGGTGCCTATCGGACAGTGCCCACCTGGCGGGCGGGGCCCACCTTGCACACTGGTGATGCCCAGCAGTGGTCACCGGTCAGTCCAGCAGTTCACCACCAGTGTGCCAGGGGCAGTGCCAAGGAGTGGGGCCTGAGTGGGGGCTTTGCCGTGATGGCGGTTTATGTTGGGAGGGGGTCTGATGAGGAGGGGGGGACCATGCAGGCAGTACCTGATGTGGGACCCATCTAGAGGATCCCGATGCTGGAATATGCCGCTGATAAAGAGTGGGGTGGTCGCAAAATCCGTGGAGTGAGGGAGAGGGCATCCCAATGCACTCTGCCATCGGGGCGCTCTTGCAAAACGGTGCCTGAGCTCATTGGCGTGTTTAGACCTCACCTCCCCCACCACCTGCGAAATTCCCAGCTCTCCAAAAAAGGGACAGTGCGGGAGGATTGCAGTGCGGAGTGCGCCTGAGAGACTGGCATGGATCATTCCATTATTCTCGCCATTAGGACACTTGGACATTTTTTGGGAGAATTCCACCCATTGTCTTAGCAGCTACCCTGTCAAACCTCTTAAGAATTTTCTGTTTCAATTTGGTCACCTCTCATTTCTTTCCTGAGGGAATATAGGCCTAGATTCTGCTCAATCTTGCCACGTACGATGACCCCTTTATCCCAAGTACCAGTCCAGTTAACCTTCATTGTACTCCCTCTGGGGTATGTATATCCTTTCTTAGGTAAGGAGATCAAAACTGCACAATCATAATACACAAATGTGGCTCCCACCTTTGGGCCTTGCATTGGGTATGGATGGCTTTTGTGCTTCAAATTACATCAAAAGTGAGTCTGCCTGTGTTTTCAATAGGGCGGCACAGTGGTTAGCACTGCTGCCTCACAGCGCCAGGGACCAGGGTTCGATTCCAGCCTCAGGTGACTGTGCGGAGTCTGCACGTTCTCCCTGTTTCTGCGTGGTTTCCTTCCCACACTCCAAAGATGGATCTGCCATGCTAAATTGTCCTTTGGTGTCCATGTTGGGTGGATTAGCCATGATCGATGTGTGGGAATGGGGGGCAGCTTGGGCCTAGTAGAGTGCTCCTTCAGAGGGTCGGTGCAGATTCGATGGGCTGAATTGTCTCCTCTACACTGTAAGCATTCTATGATTCTAACACTTGCTGTGTTGATGGCACACAGACAGAAGACCTGTTTTAGTTTAGGTTACCTTGGCCACTGAATCTATCCATTGCTTCCATGCTTTGGAGAAACAGCAGAGCACAATTAAGCTAGATCTTGCTTTGGGTTTTAGTTCCAAAATTAATTTACTAAATGGTAATTGAATGAGATAATAAATGGCAAAATCTTAAAAAACAGTTGCCAAACCATGGGCAGGAAAATATGCATGATGGAAGGAAATGGAATCTGTGGCCTACTGGGTCGAATCTAATTCTATCCTCATCCAATGCCCACACACAGACTTTCAAAGATTTTGATTTGATTTATTATTATCACATGTATTAGTCTACAGTGAACAATATTTGTTTCTTGTGCACTATACAGACAAAGCATTCCGCACATAGAGGAGAGGGTGCAGAACGTAGTGCTACAGTCATAGAATCCCTACAGTGCAGAAGGAGACCATTCGGCCCATCGAGTCTGCACAGACAACAATCCCACCCCAGGCCCTATCCCCACAAATTTACCCCACTAATCCCTCTAACCCACACATTCCCTGACACTAAGGGGCAATTTAGCATGGCCAATCAACCTAACCCTCACATCTTTGGACTGTGGGAGGAAACTGGAGCACCTGAAGGAAACCCATACAGACACGGGGAGAACGTGCAGACTCCACACAGACAGTGACCCAAACCGGGAATCGAACCCAGGTCCCTGCAGTTGTGAGGCAGTGTGCTAACAACTGTGCCACCGTGCCGCCCTCGCAGCTAGGATATGTAAGAAGGATATGTAAGGTAGGATATGTGTAAGAATGACTTGCATTTATATAGCGTCTTCCACAACCTCAAAGACAGCTCAATGTGCTTGGCATTCAATTAGGTACTTTTTGATGTATAGCCACTGTTGTAATTCATAGAATCCTACAGTGTAGAAGGAGGCCATTTGGCCCATCGAGTCTGCACCGACCATAAACCCACCCAGGCCCCATCCCCATAACCCAATGCATTTACCCAAGCTAGTCCCGGTGCCACTAAGGGGCAATTTAGCACGGCCAATCCACCTAACCCGCACATCTTTGGGCTAATAATGTAGGAAAGGTGGCAGCCAATTTGCGCACAGCAAGCTCCCACAAACAGCACTGAGGTAAACGATCAGATCCCCTGTTCTGGTGATTTTGACTGAGGGTCAAGTGTTCCGCGGAATACTAAATAATTATCGACAGCAGGAATGTGGGACTGATTGCCCCCTTCCTGGGCCAAGAGGCTGATTATAGTGCGGCATTGCTATTGCCACCCTGTCGTCGAGCTGAGATACGAGACGAGTATAAACGCAGGAACAGGTAACAGCAAACACTGCACAACATTAAACAGTTTCCGACAGAAGAAAGACCAGAAAGGATTTGGGAGTAATTACTGATCATACCCTGAAAGCATATGGTGAGTGGGAAGCACTTATCAGATATGAATCAGCATCGAAGCCTCCTGGAGGGCAGTGGATTACAAGTCGCGACAAATTATGTTGACAACGTACAGGTCAATGGTGAAACCACATCTGGAATATAGCTGCCAGTTTTGGCTATCTAAAGAGGATGTAAATACATTAGGAGTTGAAAGAAGACCGAGATGAATACTTCCCAGCCTTATGATCAACTCCAAACAGATAAACTCATTTTTTATTAGAGGAACGACTGAAGGCGAGAGATGATTCAAGCCTAAAAATAATGAAAGCTACAGATGAGATGGAAATAAAGTAACTATTTAACTCGAAGAGTAGCAGGTTTGATGGGCACAGACATACAAGCTTCAAGCACGAGCTTAGGTTCGGAAATTTTTTCCCGATAGGATAGATGGCACGGCGGCACAATGGTTAGCACTGCTGCCTCACAGCTCCAGTGACCTGGGTTCGATTCCTGGCTTGGGTCACTGTCTTCCACTGAATCCACTGTGTGGAGTCTGCACGTTCTCCCCGTGTCTGCGTGGGTTTCCTCCGGGTGCTCTGGTTTCCTCCCACAGTCCAAAGATGCGGGGGTGAGCTTGATGGATCATGCTAAATTCCCCATAGTGTCCCGGGATGTGTAGGTTAGAGGGATTAGTGGGGTAAATGTGTTGGGTTATAGGAATAGGGCCTGGGGTGGGATTGTTGTTGGTGCAGGCTCGATGGGCCGAATAGAACATAGAACATTACAGCGCAGAACAGGCCCTTCGGCCCACGATGTTGCACCGACCAGTTAAAAAAAAAAACTGTGACCCTCCAACCTAAACCAATTTCTTTTCGTCCATGAACCTATCTACGGATCTCTTAAACGCCCCCAAACTAGGCGCATTTACTACTGATGCTGGCAGGGCATTCCAATCCCTCACCACCCTCTGGGTAAAGAACCTACCCCTGACATCGGTTCTATAACTACCCCCCCTCAATTTAAAGCCATGCCCCCTCGTGCTGGATTTCTCCATCAGAGGAAAAAGGCTATCACTATCCACCCTATCTAAACCTCTAATCATCTTATATGTTTCAATAAGATCCCCTCTTAGCCGCCGCCTTTCCAGCGAAAACAATCCCAAATCCCTCAGCCTCTCCTCATAGGATCTCCCCTCCATACCAGGCAACATCCTGGTAAACCTCCTCTGCACCCTCTCCAAAGCCTCCACATCCTTCCTGTAATGTGGGGACCAGAACTGCACACAGTACTCCAAGTGCGGCCGCACCAGAGTTGTGTACAGTTGCAACATAACGCTACGACTCCTAAATTCAATCCCCCTACCAATAAACGCCAAGACACCATATGCCTTCTTAACAACCTTATCTACTTGATTCCCAACTTTCAGGGATCTATGCACACATACACCTAGATCCCTCTGCTCCTCCACACTATTCAAAGTCCTCCCGTTAGCCCTATACTCAACACATCTGTTATTCCTACCAAAGTGAATTACCTCACACTTCTCCGCATTAAACTCCATCCGCCACCTCTCGGCCCAACTTTGCAACCTGTCTAAGTCTTCCTGCAAACTACGACACCCTTCCTCACTGTCTACCACACCACCGACTTTGGTGTCATCAGCAAATTTGCTAATCCACCCAACTATACCCTCATCCAGATCATTAATAAATATTACAAACAGCAGTGGCCCCAAAACAGATCCTTGAGGTACACCACTTGTAACCGCACTCCATGATGAATATTTACTATCAACCACCACCCTCTGTTTCCTATCCGCTAGCCAATTCCTGATCCAATTTCCTAGATCACCCCCAATCCCATACATCTGCATTTTCTGCAGAAGCCTACCATGGTGAACCTTATCAAACGCCTTACTAAAATCCATATATACCACGTCCACTGCCTTGCCCCCATCCACCTCCTTGGTCACTTTCTCAAAAAACTCAATAAGGTTAGTAAGGCACGACCTACCTGCCACAAAACCATGCTGACTATCACCTATCAATTCATTACTCTCCAAATAACTATAAATCCTATCCCTTATAATTTTTTCCAACATCTTGCCGACAACAGAAGTGAGACTCACCGGTCTATAATTCCCGGGGAAGTCTCTGTTCCCCTTCTTAAACAATGGGACAACATTCGCTAACCTCCAATCTTCTGGTACTATACCAGAGGCCAACGACGACCTGAAGATCAGAGCCAGAGGCTCTGCAATCACTTCTCTTGCCTCCCAGAGAATCCTTGGATAAATCCCATCCGGACCAGGGGATTTATCTATTTTCAGACCCTCCAGAATATCCTGCACATCCTCCTTATCAACTGTAATACTGTCTATTCTACTCCCTTGCAACCCAGTGTCCTCCTCAGCTATATTCATGTCCCCTTGCGTGAACACCGAAGAGAAATATTGGTTCAATGCTTCACCAATCTCCTCCGGTTCCACACATAACTTCCCTCTGCCATCTATAACTGGCCCTAAACTTGCCCTAACCAACCTTCTGTTCTTGACATACCTATAGAACGCCTTAGGATTCTCTTTAACCCTATCCGCCAAAGTCTTCTCATGTCCCCTTTTAGCCCTTCTAAGCTCGCTCTTCAACTCCCTCTTAGCCAATCTAAAGCTTTCTAGTGCACTACCCGAGTGCTCACGTCTCATCCGAACATAAGCCTCCTTTTTCTTTATGGCCTCCTTCTGCAGGCTTTCTATGGGTTTCTATGATATGTGGAAGAAAGCGGTGGCATAGTGATAATGTCACTAGACTAGCAATCCAGAGACCCAAACTAATGCTCTGGGGACACGGGATCAAATCCTACATGACAGCTGGTCGAGTTTGAAGTGAGTTAATAAATTTGGAATTAAAAGCTAGTTTCAGTGATGGTGACTGTCAAATCATTGTCAATTGTCCTGAAAACCCAGCTGGTTCACTAATGCCTTTTAGAAAAGGAACTCTACCATCCTTACGTGGCCTGGCTACGTCTTTAATAGCCGAGTTGTATCAAACTGCTATGAAGCCTAAAATGGATGACCGAGGCATTGGAAAGATCAACAGCACCACCACCCCTGTCAACCCTGTAAAGTCCGCCTGACAGACATTGCAAGAACAATCCCACAAACCACTCACAGAATCAAAACATGCAGGCAATGTCCCCAGATGCTGCCATCACCATTCATAGAATCCCTACAGTGCAGAAGGAGATCATTTGGCCCATCGAGTCTGCACCAACCACAATCCCACCCAGGCCCTATTCCCGTAACCCCACATATTCACCCTGTTAATCCCCCTGACACTAGGGTCAATTCTGCATGGCCAATCCACCTATCCCACAAATCTTTGGACTGTGAGATGAAACCGGGGCACCCAGAGGAAACCCATGCAGACACACAGAGAACGTGCAGACTCCACACAGAGGACGGGGTTTTCCGGCCGTGCTGGTCCCAAAACTGGAAAATTCCACCGAGGTCAACGGGCATGATTGCCATGACAGGTGGGATGGAATGATTCCACAGAGAGAGTCACCCAGAAGCAAACCAGGGTTCCTGGTGCCGTGAGGCAGCAATGCTAACCACTGTGCCGCCCATTCCTGGCTATGTTCTGTCCCACCGACAGGGCAGACTCACCAGAGTCGAAAAAGAGTTGCTTGCCCTGGGTGTCTTCAGTCTCGCCTCGAGACCCCATGAAATCTCATGGCGTCAGGTCAAACATGCACAGGGAAACCTGCTGGTTGCCTGCCAGAACCTAACCCCCTACCGCCTCAGCTGATGAATCAGTACTCCTCCATTTGGATAAAGCATTGAGGGTGGCAAAGGCACAGAATGTGCTTTGGGTGGGGGACTTCAATGTCCATCACTGAGAATGGCTTGGTAGCACCGTGGCTGGCCGAGTCTTTAAGGACATAGTTGCTAGACTGGGACTGCGGCAGGTAATGTTGGAACCAACAGGAGGAAGAAACATACTTGACCTTATCCTCACCAACCTGCCGCCGCAGTGCATCTGATAATGACAGCATTGGGAGGAGTGAGCACCGCACAGTACTTGTGAAGACGAAGAGGTGACATTTGTCCCAATTTGACTGTGTTGACTCTTTGAACAATTCAATTCATCTCACTCCCCCCTGCTCCCTAACGTCTTGCAAAATGTTCCCTTTCAAACAGAGGCAGATCTACAGTTCCTGGGGCCCTGTGCTCACCTTCATTTCTGGGTAACACACCACCCTCCCCACATGACCTAATTCCCCTCCTGACCCCATCCACCCCTCACTCCACAGAACGCAGAGGCGGAAGCCCCAAAGATACACAAATTGATCACTGCTTTAGTGCTTTTTAACTTGTAAAAACACAGCTGTGTGAATAATTGCTGCATTGAAATCCAAGCCTACCTGTTCTCAGGGTGACGGTAAAGATGGTCACTATTGTGATCTGTGCGTCTTGAGGCGAGCAAACATGGAACTGGCTGATCAGCAAAGAGATGGAAAAATCAGCTGATGACATGACTACAGCACAGGCCAGTGCAGGACAGAATGAGCCAGTCCACTGCAGGAGCAAATACTACAATCAACAAGGTGTATATGCTGCCATTTAGTATATTTCAGAGTCTCATTCAGGTTCAAAAAGGAAAGTTAACTTCCTTACTTCCTCTCACACAATCAACCAGCCTCCCATCCATTGACTCTGTCTACACTTCCCGCTGCCTTGGCAAAGTAGCCAGTGTAATTAAGGACCCCACGTACCCCGGACATTCTCTCTTCCGCCTCCTCCCATCGGGAAAAAGATACAAAAGTCTGAGGTCACGTACCAACCGACTCAAGAACAGCTTCTTCCCTGCTGCCATCAGACTTTTCAACGGACCTACCTCGCATGAAGTTGATCTTTCTCTACACCCGAGCTACGACTGTAACACTACATTCTGCACTCTCTCCTTTCCTTCTCTACGAACGGTATGCTTTGTCTCTATAGCGTGCAAGAAACAATACTTTTCACTGTATACTAATACATGTGACAATAATAAATCAAATCAAATCAAAAAATCAAAGTTATTGCCCTAAATTCAGGTGAGTGGAGTGTCCAGTGAGTCACGTTGAGTGGCTCTGTCTGCATGGTTCCGTTCCTTGTGCTGGAAGGGACTTTCTAAAGGCCAGCTTTGGGCGTGATGGCGATTAGAACTATCTACATGTGACCAACTGCAGCCATTATATCAGACCAGCAATGGTCCAATTTGGAAAACAGAATTTAAATAAGAGATTATGGAAGAGGGAAATATTTTTAAGATTTTGTTGCTTTATCCCTTGTTGGTATGGCAATTTAGATAGCTTTTTTTCTACACTTATTTTCGTCACAAAATGATCAATTACATAATCATGGGTAAAATCTAGTGAAGACGCACTTTCAATCATCAATATTGCTGAACTTGTCCAATATTCCTGACTCATCGTACTTCACAAATAATTTTTCACTCTTTTCAATATAGAAAAAGAACGTTCACCAGAAGCATTTGTGACAGGTGTAGTTAAAAATGTTATCAGAATGGTTTCCAGATTTGGAAAGGTTGCCTGCAAGCCATCATGTACATATCAGCTGGTGATCTTGAAGTTGAAGCACAGAGCTCATCATTATCGATGAAATGGACAAATTGTTTCACTTCAAACAGATTTATGTCCATGTCCTCCCAGTAGAATTCATTTAATTTCTCACTGCAGTAGCTTTTAGCATTTCCATCCAAACTTCGGTCGGATATCACGCAAAATAAATCAAGTTTTCTTCAGAGATTCACTTCTACTCTGCAATTTCACCATTATTGTGTCGCAAATAACATTAACAGTCTCAACGATGATCTTCTCTTTTCGTTTTAAAGTGATTTCATCATCTCTTGTTTCATCAAAAAATAACTTTCTGCATCTTGCACGCTTCTCATTGTCAGAGGGACCTGTATTTTTTGTTAATGTTAGCACCTTTGCTTCCAAATCTGCCTCTGCTTTCAAATACATTTCCAATTCCCTTGTGAATACTTGTGTGCTTTCACAGAATCACAGAATGGTTACAGCACAGGAGGAGGCCATTCAGCCTATCATGTCTGTACTGGCTTTCCGAAGGAGCAATTTACCTGATGCCACTTCTCCACGTAGTCCTCAACATTTTCAGATAATAATCCAATTCCCTCTTGGATGCCTCGATTGAATCTGCTTCCACTACATACTCAGGCGGTGCATTCCAGACCCTAACCAGTCACAGCATGAAACAGTTTTTCTTTATATCGTGATTGTTTCTTTTGCCAATTACCTTAAACCTGTGCCCCCTGGTTCTCAATCCATCCACCAATGGGAACAGTTTCTCCCTACCCATTCTGTCCCAACCCCTCGTGGTTTTGAATGCCTCTATCAAATCTCCTCTCAGCCTTCCCTACTCTAACCTTGCCAAGTAGCGTGTGCTCTGATATCCTGTATTCACAGTGACTTTTAAAAACTAACCAAATGCAGATAAGGAATTAAGAACAAATACTAAAATTATAAAGTTAAATAATAAGAATATTTGTCAATGCAGTCAGACCCAGTGATTTCTCAATAAACAGAGTTTACAGACTTAATACACATTGAAACATAAGATCCCTACAGTGCACAAGGAATATAAAAGTGGAGAAGCGTTGTTGCAATTTTATAGGGTGTTGGTGAGACCACATCTGAAGTATTGTGCACAGTTTTGGTCTCCTTATTTGAGGAAGGATGTGGTGGCATTGGAGGCAGTTCAGAGGAGGTTCACCAGATTGATTCCAGGGATGAAAGGGTTGACGTATGAGGAGAGATTAAACAGTTTGGGCTTGTACTCGCTGGAGTTTAGAATGATGGGAGGGGATCTGATCGAGGTATATAAAATCTTAAAAGGGTTTGATAAAATAAAAATAGACCATTTGTTTCCCCTTATGGGGCAATCAGTGGTTGCTGGGATAGAACCTGGGTGGGATTGTTGCCAGTGCAGGCTGAATGGGCCGAATGGTCTCCTTCTGCACTGTAGATTCTCTAACTTTCAACTGGGAGCAGTTTTCAATTTCTTTAAACAATGTGATATAAAGGATGGCTACATTGGGGTCTCACAGGGAGCACGCTCAGACAGAGGCTAATTTTAAATTAACCCACCCGTCGAGAAGCTGATGGAACCGGGTACAATACTGCTTTTACGCCCTCCCGAATTTACACTCCACTGTAGTCAACAGAGAGCTGGGCGGGGTGTGTAACTGGAGCTCCACCCAATCCTGTGGATCCCCACCCGGAGAATTGGGTTAAAATGCTTTGAATCAGAAAGGTGTGTGTAACAGGCTGCAAGGCCTATGTAGTCTTCTAACCCACAATATTAACCTGAAGTTGTTAACCATTTGAACGCTTTGGCAAATTGTTTTGCGTGGTACTTCCAATGGGTAGATCTGGACAGCCAATTTGAAAGACTTTTATTCTGAAAAGCCACTGAAACTGTGAGTGTTGACTTTCAAAACAGCTAAAAGCTTGCCATAAATAATAGAAGCTAAAATATTGAATGTGAACAAGGTCCATCTTTGTTTCGATTTAACTTGGCCAACTCGAGTCTCTGCAGATGAAACTTGAAGTCGCATCAAGTCCCAATCATCCCTGTGATTACTGACCTACATTGGTTCCTGGTTCAGCAATGCTCCAGTTTGAAAATTCTCATGCTTGTTTTTGTGTTCGCTGTGGCTCAGTTGGTGGCACTCTTGCCTCTGAGTCACAAGGTCCTCGGTTCAAGTCCCATTCCAGGGCTTGAGCACAAATGTCGAGGCTGAGACTCCACGGCTGGACTGAGGGAGTGCTGCACTGTCCGAGATGCAGCCTTTTAGATCAGGCATGAAACTGAGGTCCCATCTACCTGCTTGTGTGAATGTAAAAAGATCCTATGGCACTATTTTGAGGATGTGGAGATGCCGGCATTGGACTGGGGTAAACACTGTGAGAGATTTAACAACACCAGGTTAAAGTCCAACAGGTTTATTTGGTAGCAAATGCCATTAGCTTTTAATGACCATTGAAATGAAAATTGATGAAAATTAATGAAAAGCTAATGACATTTGCTCCCAAATAAACCAGTTGGACTTTAACCTGGTGTTGTTAAAACTCTTACACTATTTTGAGGCGCAGGATAGTTATTCCCAGTGTCCTGCCCAATATTTCATTGAATATTCACTGTCTGTGTGGAGTTTGCACATTCTCCTCGTGTCTGCGTGGGTTTCCTCCGGGTGCTCCGGTTTCCTCCCACAGTCCAAAGATGTGCGGGTTAGGTTGATTGGCCAGGTTAAAAATTGCCCCTTAGAGTCTGAAGATGCGTAGGTTAGAGGGATTAGCGGGTAAATATGTGGGGATAGGGCCTGGGTGGGATTGTGGTCGGTGCAGACTCGATGGGCCGAATGGCCTCCTTCTACACTGTAGGGTTTCTATGATTTGAATCATAGAATAGAACCATAGAATTCCTATAGTGCAGAAGGAGGCCATCTGGTCCATTGAGTTTGCATCGATCCTCTAACAGAACATCTTACCCAAGACCACCCATTGCCGTAACCCCACACATTTATCCCACTAATCCCTTAACCTACACATCTTTGGACACTAAGGGGCAATTTAGCATGGCCAATCCATCTAACCCGCACATCTTTGGACTTTTTATTCCTCAGCAGATCTGTTCGGTATCAGATTGTTGTTTCTGGGAGTTTGCTGCATACATCTTGACTGCTGTGTTTCTCTTTTTTATTCTTTTATGAGATGTGGGTGTCGCTGGCTGGGCCAGCGTTTCTTGCCCACACCTGAGGGCATTTCAGAGTCAACCACATTGCTGTGGCTCCGGAGTCACATGTAGGCCAGATCAGATAAAGGCGGCAGATTTCCTTCCCTAAAGGATATTAGTGAACTAGATGGGTTTCACAATTGACAATGGCCAGAATTCTCCAACTGTTCACGCCCCATTGCCACTGCCAGCGAGGATGGAGAATTTGGCGCTCAGATCCCCATTCACTGCAGCGGGACCGGAGAATCCCGCTGGCGTGAACAGCTGGAGAATCCCACCCACACAAGTGGGATTTATTTATGGTCATTTATGATCATAAATATGGTTATTTATTTATTTATGGTTTATAGTCATCATTAGAGTTCTAGTTCCCACATTACAACAGTGGCTGCACCTCAGAAAGTACTTCTTGGCTGTGAAGAGCCCTGAGGCATCTGGTAATCGTGAAAAGTGATGTATCAATGTAAGTTTTTGAGTGGGATTGTTGTCGGTGCAGGTATGATGGGCCAAATGGCCTCATTCTGCACTGTATGATTCTATGATTTCAAATGATCCATCACCTTGCCCATCCCTGTCTCTGCAAGCTCCGTAAGAAGTCTCACAACACCAGGTTAAAGTCCAACAGGTTTATTTGGTAGTTTCCAATTGAACGTTCTGCTCCCAGTTGAACGTTATGTAATCTACAGTGCAGAAGGAGACCATTCGGCCCATTGAGCCTGCACTGACAACAATCCCACTCAGGTCCTATCCCAGCAACCACTGATTGCCCCACAAACTCCAACAGCCCTACAGGCCTCCAAGATCCCTGGGTTCCTCCAGTTCTGGCCTCTCTCACATCCCTGACGTTCATTGTTCCACTGCTAGCAAATGTGTCTCCAACTGCTTCGATCCTAAGTTCTGGAATTCCTTCCCTAAACCTCTTTGCCTCTCTCTCTCTCTCTCCGTCTCCTCATTAAATCAATCCTTTAAAGCGATGTCTTTGACAAAACCTGTCCTACAATCTCTTCCAGTGCTTCAGCGTCAGATTTTGATTGATTGCGCTCCTATGAAGTGCCTGGGGATTTTCTTTAACAATAAAGGTGCTATGTAGATGCTAGTTTTTGTTGTTGAAGTTCTCCAGTGAATGGGTTCCCGTGCAGGTGTGACACACCCAGCTCCCAGCAATACAAAGTGCACCTTCTTCTCAGTGCATTGTACCACGTATTGCATGAGGGCCTTTTGTTTTCAGTCAGTAAGTGTGAACGCCGTTTGGTGGAGTTTAAATTCTTGAAAGTGCCGAATTTTATGACGGATTCCCTGTCACACAGCAAGAAAGCACTTGTAAAATCAAATCCAGCGATGTGACAAGGTTGTAAATTCTTCAGTAAATTAAGAAATGTGCAGTATTCAAATACCGCGTCCTGTACCTTTGCTCATGCAGAGTCTGGCAAACATGTATTCAGTTTAATGTCTATTGGAAAGGGTCTGCTGATGGAGGAACCATCTTTTAGATGCGGGTGGTACAGTGGTTAGCATTGCTGGCTTACAGCGCCAGGGACCCGGGTTCAATTCCGGCCTCGGGTCACTGTCTGTGCAGAGTTTGCACATTCTCCCCGTGTCTGCGTGGGTTTCCTCCAGGTGCCCTGGTTTCCTCCCACAGTCCAAAGTTGCACGGGTTAGGTGGATTGGCCATGCTAAATTGTCCCTCAGTGTCCCAAGATGTGTATTTTAGCGTGATTAGCTGGGTAAATATATGGGGTTACCGGAATAGGGCCTGAATGAGATGCTCTGTCGGAGAGTTGGTGCAGACTCGATGGGCTGAATGGCCTCCTTCCGCACTGTAGGGATTCTATGAAACTGCTGTGATATAAGATGAGGCATTGAACCAGGATCCTGCCTGTCCTTTCAGCTGGAAGGAATTGACCTAACGTTTCCCAAATTGCAGAAACGACGACACTTCATTAGCTGTGAAATGTTTTGGAACATCCCGAGGTTGTGCACGGCACTATATGAATGCAAACTCCTACCTTTTTTCTTTCGAAGATGTGGGAGATGGGTCCCAACTGAAAGGATTTCGAATAATATTCGAGAGAGATCTACCTAAGTAAATCTTTCTCTTGGTTAGTTCTTGGAGCATGAATGGGTTGTTTAACTTATCAATTGCCACTAAATAAACATATTTGTGTCACGAGGTTGCAAATTCAAGTTCCGCTCCAGAAACTTAAGCACAATAAATCTGGCTGATGTTCCCTGCAATACTGAGGGAGGAGTATTCACACTTTCAGATGGGACGTTAAACAGAAGTTGCATCTTTCCTTTCAGGTGGACATAAACGATAGAACCATACAATCTTTACAGTGCAGAAGGAAGCCATTCAACCCATCAGGTCTATACCGCTTTTCCAAAAGAACATCTTACCCAGGCCCAGCCCACCCACCCTATCCCATAACCATGCACATTCTCCATGGATAATCCACTGAACCTACACATCTTTGGACTGTGGGAGGAAACCGGAGCACCCGGAGGAAACCCACGCAGAAATGGGGAGAATGTGCAAGCTCCACACTGGCAGTCACCCGAGGTCTGTGACGCCCTGAAAGATGGTATAGGAAATCCACTCTTCCTCTTCCTTTTGGGGTGGCACGGTGGCACAAGTGGTTAGCACTCCTGCCTCACAGCGCCAGGGACCCGGGTTCAATTCCAGCCTCGGGTCATTGTCTGTGTGCAGTGTGCACGTTCTCCCCGTGTCTGCATGGGTTTCCTCCAGGTGCTCCAGTTTCCTCCCACAGTCTAAAGATGTGCGGGTTAGGTTGATTGGCCATGCTAAATTGACCCTTAGTGTCAGGGGGATTAGCCGGATAAATATGTGGGGTTACGGGAATAGGACCTGGGTGGGATTGTGATTGGTGCAGACTTGATGGACCAAATGACCTCCCCCTGCACTGTAGAGATTCTATGATTTTCCATCTGACATCACTGCTAGATAACAAATAAATCTCTAGTGATCTAATGAAACGAGGCTTTACCCAGCATTCTGTCCTGTCTTTTAATCAAAAATGTAAATTACACAATTTTTTATCTGAATTCAAATCTACAATAGTGTTCGATAGTAACAAAAGACTCTGCTTAAATACGCATTCAACAGTTACGTTCAGAAACTCTTACTGAAATTGAATCAATCGCTGTCCAACTTTTGCAGAATTTGGTATCCACATTAATTTACTGATTGCTTTGAGCCCTTGTTGAAACACAGGTTAACTAAGTAGAACGCAGCTGCCACCATCATTTACAATACACAGATGGGAAGAAAGAAATCTTATTTAAAACCCTTTACAAAATACGCATTAGAATTAAGCAGTAGTTAAATTTCAATGTGCGGTTTCACTTTTGTATCTTACGTGCTGTATTTACTAAATAAACCGCCACTTGAATATAATCGTAGCCAAATGACTTCAGACGAAGTTCAGAAGTTGCTTTCATCTTTTATTTTTCACTGCTCCTAAACTCTGCTTGCTTTTTAAAAAATTCTCCAAATTTGTTTCCACCATGGCCAGGAATGGGCGTGTGCAGCTTTACCGACAGCAAGTCCATAAGTTTAAAACTTCGTAAGGTATGGCTATTCGGCCCATCGAGTCCACTCCTCCATTCGATCACAGCTGATATGCTCCTCATCCCCATTTTCCTGTCTTCTCCCCATAACCCTTCAACCCATTACCAATTAAAAATCTGTCTAACTCCTCCTTAAATTTACTCACTGTCCCAACATCCGTCGCACTTTGGGGTAGCAAATTCTACAGATCCTTTGGGAGAAGTAGTTTCTCCTCAACTCTGTTTTAAATTTGCTTCCCCTTATCCTAAGACTTTGACTTCTTGTCCTAGAATGCCCCACCAGCTGCAGCATCCACTCCACATCTATTCCTTTTATCATCTTGTATACCTCGATTTGATCTCCCCTCATTCTTCTAAATTCCAGAGAGTATCGGCCTAAACTGTTCAATCTCTCTTCTTACGACAAACCCCTCATCTCTAGAATCAATCTAGTGAACCTCCTCTGAACTGCCTCCAATGCCACTACATCTTTCCTCAAATATGGGGACCAAAGCTGTGCACAATACTCCAGGTGCGGCCTCACCAATGCCTTGTATAGTTGCAATAATACTTCCTTACCTTTGTTTCCTGGCCTGTTTTTGCTGTGAATTGTTTAAAAGGAACAGGAGTAGGTAATTAGCTCCTCGAGTCACAGTGAGAACATTGGCTGCTCTGTGACCTAACTCCACACACCCACCTGCCTTTGGCCCATATTCCTCAACCTTTGGTTTCACAAAATTCTGTCAGTCTCGGCTTTAAAGCTAACGACTGATCTGGCATCATGTGTGGTTGTCTCTTGAATGCCCTCAGGAATGGGCAATAAATGCGGGCCCAGCCAGCGACGCCTACATCCCATGAATGAATTTGAAAAATTTGCTGTTTTGCAAAAGAGTTTTGAACTTCTACCTCCGCCCCCCCCCCCAACCCCCCACCTCCCACTCCCCACCCCCCCCCACTCCCCACCTCCCACCACCACCTTTGTTATTATTAGTATGAAAAAGACGAATTTCCCAATTTCATTCACAAAAAGGTCTGGCTCCATTTCTTCTGACTGCCCAAGGCTCTCCACAATGGAGGTAGTTGGTGGACAGTCAGGTTTTGATTTTGATGCATGATAGAATGAGTAAAAAGGGTGATGGTGAATCGGTAGCCTGTTTCAACACCATTAAAACCTAAAGGAAACACGGGGTGGGTTGTTAGACAGGTGACCAAGGCGCTATCCACCTGCCTTTTTGCTGCCTCCCAATGTCGCGGTGCACTGAAGATGGTGGGGATTCGCAACTCCTCTACAACTTCTCCAACACAGTGTGAGGTTGCCAAATTGTAGCGGTGTAATTACTGGGGTGAAGTGGTGCCCTTTCAAATTGGCTCCAACAGCCTGTTGTGAATGGAAATCTGATACGAGATATTCTAAGTGAAAGCAGTGACACATGATGACAAATGTTTGGAATTACAGGAAAGTGAGAGTTGGTGCTCTAATCCTGAAAATACACGTGCTGCTTCCCAGAGTAGACGTCAAAATGTGCTCGCTGCATTTTACGGGAAATAGTTGGAAGTGTATTTTGCACAGAAGCCAGTGATTAACTCAAGGGCTTTGAAGTATGTCGTAAGCCACTTCTATCCAGTCTTGTCCATGCCTTTTGGAGAATGTGGTGGCAATATGTTTTCACTCTTCCCAGACGAATTGGCCTCATAAGCACCGCCATCCTCAAAAACACTTGACAGTGGTAATATCTTTTATAAAGCAGCAAATATCAGAGCTATGTCTCTGATTGATCCAGATTCAGGGCATGTCCACAAATATCAGTGATCTGGCCCTGACTGATCCGGATTCGGGGCATGTCCTCTTCGATGCTTTGAAAGCCTCGCAAGGGGGTCGGTTGACAATGTAGAACTGTACGTCACTGGATTCTGCAAATGAAACTACAAATAATGTAAGGTTTTTCTGTAAATAAATTCCTTTGTTTTTTCCCCATCAGCTGTGGTTCAGTGGCTAGTATGCTCACCTCTGAGGCAGAAGGTTATGGATTCAAACCCCACTCCAGAAGTTGAGCACAAAATCTGGGCTGGCATTTCTTGCGCAGTACTGAGGCAATGCTGCACTGTCAATGGTACTGCCTTTCAAATGAGATTTTAAGCTAAAGCCCTATCTGCTGTCTCATGAGATATTCTATAGTCATTACCTTGAAGAAGAGCATGAAATTCTCCGTAGTGTCAAAGAGTGATAGAGGCTTACAGCATGTAAACAGGCCCTTCGGCCCAACTTGCCCATGCCGCCCTTTTTTGTATCACTAAGCTAGTCCCATGTTTGGCCCATAGTCCTCTATACCCATCTTACCCATGTAACTGTCTAAATGCTTTTTAAAAGACAAACTTGTGCCCGTCTCTACTACTATCTTTGGCAGCTTGTTCCAGACACTCACCACCCTCTTTGTGAAAACATTGACCCTCTGGACCCTTTTGTATCTCTCCCCTCTCACCTTAAACCTATGCCCTCTAGTTTTAGACTCCCCTACCTTTGGGAAAAGGTGTTGACTATCTAGCTGATCCATGCCCTCATTATTTTTATAGTCCTGGCAATCTTTTATCATTCAACCAAGAAGAGAGATTCTCCAGTCATTGCTGATATGGATTTTGAATCTGTACAGTGCAGAATTCGGCCCATCAAGACTGCACTAACTTTCCAACAGGGCAATCCCACCCAGGCCCCACATATTTGCCCCGCTGATCCCCTAACCCACGCATCTTGGAACACTAAGGGGCAATTTAGCCTGGCTAATCCACCTAACCTGCACATCTTTTGACTGTGGGAGAAAACTGAAACATCTGGAGGAAACCCACGGGAGAATGTGTAAACTCCATACACACAGTCAACCAAGGCCGGAATTGAACCCAGGTGACTATGCTTCAAAAATGGCCGTAAAGTCTTTTTGCGGTGTCTTGAGATCGTGAAAGGTGTGGTGTAAATGCAAGCTCTTTCTTTGGTTAAGAATTTAATTGTTATATAGGAATACATCTACGCTAAGTATTTGACATTCACAGTGCTTACATCCAGATTAAGTTTGCCATATAAGCTCTTTGTACATCCATTAGAACCTGAGATAATGTTACAGGATCACAATGCATTACGATACAGCTGCTATGTTGTATAATGCTGTATATACAATATCCAGCACCCAGATATGGAATAACTTAGTCGACTTCAGTGTCACGTTCCCAAGGTTCTGGATCTTGCCATTGTTAGGGGTTGAGTTCACAGAAAGTACTTTGTGTATTATTTTTCTGTTTGATGTCTTCATGGTCATTAAAAGATGCCAAATTTTTTGGATCATGTGACGGGAACAGGGAAGTGATAGGCGTACTATGATGAAAGCCTCTGTATCGGTATCAACATTTCACCATTGGAAGGCAGAGCGATACAAAGTATGTTTGGTTCGCGTTCCTGTGCTGTACCTTGTTTGCTGTCAGCTTGTGGAACACAATGTAAGCTCAAAATGTTCCAAAGGTGTTCTTTGTGGGTGGCACGGTGGCACAGTGGTTAGCACTGCTACCTCACAGTGCCAGGGACCTGGGTTTGATTCCGGGTTCACTGCCTGTGTGGAGTTTGCATGTTCTCCCCGTGTCTGCGTGGGTTTTCGTCGGGTGCCCTGGTTTCCTCCCACACTCCAAAGATACTGAGGACTGAGTGTTGTATAAGTTTATTATAAATCTCCAAACCCTCTACTAGTGGTTGATTGGCCATGCTAATTTGACCCCAGTGTCAGGGGGATTAACAGGGTAAAAGCGTGGGGTTACGGGAGTAGGGCCTGGGTGGGATTGTGTTTGACACAGACTCGATGGGCCGAATGGCCTCCTTCTGAACTGTAAGGATTCCATTATTCTAAACCAAGATAGTTTCATAGTTCCAGAATAAGAGATTGCCCATTTAAGATGCTGATGAGGTGGAATATCTACTCTCTCGGGGGGTCGTGAATCTCTAGAATTCACTTGTCCAGAGTGCAGTGACGGCTGAGTTATTGACGGCACAGTGGCACAGTGGTTAGCACTGCTGCCTCACAGCACCAGGAACCCAGGTTCGATTCCCAGGGTCACTGTCTGTGCAGAATCTGCACGTTCTCTCCGTGTCTGCGTGGGTTATCCATGTGATCTATCCATGTGCCCCCTCTCCCCACTCACAATCCGAAAAGCGTGCTGGTTAGGTGCATTGGCCATGCTAAATTCTCCCTCAGCATGACCCGAACAGGCACCGGAGTGTGGTGGCGTGGGGATTTTCAGAGTAACTTCATTGCAGTGTTAATGAAGCTTACTTTTGACATGAATAAATAAACTTTAAACTGAATATGTTGACAGATTCCTGAACTATGGCAAAGCCAAAGGTTATGGAGAACAGGCAGGAGACCAGAGATGAGGCCAAGATCAGATCAGCCATGATCTTACTGAATGGCAGAATAGGCTTGGGGGGGTGGGTCCAATGGCTTACTGTTGCTCCTATTTCTTAAGTTTATATTTTATTATGTTAAGATACTGAGGACTGAGTGTTGTATATGTTTATAATAAATCTCCAAACCCTCTCACTCTTAAAATTAGGTAATAGTATTCTCTACCAGTGCTCACAACAGCAACCTATATTTATACAACACATTTAAAATAATAAAATCTCCCAAGACTCTTTACAGGAGTGTTACCAAACCAAATTTAACACTGAGCCACATACGCGGGATATTAAGACCAAAGGCTGCATCAGAGGGATAGATTTTAAAGAGTAGTTGAGAGGTTGAAAGGTTTAGGGAAGGAAGACCTGAACTTAGCAGGGTCCAGGCAGTTGCAGGCACGGCCACCAGTGATGGAGTGATTCAAATTGGAGAATATCTTGAGGCCAGATTTGGAGGAGTGCAGACATTTTACGGGTTGTAGGGCTAGAGGTAACAGAGACAAGGAGGGATGAGGCCTGGAGAGAGGTTCGATTCCCGGCTTGGGTCACTGTCTGATCGGAGACTGCACGTTCTCCCCGTGTCTGCGTGGGTTTCCTCCCACAGTCCAAAAGACATGCTGGTTAGGTGCATTGGCCATGCTAAATTCTCTCTCAGTGTACCCGAACAGGTGCCGGAGTGTGGCGACTAGGGGATTTTCAGAGTGACTTCATTGCAGTGTTAATGTAAGACTACTTGTGACACTAATAAATAAACTTTAAAACGTAAAGGTAAAGCACTCTGCAACTGCCTCTCTGCATCTCACTCTGTAATTGGTTTTGCAGCGCTCCATCTTAATGCATCTTCCATTCTGCCAGACCCTCTCATTCCTCATGTGTCTATTACAAGCTCTGTCTCTGTATCTCTGTGTTTCTTGCTCACTCCAATCCCCCAGGGCTGATTTTAACTTGGCCACATCGGTATTAGCAAGGCGCTAACAATGAGTGAAAGGGGAAAGTGAAACAGTGCAACAAGAGGCCAGTGGGAGGAACCGGCAAACAGTGAAGCTGGAGCGAGGGAAAGAGATAGAAGTGAAGCAAGATAAAGAGATAAACCAGAGTAATAGGGTCGAATGAAAGGAAGTAAAGCGGAAATCTAAACTTTGAGGGAAAGAGATGGAATGGAAGCATAGGAAGGGAGAGAAAAAAATCGGAGTGCAGGAGGAGAGGGAGTTACATTGTCAAAGGGAGCTATAGAGTCCCTGGGCAGGATTTTCCGACCGCGCTCGCCCCAAGGGTCGAAAATTCCCCCTGAGGTCAACGGACTTTCGCATGGTCTGTGAACCGCCCGCTACGATTCCCGTGGTAGGCGGGATGGGAAAAGCCCATCCCCAGTCTATGTTCCTGGTGAGAGAAAAGCAAGAAATGCAAGGTGTTCCAATTGTACAAGAAGGTGTAGTGAATGCACTTTCAGAAACTTCATTAGTATACAGCAAAGGATTTATTTACAAGGATCCACAAGAGCAAAAGCGTGTCTGCAGCTATTTCTGGAATGCTTCTGCCTAAGAGAACTCCCCCCCCAGGGTAATTCCCCACTCTGAGTTCCAATTGGTCACCCAGGCCATGTGACCCTTACTCTGCTGTGTTGCCCTTCAAGGGACAATCACCACATGCCTTCCCCTTTAACTCCCTTATACAATCGTCAATAACTAATTCACTCAGTCCTAAATTCTAACGAAACATTACATACACGACGTGGATAATTATAGATGGAGTCTTTGAAGGGGTTTTCTGTTTCTTGTCGAGTGGAGTAATTCTGCAGTCTGAGATACTTCCACAGGATCGCGTTAACAGGAACTGCAATAGCGCGTATCCCTTCTGGCACAGGCAGTTCATCGAAACTTGTTTCCACAGAGACATCGATCAGGCACTTCTATGTTTACGGGTTTGGAAACATTTCTTGATGGCAACACTGTCAGCTGGAGCATCTCTCTACTCCCCAAGAGATCCACTGTTTAAGAACAATCCATCCCTCCACATCCAGTTGGTACAACAAGGGGTGGTCTTAGAGACAATAATTCCAGGGATCCAACTTGATCCACAAGTGGTTTCATTCACCATAAATAATCGTGCTATACTATGTGGATCATGTCTTGTTTTCTGATTACTTTGACTTGCCTCGAACCTCCCCGTAGTAGGCAATGTTTGTTGCAGTTAGCCCTGTTGACAATGCTTGACTAGCTTCTCAAAGCCGCATCTATACTTCTTACAGTAATGCGGTCTTGTTTACCTGTTTTTAGATTAAACAGAGAATGAATACCAGAATGACTGGTGCCAGACTCTTCTTCATTGTGTACTTGTAACATCTTGGCTGATCGATTAATCAGTGATCTTGAGTTAGCTCTGCACTGCTTTATCAAATGTCTAATAAAAGCACTCAGCTTTCTTAAAGCAATATGGTTCAGGAATGTGGTTACCTCCACATCGGTAACATTCCCCTTTCAGCATCACTGTCTGATTGCCTCTACTGTATCTTTTTGTACACATTGTACAGATACCAACCTGTCCCGTAAGATGTCGTTTAGGGTCGCTCCAAAATTAAAATACTTCGATAATTGCTTCAGTTTAGCAATGTAAGTAATAATCAATTCAGCAGGGCTTTCACCATCAAATTAAATTTGAATTTCTGGAGTATGACTAATGGTTACATTTGCAATTGAGCCTTCACTAAATCCACAAGCTCACTAAATGATTTGGAGTCGGATGTGCTTGGGGCAGTAAGACCATGAATAAAGTTATAGGTCTCAGCTCTACAAACTCTTAGGATAATTGCTTTGCATTTTGCCTCCTCCCCTATTTTGTATGCTTGAAAATAATACCTGAAGTGCTCGATGAATTGTGTCCAGTCCTCCGTAGAGGAGGTGTATTCACTCGAAGAGAGGCATTCTGGTGAGTACATATTTGTTTATTTTGCTTAGACTTCAATTAAAACAGGATACTCACATGCGTCAGGCCAGAGGCAGTGTCAGGATAATTTATCCTCGTTGCCAGATATAATGATGCACTTTCAGAGACTTCATTAGTGAATAACAAAGGATTCATTTACAAGGATCTACAAAAACCGCAGCATGTCTGAAGCTAGTTCTGGAATGCTTCTGGCCTAGTAGAGCTTCTATCCCTGGGGGTGATTCCTCACTCTGAGTCCTGAGAAGTCGCCCAGGCCAGGTGACCCTTGCTCTGCTGTGTTTCTCTAGAAGGCCAATCACTACAGAAGAATAAGAAAGGCAAAGAGAGGAGGAAGAAACACACTCCCTGCACATCATTTTATCCTTTCTGTACTAAAAGAAGCTCTTTTTTCTCTCTGCTTCATGTTTCTTCCTGCTGCTAACTGTACTGTAAAGGCAGAGGAACAAGAACTCTCCAATAGAAATGTTTTTCACAGATTGTTGGAGCGATGTTCCATTGATTAATATAAAGAATTTGATGTCAGGGCTGGAGGCTATTCGCCACCAGCACGTTGCACTTGCAACACTTCCCATCCCATCCACAAAAGTGAGTTTTGCTCTGCACTTGGAAGTCCTTTGAAAACTTCAAGGAGGCAGTGGCCTAGTGGCACTATCGCTAAATCTTTAATCCAGAATCTCAGCTAATGTTCTGGGGACCCAAGTTCGAATCCCTCTGTGGCAGATGGTGGAATTTGATTCAATTAAAAAAATCTGGAATTAAGAATCTACTGATGATTGTGAAACCATTGTCGATTGGCGGAAAAACCCATCTGATTCACTAATGTCCTTTAGGGAAGGAAATCTTCTGTCCTTGCCTGGTCTGGCCTACATGTGACTCCAGAGTGACAGCAATTTGGTTGACTCTCAACTGCCCTCCATGGGCAACTAGGGATGGGCAATAAATGCTGGCCAGCCAGCGACGCTCATGTCCCACGAATGAATTAAAAATAAATTGTCACAACACAGTTCTGGCCTCCATATAACTAAAGCACTGGATAAGATGCAGAAAAGAAATATTTACATGACAGATACCAGAAGTGAAAGGGTAGGACTATCAGGGAGGGCTAGACTGTCAGCCAGACTATATGTAGCGCAGTTCACTGGAGCTAACCATACCTCAAACAAATTTCATCGCGCATCCACACAAAAAAAAGGTCGGCAAGCGCTGAATGTCAAATTCCACTGGCTGCATGTCCTTCCAAGTAGCTCTCCTTCAAAGTATCCACCCCCCCCCACCGCCCCCCGCCCCACCCGCTCCTCCCCACACATTAAAAGTTGTTCCCTGTCATAAGTGTACAATTCTGAGCAGTGTGGAAGAGTTGTTGAGTCGCACTGAAGAGTAACCGCAGACTTACCCCCTAACCCACCAGCTAGCTTGGCCAAATGTGCGAGACATGTGTCCTGAGTATGGTTAGAACAAACTGCACCTTGTTTTAATCAGTTAATCAGCCAAAAGAAAAAGTTTCCAGATAGAAGAAATTTGCCAAGATGCACCTAGTAATTAGTGGCTTTGCTGGGAAGGCACTGGGGTATGTTACACCCTTAATGTAAGAAATATGTTATATGAAGATCATTCAAAACCACCAAAAGTGAATCGTTCAGAGAGACTGTGGAAAGTGGTTTCAGCAAACATGTTATTTAACTTTATCAAAGAGGTAAAATGAACACAGTAAATATTATTAGCATTCACCAACAAGGCATGCTGAATATCAGAACATGAGATATATACGCAGATCATACAAGCCGACCCAACATTGCATTTAATTATAAACAGTTAATGGGGTTATGTCAATTTTATTCTGCATCTGCAACCAATATAGTTGATATGAATTCCTCCAGCGGAACAAAGCGGATGTTAATGAGGAATCATTTTATGGCTTGACTCTAATGAATTGCTACTGATTTTTTTAGCACTTCTTCATGACTTTCTCCTTCAGTGAGATGTCGGTGATGTAAGAAAGAGATATCTGCATTTCTATAGGCTTTCACGACCTCAATATGTCCCAACAGGCTTTACAAACAATGAAGGACTTTCAAAATGTAGTTATTGCTGAGGGGAGTGGGAGAGGTAGTGGCGCAGTAGTATTGTCATGGGGCTAATAATCCAGAGACCCAGGGAATGCTCTGAGGACCAGGGTTCAAATCCCATCACAGCAGATGATGAAATCTGGAATTTAAAAAGTCAAAGGATGACCAAACCATTGTGAATTGTTGTAAAAGACCTATCGGGTTCCCTTAGGGAAGGAAATCTGTCGGCCTTACCTGGTCTGACCTACGTGTGACTCCAGACCCACAGCAATGTGGTTGACTCTTAAATGTCCTCTGAAATGTCTAGCAAGGCACCCAATCCATGGACAATAAATGCTGGGCAATCTGCACAGAGCAAGCTCCCACAAATGGTAATGTGATAACTCAGTAGCCTCTGGTTTCCCATGGGTGCGTACGTGTGTTCATGTCAAACACGATAGGAGTGACCTCAGAACCGAGTGGGACAACCGAGCGCACCTTGTAAAGGAGTTACACAAATGTAGAGAATGACCATGGAGCTTTATCAAGACCCATTGGTGCCACACACAATGAGATAACCAGGACAGAATGAGTTATTTGGATCTCACCTAGGACCAGTGACTGAAGTGACCCTTCTTTCTTATTTCCCGCCCAATGCTGACTGTATTTTACATACAGCAGATGGATTGTTTTCCATAACAAAGACCTTGTGGGCAGGTTGTTGGCCAATCTGAATTGTTGCCCGTATTTTTGTAATTGCAATTAACCCATAAAATCATAGAATAGTTCTGCACAAGATGCGGCCATTCTGCCCACTCAGTCTGTACTACCTCTTGTAAAGATCCATTCAGTTAGTCCCATTCCCCTATTCTTTTCTCATATTCCTTCAATCTTTGTATGCAGCCAATTCAATTTTGAAGACTACTATTGAATCCGTATCCAGTACACATTCAGACAGTTCCTTCCACATCCAAAAGTTAAAGTTAATTTATTAGTCCCAAGTAGGCTTACATTAACACTGCAATGAAGTTACTGTGAAAATCCCCTAGTCGCCACACTCTGACGCCTGTTCAGGTACATTGAGGGAGAATTTAGCATGGCCAATGCACCTAACCCAGCACGTCTTTCGGACTGTGGGAGGAAACCAGAACACCAGGAGGAAACCCAGACAGGCACAGGAAAAATGTGCAGGCTCCGCACAGTGACCCAAGCCGGGAATCGAACCCGGGTCCCTGGCACTGTGAGGCAGCAGTGCCACACAGTGCCACCCGTAACTGCACATTGCATAAAAAATGGTTTCTCTAATCTCACCCCTGGATCTTTCATTAATCATTTCAAATCTGTGCCCCCAGGTTATTGATTCTTCAACACTGGAAACAGTTTCTCTTTAGCTAAAAGCCTTCATGAATTTAAACACCTCCATCAAATCTCCTCTGAGCTTTTTCTGCTCTAAGGATCCCAGCTTCGGCCAGCCACTTTATCTTACCCCCAACTCTCTACTGCATTAGAAACAATCACTTTTTGACAATTAATTTGTGAGATCATTTTGCAAATGTCTTGGTTTCTTTTGTGCTAGTAACTCTGAAATTCTTGCATCTGTGCCAGGTATGTCCCTTGCTAGACTTGCTGCGGGTGCTGGAGGCCTTGAATGATTCTACCTGTCACGTGGGGACTGACTTAATCACTTGAGGAATGACTAAGCAGCCAGATGTTCCTTTGTTATGATACACGCGCTCCATCCTCATTCGAGTTACTGCTGAAGGAGTGGAAATCCTTCCCTCATGACTGTCTTGATTCTGTTTTGGGCCATTGCTGGGTTTAAAGTTTAAAGGTTATTTAATAGTGTCACAAATAGGCTTACATTAACACTGCAATGAAGTTATTGTGAAAACTCCCTAGTCGCCACACTCTGGCCCTGTTTGGGTCACGCTGAGGGAGAATTTAGCAGGGCCAATGCACCTAACAAGCACATCTTTGGAGTGTGGGAGGAAACTAGAGCACCTGGAGGAAACCCACGCAGACACGGGAAGAACGTGTAAACTCTGCACAGACAGTGACCCAAGCCGGGAATTGAACCTGATTCCCCGGCGCTGTGAGGCAGCAGTGCTGCCCAATGGTGTATGGAAGTCAAGCTGCCTGCCATTAGTGTGATCATAGGCAGACGATTTTGCTCTTTGCCTTTATACTCAGTTAAGCTGATGCAGTGTTTTATTTCAGTTTGTATGCAGTAGATATGTGACTCCCCACGCACCATCGTTTTACCCTCATCCCGGGCTTTGTGTAACTTTGTTTGTAGTGTGCTTCCCACCCACACAAAGATGCTGGTTTTGATTCATCTTCATGCAAGAGACTGGTAACGTCACCTATAATGTTGATTTAATAGAACCGGTTAATGGGCGGCACGGTAGCACAGTGGTTAGCACTGATGCTTCACAGCACCAGGGACCTGGGTTCGATTCCCGGCTTGGGTCACTGTCTGTGTGGAGTTTGCACATTCTCCTCGTGTCTGCGTGGGTTTCCTCCGGGTGCTCTGGTTTCCTCCCACAGTCCAAAGATGTGCGGGTTGGGTTGATTGGCCATGCGAGAAAAAAACAAATTGTCCTCACATGTGTAGGTTAGAGGGATTAGTGGGTAAATGTGTAGGGATATGGGGGTAGGGCCTGGGTGGGATTGTGGTCAGTACAGACTTGATGGGCTGAATGGCCTCTTTCTATACTGTAGGGTTTCTATGAAGAGGGGAAAACAGAAAATGCTGGAAAATCTTAGCAGGTCTGTGAAGAGAGAATAGAGCCAACATTTCCAGTCTGGGGCTTTTTAAGTTTAACTTTATTTATTAGTGTCACAAGTAGGCTCACATTAACACCACAATGCAGTTACTGTGAAAATCCCCTAGTTGCCACATCCCGGCACCTGTTCGGGTACACTGAGGGAGAATTAAGCATGGCCGATGCACCTAACCAGCATGTTTTCCTGACTGTGGGAGGAAACCAGAGCACCCGGAGGAAACCTGCACAGACACGGGAAGAACATGCAGACACCGCACAGACTGTGACCGAAGCCGGGAATCAAACCCAGGTCCCTGGCGCTGTGAGGCAGCAGTGCTAACCACTGTGCCACCGCGCCATGGATAATCCTGCGTCAAAATTAAGAGGGGTTTGGATCGAGTAGATAGGGTGAAACTGCTTCCATTGGCAAGAGGGTCAATATCCAAAGGTTACAAATCTAACATAACCGTCAAAAGAATCAAGGGGCAATGAGGAGAGTTTCTTTACACAGCGAATCGTTATGCAGTGCCTAAAAGAGTGATAGAAGCAGATTCAGCATTCAAATGGAACGAGATGTAGCTGAAAAAGGAAAATTCGCAGGTCCATGAGGGAAAAAACAGAGGAATGGGACTAATTGGGTTGCTCTTTTAAGGAGCCAGCACAGCAGAATGGCCTCTTTCTGCGCTGTGCAATTCGATGATTCTCCAGCTGGCTTTTTGTTGCTACCTTTTCTTATCAATGCTCCACAAATGTCCTCACTTCACAGCCTGAATCATAAACTCTAAGCTTCTTATACCAGTTTACTGTCCTGTTGACAAGCATTGGGGAGGCCATGGCCTAGCAGTATTATCACTTGACTATTAATCCAGAAACTCAGCTAATGTTCTGGGGACTCGGGTTCGAATCCCACTATGACAGATGGTAGAATTTGAATTCAAGAAAAAAAAATCTGGAATTTAGAATGTACTGATGACGATGAAACCATTGTCGATCGTCAGGAAAAATAGTTGGTTCACGAATGTCCTTTAGGGAAGGAAATTTGCCTTCCTTATTTTGTCTGGCCTACGTGTGACTCCACAGCCGTAGCAATGTGGTTGACCCTCAACTGCCCTCTAAATGGCCTAGTAAGTCACTTGAGTTGTATCAATTGTTCAAGCAGGCAGCTCACCACCACCTTCTCAAGGGCAACCAGGGATGGGCAATAAATGCTGTCATGATGTGGAGATGCCGGCGTTGGACTGGGGTGAACATAGTAAGAAGTCTCACAACACCAGGTTAAAGTCCAACAGGTTTATTTGATAGCAAATACCATAAGCTTTCGGAGCACTGCTCCTTCGTCAGATGGAGTGGAAATCTGCTCTCAAACAGTGCAAACAGACAGAATCAAGTTGCAGAATACTGATTAGAATGCGAATCCTACAACCAGCCAGGTCTTAAATGTACAGACAATGTGGGTGGAGGGAACATTAAACACAGGTTAAAGAGATGTGTATTGTCTCCAGACAGAACAGCTAGTGAAATTCTGCAAGTCCAGGAGGCAAGCTGTGGGGGTTACTGATAATGTGACATAAATCAAATGCTGGCCAGCCAGCGACGCCCATGTCCCACAAATATCTAAAGGAAAATCCAGAGCGAAGCAAAATTTTACAAATTACAAAGAAAGCAAGTTCTTGCCAATTAACAAAGAAGCCACAAAAATGGAACAACAACTTTCATTTATGTCGCAACTTAAATGTGATAAAATGTCCCACAGAGTTTTACATGAGTGACTGATTATCCAACAAAATTTGACAGTAAGCCACATAATTAGATATTAGGACAAGAGACCAAAACCTTGGTAAAAGGGGTGGATTGTAAGAGAATCTTTAAGGAGGGTGTGGTAGAAAGACATAGAGGTTTAGGAAGAGAATTCCAGGGTTTAGGGCCCAGGCAGCTGAAGGCATGGCCGCCAATAATAGAGCGACTAAAACCGAGCATGCGCAAGAAGCCAGGATTGACAGTAACTGATCACCTCTTTACTTCACAGGAGACTGTTTCTGGATCCCAATCACCTGCTCAGTTGTGTTCTAAATTTTCCGGTTCATTTTTCAAATCGCTGTTTGATTGGAAATTTGAGGGAAAGGTTCAGATTCAGAGCCAAACCTCACATCACTTCAAACACAGGCCACAATAAATGTTTTTTATTCAGGTTTTTCATGTCGTACAGATACAATATTAATGATGGGTGTTACCATGAACCACTTAATGTATCACACAAGATCTGCAGATCACTTTGACACGCTGCCAAAGAAGCCACATTAAGGAATTAATTATTTATCTACTAAGAACACTAATGGCAACATTGCATTGGGGAATCTTTTAAAATCTTGTACACTTAAAAATTAGGGAAAAAAAAGGGGTCTTGTCTGCACTTCAGAATGTTTTAAAAGTTTATTTATTAGTGTCACGAGTAGGCTTACATTAACACTGCAATGAAGTTACTGTGAAAATCCCCTAGTTGCCATACGCCAGTGCCTGTTCGGGTACGCTGAGGGAGAATTCAGCTTGGCCAAAGCACCCACCCAGCACGTCTTTCAGACTGTGGGAGGAAACTGGAACACCCGGAGGAAACCCATGCAAAATGGGGAGAACGTGCAAACTCCACAAAGACAGTGACCCAAGCCGGGAATTGAACCCGGGTCCCTGGCGCTGTGAGGCAGCAGTGCTAACCACTGTGCCACTGTGCTGCCCATGTGCCACTTTGCCGCCCATTCAAGCAATCCGGGCGAATGTATGGAGGGGGAAATTGGTGTTCTGACTTTCAGTTCAGGGTCATCGACATAGTTCACTGTTGGATTTGGTCCAGTTGTAGTTGGGAAAGGAGATGACAATGGGGCCTCTGGTGTTAATTATTTGTTGGGAGACATGCTGAATGGCATTTATATAATGGTTTTCATAACCACCAGACATCTCAAAGCATTTTACAGCCAATGAGATGTAGTCAGTGTTGGGGATGACTGCAGCCAATTTACGCACAGCAAACTCCCCAATCAGCAATGTGATAATGACCAGATAATCAGTTTGTGTGATGTTGTTTGAGAGATAAATATTGGCCAGGACACTGGGGCTGTAACGCCTGTGCTCTTCTTCAGTATCATGCCACATGGGAACTTTTACCTGAGCAGGCAGATGGGGCCTCGGTTTAATGTCTCATGTGAACAAAAGTGGGCATTCTCTCTAATGCAATGGATTTTTGTGCCCAAACCTTGGACCCGAAACCTTGTGATTTTTCTCAATACAGGGAAAGTTCTGGCTCTTTGATGACTTACTTACTGACAGATAGGCCAGGTAGCACAGTGAATATAATGGAAAGTTAAAGACTTGACTATTTCAACATTCTCCTGGCTGGCCTCCTATCTTCCATCCTTCATAAACCTCAGCTCATCCGAATCGCTGCTTTCTGTACCCTAATTGGTACTAAGTCCCATTCACCCATCATCCCTTTGAGCGCTGATCTACATTGGCTCCCGGTCCCTGAAGCCTCTATGTTCAAATTCTCATCCTTGTCTTCAAATCTCACCATGGCCTCGCTACACCACCCCTCCCCCCCCAACAATCAACCACCATCACCCCCTCCTTTTCTCTGTAACTTCTTTCAACCACACAACCCTCCAAGATTGCCACACTTCTCCAATTCTGATCTCCTCTATATTCCTGATTTTAATTGTCCACCATGAATAGATGAGCCTTCAACTATCTAGGGTTCTAAAATACCGGAATGCCCTTCCCAAAATCTCTCCTTCATTTAAAGTCTACCTCTTTGACAATGCTTTTGGTCACCCTGTTCCAAAATCTGCTCCTGTGACAATGGGGTCAAATTCTGTTTGTCACTCGCTCCTGTGGGACATTTTGCTACATTAAAGGTGTTAGATAAACGCAAGTTGTTGTTGTATACATACGAAAGGGACTCAATGTTTAAGGAGAAGTATCAGCCTTTACTCAGTGAGTAGCGGTGTTGCCTTGGAGACAGCTGGTTGTGTGTTCAAACTCTGCTCCAGCAATCCACCAAATGATCTAACTGGACAATTTGGTGCAGTACTGAGGGAGTGCTGCACTGCTGGAGGTGTCACTTTTTGGATGAGAGGTTAAACAAAGGACCTGTCTGCCCCCTCAAGTGTGCATACAGTGTTAATACTCCTTCAAAAAAATCCAAGGGAAGTTACCGCAGCCAACGCTGATCCCACAGTCAACAGCTAACATGCGTTGGGCAGGATTTTATGGCCTCGTTCGGGCGAGACTGGAAATCCCCGCCGGAGGTCAACGGAGATTTCACTTGTCGGACCCTCGCCTGCGCCAATTTTGTGGCGGGCGAGGTGATGGAGATCTTGGCCATTGTCCGCTAATTTACCTCACTCGGATGATATTAATAGATTTGCTAGCAAAGTTGTAGTGCCTGGAGTAAAAGGGACAGTGGCAACATGGAAACAAAATTGACTGAGTGACAGGAAAAAGCGTAAGAGTTGACGGTGCAGGCAGATGGGCAGAATGGCCTCCTTCTGCACTGTAGGGATTCTATGATTCTAATAAACTCTTGTATTTTGGAGTGGAGGAAGGTAGGGTTTCCCCAGGGATCGGTACGAGGACCAAAGCCTTTCTTGATATATATTAATGACCTAAACATAGATTCATTTATGGCACAGAAGAAGGACATTCAGCCCATCGAGTCCAGTCCAGCTCATTATAGAGTAGTACAATAAGTCTCATTCTCCTGCTTTACTCCTGTAGATGTGCAGGACTAAATTTGATAACTTATGGATGACACAAAACATGGAAGCGTTGTGAACTTTGAGGAGGAGAGCTTTTAAACTTCAAAAGAATAGGGACATACTGGTGTAATGTGTGACAGATGAAATTTAATGCAGAGAATTGTGAAGTAATATATTTTGGTAAGAAGAGCGAGGAATTCTAATGTAAAATAAAGAATACAGTTCTAGAGCAAGAGCAGAGGTACCTCAGGATACAAGTGCACAAATCACTGAAGGTGGCACGGCAGGTTGAGAAAATGGTTAAAAATGTATACAGGATCCTGGGTTTCATAGAATTATAGAATCTCTACAGTGCAGAAGGAGGCTATTTGGCCCATCAAGCCTGCACCGACAGTGATCCCACCCATGTCCTATCCCCATAACCTGACATATTTACCCTGCTAAACCCCCTTCACAACAGGGCAATTTAACATGGTCAATCAATCTAACCTGCACATCTTTGAACTTGGGAGGAAACCCACACTGATACGGGGAGAACTTGCAAACTCCATACAGTCACCCGAGGCCAGAACTGAACCCGGGTCCCTGGCGCTGTGAGGCAGCAGTGCTAACCACTGTGCCATCGTGCCGTTTCATAAATAAGTGCATAGAATACAAAAGCAAGGTTATTGTGAACCTTAGTAAAACATTGGTTCAGCCTCAACTGGAGTGCTGTGTCCAATTCTGGGCACCACACTTTCGGAAGGATGTGAAGTGGGTGGCACGGTGGCACAGTGGTTAGCACTCACAGCGCCAGGGACCCAGGTTCGATTCCAAACTTGGGGGACTGTCTGTATGGAGTCTGCACGTTCTCCCCATGTCTGTGTGGGTTCCTCTGGGTACTCCAGTTTCCTCTCACATTCCAAAAATGTGCACGTTATGTGGATTGGCCATGGTAAATTGCTCCTTAGTGTCAGGGGGACTAGCAGGGTAAATATATGGAGTTCTGGGGATCAGACCTGGGTGGAATTGTTTTTGGTGCTGGCTCGATGGGCTGAATGTATCCTGGCCTTGGTTCTAAACACAGATATAAAAATGCTTTTCCTATTCTGTATGCTTGAAGTGAGGATGTACCCATTCATTCATGGTCAGTATTTACTGACCCATCCCTAATTGCCCTTGAGAAGGTGGTGGTGAGCTGTCAGAGTCATGTGTGGGAGGTTCTCCCACAGGGAGGGAGGATTTTGACTCAGCGACAAGGAAGGAAAGGTGATATATTGTGACTTGGATGGGGAACCAGGTAATGGTGTTCCAATGTGCTTGTTGACCTTGGTCTTCAGCGTGTTAGAGGTCGTGGGTTTGGAAGATGCTGTTGAAGGAGGCTTGATGAGTTGCTGATATGCATTGAGTAGAGTACAGACTGCTGCCACAGTGCATTAGTGTAGGAGGGAGTAAATGTTTCATGTCCTAAATGGGGTCTAAGCAGGTGGAGTGCTTTGTCCTGGGTGAGTGTTGTTGGAGTCACACTCATCCAAGTGGTGAGTATTCCATCACACACTGGGGTTGACCCAGTAATTACTGGAGGCATTGTTTTAGGATGGGGGTGGGGGGCTGGTAGAAGGAATTTAGGCCTACGCTTATCTTGAAGAATGATCCTAGAAGCTTTGACCTGGGAGAGACACTATTGCTTGAAAATGACCAGGCCAGGTCTACACCCATGCTGTATCAGATGCCGTAGGCTGGTTTGTATATATCAATGGATCTCATCCAAGATTTCTACACTGTTACTATTGCTCATCTGTCTTTTGCCAGCAGATTTACATACTATATTGATGCAAGTGTCTAGAACACTTGTCTGCCTATCGCTATGATTCAGGGGCAGATGTGAGATGGTAACTGCCGCCTGCTTGATGCTTGCCTGGAGGGAGGGAAAATGCAGCCCCCATGGTGAATCAATCTTAATATGATGCATACTGACGTATTTCTCATGATAGGAGACAGATGGAACTTGTGAGCAAATGACCTTGTATTTTTCTGCTATCAATTCAACAAATAGAAAGTTACATTATAAATTAATAGTGATTTTCAAGGGCATTAAAGGTTTCCATTTATACAGCATCTCTCATGAACACAGGTCCTCCCAAAACACTTTACAGATGATAAAGCACTTTTGAAGTGCAGTCTGTTTAAATGTCAGAAACACGCTAGCCAATATTTGCGCACAGCAAGCTCCCATGTAAGCTGTTTTGTGATGACGCGGGATAAATATTGGTCAGCTCAGGAGGGGGAGTCCCTCTGCTCTTTTCCAAAATAGTGGCTGTAGTAGGGTCTTTTATGTCCACTTGAGAGTGCAAACAAGCCCTTGGGTCATCATCCCATCGGAACCTTTTTGATTTGATTTGATCTATTATTGTCACGTATTAGTATACAGACAAAGCATACCGTTCATAGAGAAGGAAACGAGAGATTGCAGAATGTAGTGACATAGTCACCGTTCGGGTGAAGAGAAAGATCAACTTAATGCGAGGTAGGTCCATTCAGAAGTCTGATGGCAGCAGAGAAGAAGCTGTTCTTGTATCAGTTGTTACATGACCTCAGACTTCTTTATCTTTTCCCCAACAGAAGAAGGTGGAAGAGAGAATGTCCGGGGTGCGTGGGATCCTTAATTATGCTGGCTGCTTTGCCGAGGCAGCGGGAAGTGTAGACAGAGGCAATGGATGGGAGGCTGGTTTGCGTGATGGATTAGGCTACATTCACGTCTTTTTGTAGTTTATTGCGGTCTTGAGCAGAGCAGGAGCTATACCAAGCTGTGATACACCAGAAAGAATGCTTTCTATGGTGCATCTGTAAAAGTTGGTAAGAGTTGGTTTACAGTGAAATGTATTGTTTCTTGCGCGCTGTACAGACAAAGCATTACTTACATAGGGAAGGGAAGGAAAGGAGAGAGTGCAGAATGTAGAACCTCCGACCATATATGGGATTTGGTTTTTGTGTTCCAGTCCTGGAGGGCAACATGAACTGAAAACCTTCTAACTCAGAAGTGCCAGCATTCTATCCACTGGTCCCAAGCTGACACTAATAACTGACCTATCGTTCTCAACAACATCCTATGTTGAAATCACTCCACATCCGCAACTAAAATAGGAGCTAGATTTATGTGGATTTTAAGTGTGATCACACCATGATGAAGACTGGTTTGAGCTTCATACCAAATTACCACCGACTAATTCTGTTGCTGGAGATGGTACGGTTGCAGAGACTGAGACTAAAGCTATTTGGAGGCGATTTTCCCAAAGTAAATCTAAGTGCCCAATGGTTGGAAAAATGGGAGGTTTTCCCACTTGTTTGTTGGGTGAGCTGAGTTTTGATAATTTACGGCACTCTGTGCAATACAGAGGCTGCCAGTCGATTCACGACCAGTGGGGCAGGGGGTAGCCTAATCCTGCTGAAGAGGCCGGCAGCAGAGTGCTCAGGGGGCCATCGGGCATGTGCCAATCTCCTAGTATATGCAGAGCTCTCCACCTTCCTCCCCTCGGGCTGGCTCTGCCTCATCTGGCCCCACCCCCTGAGGCCCTGCCCCTTGGAACTGCCAGTGCCTGGTGGGCACTGTCAGTGTGCCAAGTTGGCATTGTTAGGGTGCCAGGCTGGCACTGCCCAAGGGCACTGCCCCCATCTCCAATCTCCCGGGGGGGGGGGCTCAATGGCCTCTGGTCCCACCAGTGAGGTCATCACATCTGGTCCCCGTTGTTGGGGACCATCTGTGATCACCGCTGGTGTGGTCCTCCACCAACCAGGTTGGAAACCTAAATGAGCCCGGATGATACCGTCCCGGGCTTGCTGAACAGATGTAAATGAACTCATCAATATTAAAATCGCTGTTCCCTGGCACGAGGCTGATTACGTTAATAATTACGTTAATAAAAGTGACTCACCTGAAGAAGGGGCTTGGGGCTCCGAAAGCTTGTGTGGCTTTTGCTACCAAATAAACCTGTTGGACTTTAACCTGGTGTTGTTAAACTTCTTACTGTGTTTACATTTCATTACCTGCTACTCGACCAGCGTGGTGGGGTGGGAAAATCGTGCCTAATGGCTTTCACTGTGCATCCCAAAAGCTACACAAAACCCCCATGTGGTGATGTAAGCAAAGGGGCAGGAAACCTTCCTGTCCTGTTTGCAAATTCTTTAGTGGTTTGTTTTGCTTAGCCTTGTTCATCTTGTTTCAATGCTACTTATATTTTCATGTGAAGAATATGTGCACAGCAATTAAGACCATAAACTGACAATTTTAATAAAATTGATGAGTTAAATTAATCCCCAGCCCCATGTGTTGGTGGGGAGTGTGTCATGACAATGAAAACACATTAACAGTGTACTTTGCACCTTTCCCATTTCGCCCCCCCCCACCCCCATCAAAGTCTCGCCGATGGGCGCCACACCACAGAATTATCAAAAAGCAAGTTGATTCTGTGCTGCCACGCTAATTTGCTCAATCTCTCATCTTGCAATAAGCAGTTTGCATGTCTCCTTTCATCTGGTAACTGATGCAATTGCTCCGAAAGGGGTTCAGATCAAAGCCATGTGCATTGTAGATTTCACACCCAAACAGAACAATTGTACTAACCCCAGCAATTTGAAGCTATTGACGCAGGATCAGCTGGACTCCAAAGGTTAGCTCAGTTCTCTCCCCACAGATGCTGTCAGAGCTGCTGAGATTTTCAGGCATTTTCTGCTTTTGTTTCAGATTCCAGCATCCTCAGTGTTTTGCTTTTATTATGAAGCTATTTGTAGCTCAGGAGGAAGCTGCTGTTTGCTGAACAGGCTGGGATGACACTGCTTGCAAACAGGAGACTGGCAGCAAAGCTTTGCAACATTTCGCCTTGCTGTGGCAGCTCCCGCAGAGCCCGCTCGCGCTGCAGCTCCCGGGGACAGCACGTGACACCGCGTGCCGGGGATTCCCGCGCCTGGGGGAGAGGGAAGGGCCCTGATTGGTCAGTCGATGCGCGTGCACAGTAGGGTGACGGGGAGTGGTGCACGCGGACTCTCAAGCCGCCATTTTAGGTCCAACCGGCGCACGGGTGGGGGGGGGGGGGGGAGTCTGGGAGGGGGTGTTTGTAAGGGGCGTGGAGGGTGTGAAAAGGGGGGTGAGGGGATGTGAAAAGGGAGGGTGTGAAAAGGGGGGGCGTGGTGGTTCAGCTGGGGGAGGGGGTAGGGGTAAGCAAGGTGGGATTGATATTGGGCCTAGTCCCTCATTCTCCCCCATTTCTCACCCTTCACTCCCTCCCCTCCTTTTCTCCACCACCCCCTTCCCCCTCACCTATTCCTCCCTCTTTCTCCCACAATCTTACACCTCCTTCCGCCTTCCCCCTCCCATCTCTCACCTCTAACGCTCCCCTCCCCCTTCTTCCCCTGCCCCAACCCATTCTCTCCCCTCCCCATCTCCCCACCCTCCCTTGCCCCAGCCCCTCTCCCCAACCCCTGTCCCCCACTTTCACTCCCCCAATCCCACCCATTCCCTCCCCAACCTCACTTCTAGGCCCCACCCCCATCCCCTCCCTCCACCCTTCCACCCCCTCCTCCCCACATCCCATCCCCATCCTCTCCTACCCACACTCCCTCCCGCCCACACTCCATTCCCTCCTCTTTCCCCCACCTCCTCCCCTCTCCCCCTCTATACCCCAACCCCCTCTCCCTTCCCCAACCCCCACCCCATACCCTCTCCCCATCCTCTCCCTCACACCTCCCCCCCACCGTCCCTGTCCCCCTTATCTCCCTCCACCATCCCTCTCCCCCACACCTCCTCTCACCTCCCCATCACCGTGTCTCTGCCCCCACCGCCCCTCTGCCCCCATCTCCTCTCTTCCCAACCCCCTTCTCCCCACCTCACCCCCCCTTCAGCCCCACCCTCCCTCTCCCCCCACCTCCCCTCACATCTCCCCCCACCTCCCCTCACATCTCCCCCCACCTACCCTCACATCTCCCCCCACCTCCCCTCACATCTCTCCGCCTCTCTCCCAGCCCCTCTCTCCCCCACCTCCTCTCTCCCCCCACCCCCACCTCCTCTCTCCCCCACCCCCACCTCCTCTCACCCGCCACCCCCACTCTCCTCCCACCCCACCTCCTCTCTCCCGCCACACCCCTCCACTCTCTCCCCCACACCCCTCCCTCTCTCTCCCCGACCACCCTCCTCTCTCTCTCCCCGACCACCCTCCTCTCTCTCTCCCCCACCCCCCTCCTCTCTCTCCCCCCCACCCCCCTCCTCTCTCTCCCCCCCACCCCCCTCTCCCTCCCCACCCCCTCCCTCTCCCTCCCCACCCCCTCCCTCTCCCTCCCCACCCCCCTCCTCTCTCTCCCTCCCCACCCCCCTCCTCTCCTCCCCCCACCCCCCTCCTCTCTCTCCCCCCCACCCCCCTCCTCTGTCCCCCCCACCCCCCTCCTATCTCTCCCCCCAACCCCCCTCCTCCCTCACCCCCCTCCTCTCCCTCCCCCAACCCCCTCCTCTCTCTCCCCCCACCCTCCTCCTTTCTCTCCCCCCACCTCCGTCCTCTCTCTTCCCCACCCCTCTCCTCTCTCTCCCCCCACCCCCCTCTCTCTCCCCCAACCCCCTCCTCTCTCTCCCCCCACCCCCCTCCTCTCTCTCCCCCCACCCCCCGCCTCTCTCTCCCCCCACCCCCCTCCTCTCTCTCCCCCCACCCCCCCCTCCTCTCTCTCCCCCCCACCCCCATCCTCTCTCTCCCCCCCCACCCCCGTC